>NW_025999424.1:2395000-3607500 GCF_019419815.1 Pyrus x bretschneideri | reverse complement strand
CAATCAACTTCGGGTTCCAATTCAACTGTCGGAATACAAGGAATAACACATCTTCACTTATATGACCCTTTGTGCAACGACAGCTTGCTGAGTGGATGCAACGATACTGCTTTGTAAGAATCATTTCGTCCACCTATAAAGATTGAAAAACACAACAATCTCAAATCCCTGCGATTCATGAGCCTGTAAATACAATGCGCACGCTTCCAAACTACAGAATCTGAGAACCCAGAAGTATTTCGCAGCGCCAAACACTATCCAATTTAAAGTCTAACTGCTCTACAGAATACAACATCCGCCTAGTGAGATTGAAAACTCAAATCCCTGTATTTCATGAGGCTATAAAAATAACATATGCACGCTCAAACTATCGATATCAGCCAAATACCGGAATACACATTCAATTTTAACAGTATAATCTCAAAGATTTACATGCGTTTCGGAGTCTACACTAATCATCCAGTTTATAGGTCTATCTAGAAATCTTAGCAACAAGAATTCTGAATGCATGTCAATCGTTTCCAAATCGTTAAATCCGCAAGTCCCACCATATAAATATCAAAGCTTTTAAACAAAATCTACCACAAATTTAAGCAATTACTTAATCCAAACAAAAACCACATTAATCTTGTACGGAGTTTACAACTTTGGCGCAAAAAAAAAAAAAAAGAAGCAAAATTAAAGGAAAACTAAGAACCTGCAAAATCCTAGATCATATCAAAACCCACTGCAACGGAGGGAAAGCAGCTCAGAGTGGACTAGATCGTAATTAACATGAAATGAGGACCCAGTTTCTCACCTCAGCCGTCACCTCATAAATGAATTGGATGCAGAAAGCTTCATCAGTCGCCGTACAGCAGACATCCGCAGATCAAAAATCCCCCTTCAACCTTGGCTCCAAAACCCTAGAAATCACATCTCTGCAAATTCGAAAAGAAATTCGGGTTTTCACAAGCAACAGAAGAAAGATATAAGGAGATTGAAGAAATTTACATTTCGCAACCAAGTAAGCAGCGGGAAATTTGGGTCTGCTTCAGGGGCAAAATCGTCCAGAGAAAAAATACAGTGACGGAGGCACTGATGGCATGGCAAGCCCAAAATGGTATCTGGCAGAGAGAGAATCGAAAGACGAAAGCTTTGGCTTCCAAAACAGAAGAATTTGATTTGCTGTGGTTTGAGTGACCCGCCGTTGCTTTATGGGCGACGACAACGAACAACTTCGCGCCACGTACTGCAGGCGGAGGTGGCGGCTTTGTGGATTGTGCAGTGGGGACCGCAGTGTCTTACTTGTCATTCAGCCGTGAAAAGACAAGCGACGCCCATTGTTTTACAGTCTTACCGCCGGTGGAAAGTTTAAAATTTCCCCGCAAAAAGCGCCAAAAAAAAATATTCTTCCAGTACAAATTTCCTCTGGCAAGAAAGCCTTTTGCTTTGAACAATGCTAAGCGGCTCTTTGAAAGTGGACTCGTGAATTCTTTGTCATTTTATATTTTAACATTAATTCTCAAGCTAATATTACTTAGAAAGTCTCGTTTTTGAGTTTTGAGATAGTCCCATGAGCATTTGTCTTTTGCTTTAGGAGTGCAAATTTACTTATCTCTTTTAAGGTGTTCTCTCATTGAACAGTTTGATATATTTATTTAAGACACGACTTTTGAAATTGAAAAGAAAAAAGTTTTTGCATGCTATTTTTCTCTTTAAAACATCACTCTTTTTTTCTCCACATATAGTCCAAAGTAACTTAAAGCGTTATCATACGTAGTTCAATTGATATAACTTAACGCGTTACTACACCAACTACCTGACAATACCACCGACTAATTGGCTACTAATCATCACAATCTACAATTACTAATTAAGGTATTTTGATTAAATAAATTAATTGACACTAAAAATAAGCAAGGGTGTGAAGAAAGAGAAATTTAGTGTGCATAAATAATTTATTTCATTTGTCTGATCATCTTATTTGACTTTCAATTTGGTTTTGAGTGCATATTCTTATCCCGTCGAATTGTAGGTTATTTTCTTTCATTTAAGTAGGAAAAACTAAATGAAGATGTCATAAATTGGCACTTGGGGACAAATTGACACATTTTGAAAGGTTATGCGGGTTAAAATCAACTCAAAGTTGAGCGGAAAAATCGGAAGAGTGATAGGAGTCCATGGACATTGGCACACTATTAGCCTGATCTTTTCGAATACTAAAGTTAGCCGCCCATGCGTGTGTGAGTGGTGACTGTTGATGGGAAGTGAAAATCTAAATCCAGCAAACCAGTCTGTCAAACCCAACAACCAGAATTACAGTTAATAGTAACTTTAAGAACAAGACTAATCAGCAAGCAGCTCTGCAAGTTTTCTTCTCTCCTTCAATATATGATAGTCAATAGATTATATGTAGTTGTTTTATTCACAGTCAAACATGCATCTGGTATGAAACTCAAGAGAAAAAGGAAGAAAATGCGTACTCTCCACAAAAAACAATGGAGGTGTCTTAAGTTCTAAGCATGCTAGACTCGCATTCAAATCTGCGTCGAGGCCATCCAACGCTAATGGAAGCAATCTACCTTTACGGTTTTGCAGATCCATAAGTCTGTTTAACTCACATTCTCGCACTCCAATACTCTTTTCCCAGCTCAAGCGACAGCGTTTGCAGAAGGCTTGTGCTCTTGGAGTGAGATCACTGTTTCAAAAGCACCAACCAAGGCCTTGACCTTACTCTTCCTGGTTTCAGCAAGTTTACTTGCTGTCTCTTCAATCACGTTGTTGAACAACCCTTTTTCATCTCTCTTTCCCTGAACATCTTGATGTCTCAAAACAACCTGTTCTGCACCAGGTTCGGTACTAACTATATCAGCACCGACGCCTCTCTTCTTAAAGCTTCGCCTTAGGGAAACAGCTTTGACATTTTGGTTATCTCCCAACACTATTCCTCGCCTGAATTTGAGCCTCCTTGGATTGGAATTCTCAAATTTTACGTCGACAACCTTTCCCCTCCTGAATTTTAAAGTTTCGCCATCCTTGTCTTCAGAACAAACCATCCCAGACTTACTGGGTTTCCCTTTGCCATCCTCGCCTAGGATCTCTGCATTGTCAATATAGTCAACTTCATTGTCTTCTGAAAAAGAGCTAACTTCTGTTTCGCTCATTGTATATCCAGACCCTTGATCTTCTCCTTCATGGGATGAAAAGGACATAGAGTTTTGGACAGATACAGACTTGGGTGTTGGCGACGCTGAACGTGGTGATGGTTCAACTTCACAATTTCTGTTTTGATCAGATTCCAGAGATTTGCTATTCTCTGTCTCAACCTTAATGACATACAAGGTCTTCTCTTGTACCTCATCACTGTTGACTTGCTTAGGTTGAGCTTTTCTGGTCTTGTTCTGGTTCTTAAGAGGAGACACAACGTTCACGGGCCTGTTCTTCCGTGCTTTTAAGCTTGCAACTCTCCTGAGAGAAGGTTTGGTGGACAATGATGCTCTTGGGGACGACAAAACTCTTTTCAAAGTCACTAAGGATGCTCCGGCCCCTTTGCCTATCTTGCCATCACTGTTTGATTTGCCTTTTAAACCCCCAGCAGATTCAGAAGACACTTTCTTCAAAGCTGAAGATTTTATCTTGAAAGAGGTCCCTGTCCTTTGGCCTATCATTGAATTACGGTTTCTTGGAGCAGTTAAACCTCCTGAGGTATCAGGAGAGGGTAACTCTTTCACTGCCAAAGATTTGCGCTTTGAAGAAGTGACATGCTTTGCAGACAAGTTCTTTTCCTTCAGTCCTATCGAACCATTCTTTGAAGAGACTTCCAGCTTATCAGGAGATGGCGAAACTTCCTGCTTCATGATTTTAGGCGCAGCAGAGACATGGGGTTTGGAACATGAATCAGAAGAGGATGAAACTCCGTGCTTCATGATTTTAGGTGCAGCAGGGACATGGGTTTTGGAAAATGAATCAGAAGAGGATGAAACTTCCCGCTTCATGATTTTAGGCGCAACAGAGATATGGGGTTTGGAACACGAGTCAGAAGAGGATGAAACTTCCTGCTTCATGGTTTTAGGCGCAGCGTTGACATGGGGTTTCAAACAGGATGACAATTTCGACTTGGCTGATGATGTCTTCTTACTCTCGGCCTGAGGCACACTCCCAACAGAACTTTGGCTGTCAGTCGATTTTTTTGACACTAGCTGCTTGGTAACGTTACAGGTATCAGGTAAAAGGGTTTTCAAATCAGGCAAAAGAGTCTTCAAATCCGGCGAGGGTTTAATCTTGACCACCGAGAGATTCTCCCTCTCTGGAATAACCATACTTTCTTCTGAATTTTGGGTGCTAGGTGATTTTGTTGGAATCCTTCTTGGTACGGACTTTATAGGACATCTTGCCTTCACTTCCTCTTCATGTTTCCTCCCATATTTACAATTGTCATGACAGGACCCAGTAGAAGCTCTGAGATAACGAGGAATTTTTTCTCCAGTGTTTAACGAGAATATTTTCCCTGTAGAATTTCTTCTTGGATTACGCTCTTCTGGTTTTGTTATTTCACGGGTCACTGGCAAGTTGATACTCAAATCATCCATGGGAAGGAGTGAGATATTTCAGACGAATCTCAGAACAGAAATCCTGAAAACCTGCAAAAATACAAAATTAAAATGGTGTAGATTACAACTTTCTATTGCAATTAGCAGTTACAGATAGCTAAATTTTAACAAAGTGTCAACCTGGTGAAAGGTATAAAAGGTTACGCAGTTACAGTCGCTAAGTGAGATCAATAATACGTATACATAAACTCAGTTTGGTATGATTTATTAAACATCGAGATCAAATTACAAACATCTGTAGTACCAAATTCTGCGGTGAAATAAACAGTAATCTGCCCAACGGTATATATAAAATTAGATATTCAAGTTGATTTTGCAATTTTTGAAGGTTTAAGACCAGAGCATCAGACTTTTTTTTTTAATTTAAAACCTACTATGCCATCTTAATCCACTTAAACACAGAAGACGGTAATATAATCACTTTGTTATCGCATAATGAAGTAGCACTGTGTTAGTGGAGAGTTAGCATTTTCTAATCGCTCTGAGCGGGGGAAGCAAGTTGGCTAATCTCAGAGTCTTGGTTCTTTCTAACCACTTCGTGCAGGTTTAGAGAGTAAGGCTACTATTGTAGTAGACTTATGTGTAGTTCGATTCGCATACTCCATTGTCATCCTTTCATTAAAAAAAAAGTACATCTAAAAGAACTGGCAAGATATTAATGGGAGAGGAAACCAAAAAGAGAAACATTAACAGAACAAATCGGTAACAAAAATCAATTGGCATCTGAACTAACATCCTAATTATCAAACAATCCACTAACAACCAATTCCAATGCCAAAAACGACGATTCGTCTGAAGAAGAAATCCCAGAAAAAGGCTGTCATGCAATTTTTTTTTTTACATGAGGAGAAGACAAACTAAAAAGCAGCAACTTTTGGGTTACATTCAAAGGGAAAAACCAATTGAAGTAGCAAAAAATTAGCTTGAACCTCCCAACCTTAAGACCAATAATAAAGTACCCGTGATCATAACATTATGCAATCCCAAACCGATCGCCAGAAATTGAATTTATAAGTCGATTAAAAAAACAAAAACATCATAACCAAGCAAGGCAATGGACAAAACCCAGAAACAATCCCCAAACCTCTAACGATTAAGAAAACAAAGACGTACCCAGAAATGAGAGCTCAGTGGAAGCTTTGATTACACAAAACCCAATACCAAAATCACAAATTTAATAGAACCCAGTTCATGATTTCTGTCAAAGACTAAAACTCATCGTGCCAAAAAGTGATTGAAATAGGGTTCTCATAGATTCAGATACGACTAGAGAGAGAGAGAGAGAGAGAGAGAGAGAGAGGAGAGAGAAAGCATACCTTTTTATCGTCTGCTACTCAACAGAAAGCGAAGAAAAAGGTTACGGATGAATGAATGAATGAGGCCTGCTCGATGAGGAAGTAAAAGGAGAAGAGAGAGAGAGAGAGAGAGAGAGGAGAGTAAAGGCCACTCCTTCTTGCTCTTTGCTTTTTTGGGTGTGAAGGATTTTGCTTCAGAGATCGTGCAAGCAACTGTTTCTAGTTTTCTTCTGGTTTTGGTTTGGTGGGGTTTTTTTCTCGGCGCTTTACGCGTTGGTTATGGAATCCAGGAAAATACAAGAGAGGGAAAAAAAGTGGGGGGAATTTGGTTTTGGTCCCACTCTCATTTTTTTGTTGAAACAAAGATGATATTTTTGGAGGAAAGTTCCAAAATCCAAAATTCCTAACTCATATTGATTTGTGATTTTTTTTTTTTTGTGAAAGTTGTTTGCTTTGTATAATGGATTGCTTGTAGAAGCTTTGGACTTCGAATTTGGATCATCTCCGGACCTTACTTTTCGGAGGCGAAGAACCAAAAAATTTGGGCTCTTAGTTTATGTGGAAAAGATATCAGAGTCTGTAGTTTGTGTGATGTGAATGGTTCGGATTGCCTAATCCTTAGGCTTCGAATAGTAGGATCTAGAGAGGATCTTTGTCCTTGGACTTCTTGCCAAACAAAATTAAAGTTTGGATTTTTATTGCCTTAGTAGGGAGAATTAGGGTTGGTTTGGTATGAAAAGCATTGGATTTTGCACAATCAATTTTTGAAGATATCTTTACCATATATGTATATTATGGTTCTATTACTTACTTTGTTGCTAAGCTAACATATTTTGTTTCTATTTTATTTGAATTAAATTTTTTTTGCTTTCTATAATTAATGAATCAAGATACCTTACCAATAAGAATGGTAACTTACTTACCCCAAAAAGAAGAAAAAAAAAATGGTCACCTAACTAATTTGCCCACAAAAAAAAAATGAAAATGCTAACACAACGTAACTACTTGCTCAAAAGAGATGAAAGATTACCCGTAACTATTTTTTACTTTTAAATAATCAACCGTAACATATAACATTAACCGAATTTTACAAAATTCATGAGCGGTAAATGTTGGATAAAAAATCAAATTTAAATTTACAAATTAAAAGATGATAAGTTTTAAAATGTGCGCAAATGTCACACCAATATAATTTTCCCTCATTGCTAATCATGTTGATATAATTAAACAATTTAATAATGTGATTGAGAATAAAGATGATGCTTAAAATCCAATTAAGGAATTTATGATTGCCATCTTCGTCCCTTTAATCGGATTGTACACATCAACTCATCATGGGAGGGTAAATTAATTAATTTTTTTCCACATCAAATTGGCTTTCATGATAAGCATATGGATTTATTATTGAAACTCTAACCCGTTTGTTGAATTCCTTTTTTGTACAAACGATAGTTTAAACTATTTTAATTTATGACGAAGAATTTAAACTCAGATGCAAAAAAAACCAAACTCTATTAAATACCATACACATTCTAATGAGAAATTCAACATGCATTGCACCACGTCTACTTAGTTTTGTAGATTTCTACAAGAAAATCATGGGGTCTCCTTGAAAAGCTATGTATGTTTATAAATTGGGGATTCTACCTATTAAACTTTGAGCAAGTAACCTTTTACTATAGTGATAGAAAGAAGTTGAGCCATTGCATGACGACGTGAGTTCGAACTCCGTCGGTGACTAATTCAATATCTAATCTAACAAAATGTATTGTTTGATAAAAAAATAAAATAAAAACTATTAAACTTTGTTTCTATTTAAGCATTAAGACCGATTTGCGTTGGCATGAAACGACAGAAGGAGAGGAAATGTCAAGAGAAAGAAAAAAGGACTAAATATACTAATTTGAAAAAGAGGACTAAATATAATAATTTGGCATAATTTTTAGGGTAGTTGAATTGATCGAAGTTACATATTTCAATCATATCAAAGTTAAGTACGATTAAATCAAAGTTCTGGAATATATCTACATCGACTAAATAACATTATATCAAGGTGTAGCAAGTGATATAATAATTTATTTATTAATTTTTCCTTTTAAACAAATGAAAGGTCGGTTCTTAATTCTCAAAATTCAGAAACAAAGTGTGGTTAGTGTTTTTAATCCCAAGTTCAAATTCCATGTAAATAGGTGTCATTTCTCAATTTCTATGATTGAGAGTTTAAAAATAACAAATTCTGTATTCAATTCCATTGTTCTTTTAGGTTAACCAAACAAGAAAATTTACAAATTCTAGAAAATAAAATCTTGTCATTTTAATTTCCGTCATTTTTAAATTCCTTAGTAATTTTAAATTTCTTCACCCAAACATAGTGTAAGAGTTCACAGTTATTTACACACGCATGTTTAAGTAAAATTCACTTCACCAACGGTTCAGAATCATCTTGTGGATTCAGGGCATTACGACTTTGCCCCATGTTCTCCACAATAGAGGAAAAGTGTATGTTAAAGCTTGATGTAAAAGCAATACCCAAACTTGGAGCAAAGATAAAAAAGGGCCAAGAGACAATAGAGTAATTAAGAAAAAGTAACCTTCGTTTCTCTCCCACTCTTTTGACTACAAAATATGTATTACAAGTTAAAAGAGCTAGTTTACAAATTTTTAATCATGAATAAAAATGAAGGGACAATTTACGAATGATAAACCGTACATGAACCCTTATTTAGTGCCCCTTAATTGGCGTTTTAGCATTTCTCCTGTTTCGCTTTTGATCAAAGTTTTGTAACTGGTTCAATTAGTGTTTTGTTTCCGAACTTTTTTTTCATCTTATAACAATTAGAGCTCGTTTGAAAGTACTTTTAAAATGCTTTAAAGCGCGTTTAGAGAAAATATTTTAGGTAAAAAAGAACTTGAAGTGCTTCTTTCAATCTGTAAAAAGTATCAAGTATATGCTTTTTGTAGAAATTACATCAAATGCTTTTCTATAATTCACTTTCATTTTTATTAAGAAAGTTGAAAGTTAGAAACCTTGTGTGACACCCTACATCAATCAACACCTAATAATCATTCTCCAGAAGCTAAATACAGTTGGTGGAAGAATTTGGTTGCGGAGTTGACCTTCCAACAATAAAGTAGATTTGTTCTATATTCAAGTATCAATGTCGTAATCATAATTCATTAGTCTCTTTCAGATAATTAATTAGTCCTTAAGTTATCCATTTGAGGGAAATATTCCCATAATCTATTGAAACAACTGGCTTTATGATCTGCTGCTTTCCTTGAAGCTTTTGCCTATTGAATATCATGGCAGTTGACAAAATTACCAGGTCATATGTGCCTACATACCATTTTTCTATCTATAATTAATATGTCGTCAATGAGAAAATTAAGATAAAACACTTCATATCTAAAGTTGGCTCAGATTTTGATGTAGATTAAGTGGTTAAAATTAAAGAAAAGACAACGGTGGATTATTGACAAGAAATAACGTAAGAATAATATTCGCATTCAACAATAAAGTATTTTGTAATAAAATATAAAAAGGCACATCGTTAGAATATTCAGGTTGCTTGAATCGGTTTTGAAAGTTTTAAGTTTTGAGTAAATTACTACTAGAATTAACGTCTATATGAATGCTTATATTGGGGTTTTAATTCAAATTATTCATATTATTATTGATTAAACTTTAGAGTTTTCTCTATTTTATGGTAGATTCCAGAGTACTCATAAATTTCAGCTTATGCTCTTGAATTTGACGCTTGTTGATCCTTCTATCCTGTACCCCGCTACGTCAATTTTCAGCATCCTACTAATGAATTACAAAAATAGATGGCTATTAATACAAATTATTACCAATAAACTTTTTTTTTTAATTTATTTATTTTTATTTCAAGAAATTTTTCAGTGTAACTATCGCATAGCCACATAGTATTACTAATTCATTCATGTCATAACACGTGAATCTATTTATTAACATTATATCTTAAGTTTTTTACCTATCAACTATGTCATTTACCCCTGTTATAACACATAAATTAGTAGCACGCTATTATGGTATAACGTATTCGAAGTAAAACACAAGAAGAAACTTTTATTGCACCTTTTGCTTCTGTACTATAATATCATGCAATCTTCCACTACAAGTAATTGAATACAACGTTAGGATGTTAAATAACAAAAACATTATGATTCATAACCATTCATGAGTAAGTAAATTCAACAGGTAGAAATCTCCACCGGAAAATTTGCATGTTGCATACCATGTTATGTCATCGTTTGCGCCCTGAGACGGTCTTTTTCACAGCTCCAACGAGACCAAAAACTGATCGAGGGATGATAAAGTCTTCATGTCATCGGGAGGGAAGTAGCTCGCAGCCTTTCCCAATAGTGATGTGAAGAGAAGAGAGAGTGATGGGCGAGTGACATAAGGCTCATCCAGAAGGTCATCCAGAAAGGCAAATGCAGCTAACAAATCAGACCTGCCTGCGTTGATTGGTGCTGCAAAATGAGCAGGGATTATTCTCTTGAACCTCCAGTCCCGCGTGATTCCATCAACCCAATCCTGACCTGAATTATGAAAATTCTTTGAGACACAAATGGTCATAGTGCTGAATGCATACAAGTTCCAACAATTTCTTGTCATCTTTGTTTGATAAATGCATACAAGCAGAGTGTTGGTCTGGTTATTACACACACACACACACACCGAAAAAGGATGTCTAAATATCATTTAACCACGCCTTTGTCCCTTAGTTAGCAATAACATTTGGCGATTTCACTAACTAGTTTGCATACCGAAAGACGAGCTAAATTGAATACAATCAGAATGGTTCAACTACCTTTTCAGGAACTTTGCTGAAGACAAGAGTCTTTACAATGGGTGAAACTATCAGCTTCTGTGACATCTGAGCAAAGCTAGCATTCGGTTCCAACAGATTTGATGGACCAAGAAACAAAATTTGAAGAACCATTCGTTCCCAACCTACACCAAAAAGTTCGTTTTATTTAAAACTTTTTTCAGCAAAACATACATGATAACTCTCCAATTGGATTACCATTTTACCAAAAATGACACCATAATGAAATTTCGGATTGGAATGGAGGAATGGAGATTCTACCTTTTTGACGGTTCATCTTGTTGTCAACTACTGGTTCTTGAGATACTTTTTTTCCTTTACTAAGAAGTTTTACCGCCAAGCCATTCTTTGCAGATGCCAACAAGGATTCTTTGCTGATACAATCAGGTGGCTGTCTTGGCACAAAAATTACAGCATCTGTTACCAGTAGAGTTCTGGAACGCTTATGATAGAAAGCTACCTCCACATATGGCCCGATACCTGAATATCCACAAGAAAATGAGTTTTTGCAGTTACTTTATAAAAATGAAGTCTCGGATGGCACTTTTGCACTTTGCATTACCAACTTCTGGTGAGCTGAGAACTTTCTGATCAATCTCATCAGCCCATGGAGTGGAAAAATCCTCGTCTTTTAAGGTTTTAGCACGAAAGATCCCAAAAAACTCCAGCGGGAGATTCAAAGGCCAACTCCATTGCCTTGGTGCCACCCATACCTGAGCTCGAGGGAACTCTCTAGAGAACGGACCAACAAAAATTTTGTGCTCATAAGCAAATGTAGGAAGAACTATGTATTCTACGGGAGCCCCCAACTCTTTCAGAAGCTGGCAAGAGACAAGAACACTCATAACAAAAGTTGGATAACAAAAGCATGGATATGCAGAAATTCACAGATCCTCAGAGAAGATTGAGCAAGAAAAAGGTATAAATGGAAAGAATTGTAAGCAAAATATAACCTGAATACACTCTTTGGTTGGAGCGATGGGCGCATGCACCCACAATCCTCCGGATTTTAGTTTGATGACTGTCATTCTAATGTTGGTTGACACACTGCTGAAGCCTAATGCTTGCTCTTGCTCAAATAACCATATGCAGCCTTTCACAGCCTATGAACACACGGAAAAGAGAGTAAACTTACGGCAAAAGCTACAATTCACATGAACATACAATCACTCGGGTCATCCAGAGTAAAAACTTGCTGTGCACTCAAAGATCATAGCTTTGTGTATCCTGATTACTTGATCGATACATAACTTGTTCAACCAATAAAGCACCCCCAGAATCAAAATCTACAAGGCCGTCTTTGAAGTTTTGGACATTCAACTGTGAAAGCTTCTCTCTTCATTGATTTTTACCATCTGAAAAGCTCTAATAAACATGCTTCTACTAGAGTGAGAAGAAGGACATGAAAACCGAAAACATTGGAAGATCAGAATTTCAGTGCGAGCATAAACATATCATGTCATAAGCCAAAACCACCAAATTTTAAGCCATTATTTGCTGAAAACAACTACGAATATATTAATTGGAATAAAAGCAAAAAATAAAACGAGCTTACCTCAGTCCTAGTAGTGCTTCTATTGAGAAAAGGACCCAGTGGAAAAGGAAACCCGGTGAAGTTGATATAAAACCGGTCGCCACCGCGGCCTCTGCTGCCACTGATGGTGGTGGAGTTTGTGGCAGCAACCACCAAATTGATGCCATTTCTGCTCTTGTTTCCGGGTCTCAACTGAAAACAAAAACCCTTCAAGGACCCGCCAAAAAGACTGGAACTTGGCTCTCTGCGAGAGATTGGGTTCTGAAAAATGGAGGATTTTGGAGAAGAAACGGCAATGGCTGCCATTGTTTTTCTGAAACTTTCTGTTAGCACTTTGCCTTCGGCACCACTAGGAGAGGAGTGGTGCATAACATAATGCATAGTCATAGGTTGCAATACCAGGTTGTGCTTTTGACACGTGGAGGATCCAGTCCGATTGCCTGGTATAGATTTTATAAGAATTTTTAGAATTATTGTGGATGGTAGGGATAGACAGGCTAGATAAATAACTTCATGAGGATAAAAGGAGGAAGCATCGAGAAGTTTCGAACCAATTTCATCGATGGTATCTTTCTTGAGCAAGATTATGAATTTCATTTGGTCAATGTATTTTAACGCTTGCGATTTTAAACCCAAAAGTTTACTGATTGTTGCAATTCGAGGACAATGACTAATTCCGTCCATTTCTTTTTACACAACGTTAGCATGTAGACGTAAATCGCCTACATTTGCCCCTAATGTGTGTTTTTCGATGAAATTTTACGTAAATCGCCTACATTTGCCCCTAACGTGTGTTTTTCGATGAAATTTTATCAAAACTATGTCGTCGTCCTACAATCTCAACAACTACAAACATAATATCGCGAAAATTGAAACAAACAAACAAGCATATACTAATGAATCGAGCCCGAACGCTCTTACGAAAAATATGTACAACCAAAAATTCAAAACCTACTACTAATCACCTACAACTATGTTGCAGCAAAAGCAATAGAAACTACAAAACATATTGATTTCAACACAAATCTTCATACAAACAAGAACCCTGTAAAACCTAATCAAACTGTATTTCTAGCAAAAGCATTGCCATAGGCGTGAAGTCGTTATCTTCGTGAAACAAAATCTCCGAAACTAACATGCCCGACCCAACATCTATGAGAGCTGAAATGATTCCGGCAATAACAATGCATCTTAGAACCTGGTAAGTCGTCGAATTGCATACTAAAAGTACGGATAGAAGGCGCCACCGATGTGTAGGAGCAAAGTTGTATTCATAGTGCTTGTGAACAAAGAAGCCAACAGTGCCTCGGCCCTCAGGTGAGGATTTCCCTAACAAGCCAATCCAAACTAGGATATGCAAAGTACAGAAGAAGAAATGACGGGACAGCAAACACAACAGTGATGAATATGTACAAAGCCAATATGGCGGCACAGGCAGGTATTACGTATAAGATGATCAGGAGAAATATGACAACCAGTGGGAACTTTGCTGTCAAATGAACGATGAAAAACAGTGACTTCCGAATCGAAGAATGCAAGCGCTCCACACTAAGGTAATTATTGACAGGGCCATGATTGTGATTCGACCCAGATTGCTCGATATGGCGAATATGTTGCCCCCTCCTGTGGGTACCGTGGCTTGTTTGAGTTCCCACAGATACGTTTCCATTAGCCGGCCAGACTGACTGGTTATCACCAGAGAAGGTAGAACTAGATTTCGGCCCCCTATCACCATTCATGCTCTCAACCATCCAGAGAAGAAAGTAGTTCTTGCGAGGGAATCTGAGATTTCCCCTGTAAACAAGCCGGAAGGACAATAGATTGCACCAAGGGCAGGATATAAAAAGCGGAAGCTGAACTGGTAAAGTGGGGAATTTCACAACCGCCCATTGCAATCCCAGAATGCAATTCTTACAGAGGGTATGGCCACACCATAAAACGTAGGGCACATTTTCAACAATGTTGAACGATTCCCAGCATATGGGGCACTCTAGTCCTTCCTCTCTGCCAACGACCGAAGAACTCTCGTCATCAGAACATTCGAGAGCTGCTTGGATCGGCTTTAGAGGGTCGTTTTTCAATCCAACACTTCCAGCTATGCAGCTGGATGCAAAATTCCACATTTTTTTACCACAACCACGGTCTCACTAACACATCATCACTAACTAAAATTACTTAGCAGTATCTCAAAGCAACCATGATGAAGCTACACTAAGGCATTAGTAAAACTCAGACCTGAAGAAAAACACACAGTAAATTTATCAGGAAACTGGACTTTTTTTAACCGCACTTGCTATTAAACTAATCACATTTTATGCTTTGGGATTAAACAAATCACAGATGCATCTACCCATTACATCTATGAGTTCAAATAACCAGAACATTCAGAAGAATCAGCCAAACATTACAAAATTACTGCACCCCCAAAACCCCAATTAAAAAATCAAACAATCCATAATTTACATAAAATTCGAAAAAGATCCAAACTTTAACAGCTAAAAAGAAACCCCATCTGAATATTTAGCTCCAGGTCCGGAAAATCAACCCCGCAAGATCCAAATCAAAAGTCAAACAATCAAACATGATAAAACAAAAGTGGGTTACGATCTTACCGATTGCAGGGGGCGATTTCGAATCAAATTTTCAAGTGAGAGATGGGGAGAGTCCTCAATCCTCTCTCTCTGTGAGCTGCGAAGAGGAGAGAGACAGAGAACTGAATCGAGATTTTTTTCTTCTTCTGGGTTTCCGGGTATTTGGAAATTGGTTTTGAGCGGTGAGCGATGGAGTGGGTCACCTCACCTGCTGCTCGAAGCTCCGAATGTGGTCCAAGTGGCGTTTGGTTAAAGGAGCTGCCGACGTCGTCACGTCGAAGTCGCTCTACTGTGCGGTTCAGAGTGGCAAAACGCTGCGTTTTGGTTATTCGTCAGTTGGGCTTGAGATAGCATAGTCCATATCCAAATCTAGCAATTTTTGTGGATCCCATAATTCATAATTGGAGACTATATTATTGGGCTTCCAAATTGTGGCCCATTTATAATAGCCTAGAAACCAATCCCATTCCCAACTAAACTTGTTACGGTACTCATCTACCCAGAAAGTCTCTCCTGCGCGCGCGGGTTATGCACATGAATTGCGCATGACCTGTATAAATAGTGGATTGATAACTTATATATACTTCTATACGAACCCTCCTTGTCAACTTTTTTTTTTCTTATTTTGCCCTCATTTTTTATACACATTATTGACAAAATGAGGGTAAAATAGTAATTTTGAACATTTGACAAAATGACAATCATATTCGTATTTTTCATATTTTACCTTTTTTTTTTTTTTTTTTGAGAAACTGACAGTCATATACTTATTTTTCTAATTTTACTCTTACTTTTGATACACAATATTTACATAAGGAGGACAAAACAGTAATTAAGTAATATTAAAAAAAATGCACTTATTAAGAGAAATTGTTCACACACATAAAGTATGTGCTCTCTGCTAGTTTCTATTATATTGATAGTATATAAATATAAAACTATTATTGACACTTCAAAAATCTAATTGTGCACTCCAAACTTTCTATATTTAAAAAGAAAATTATTCTGATGAGAAGTGCACAGTTAAATTTATGGAGTGTCAATAATAATTTTCTATAAATACCGTACCATTATTGTACTATTAATATGGTGGTGATATTAACTGGTGGTGATATTGACTGCTCATACCATGCGCACAACCTACGTGAAAAGTGAATTCATCCTCATCTACCTAGGTAACAAATTAATCTTTAAGTTCTTACAAACGAAAAATGAACTTGACTCGGTGGGATTAAGATCATCTCTGATTCTCAAACTCTGGATCTTAAACTCTAGAGCTCATTGGCTCAGCAATCCGGATCATTTAAGAGAGAGATAAGTCGTGGTTTTGTGTGTAAGGTGGGCTAGTGAGATGAGACTAATAATGGCCGGATGATTTAAATTGAGTGGTCAGGATTGTTGGGTCCGTCTTGAGATCCGAAGATGATGTCAATTTGACTATGTGAGAGCTTGTAGTTTTAAGTTTATTTTATGTTGGTTCGTTTAACTAAGCCTGTTGACTTATGTGCATATTTGCATTATTTTTGTGGTTGTTACTGGATGAATAACTTATTTTCTATTATGAAGTTGATGCACTTTCTCTAGAAATTTACTGGTTATTTGCAGCAAGGGGATTATAACTGAACTGGTAATGAGCATTTATTTCTACGCATGTGTTTGCATTTTTAGTTTATTTTCAGTATAAACTTTTTTATTGACCTTAAGTACAAAGTATTGTTGATGTACCCTCTCATGGAGTTGTGCTGGTTCTCTGTGACTGAATTTTAATGTAATTTACAATTAATAAAATAATTATTAAATAAAGAAAGAATCTCTAAGTGGATAAACTATAGCAGATGTACATATGCATGATTGGGATCTACAACAAAATTAAGCCACACACATTGGTCTAACCTTCTTTACTATGTCGGGTGACACGGGGTTTATGCATTATCAACTTCAACTTTTGAGGTTGTGCATTTTGGAAAGAAAAGATTTTTCATTGTGTCCGAAATATAGAGTGGTATCACATGTCATTACATAAGTGGACGGACATTTAAACAATAAAATTTTCCTTCAGTTATATAATTACATGTGGTATATCACTCTATGTTCTAGACACACTGAAAAATTTCTCTTTGGCAAGTTCCTCTCCTAATCCCCTCCTCTTTCCTTCCTTCTCTCACTTTCTTCTTTGTTTTTCTCTCTCTATATAAAAGTCAGAGTTTACGTGACTTAATCGTGACCATTCAAAGTAGAAGCACAAACCAAAATGTTTGTCAATCGTTCTCGTAATTGATTTAACTAATGGTTCACGCGATCATGCATGCCTCAACTATATATCATATCACATTTTATAGATTATTTAGATCGATGAATGAGATTTCATTGCGTCTATACATAAACTTGTCATGTGAATTTCACATGCATTCATCAACAGCTAAAACATGATCCAGTGTGTGGTCAATAATTGACAATCGTTGATGAATGTGAATCTATAAGCTCCATGCTTACATCCATCAACGAAGAACAATCACACATAGGCGTACGAGCAGCTAGATTGCTAGAGCCGTAGTGTTCGCTAAACTAATACTATTGTATTACGGAATCTTGCTTAATGCTTACTCTAATTATTTTGTACTGTGGTCACTAATCCATATATTAATGTTTGATTAGGGTTTGAAAGTAACGCCGGGAGACTTTTTAGTCCTTGAGTTTTGAAATGTAGTACGTACAGACTGTTGAATGTATTGACAACGAAGATTAATTAGCAATCGGAAAATGATTTTTTCCTGTAATTTACAGGCCCTACGGCCTACGTGAGTAACGTTGTTGTCTTTTTCCATTATTTTTAAGCAAATTAGTGATGAGTATGCATGCCTAACTGTTTTGCTTTTAACACCAAAACTCCAAGAACCACTCCAGAACCAAGAATGTTGTTGTGATGCTAATAAATAAATGTCTTTTTTGTTATATGTGTGAGTCATCAAGGATCCACATGGACCATATCCACAACCATATCTTAATTTGTGTTTGCGTCTTGTGAATTTAACAGTTTCCCCCTCTTATTTTATTTGTTTCTTCACCTATAACTTACCTATAACTTATAAGTGATAGCACTATAAATTTCTCCTCTAGGGCTACGTCATCAGATGCACCGTAATTTGTTTCGTTAATTTAACATGGTAGTGATATCCATACATCTACTTTTTATTTTTCACACACTCCTCAATTTTTGACTGTCGGATCCAATGAATTGAAGAAGATCAACAACAAAAAATTAATAAGGGTGTGTATGACTTAAAATAGGTATGTGAATAACACTTTCCAATTAACAAAGTAGACTAGCTAGGTCATCTTAAGGGAAGGATAATATTTAGTTATTCATTAGTAAGCATGTATTCACTTTCTGATTCGGCTCAATAAAAAAATCACGTGTTCCTTGTTTTTTAAGTCCAAATAACATGTCTAACATAAAAAAGTGTTAGAATATCATTGGACAAAATCAAAAGGTGATACTCACTAATGAGTATCCAAGTATTATCCTTAAGAAAATGATAAACATCAATTTTGAGAGTAATAGAAAATTTTTGGACCAAAATAAAAAGAAGTGCAACTAATGGAATTACTAGGTAATTAAGAATAATGAATATTGGTAAGAATAAAGAATATTTACAAAATGAACATATATTAATTTCCAGTTTTATGTTTTTATACCCGATGATAGATTGAAACCTAGGTTCAACAGAGTGTATACCTTATTGCACTTATCTCTCTTTTCTTACATGATGGGAATGTCATATATGCACTTTGTTGCACCAAGATCACAATGATTCCTTTAAAAAAAACAAAGAGTTGCAAGTTAAGGACTTATGGATGCTAAGGGTTTATACTTCTTTGACAACTGCAGACCTTATGGATGGAGATTAAGAATCTTGATGATCCCGAGCTTTGGTTCCAACTTGCTTCACTGCAAGCTGGGTAATCTTCAGTCTGAATCATACACATATGATGGTCTAAATTAGATCGATCACGATTCAGAAAAAAGGTTATGTGTCAAGTGGCACAAGTGAATATCAGAACTTTTAGAAGACAAAATTAATATATATATATATATGTATGATGTATATATGCCGATAAACATAGCTCTCACTTGATTAATATTGATCGATTATTCTAATTAATTCTACATGATTAATATCAGAATTTTAGAAGAATATCAACTGCTTCATTGGTTTTACATGGTCCAGGCCACAACCAGTGGCTTTCAAATATTTTACCCAAACTCACCGAATCTCAAAATTTTTAATTATTTTGCATGTTATTTAAGCGTAAATAAATTAATTGAAAAGGAATCATTAACCATCAATTGTTTTTGTTACTTTTCAGAATTCCCATTTTTTAAACTTGTTATTTTCTATCCCAGTCAAGTCTCAACTTTGAATCTGATTAAAAATAAAATAAAATAAAACCTCAACTTCCTTTATACTAAATTAGTAATAGCTGGCCCCGAGCACGGTGCACCACGTTTTGCAAAGAATAATGTGAACGATACGATAAAGGACGAAAGTTTATACTGCTGAATATTTAAAGCTCTCAGAATTAAGATTGATAAGGAATCTAAAAACAAGGGTCCTACCCTTCACAGTTCACAGGTCATGAGATAAGTCGATGAAAAATTGAGAATTGGATCCTCCATCCGGATCCTCTGAATTCTTCAATTTTGTTCATTCAACTGAAAATTGAACTTTCAGGAACTAATTAACTTTTTTTTTTTTACTATTCCTTTTCTTTCTCTATTTGAGAGGACTTGGTTCCAGTTTTGGGCAACCGGAGGCAAGAAGATGATGGTGTGGACGTGGTGGGTCGGCAATTGGATCCAGCACCCATCGAAGAATGTAGAAAATTGAAAGATCTGGAGAATTCGGATAGAAGGGATCCAGATAAAATCTTCTCAAAGTTCCAAAAAACGAATAAAAATATTTGAATTTGTTTAAATTATTAGATTTGTTTGTCACTTAATTATAATATTGTAAACATGAAAATCATATGACAAATGACAAGATAACACGTGTACAAAGAATATTTGTATTAATATAAATTTAGGGTTACAATATCTTTACAACTTGATCCTCTTACTCGATCTGTAAGGTGTGTAGTGTTGTTGATCCAAGGGTCGCAATGATTTTATCTTGGCAATGGAAAAATGGGTATGTGTAGGGATGCTTGGTGGTTCGTCACGGGTTTGACGAAGGTTGCGGCAAGTTTTCTGAATCTTCTTGAGTGTTTGAGTGTTTGGGGGTTAGAGTACTTGAGAGCTTCAAAGTTTCAAAACTTCAGCGTTCGGGTGTGAATGATTTTTTTAACCCATCTTCTTTGTCTTGGAGTCTCGTATTTATAGACTATCTAAGCTTTGCCTACGAATGGATTTGGCCTTAATTGTGGGCTTGATTAATTGACGAAAAAATCAGAACTTGATTTGATTTGACTGCATCAATTTATATTTGTGTTAATTAAATTAAAATCAAATAAATCAAATAATTCATTTCTGCCAAGTGTTGACACGTGTCACTGTTGATGACTCGTTGGATTTGTGAGACATATGGTGTATGCCACGTATACCCTTGCATATCAAAACTTTAATGTCTTGTGAATTTTTATTTCACCAAAATTTCAATGTCAACAATTATATCAGTTTGGAAGGTTATTCTTAATTATTTGACGAAACTACAAGATGCTTATCTCATCAAGTACAGGAAACTGGTAAAGTGACAAGTAGTGATGACCCCATTTCCTAATGTGAAGAATACGTGTTGGATTTGTAGTTATATACAGTTTATGTACACACTTGTTTTAAGGAACCTTCCACTCAGAGGAAAAGAGAAAAATTACATAAACAAAAATGGCCATGAGAAAAGAAAACAATGCGGCCACTTTCAGTTTTCAAGCGAATCCTATAAACATAGATGATGGGGCAGAAGAGTCGGATTTTCTGGGGTTTTACACTTTTTTATATATGATTTTGATAACACTAAAAGTATTGAGAAAATTCTCAAACGATGCTTAAGCCATACATATCAAAATTAATTTTAAGTATGACTTTCTTAAGATTGAGTTAATTAACATTGAGTGGTTTTGTCACTTGGTATTACAGTTTAATTATTAACTATATGCAATGTCACATCCCGGCTCAGGTCCCCACTATAACCCGGACCCACTCCACCACCGTAGCACTATATTGTCCGTTTTGGGGCCCGACCATGCCCTCACGGTTTTGTTTCTAGGAACTTATACGAGAACTTCCCAGTGGGTCACCCATCATGGGAGTGACCTCGCGCACTACTCGCTTAACTTCGGAGTTCCGATGGAACCCGAAGCCAGTGAGCTCCTAAAAAACCTCGTACTAGGTAGGGATGAGAATATACATATAAAGATCACTCCCCTGGGCGATATGGGATTTTACATACAAACTAGATATCCATATAATAGAGAAAAAATGAAGAAGATGAAGGTTTAGGAGGAATGAAAGCTTCTATTGATATCTTGTGATTTGAATATACTAACAAAAATGAGAGAGTACTTACAAATTATATTCATAAAAGAGACAACACCGGTTGCCCAATTCTCAAGTTTACGAACTAACTAATTCTATAACCTTCTAACAAACTATTCTAACAACTCACATCAACTAGACCAATCTATGCCAATAACCAATCACCATCATACACATGCTATTACTAATGCCACTCTCCACTTATAATTAAGTGGAAAATCTTAAGGTTTGACTCTCGTGGATGGTGCGTTCGATATTAAATTATTATAGAAAGTCTATAGTGTAACTTAATCTAGTCAACAGTCCCCTTTAAAGTAAATAATCTGTTTATATTTTGACAAAAAAAATAAAAATCTCTTTATATTAAGAAACATTGTATGCTTTTAAGGAGATTCTTATAAAGAGAAATTTCAATAAGTGGTATTAACCTTATAATTAGTTGAAGAGAAAAATTGTCTCCATTTTATTAACCTTAGTTGGAGAGGTGATTTTTTCGAATTGACGTATTCCAAAAAACAAAATGATCATAGGCATATGCCGAAGGATGAAATTATTTATCGACCTAAATCGAATTTCTTATAATTATTTTCACCTTTTAGGTTTAGGAACAAACCAAATTTTCTGATTGGTGGATTAAGGTAGATCAAATATGAAATATCCCGAAGGAGCCAACCAAAGTGAGAGGCTGAGAGTAATCGATGGTGACAAAAGGGAAGGCAAGTTCTTCCAACTACTGGGAAGATTCCAAGGTACGGCATATAATTGAGTACGGAAAATTATGATTAGATGGTGCCACATATGAGCAAAGTGTGTCTATATATATATATATATATAGGTACGGCATATAATTGAGTACGAAAAATTACACTTTTTTGTAGCTTTTAATATGGAGAAAAAAAAATTAAAACTAAAATTAAAAAGAGAAGAAACCCTAGTTATAATTGTGAAAATAAAAAAGGAGGTATGCAACCTCCATATCCCCACGTCTGCAACTTCCATGCCTTGAATCTTCATCAGGTAAGCAAAATAAAACCTTAAATTTTATATTATTGTTCATATATGTAGGATGGTAAAATTAGGTTTTGAAAAATCTTTTTATTTTTGTCAGGTCATATTTCATGATTTTTTTACTGTTAAATCATGGTTTTATTTTTTTTGTTACTATTAGGATTAGTTTTTATAAAATGAAAGAAGAGAGGCACTACAGACCTCATTGGCAAAGGAAAGATTTCATGTTTTTGTGTTATTAGGATTCAAATGATTATTTTTTTTTTCAATTTTCTTCTATTAGAGATTTGTTTTTAATTTAGATTAGTAGTTTCCTTAATAATTATAGTCTACATCATCATTCAATTTTTATTTTTTTATTTTTTTTATTTTATTTTTTTTTAAGTCAAGCGATAGCATTAGTAAGTTAGATGTTAGATTAGCCACTTACGAGGTTCGAACATACGCCGTTATGCAAGGGCACTACACAATTTCTATCACTGTGGTAAATGACCACTTGTCATCCAAATCATTTAATGTTTAAAATTCTTCACATCACTTTTAATCGATTTAGACTGTTAAATGTTATAAAATCTAAAGATTACATAGAAGTGTAAAAGTGTTTGTAAAAATATTTGTCCCTTGATATATGTATGCTTACGATCTATTCAATTATTGATGTAAAAATACAAATATTATCATATTACATATCACTATTGATGTTGGCGTTTCTGGTCTCTGTGGTTTCCTTGTACCCGTAGAATTCCAAACTCTGTAGGTCCCGAAATTAGGGTAAAAGGATGAGTTAAATCATCTTTTTTTTTTTTTTTTTTTTTTTTTTTTTGTAAAAATATATGAGCTCGTTTGGAAGTGCTTTTAAAATAATTGAAATTATTTTTAAAGAAAAAAATTTTTAGGTTCCAAAAGCACTTGAAGTGCTTTCTGCAAGAAGCACCAGCACTCCAAGTGCTTTTCCAAGATTCACTTGTATTTTTACAAATTATTGGTTTAAAAAACATTTTTACCAAAAACGCTTTTAGCTATTTTAAAAACCCTTCTAAATGTCATATAGTGTCAAAGACAAAAAGAGAGGAAAAAAATACACACACACACACACAAGAGTTTTGGATAATGTAGCCCAAGGATTTGTCCATAGGCCACTCGATTTAGTTTCATACGGGTTCTGAAATGGTAATTTGATTTGAAAAGCTTTTCTGAAAATGAAAGTGAGGACAATATGTGTTGGAAAATGGCAGTTCTGTACATGTTGTTTGGAGATATAATGTGGAAATAGAGCCGTGTATGATAACAATAATACAACTGCAGTTCTCTCTGTTTTCTCTCAAATTCCTCCCTCTCAATACATCTTCCTTATTCATCTTAACATATACATATATATATATATATATATATATCCCACATCAGATAGTGGCTGCCCCGTTTGTGTATTTATAGGCATCTGCATGCCTGTTCTTACAGGCAACAAAATCCTTGGGTTTAACAGTTCCAACTCCTTTTTACCGAAACAGCATCGCAGCTTTTGGCTGAAACCAGTCAATTGAACTTCCCCAATTTTTACGCCATATATATGAAGGAAAAGAAGTCTGAAGCTTTTCAACGAGGAGCCAAAATCATTGCATGCGAACCGAAGCAACCTTGCAATTCACAGTTTTCTATACAACATTTGGCCAGTAGGGTTCTCAGAAAATATTATTAGAACTAATATTTCCATTTATCACTTCCACTTCAAACCAAACCGGTGGATCTCAATCTAACTTCCATTCAAAACAATAATTAATATTTAAACATCAAAATAAAATATTGTTGGGGATAAAAATGTAGAAAGAAATTAATGAGAGAAATTGGGAGGAGAAATCAAAGTGTGTCATTTCATTATCTTTAGACCCCTTTGTACAGGGTAAGAGTAATTCGGAGGAAAAGCCAAAATGTGTCTAATTTATATTAATGATCACTACAAATATGAAATTTTTTAACAGTTGTGTTTCAAAAAATTAGGCACAAAGTCCAAAGGAAAAAGTTGCCTGCGTACAACCGATTTAGGAACAAAAATAAGAGAGAGAATCCATTGATGTGTTTAAGTTCTTTAAAGCTCTCCCTAGAGCGGGAGAAGGACACTCCTAAAGAACATTTACAATTTGATTTAATTTGGACGAGCTACTTTGCTAATATTGTGCTGTATAATTTTCGTTGGGTACTCATTATTGCTACCTTTTCTCCATGCCTTCATTGTACTTTCCACTTCTACAGGCCACAATCGTACGTGCATCACGTTTTGCTTTTATTTAGCAACGTGACAAAGCTAAACAGTTTCTACAACTTACACATCGATCCATTTTATACATTTGTTGTTTTTCGTTTCAGTTCAGACTGACAAAAGATGCATGCGATTTTGTAAGATCCTAAAATGTGGACTATTCTCTCCCCTCTTTTTTTCCTTCCCTCCTATTTAAACGGTCACGGTTAAATTACGTCAACATTTTATATTAATTTTTAGGTAAAGTACAAAAAACTACCTCAACTATTGGGGTCACGACACTTTCATACCTCATATTTTAAAATTGACAATGTCATACCTTCGTCAAATTTTCTGTTAGTTTTTCTGTTAAGTGCTGACGTGGCAAGAGATGGGAACCACCTTCTATTAAAAAATTAATAAAACTTTATTAAAAACTAAATTTTTAAAATATTTTTTAAATATTAAAATAATAAATAAAAGTAAAAAAAAAAAAAAAAAACCTTGGCTGTCCCTTTCCTCCCCCCCATTCTTCATCTGCTTAATCTTTAACACACACAAAAAATAAAAAAAGAATTTTGAAAACCCAACCGCACCCCCGGCACCCCCCACCCCCCCCCCCCCCCCCCCAAAAAAAACAACACAAAGAACCGAAGAAGAAGAAGGAAGAAGAGAAGGAGGAAAAAAAAAAAAATTGAAAACCCAACCCCATCCGCCCCCTTCCCCCAGGAGAAGGAGGAAGAACCGAAGAAAAAGGAGGAGGAAAAAAAAAATGGAAACTGCAACCCAAAAAAAAAAAAAAAAAAAAAAAGGAAACCGCACCACCAATTTCAATTTTTTTTGTTCTTCTTCTTCTTCCTTCTTCTGGGTTTTTTTTTTTTTTTTTGGGTTAAAGATTAAGCAGATGAAGATGGGGGAGAGAGAGGGGGAGGGAAGGGACGACTAAGGTTTTTTTTTTTTTTTTTTTTAATATTTATTATTTTAATATTTAAAAAATATTAAAAAAATTTAGTTTTTAATAATATTTTAATAAAAAATGGTTCTCATCTCTTGCCACGTCAGCACTTAACAGAAAAAATTGACGGAGGTATGACATTGTCACAAATTTGTAAGATGCGGTATGACATTGTCAATTTTAAAAGATGAGGTATGAAACTGTCGTGACCCCAATAGTTGAGGCAGTTTTTTGTACTTTACCCTTAATTTTTTATAGAAAGAGAAAGATAAAATAGAGAATGTCAGAGGAGGGAATGAAAATGGATGTAAGGAGGAGAGGAGATAATCCTAATCCATTTTCTACATCCATCGATCCAATATTCATCTATATGGGAATCTCAAAAGGGGATGCACATAAGAAGCTACATAAGTTTTCAATTTTTAATGTTCACAAATCGGGCATTTGCATAACTGCATTTCGTTTGGTTCAGTGGTACAAAACTGTTTGACGATCTCGTACGTTTGGCTTCATACAAGAACCTTCCACTCAGAAGCAGCAGGAAAGAGAGTTTACAAGCTATCCATGCATGCACACAGTGGAAAAGGTAGGGAGAAGTTAGAAGCGAGCTAGCATGCAGTGCTTATTCGTACGTAAGCTTTGAGGTGAAA
Organism: Pyrus x bretschneideri; assembly: GCF_019419815.1. Taxonomy (NCBI): domain Eukaryota; kingdom Viridiplantae; phylum Streptophyta; class Magnoliopsida; order Rosales; family Rosaceae; genus Pyrus; species Pyrus x bretschneideri. The sequence continues at coordinate 3,581,254 of NW_025999424.1, read as the reverse complement.
AAGAAAATAACTAAACAAAAAGGTCACAACGCAAGTAACTTTTGGAATACGTGCAGGAAAGAATATGTAATTAAAGTACAATACTTATGTCCACATGCAAAATACTAGTCAGCTTAAGCAATGAAAGATTGGGACGATATTCCAAAATCTTGTCACCTTGTTTATGTAAATATATAGTTTAACATATTTGAATAAAAAAATGTTATATGAATAATGTTATGTACTTCAAGCTAAAGGTTAGAATTTTTTTTTCCTTAACTCACTACATCTTGAGTTCAAACTCTCTTTCTTTTTTAGTTTACATTAGTGTAGAATATCGCTTGTAACAAAAAAAATATATAAATTATGAATTTATATATGGTACTGTTAATTTGATGATCATAGTATAACTTTTTCTTGCTTGTACTTAAGATGTTAAATGTTAACACATTGTTGCAATGTCGTTGAAGGTCATATATGAAGCCTAAAAGTAAATAACATGGAGGAGTTATTCTAAGAATTTTCAGTGATTAATTAGTATTCAAATAGAGAAATTAAAGGTAAATATCATTTTTAACCTATTAATCTGGAAAATTATTAGGAAGGGATAATGAAAATTATTAACTTCTTAATTTGCAAATCAAACCATAATATACATACTTGCGAATGTGACACTTAATTACCACAACATACACTCGAGACGACGAGACGCCAATGCACGACACCTTTTTACAGACATCAATCAAATCATGTTGAAATCATGTTGGGAAACAGTCCAAAAGAAAAGAAGATCTTGGGGCGTAGTTCTGATCGTGAAGTTTTTAGCACCTTAAACTTTATAATTCTTTTTTTTATTCTCATAAGAATAAGTAGATATGTTTTATTTCTTAGCCATACAAAAGGGAAATAGTTGATCAGATCGAAATCCAACATGAGGTTCAGATAATTAGATCATTGAAAAGGTGTGGTGGTGATGCCTTAGAAAATAAATTATTATTGTTTATATATTTATTTTTTTTTGGGCGGACCACGAATAATACTTTCAATTCAATTATGCATAGGGGTATTACGATTATCAAAACACTCAATGATTGAGCAGAACATCCTTCTGGGTTATCATATGCCCCTTGGTACGTTAGCTCTTTTTTCTTGGTGAAACACCAGAAAGAAAAGGCCACAAAAAGAACTTAGCTTTGAGAGTCTATACAATCGGTTCTCTGTCTCGAAACCTCAAAAAGATCATCTAACAAAATGAGTAGACAACACAGGAGAATGCTCGAATCAGCTCCGTGCATTCAAAGTAAAAAAAAAGATATTCGGTTTGCCAAACTATCGACTACCATACACATTAGTTTTTTTTTTGTTTTTTTCTAACTTTTTACTCTAAAAACAAGTCATTTTACACTCCTTATAAATGTATATTTATTTTTAAATATAAAAAGATTGGTGTGTAAAATGATTTTTTAGAGTGTCAATAACAAGTCTCATTGAATACTACTAAATTATTGATTAATTTCACACAAATAAACAATGATACTTTCTATTTTATTAATGGCAAATGTTAGAAAAACTATGTTTTTAGGCCATATTTTATAGACCACATGATGACATCTATTGATAGTTGAATTCAATTTTTAAAGATTTAAATAAAGAATTCAATCATCAACTGTCATATTATATAGTCTACAAAACATGATGTATATTGTTATTCATGAAAGTGTAGTTTTTTATTCTTAATGCAAAATTATATTTTAATAGAAGTAGCCGGGAACTTGTTTGTCATGAGCCCATGCAGTTTGGTGAAAAACGATATTAACCCCTTGAAGTGTAGAAGTGCAGTAACTTATAAATGTCACGGTACTACGGTGAGCACGTATGATAAGAGGAGAAAGAGGGTGGCCTGCGGGCTGGTGGTCCTGTAAACATCGCCCGGTGACAAGTAGTGGTCAGTCGTGGTCCCCAAACTCGTTGAGAAAAGCCAGTTAACCACGTTGCCTTAGCTCACCAATTCTATGGACGTCCCCTCGCTTGCCCCTTCCTCTTCATCTTCATGTGCTACCTGACACAAAATATTATACATATAGTCCTAGCTAGGAAAAAAACTTAAGGCCACACTGCTTGATGAGAATTGAGAGGGCTGGTCCGATTACCCAATAACATTATGTCGGATCGTCAATTTATTTTTCATGTAAATTCTCATCGGATAAGTATATCAATATGAGTTGTGAATATTGATAATATCAACTTTATAAACCTATTGGTAATGATCAATAACATATGAGATGATCACACGCCACATGATTAAAATGATTGGTCTGCCGATCTAATAAAATGATGTTATGTCGTTTGTCATTTTTACTTAAACCTTCATTGACAAGCATATCGAAAACAATATATCAACAATTACATAATCAACTCACCATTTTTGTTAACGAACATAACCATATTCAATAATTGATAACATATGGGATGATTAGATATGTCACGTAATTAGAAGACTTGCTAAAATGTTTCCCCTCCATAGCTAGTTATGGGTGACCCATTCTTTCTATACTCAATTATTTAACAGAATATTTCATCTACACATATATGTGTTTATATATCTTTGAGTCACTCTCACTGATATCAGTCGCTCTCCCAAACACTCTCTCTTCCTCTCTCCCATGGTTGCCTTCTCCTCCTTATCATCACCATGTCCTCCTCCTATTTTTCCTCCCAAGGTTACTACTAATTCCTAATATTAATTACGTACTTCTTCTTTAAATAATTAAATTATGCATAATTGCTTACTTTTGCATGGATGTGCTGACATGCAACAGGTGGACCCGAGTTCTCCGGCGCCAGAACTCCCAGAGCGACGACACCAACAACACCCACAACTCCAACAACATCGAAGACATCATGAACACCCCAATCATCTCCAACTCCGTCGAATGCTACGCCTGCACTCAGGTGGGGGTCCCAGCCTTTCACTCCACCAGCTGCGACGCCGCCCACCAGCCCCAATGGGAGGCCTCCGCCGGCTCTTCCCTGATCCCCATCCAATCCCGCTCCGACCTCAAAAAGGGTCTCTCCCGCCACCGCCCAGCCAGCCCCTTCGGCCCGGTACTTGACCCCCGCAGCAAGCGCGTCCAGCGCTGGAACCGCGCGTTCCTCCTCGCGCGTGGGATGGCGCTGGCCGTCGACCCGCTCTTCTTCTACGCCCTCTCCATTGGAAGAAGCGGGACGCCCTGCCTATACATGGACGGCGGGCTGGCAGCAATTGTCACCGTGCTCCGCACGTGCGTGGATGCCGTGCACCTGTGCCACCTGTGGCTACAGTTCCGGCTGGCGTACGTGTCGAGGGAGTCTCTGGTGGTCGGCTGCGGGAAGCTCGTGTGGGACCCACGTGCGATCTCCTCCCACTACCTTCGATCTCTCAAAGGTTTCTGGTTCGACGCCTTCGTCATCCTCCCCGTTCCCCAGGTTAGTAGACTGGCTGGCCTTTCATCCTCTTCAATCATATCTTTTGTTTAATTACGGAACTGCCCATGAGTTCGTACATGAAAAAACTTGGGTAAGAATACCCGACCACGTGATCTCATCTCATATGAGAGCTGCTGTCAGTCCAACTAAAATTTTTCTCGCCTCACGTTCATATGATATAATTATCCAGATTTTCAGAATGTAGCACTAACTTTCGAAATTTTTTTAAGTGTAATGATCACAATATACTATACGATATGAGAAATGGTATGGTTGATATTTCATGATATAAGGTACACGTTACTATGACATAATTTAATAAAAAGTACTACTCACACACCTATTTTACTTCCCACATACTTTTATTAATTTTTTGTTATTGATTGTCTTCAATTCATTCGATCCAACCGTAAAAATGATAGGGATGTATGAGAAATAAAAATAGATGTGCTGATAGCTCTACCCAATTTAATTAGCCCACAATAAAATCTGTTTGTCAGAAACTTCATTTTTTGTCACCAATTTGCAGAGAAATTGCAGATTTTTGGCTGAGAAACGCTTTCTGCATCTTTGTTTTTACAGGCAGTATTCTGGCTCGTTCTTCCAAAATTGATAAAAGAAGAGAAGATTAAGGTGATCATGACCATTCTTCTCTTAATGTTTTTGTTCCAATTCCTCCCAAAAGTCTACCACAGCATCTCCTTGATGAGAAGAATGCAAAAGGTCACAGGCTACATCTTTGGCACCATTTGGTGGGGTTTTGGCCTCAACCTCATCGCCTACTTCATTGCCTCTCACGTACGTAGAATCGTCAAATTACGTGATTACTATTCAAAATCTCTATTAATTGTAGTTCTTTGTGCTTAATTAATTTTTGTTCCGTGATTTTAGGTTGCTGGGGGATGCTGGTATGTGCTCGCGATTCAGCGTGTAGCTTCGTGCCTAAGGCAACATTGTGACCAAAATGTCAACTGCAACCTCTCTTTGTCTTGCTCGGACGAAGTTTGCTACCAGCTTTTGTTACCGGCCGCCACGAGTGGAAGCACTTGTGGAGGCAACACAACAGCAAGCGTGGTGAGAAAGCCGCCACTCTGCCTGGATGTCAATGGCACGTTTAACTATGGAATCTATCAGTTGGCTCTTCCTGTCATATCTAGCAACTCGCTTGCTATTAAGATCCTTTATCCCATCTTTTGGGGTTTAATGACTCTCAGGTACCTTGTTAAGCAAGTAAACTTCGTGATTAACTAGTAATAATGCGAATATTAGACATATGATTAATTATATGATCAAATGCAGTACATTTGGGAATGATCTTGAACCTACAAGTCACTGGCTAGAAGTGATTTTCAGCATATGCGTTGTGCTTAGTGGCTTGCTGCTCTTCACTTTGTTGATTGGGAACATTCAGGTGACTTTTCGCATACATAATAATGTATATTTTGCTTTTGGGTTTTTATTTTTTACCTTTTTCGGCCAAGTGACCTGACTACGAATAGACTTCACCGTAGCAAAATTAGCTACAGCAGTTTGTCTCGTAGTTTAAATTTGATTAGAATATATGCTCAAATTAAAAAAAAAAGAAAAAAAAGAAAAGAAAAGAAACAACTGATCTCACTATGCGTACTGAACAATGCTTGATGCAGGTATTTCTCCACGCCGTTATGGCAAAGAAAAGGAAGATGCAGCTGAGATGCAGAGACATGGAATGGTGGATGAAGCGGAGGCAGTTGCCTTCTGGATTGAGACGAAGAGTACGCCATTACGAAAGGCATAGATGGGTGACAATGGGGGGAGAAGATGAGATGGATTTGATCAAAGACTTGCCGGAAGGGCTCCGGAGGGAGATTAAGCGCCATTTATGCTTAGACCTCATCAAAAAGGTTCCCCTGTTCGACAACTTGGATGATCTTATTCTTGACAACATTTGTGATAGGGTTAGGCCTCTGGTCTTCTCCAAAGATGAAAAGGTAACAAATTGATCATCTGCAAAGTGATTTAATTACTCTATGATCACGTGATTTACATCCCAATTAATTTAAACAGATAATCAGAGAAGGAGATCCTGTGCCAAAGATGCTATTTATTGTGCGTGGACGCATTAAGCGCACGCAAGGCCTAAGCAAAGGTATGGTGGGAACGAATGTGCTTGAACCGGGAGGGTTTTTTGGCGATGAGCTGCTCTCCTGGTGCCTTCGCCGGCCATTCATAGACCGCCTTCCAGCCTCATCTGCGACATTCACCTGCATTGAATCAACAGAAGCATTTGGCCTCAATGCAGTCGATCTGAGATACATTACGGATCACTTCCGTTACAAATTTGCCAATGAGAGGCTTAAGCGAACTGCAAGATACTACTCTTCGAATTGGAGAACATGGGCAGCTGTGAACATACAATTCGCCTGGCGCCGCTACAGGTTGAGGACTAATCGAGGTCCGGTGATTCCTGTGATTCCAAATGGAGGCTCTGAGCGGAAGCTGTTGCAGTATGCTGCAATGTTCATGTCACTTAGGCCACACGATCACCTTGAATAAATAGCACTCAATTAGTGTTTAATAAAATCTTCTTCATGTAGAAAATAAAACTATTTAGGCCACATTTTCAGACCACGTTCTAATCCATTTTCCCTAATTAACACATCAATTAAAATAATGGTCTGAATTCAATAAAGCATTAGTGTATGTAGAAATATTGTTCTATGATAATATCTTTTTCAATATTATTATTTTCATGAGAATACAATACTTTAAACTATTTTAATTTATAAGAGAATTTTCGAACTTGAGTTCAAGTGGGCAGACATATTATTGTGGTCAAATGGCCTAACCCACTGGAATGAAGATGATATTCTAAACTATTCTAATGTTAGCTTTATACTTAAAAAGGCATTGTCTAAATCATACATTAATCTCATCTAAACTCAATTCTCCGTTAAGATTAATTGCTTTGGACAATCATATCCTTACGTTGAATTATGAATAAAAGAATACCAATGATATATCTACATATTCTATGTGTTAAACCACTCTAATTCTTCACATTCTTATACGCCACCTCATAAGTTTGGCACAGAAAAAAATTTCATCAAACACAGAGAAAATTTAACTAAGTAACGCGAAGCACAGTTCCGTTGGGATGTGAATTCATAGAAGCGACACGGTCATTAAATTTCCGTCGTCTTTTTCCTTCTCCGTTCGACATAGTAGTGTCGCTCATAGTTCGACGACGTTCGATGTAAATCATTGCATCTTGCATGTCGTTTACTAACGAGCACGACGTTCAAATGTCGTCAGGCGAGTACAGCACTCCTTGCATATCACATCATATGTTGTTTGGCTAGCTGTTTTGGAGGTTGGGGATAAAAACGATACATGCAACTTCCCTCTTGCGTCTCCACAAAACAACTGCAAAGTTTTATTGTTTCGGTCAATATATCATTTTACTCTCAATTTTCGTTTTGATTTATAGTCAAATTATCCAACAAATATTTCTAATGATTTTTTTATTTTTAGTTTTTGTGTGTGTGTGTGTGTGTGTGATGGATGATTAATTGCCACAGTTTACTTTAGAGGTTCTTCTGGAATTTGATTGCGACTTTGCAGAATTTCATTTGCAAGTATACATATTTTTTTCCCTATGATTTGGTACTGGCCGATAATAGGGTTTCAATAGTAATTTAAAAGTTTATGACATGCTTAATGTGAATTTTTCGATAAATATACTCACATTTCCCACCTAATTCAGCCTCATTCGTACTAACTACCAATCACAGATTCACAAGCCTATGCTACGAGGCTTGTGACTTAGCACATTTTAGAACTATAACAATTGCTATAACATCGTACTTTGTACATTTATATGAAGGTTTGTTCACTGTATAGTTGCTAGATTCTTCTAATTGAAAATCTTTTATTTTCTTTCACATTAAAAATTTCTCTATTTCCCTTGAGACGCAAGATTGCACTGGATCTATTGAACTGTATATGACAACTTATTTGAATATAGTTATCTAGGATTTACGTGTGTTCTCACAGTTTTTCTTTTCAGATTTAATACGAAAAGGGGAAAAACAACAAATCACAAGTTCCCATCTCCCTTCTGCCGATCCCTTTCCTCTTTCTGCTCCTTCTCCTTCATAATCATCATCGTTTTGTCTTCTGTTCTTCTTATCAATAAGTAAAAAGAAAGAAAAAGGATATCAATTTCATGTTCACACCCAAAACTCTACCTTTAAATAAGGAAATCGTTGTGTGTGTATATATATATGTATGTATGTATGTATGTGTGTATGTGTGTATATGTATATAAATTTGGCGTTTGAAAAAAAGCATTGGGACTCATATATGGAGTTCTTTTTGTGTTTCGCATTAGCTGATTATAATTGATATGGTTCTGTGTGTAGTTGGAGTTCAAAAGACTAAATAAATGCTAAAGGAGAAGAGTTCAAAAATGCCAGCCTTGTCGATTTAGGGTTTTTGGGGATGCTTTATCTTCATATTTGGTTTAGCCTCTAGTATTTGTTTTGATTGTGGGTATTGTGATCCAATAAAACTAGATGCAAAGAAAAGCAGAGGAAGATGAAACGATGATGATGGAGATCAAAGGGAGGAGAGGCTAGAGAAGTGTGGCTTAATTACTTTTTAATTTTTCTTGAGAGGAAAATTTCCAATAAGAATGCCCATGCAACGTTAGCTACTTAACAGTTTTGTTAACAACTTTAACGGGATGATGCAAACTAGGTCACGAAACAAGAGCACGAGGGGTAAAGTGAGACACATTAGAGTGTAGAGGGTAAAATGAGACTTGGTGAAGGCTACAAGGGACATTGCATTTTTGGTTGATAATATTAGGGTTGATCAGCTCAGCCATTCCTAATTAATTAAAAAAGCTTCCTTCTGTCCCAAGGCAGAAAAATACCCTAAGTTCTCGCCCAATTTTGCTCCCATTTTTTAATTTCTTGCCACAACAATTTTCGTCCAAATTAGGGCACAGATTGTTGTCCCCTCCTCCAAATTTGGCTTAGCTTCCCAACCCCAATCAGCTCTCTCTTTTCTTCTCTCTCCCAACCAACGAAAAATGGAGGTCATCCTCGTCATGACCTCCCGGCCACCCTAACCGCCCACATTTTTTTTTTTCATTTACCAAAGCTCATTCTAGGGTTTCTTCCCCAAACCTTTTCAATTTGGGCTTTTTTTTTTTGCCCTAGAATTTGCTTCAACACGTCAAGTTCCTTTCACGCAATTCATCACAAATTAACTTCATGTTCAGCTCTGCAGGTGCATTTTTTCTCCAAAAATGCTATTTATGTAGGTCATTCTTTTATCACATTGCAGATAAAGGAGGTCGTCCCCGTGAGTCACATGTATTAGAAAGGTGGTGAATAAATATGACACGAATAACTTGTGTTTAAGCATACTTTTTGATATATTTATCATTAATTTTGTTTAGTGGTTGTTGATGAATGGTGTTTTCTTGGGTTAGGTACCATAGTATTCACAATTAGATCAGCCAAAAGATGGGGTTGAAGTTCTCAAGGCAAGTGCCTGCAGGGAAGTTTGAAAGCTTAACCCTACAACACAAACTGATCAATTGTCTGAGTAAAAGCTTTTACATCCGTAACTTGGTGTCAAAGCAGCGGAGGCGAATGCTTGTTGCTGGCTATGATCTCGACATGACTTACATCACGGATCGCATTTTGGCAATGTCATTCCCTGCTGAACGAATGAGGGCAATGTATCGTAATCCTCTTTGGCAGGTCAAGTCTGTGCTTGATATGAGACATCAAGATCATTACAAGGTACTGCAGCTCCTTAATCCAATTAGTTCCTTCTCAAATTTTTCCTCTAATTTTGGTTTCCTTTTTATATATGCATTTTTTCGCTAATAAGGTGGTACTTTTTCAGATCTACAACCTTTGCATCGAAGAAAATTATGACCCGTCTCATTTTCATGGTCGTGTGGAGAGGTTTCCTTTTGATGACAATCATGTTCCACATCTAGAAATGATCAAGCTCTTCTGTGAAAGTGTGGATTCATGGCTATCACAGGATCCGGAAAACATTGCCGTTATACACTGCATGGTAGTCATAAATAGCAAGCTAGCTGCTACAAATATAATTTCTTAAGCAAATATTGTTGTTTGCTTAATTATCTGAATCCAAATATTTATAACACACTGATTAAGCTAAATTTACACCAGTGAGGATGTATTATAATGTTCGTGTTCTTTGATCGCTGCTATTTTGATGCAGGCAGGCAAAGGTCGCACGGGCTTAATGCTATGTGCTTACCTAGTCTACTGTGGGATGCCAGCAGAGGAAGCTCTTCACTTGTATGCTCAAAGGCGGACCGTCAATAATGAAGGAGTAAGTCACATTAGTTATAATACAAATAATTTCCAGTAGAATGTTGGTATATAACATAATCTGTATGAACAAAAATTTGAGATTATGTATTGCTTTCAATTTCGATTCTAAGTCATTTAAAAACTCTTTTAAGAAGGGCTTGAAAAAAGCTTACACTAAGAAGCACGTTGTGTATCTGATCTAAACAGGTCTCAATACCAAGCCAACGCCGTTATGTAGAATACTGGTCGAACTGTCTCTCTTTTCCTCGCGGAGTTGAAGATGTGCCTCCCGATGTGAACTTGCCTCAGCAATGTAGCAGAGAATTGAGACGAATCCGATTTTATGACACGATTAACATTGAAAAAATCTTTTTTGTGGTCTCAGAGTTGCAAGAGGTATGCCCTTTTTGTACATTCTGATAGGATAGAACATTGATCAATTACAATATGCTTTTAAGCCAACTAATAAGAATTTTTTGAACTTTGTCTTAACAGATTTCCGGCCAGCTTTATCGTCCATCACTAGAAGTTTCTAGGAGTTCCTGCAGACAAATCCACAAAGGATGTCAGAGGACTAGTAGTCCACGATACTATGTCTCATTCGTTGAAGGCGAAGAGGAAGACAAGAAAGCAGAATCGGATGAGCCTCATGTTGTAGTCCAAATGGATACAGAAAGCTCCGTACTTTACCAGAAGGCCTGTCTTGAATATTACTTCGACATGCCTGTGCGGATAACTGGAGATGTGCGAGTCATATTCTATCAAAAAATGTATGGAAGTCGCCTCTTCTATGCTTGCTTCAACACAGCTTTCATCAGGAACAGCTTGCTACAGGTCCTGACCTACTTTCTCTTTTCAGCACTTTATCAACGGTTCACTGAAAAAGCTTCTTTACAAAGCACTTATGAGCCCGGAGAAAATTTAGGCCTTGTTTGGGATTACTTCTAGAGAGGTCAAAATCGTTTCCAAACAACCAGAAGGGCATTTAGTGATGTATGGCAGACAAAGTTTAAGAGTGCTTACGGGTTTCGGAAGCACATGTAGTACTTCCTGGGAGAAGCATTGCTCAACGACTTCTTGAAAAAGTGCTTACAAATGCATTTTCAGGAAGTACTTTGAAATTTTTTTAAAAATTTTTGCTGAAAGTGATTATGGGTCAATTTTGTTCTTTTGAGCATTAATGCTTCAGAGCGCTTTTACAACCCATAAACACTTAACTTTTTTTGCTAAACTTTGTCAGGGATGATTATAGCCATTCTAAAAGCACATCCAAACAAGCTCCCGCATGCACAGTTAAAAATCTGATTCATGTTGATCTGTTGGTGTTTTGAATGGTTGCAGCTCACTGTTCAAGATTTGGATAAAGTTGGAAAAAAAGGAGGATCAGTATGCGGCCCTGCCTTCTGCTTAGAGCTACTATTTGGTCCTGCAAATGCAAGACCCTCATTCACAACTCCAATATCTGATCATCGTGAATTGCTGTAAAGTCATACCGGGAATTGTTTAAGGAGATTAAACCGGCGGTTTATGACTCCTATTCGAATGAATTTCGACTCTAATTTTCTCGACACAAATTGATCGACATGATAAACCCTGCAGTTTTGCAACTTTAACAGTATGTATGCATGTATGTATATATGCACACACAAAATCACGTTCCTCCTGCATTTTTGCCATCTAATTTTTCATTGGCAGAAAGCAGTGGAGCTATGCAAAAACAAGTTTTGTATCATGGTATGGTCCGGAGCGTTTTACGGATGTTGAGGTATTATTTACCTTGAAATTTTGTTGATTCAATGCGATTATTTTGTACTGCATAGCCACCTCCCGGAAAAGAACAAAAAAAATGGACAGCATAGACATGAAAACTTTTAAGTATGGTGCTATAATGCACTTGCTAAATACGATCGTTAGAGAATTATGACTTGAGCGTTAGTCTTCACATCCTTCAGCTTTTCCTCGACGAATGCCCTGCAGTTTTCTTCCCAAGATGGATCCAAACGACGATTATGGTGGTGCACTGCTTCGACCACTATGGCCTCCATCCACTCTCCTCCGCCCCAATAGATTTTACCGAATGGGTTGCTGACCATCAACTCGAGCATTGTTGAATGTTTGATAATGCAAATGGCAAACTCTCTCTCGTATGCATTCCCTTGGAAGCCTTGAATCTTAACTATTTAGTCGAAGCAATGGACCTACAACAATCAGATCCCTGCAAATCGCTAAGGTCAAGCTTTCAAGGGACACAAAAACAGACGACAAATGTGCCGCTCGAGTTTTGTCGAATTTTGTCGAAGAAAACATTTTTTAGATGCACAGTTTTTAGCTGCTTGAATCTGTCGAAATCAGAAGGAGGCCGCCATTGTGAGGCTTCCCAGCCTCCGAAATGAGTGGAAAACCATAGTTTACCACTAATTGTCCCTCTTTTTAAGAAAGTAAAAAAATGCTTGTGTTGATATATCAAGTCTGAAGGTAACCAGTTGGGAAAACATAGCGGCCATATGTTCTTGATAAATTGAAGATCAAGCACTTCAACTCCCTTGGTAATTGCAAAACGAATCCATTCATTAAATGTCAGTAGATTTTTCATTCAAGGAGAAAGCCACTTTAAAAGACTCTACCTTCTTGTGACAGTATAGTATGTACCATTACGCATGTGGTCAAATATTCTAATGGATAGGATATTAAGTTTCAGTCATGCATTTCTGAAATCGAAACTCTCTCCTTCTATTAATAATAATAAACTAAAAAAAAAAAGTAGTAACGATTATTCTAGTAATCGTTAATCTTCATTAGTAGTTACTAATCCAATTCTTATCGAATATGAGTTGGAAAGTTGGATTCAAAAATCTGAATAGAATCCAAATTCCTTGATCTTCTCGTAAATGGATTTTGATTTGGATCAAGGCCGAATCGGGATCTAAATGTGCTAGGAAAGGAAAGAAAAAGAAAACCGGGCCGGACCGGAAGTGAACCGGAACCCGTTTTGGGAGCTATTTCCTATTTCCTACGTTTTCTCCAGGTCCTTCTCCTGTATTGTTCTACTCAGTCTCACAGACCATCAACGAACCTCTGCGTCGTTGTTTCTGCGGAAATTCTCATCACTGAGAGCCCAGATTCCATCCATGGCGACCCCGAAACCCCAGCGGTCCCGGGAGGAGCTGGAGGACATAGTCCTCCGCAAAATCTTTCTTGTATCGCTGACCGGTTCATCGGACTCCGATTCCCGAATTGTTTACTTGGAGATGACTGCGGCAGAGATTCTCAGCGAGGGGAAAGAGTTGAGGCTCACTCGCGACCTCATGGAATCGGTTCTAATCGATCGGCTCTCTGGCAGCTTCCCCGGTGCTGAACCCCCGTTCCAGTATCTGATCGGGTGCTACAAACGGGCCTACGACGAGGGTAAGAAAATTGCTTCCATGAAAGATAAGAACTTGAAGTCGGAATTGGAATCTGTGGTTAGGCAAGCGAAGAAGCTTTCGGTTTCGTATTGTAGGATTCATTTGGGAAATCCCGAATCGTTCCCCAACCCGAATTTCGATTCGACTAAGTCGAATGCGTCGCCTTTATTGCCATTGATTTTTTCAGAGGGCGGCGGTTCGGTTGATGGGTTCGGAGGAAGTGGGAGTAGTGGGGGAATTCAGTGCCCACCTGGGTTTTTGGAGGAGTTCTTCACTGACTCCGATTTGGATAGCTTGGACCCAATTTTGAAGGGGTTGTACGAGGAGCTTAGGGAGATTGTGCTTAAGGTTTCGGCCCTCGGAAACTTCCAGCAGCCATTGAGGGCTCTGTATTTGTTGGTTAAGTTTCCGGTTGGTGCAAGGTCACTTGTGAATCACCCGTGGTGGATTCCGAAAGGGGTGTACTTGAATGGGCGTGTTATTGAGAGGACTAGCATTTTGGGTCCTTTTTTTCATGTCAGTGCTCTGCCTGATCATCCTATTTTCAAGAGCCAGCCTGATGTTGGGTGAGTGAATTATTTTGTGTTTGTTGTTTGCCAATGATGCTTCTACTTCTCGTGTTGCTATTATTTGCATTTGGTGTTGACATGTTCTTGTTGTTATGTTATTTCCTTTGGTTTGTGGTACTGACATGTTGATATAGAAAAGTATAGAATAAATTTTTGAATGCGGTGTTGTTTTTGGTTTCTAGACTCTTGAAGATTGAAGCGACACTTAACAGAAATGCGTATCTGTTTGGCTTGGTTAAACTTACCTTTCTCCTTTTGGAGAGAGAAACAAAAAAGTACAGGAGTCAATTTGCTTGGTTACCATATCCCCTTCTCAAACTTTGGAAACTTATAATTCTTGAGTCGACTAAAAAAAACTGAACCATGCATGAAACTGGTAGATAAATGTGCACATTGTTTTCTCATTGCATTCTGTGCTCTCTTTCTTTTTGGGTTAGCAGTCCACTTTCTTTTTCTCTTTAATGTTTAGAAGGAAAAAGGGGCCTCTTATTAATGCATTGTTTCTCTCTTGAACGACAACACCAGGCAACAGTGCTTTTCTGACGCTTCAACTCGTAGACCTGCTGATCTGCTATCTTCATTTGCCACAATTAAGACAGTCATGAGTAACTTATACGATGGCCTTACTGAAGTTCTTCTCTTACTACTGAAAAATGCTACCACTCGTGAGAATGTTCTTGAGTATCTTGCAGAGGTGATCAACAAAAACTCATCAAGGGCCCATATTCAGGTATTGTCTCTGATCAGATACCAACAGTGATGTTATTTTGTGACAAGATTGTAATCTTGGCCAGCAAAACTGTTGGACAAACAATTATTGAGTTTAATCTTAATTGAAACCTTTTTTATATTGATAACTGGTATCAACTTTTTAGTAAGGAATCTTTGGATTCTTATGTTATGAACATCCAGTGATTTGGTACTATGGTCATAGGTGGATCCTCTTTCATGTGCAAGTTCAGGCATGTTTGTCAATCTCAGTGCTGTCATGCTTCGGCTTTGTGAACCGTTTTTGGATGCAAATTTAACAAAAAGGGACAAAATTGATCCAAAATATGTATTTTACAGTAACCGTTTGGAGTTAAGGTGAGGATTTTTTTATCAGTAGACATAAGTTTTCCTTCTTGAGTTCTGCATGCTAACCATTGTTTCTCGACCTACATTAGAGGTTTGACTGCTTTACATGCATCATCTGAAGAAGTAACTGAATGGATTAATAAAGCTAATATGGGGAGTAATGATGGTGAAAATCGCCTTTTACAATCTCAAGAAGCCACCAGTTCCAGTAATAGTGTCAACGTGAAGCCAAGCAGTGAAAGAGCTAAATATTCATTTATTTGTGAATGCTTCTTCATGACTGCAAGGGTGCTCAATCTGGGGTTGCTGAAAGCATTTTCTGACTTTAAACATTTAGTACAGGTAACTGAGGTATCCTTTATTGGAAGACATCAAATACCACATGCATGTTATTTTTATGATTTAAGATTTTCATATACTTCATGAACTGTGTAAATTGTTATCTGTAATTGAAGTGTGGAACATTTATATATGGAAAATACTCAATCCAGGACATTTCAAGGTCTGAAGATACTCTTTCCACACTTAAAGCCATGCAAGGCCAGACATCTTCTCCACAATTGGAGATGGATATAGCTCGCCTTGAGAAGGAAATAGAGTCGTATTCGCAGGAAAAGCTTTGTTACGAAGCTCAGATATTAAGGGTATGTCCGAACTGTGTGTGTGCACGAGCTTGTGTGGTTATTTGCACTTAGTTGGGTCATGTATACTTTTGAATAGCTCTTACGAGGTTGGTATCATAACCTATTAGACTTGAGCTTGTATCTATTTTCGTATGGTTGTCGAGGGTCGAACTAAGTTGCTAGTCATATTGAAGCTGAATGATTTGTTAGGTGGCCATTCTAGTCTCTGGCATTTGCATCAACTTTGTAGGAAGTCTGTCTATGCCTATTCTATGGTTAGATATTTTTAACCGTTCTTTCTTCAATGGGGTTCTTGTTTGGAGCCACTACTGGTCCTTATATTTGTTTTTTTCTTTTCCTTCAGGATCCGACACTTATACAGAGTGCTCTTACTTTCTACCGTTTGATGGTGGTGTGGCTAGTTCGCTTGGTTGGTGGATTTAAAATGCCTCTGCCATCAACTTGCCCTACGGAGTTTGCTTCTATGCCGGAGCATTTTGTGGAAGATGCCATGGAGTTGCTTATATTTGCTTCCCGGATTCCAAAAGCCTTGGATGGGGTTTTGTTGGTAGAATTTTTATTAAATGACTTTTATCATAAATTATTCTCTTCATACTTCCTGTAGTCTTATCTTCATGTGTTATTAATTTTGTACTTTTGCTTTGCAGGATGATTTTATGAACTTCATTATAATGTTTATGGCAAGTCCAGAATATATTAGGAACCCTTATCTAAGGGCAAAGATGGTTGAAGTCCTAAACTGCTGGATGCCCCGTAGAAGGTGGTTTAACTTCGCCATTTTATATTACATCCTTTGATTTGATGATGAAAATTGGGAATTTATAAGATTTTGCATTGCATCTGCAGTGGATCATCTGCTACAGCGACCCTATTTGAAGGGCACCAACTATCTCTTGAGTATCTTGTGAGGAATCTCTTGAAGCTATATGTTGACATCGAGTTCACTGGCTCTCACACACAGGTGGGTGCTCTTATGAACATGTGTGTGTGATATCGAAGGACATTCATCTAACTATATTTTGCATTCTCAATTTCTTTGTTTTTTTTTAAATTGGCGTGTTTGTTTTCCAATTGTGCAGTTCTATGACAAGTTTAATATTCGTCACAACATTGCTGAACTTCTTGAATATCTGTGGCATGTCCCTAGTCATCGAAATGCTTGGAAACAGGTACAGTACTTTAATGGAAATACGGTTGAACTTTCTGTGGTGATTCTAAGTTCTGTAAATTCTGCACTCTGGTTTCTTTATGGCATGTGCCCTTGACTGCAATAACATTTATATTGCTCCAGATTGCTAAGGAAGAGGAGAAGGGTGTTTACTTGAATTTCTTAAACTTTTTGATCAATGATAGCATCTATCTTCTGGATGAAAGTCTTAACAAAATTCTTGAACTCAAAGAACTGGAAGCTGAGATGTCAAACACTGCAGAATGGGAGCGCAGACCTGCTCAAGAAAGGGAGGAGAGAACCCGCCTATTCCATTCTCAAGAGAATGTCTGTTTCATCTTCCCCCCACTCAAACAAAACCCGTTAATAGTGTTTGTTTGGAAGTTAGTACCTAACCAAATGAATGCTTGGTACTTGCAGATTATCCGAATAGATATGAAATTAGCAAATGAAGACGTTAGTATGCTGGCATTTACTACAGAACAGATTACAGCTCCTTTTCTACTTCCTGAGATGGTATAAACATCTCTTTCAATCTCTCACACATGCATGCTTATCGCTCTGAAGTGATAGTTTGGTTGCTAAATCCAAAAGTTTCCACATGGTTTATCTTCTTAGTATATTCTGAACAGCTTTGTTATTTGATTTTCTGTCCAGGTTGAAAGGGTGGCCAGCATGCTCAATTACTTTTTGTTGCAATTAGTAGGCCCTCAAAGAAGATCGCTTAGTTTGAAAGACCCTGAGAAATATGAATTCCGTCCAAAGCAATTGCTTAAGCAGGTTGGCATACTAATGTGATTTTTGCTTGGTGGATGACATGCAGTTGAAATTATCTGTTTATATATAGTTATTTTTGTATGACTGAATCAAAATCTGCCCAGCCTGACTTCTTTTTTTTTTTTTTTTTTTTTTTGTTTTGTTTAAAGATTGTATACATATATGTTCATTTGGCAAAGGGTGATTCAGAAAATATATTTCCAGCTGCCATCTCAAAGGATGGTCGGTCGTACAATGAACAGGTAATTCAGATGAGTCAAAGCGTTACTTTTAACTTCTATCTTTATGTTTGACTTGGACACTACCTGACACAATTCTACGTTGCTTCAGTTGTTTAGTGCTGCGGCGGATGTCCTAAGGAAAATTGGTGAAGATGGGAGGATCATACAAGAGTTTATCGAGTTAGGTGCGAAAGCAAAGGTTGCTGCTTCGGAGGCCATGGACACTGAAGCTACTCTTGGGGATATACCAGATGAATTCCTTGATCCAATTCAGGTACATTTTTGTGTAGTGGCTAAGTAGATATGTTGGGACCGTCTTATGTTACATGTATTTTCTTTCTTGCAGTACACTTTAATGAAGGATCCAGTTATCTTACCTTCTTCAAGAATCACGGTAGACCGGCCTGTCATTCAAAGGCATCTTCTTAGTGATAGCGTGCGTCATCAATCCTTGTGTGATAATTTATAGGGTAATCTTTATGAAACGCATCACCTATCTTGCTAATTTATCTATTGCATGCGATTTGCAGTCTGATCCATTCAACCGATCACATCTTACCGCGGACATGCTGATACCAGACAATGAATTAAAGGCAAGGATACAGGAGTTCATTAGGTCCCAAGAATCGAAGAAGCACGCGGAAGACTTGAGCACGCAGAGCACCAAGGCGACGATACAAACTACAACTAGTGAAATGCTAATTGATTAGGACGTTGTTAGTAGGACGATTAAGATTTATAGCGTTGGGAAAGTGGCAGCGGGGATATTCTCCAGAAAGGTTATTGTAACTATAATCTTCTAGCATATGATTACTATATGTTCTAGTAGACAAACTATTACTCATCATGATAGGGTGAGGGTTGTAAAGTGCAATTTCATTTTCGTTAATTAATAGACTTGTAAAATCGGTTGGAAATAATTCAATTGTCCAAAATATGTGATTGCTGTGCCGCTAGGGCCGGCCGGTGGTGGGAAGCAGAGAAGGCCTTCCCGTAGGTCATATAACTCGCAAGCAGCTGCCGACCAAAAGGCTTGGATTAAGCATGATGAAGACCATGATATTGATTTGTAACATTGATTTGTGACATTAGATGATGTGAAGCGAATTTTTGAGTTTTATAGAGTAAAATGACAATGTTTGAGCTTCATGGGACAAAATGGAATCAGATCAAGTTCTAAAGAGCAAAGTGGAGCAATCTTTGAGTTTCAGAGAGTAAAGTGACAACTTTTGAATTATAAGGACAAGATAAAATTAAAAACGAATTTCAAGGAGTGTAACTAAAATAAGCTAACAATTACAAGTTTAAATCCCCAAATATAAACGATTATTAGCTATCAAATTATAGAGAAAATTTTGGTTATGACATTCTTCCGATTCTCCTTCTCGACTTTCAATTTGGCAAATTAATAGGTTTTAAAAGTCTATGAAAGTTCGATGAGTAATGCTAGGTAGACTAAATTTGAATGTCGTTTAGTTTATAAAATTTAATCTACAAATTTAGTCTCCCTACTATTACCAAAGTTCAATATATACCAATTTTTTTGCCAAAAGAAAAAAATATATACCTAATTAAATGTTCAAAGAGAAAAATCCGAATCGACTTCTAAGTTTGAGAGACATTGCAAATTTTCCCCAGATCATAGTTTCAAGAATCAAGCATGCATGCAAAGCGCAATGCAAGCTGTTCTCACGTCAATAGTTCAAGGCCCCGTTTGTTACGCTTTCTTAAAAGGGACTGTCTTAGCTGAGACTAGCCATATTTGGTGCTGGCAGGACTAAGAATAAATGTGACTAAGAGACTAAGTTTCACTCGCGCCTTGCTAAACGCGGTATTAGTACTAAAGGAAGTAAAGATCACTGTCCTTGGTTTTGTGCAAAGTCTTCCGAAGTTTTTTCTAGCAACATTATTTATACCAATTCATCCGAGAAACATAGAGCTTCCTGCTCCAAAAACATCACAAGATTAATCATGAAGAAGCATACAATTTTTGAGCTGACCAGAATATATATGAAATGGGACTTCAAACTTCATAGGGTTTCAAGACCTTTTGCAAATAGAGAAGCAAAAGCATCCATATGATGTTTTTTCAAAACCAACCCGATGTCAACAGCTCCGCCGCCGTTCTTACCATCTGCAAAAGTCATTGTTCCGACTGTATGCATCCGAACCACTTCGGTGCTCCTTGGCCTTCCCCATCCAAAATCAGTATCATACATGTCAAACCGATGCGATCCAGCGGTTGTAAATGTTCTCTGATGACCAGCACCACTACTAGTCTGTATCTGTTCATCAGAAGGGTACAAACTGGAAACGAGATTCTCCGCGCCATTCATCAGACTCCCGTCATCCAAACCCTTAATGGCTTCACTAATCGCATTTACCGCTACAACCAACCCGTCTTCTCCCAGGAGTCCTTTTCTTTCTGCAAGTGCTAGACGGGCCATTACGCAGTTTCCAAAATAGTTTGCAGGCAAAGGAGGGGTTAAGCGCGACCGGCAGTCCACGTTAATTACCATAGGTATTATTTTGTCCCCTTTTACTTCATCTTGCTCTTCTTGCTCTGCTTTTAGTAAGCAAATCCATGAGTAGGCGCACGTTAGAGAAAATGTTGACAAATGAACAGATCGATCAAGTCCTTCCTGTTGTTTCCTGCCCATGACCCATTTCCGTAAAGCTTGTATCTTTGCGCTTGTGAATTCGAAGTTGCCTCGAGTTGAATCTGATATCATTCGAGATTTATAGCGGGCTGCAACCATCAAGCTTCGATTATTTTGTTGTCGGTCCATGTTCAGAAACTGGTTCAAGTAAATCTCTTCCAGTTGGAGAAAGATGGGGTCTTTCATACCCCTTCTGTCGTAAAATGGTTTGAGCTGATCGGGCAAAACAACGTCATCGGATTGATGAACATGTCTGCATATGTGGGTCCATGATTTCAGAAACATGAAGAGAGTCTTGCCGTCAACAACTGCATGGTGCATGGATATTCCAATGGAAAAGCCGCCGCTGTTGGGAAAGACGGTGATTTGGAAAGCCATCACGGCGGCTTTTTCGTGAGATTTCGCCAGTTGGGGTACAAGAGGGTGGTATTCTTTGGCATCAATGTTAAAGTCATTGCTTGAGAGATGGTGGAAATCGGCATCAGATTCGGCTGCTGTGAGGGAAACGGTGTCGCCTTTGACATAATTGAGGGTGGGTTTGGGAGAGTTTTCGGGCCAAGTGATGTTTCCGGCTAGAGGCAGAAAATGTTGGAGGGTGAGAGAAAGAGAGGTTTTGAGTTTTGGAATAATTATTGAATGAAAGAAGAGTAGGGTATCTGCAGGGGAAGAGAAAGGCAATATGTCATAGAAGAAAAGGCGATGGAAGGGAGGATACCTTAGCCATAGGAGGTCAATGAAGGTTAGAGGAAGAGACAAGTAATCTTGAGCCGGCAGTGCGTGATTGACTTGGAATATTGTTTCTGACACACCGGCATCTCCATCGTAAGTAAGTTTCTCTCCTTGAGTTGGGATGGCCGAGGCCGCCGACGAGCCAGGTTGTGGAGCTACCCTGCAAACTTGAATGACTTTCATTGCCATTGGATTATCGGATTGGAGTTTGGAAATCAAATGAACAGCTTTTTAAAGAAGTGTTTAATTATATAATATAATTTAAGACTACCTAGTGACATGATCAAACCTATTTAATTCATTGGTTCATCCAAAATTGACGTCAGAGCAAAGTCGTCGATGGCTGCTGGCTTCATGGGCTCCAAGACAATACATAATGTATGAATACAGCTAGTCAATGCAAAACTAAGGAAGCACGGACCGATGCTCAAATCAATAATTCATTTTTTAAGAAATCGAGATTAAATATACAGACTAAATTTTGTGAAAAAATGAGACTTTTAAAATGTGATTCTCTGACATCTCGCACTTTTGGTAACATATTTTATAATATTAACATATAAATTATATAAAAAACATAAATGACAAAGAGTCCATAAAAAGTTTTAATTTTGAGAAAATCTTCTTAAAGCATCTTAATAGAAATGTTAAATTTAAATTGTCAAATTTTGAAGGTAGATACTAAATTTCTTCAATTTTTTTTTAAACATATATTGTGAGTTCTACTGTTATAAAAATTGTAAAAAATTGTGCAAATTGCGTACATGATGTGATTGGTTGACTGTGAGAGGCATTTATTAAATAATTCAAGGATTAGGATTCTCTTTTTTCTTTTTTTTCATCTGAGAGATTTTTTAGTATGATCGGCACACGAGGTGATGTATACTTATCTTTATACAAATGATGGCATATGTATGTTAAAAAGTTAGTAACTTAAAAAATAAAATTTCCCACCACTTACATAAAAATACGTGATGTACCATTTGTGTTCCCGTCACAATAAAAAATTTCTCCCATCTCCTCCTCTCACATTCTCTATTTTCTCTTTCTCTTTTTATAAAAAAATTAATATAAGATGTTGACGTGACTTAATCGTGACCGTTCAAATAGAAGGGGAGGAAAAAAAAAAAAGAAAGAAGAGAACCATACTCTATAGTTCAAATGGTAGGGGATTTGACGATTTGATCTATGTTGCCAAAACAAACGTCTTGGATGATACGCGTAAATTTTTTCTTTTATCTTATTTGGCACTTTTGGTATCTCTTTTAAAGATAATCTTAGCATTTTTCGATTAATATATCTCTTACATATCTCAATCCTTGAGCATTTTGAATGATATCAAAAGATTTAGGATCAAACAATTTTTAATCATGATCAAACATATTTAATTCATTAGTTCATCCAAAATTTACGTAAAGAGAAATGCTAAACAAACTCTCATAATAAGACTCTATGAACTCTTTATCATCTCAGAGTTTAATATTAATTCATGTGCCAACATTATAATATATTGTGCAACATTACAATTTAACGTTAATTCTCGTCTTAACATTATAACATATTGTGTTATTGATATGACAGAAAGTCCATAGAAGACACTTCTTAGCATTTCTCTTACGTAAAAGAAAAAGTAGTTGATGGTTGCCGGCTTCATTGGCTCCAAGATAATATATATGAAATGAATACAACTAGTGAATACAAAACTAAAGGAAGCAACGACCGATGCTCAACTCAATTTATCAAATACCCGACCTTAAAAATAACCGGAGAAGAAGAACTAGGTAAATTAATTTCATTGATTCAAGCTGTCCTATCTATCGCTAGAAAGTAAAGAATCATCAAGAGAACAGAAAACGAAAAGACTATTCTTGGCACGAATAACGCTTGCTTACCAAGGTAAGCTCTCATGCCGCCTTCTCTAGACCGAATAACGCTTGTTTATCAAGGTAAGCTTTCAACCGGACATGGCCACTTTGTCCTCTTGGTTGGCTTCAGCGGATTCTTGTTATCTTCTGCTCCGTTTGTTGATTGCTTTCTTATGAGAAATTTGGAGATCACGTTTGTTTAACATCATCCGTGCTATCAGAAATCAGAAAAGGGTCTTTTCAAATCTTTGATGGGAGCAGAGATGCCTTCCGCTTTACATACTCACGTGCAATGCTAATTGAACTCTTGCTATGCCGCAGAGAGAATTCAACGAGTAGAATTTGGCTCTCTTCAGATGTCAGATCCCCATGGCTACCCTGTATATTTACGGGCCACAGTTATTAACATCTAATGCTTGAAATTTAAGTAAGCACGCAACTGCTTTGTACGATTACCATACCTTTTGCGAAAAACAGAACATCACAAAATACAGTGAAATTGAGTTGCAAATTATCTAGTGCCTGATACAAACTTTGACATGAATGTTGCTGTAGTCTTGACCCATAGTAGAAAGAATCCAGCAACTTCAGGACCAACACAGGATTGTAGAAAAACAAGGGAAGAAAAGAGGGTTTAGAACTGATTCAGGCTTCACATTATGCAATGCAAAATGGAAGTTCAATTGCACACCAAAACAGTATCAATAGCCGGCAATCAATGTAGGGTTTATGATTGTCCTGTAATTTATTGTCAATGCCTTTTCCATTATAAAAATCCAATCAATGAAGATGATTAAACAGTCGTGAATGTAAATTTCTAAATAAAAAAGAAAACGATAAAATGAGCGGATGCATTATTCAGTACAGAAAGAATAGCAGTATAGTCGTTACCAGGCGAGATGTTCTATCACAAACTGCATGGTGCATGAGAAGGCCTGCAGCAACTGAAACATTGACTGAAACATTGAAAGAGTCAACCATGCCTTTCATTGAAATACTGCAATGCAAATCTGACAAAGCCAGGGCCTCATCACTTATTCCCGTAAATTAGACATTGCGTTCAAATTAATATCGAAGAAGAACATATCTAAGATATAATTTTCTTGATGTTATTAACTTTTTCTTGGTTCAATTTCTAAATTCTTCATCAGGTGCAAGTATATCAGAAAATTTGATATTGGTCACAGAGACACACAAGTGTATCAGCTTAAAACCGAACAAAGAACCAGCTTGGATGATATCGAAAAATGTAATGATCACTAAATAGGGAAAACGTATAATACCTATTTTCATTTCCGACTACAATCGCAGTTGGGCAACGCCAATTCATGTCCTATATAGACACATTAAAAAACAAAATGGAAGAATAACTCAGATACATGCTTGAGATTAAACCTATGGAAAATCTTTTTAACGCAAACAAATTATACAGAAGAAGAAAGTGCATAATTACCGCTTCCGTTCCCAAATGCGTTGTGGCAATTCGATAACCTCACGATTTCAGAACTTCAAAGCACTCTGCAGTCGAGTTCCAAATTTCAATGTCCAACCATTTCTCGGCTCCCATACTGACATGGCGATTGTCTCTATATCTGAAACAAGATCAAGCTGAGGTTAACAAAGTTAATTCGACAACTACGAACAGAACAACTTCAATTAAACTTACTAACACAAATTAAACGAAGCCAACCCTGATTAGCAATTCACTAAACAACCACATACCAACAAACAATTTAGAAAAAAAAGAAATCTTCTTTCTGGTTTTTTTTCGAAAGTTTAACCCAAAACCAGACCCTTTTCACCTCAAATGCCGTTGCACCTTTTGGAGTCGCAGGATACCACATGAACCGACTGAAACCCGAGCGCATCCGCAGACCAAAACGCCGCCGATACATTGCCGAAGTCTCCCAATCCTTCAACCACCAGACACACACCGTAGCTCCGATTCTTCACCACCTTCCTAAACTTCTCCTTCCTCACATCCATTATGTACGGATCCACCGCTTCAAGCACCTCACCGCTGTAGAGAAAAGCACCTTCACCGCAGCTGAACTTGTCGAGATACGGGAACTACCGACCGCCGATTTGGTGCGTGGACTCGTGGCGGCGTTCCATTTTCATCAGGCGCGCTCCGTCGTTTTTCTTCCTCAGAAGCTCCTCCACGGTGTCCTGCGTCGGGTTCTCCGGCGGTTCTAGGGTTGAGTCCGCGGAGTGAGCTTCGTCTGTCAAATCGGCGGCGGCTGCTTCGTATGAAATTGAAGCGTACGGCCGCGAAGGAACATTGTACGGAGCAAGCCTGAGCGCTAATTTCAAATTCAAATCACAAAATTGAGTTAGAAATGTGCGTATGAGTGTCGAGAGAGAGAGAGATAGAGAGTACCTTGGCTGGGAGGAAGCGGAGAGAAGCGGAGGGAGGGGGAGTGGAGGAGAGAGACGGTGGGTCGATTGGTTAGAAGGGTGGAGGTGATTGAAGAGAGAGATGTACGGACTAGGGTTTTGCAGGCGCTCATTTTTTTTATTTTTTTTTGCAGTGAATTTGGCGCCAAGGTGGCGGATGACGGAGAGTGAGGGGCTTTCTTTTCTCCTTTCGGTTAGCGTTTCGATGATAGAACTTCATGGATACGACGTCGTTGGGCACCAAGTATTTGAGGTACCGACGGTTTGGGCCTTGGTTTCAGCAACCTCCGGGGCCCACTGGGTAATTTGTAGAACCCGATTACATTCACCTGAAACGACACTTCTTTCCTGTGAAACCACACTAAGAGTCGATAAAATTAGTTTGTTTTTTTAATTTTAAATGTTGACATTGTATGAACTAGTACCTGTGCGTTATAAGTTTATGTAATATCAAATGAGATCTATAATTTTTTTTTTTTAATAACAAACAATATTATTTAAATTCATTTTTTATGAAAATTGAACTTAAAAATTCTAATTTACAAATGAAAAGAAATATCACTAGACTGTAATACAAAATGACAAAATATAAGTTAAAAATATACATTAAATCAGTTAGCTAGATAATTAAATGAGCATTTGTCATGGCTGCATCCAAGCGTCCGCCACAACCACCACCAAGATCACCCACTTGATGCCCTCCACCATGAACACCCACCCGAAACTCCTGTCTTCATCGCCCAATTGAAATATAAATTTGGTACAATCGTCTTATTCTTCTCTATTCATGCCCAACTAGAATATGATTTTGAAGGAGATGGTATAATTTAAAATTAATAGTTGAGTTATAATTTTGAATAATGTAAATGCAAAATCCTTCTTTTTTTCTTTCAGTTTGTCGGAGAAGGAAGAGAGGAAGGAGAGACTAATGGACCCCAAATCCCAATATGTTTTATTTTTTATTCTTTAAAGAGTGGGTAGAGAATAGGTATCAAATTATAATTGGTCGAACTCCAGATCAACTAATGAATCGGGAACGTGGAATAACTTCTCCATCTAAAGTCTCTATAGTTACAAAACCAAGGTTAAATCCTTGGATTTTGTGGGGAAGGTTTGATGAAACATATGAGCCATTGAGCAATGGCGAACAACCTATTAATTTTCCAAATGAAGACTATTAAATAGGACCATCGCTATCAAAGTGATCAGATCTCACAAGTGTTTCTTTTTTCTGATAGATCTAAGGATTCATTGTTACTCTACTATTCTGGCATCTTTACTTCTTTTCCACCACCATGTCAAGCACCGCGGCTCCTCCTCCTCCTCACGTAGCCCTATTGCCTAGTGCCGGAATGGGGCACTTGACCCCCTCCTCCGCGTGGCAGCCATGCTCTCCTCTCGAAACTGCACCGTCTCCTCTCGGTTATGGAGGCGGCAAGAAAAGGGGTGCCGGTGCTGGCCTGGCCGCAGCATGGGGATCAGAGCGTGAATGCGGAGGTGGTGGAGAAGGCGGGGTTGGAAATATGGGAGAGGAGTTGGGGTTGTGGGGTTGGAGGGGTGGTGGGTGGGGAAGAGATAGGGAGGAAGATTGTGGAGTTGATGGAGGATAAGAAGCTGAGGGGTTTGGCTAGGAAGGTGGGGGAAGATGCTAAAAAGGCTATTGCCCTCGGTGGGAAATCTGAGAAGGTGCTCAATCAAGTTTTGGAATATTTGACGCAGAAGAACTAATGTATCCTTGAAATTTATGTGCTTAAGTTGAAGTTTCATGTAACTTTTCAATCTCGAATTGGTTATACATATGTTGTAGTCTGGCTATGGAACAGGCTGTCATATGTAATCGTCCTTTTAAATAACGAAAATCATAATTTCTAATCGTAAAATAGTGTCATGTAAACAATATGTGAAAATTACTTATACATTTGTCACATAGCTGGTGTGACGATTTTATTCATGAACATTGTGAAGCCAAAATGAGTAGTAAGAGTAGAAAGAATGTCCATACAAACCTAAAGTGCATCTCAATAATCACCATCCCCATTTCTTCTGTCATACAAAGGAAAAGTTCTCATCTTTTCCCCGGTTATCTTCGCAGGGTTGCCATGCCATACAAATTTATAGTTTACATCTTTATATGGTCAATAACTACACTAATTCATGCCAATGTTGAAAGGTGTAGGGATTGTGGTACGGTAGCTGGAATCAAGGAGTTCATTTTGACCATTGGCCTGGGTGGTTTTAGGGAAGTTACTGAAGTAGTTGCATAAACATGGCAAGTTTGCAGATGTTGATGATAGTGGGCAGTTGCGAGTAACCAATTTTAATGGCGGGAAGTTATGTTGTGAGGGCAGTTGTAGATGCGTTTTAATAAGCTGCTCAACTTCCTTTTGACGAGCTCCAGTTAGTTCCCAAGTAACAATTGAATAACTCAATCTTTCATGCACAATAAGCGTTTGATTTCAAATTTGATCTCCTTATTCCATGAATGCATGATGAACACCTTGCCCATTTCAGGACGTTTATATGCATCTCCATCTCAGCACCTACACATGATGTTTTCTAAAGAACTTAGCATCTGATGATTTATGCCTGTAAATTTTGGCGAACAACTTCAAATAATACATTAGCAAAGTCAACATCTGGGTAACGCATGTCATAACAATAAATTTCCCATAAACACATGCCAGGACTATAGACATCCCATCTTTCATTATAAGGATCTTGTTACTCTGGGGCCATGTATACCAGTTTCACCAGTCATATGCCTTGGATTCTCAACTTCAATACTACCAACACCAATCAACTACTTTAAGATTTGTAGGAGATTTTCTGTTTTGACATCACAATGTACAATCTTTTGACATTAAAGGTTAAGTCGTGTTGTGCTTGTAGATGTTTATAAATCTATTTCTACAATTAATTTAACACTTTTTGACACTTAAGATCATTTTGTGCGGAGAACATTTTCTTCGTGTAAATTTTCTATTAAAACTGCATCACGTCTTCAAGTAAAATATGAGACTACAAGTATAGATGTTACTTAACAAAATTTTGGAAATTAAGATTACCTCCTAAAACTAAATTTTTTTACTTGACTATTGTTGCAAAAACATTTAAAGGTAATGCTAGGAGGACTAAATTTGAAGACAAAATTTGCAAACTAAATGATGTATTACGGGAATGAGCACGTTTATCAACGCTTAAGTAGTATTTTAGTTTTTAAAATTTATTTTACAAGTTTAGTTTCTCTAGCATTATCCAACATTTAAATACTCGAGATCAAGTAGCTCGCTTTTCTAATTTACTAGTGTCCATGTATAATCCACATCCAAAAAATATATATTTTTCATCTTTTTGGATCTTGTCCTTACACAGCACAAATTTGAAAAAGGTATTTCTCGATTCCTCCAACTTGTATGAACCTGTCAATTTTCTCCTGAACTTTCTAGGCAATTACCCGCTATTAACCTTTATTTTAGTTGATTACTCCATATGCTTTTACAATTGGCTACCCCATCTTAGTCATGTGGACAACATATTATTTATTTCTTTTTATTCTATTTCACTAGCTCACTTCGTATACTTGTCCTTGGAATTTTATTCCTAATATGGACAACTATGAATCTTCTCCATGATCTTGTATTTTTAGCAACATTTTGGGGTTGTGACGCCACATTAGCCTTCCTTGTGACTTGATTCACATAAACGTCTCAATGCACATATTTCAATTCAAGATCCAAATTCAAATAATAAAGAAATTACTACATATCAACAAATTCACTACTAGAAACTGGCAAATTATAGACATTCATGAGAGTAATCAACTAAAATTAAAATTCAGAGTTAATTGGCCAATTATATATGTTGGCGGTGTCACTTTTTCTACAATTAATTTACCATTTTTTGACTTTGAAGATCAATTTGCGCAGAAACCTTCTCCTATGGGTATTTTTTGATATTATTTTCTATTAAAATTGCATCATGTTTTCAAGTAAAATCTGAGCCAACAAAGATGTTCACTTAGCAAAAATTTGGAAATTTAAGATTACCACCTAAAATTACCTGACTATTGTTGCAAAAACATTTAAATAATCGAGATCGAGTAGGTCACTTCTCTAATTTACTAGTTCGAACTTTCTTGGCATCCAAGGAAACTTAGATATCTACTTGTCCTTACATAAGCACAAGCACATTCAGTGCACCTGCCTCAGCCTTCATCAGTACAAATATGCCCTGCTCTAAAACTAATCCAGTTTCCCTTACCAAAACGTCATCTTCCATTAAAATGTCAGATTCCGGTGATCTACGAGTCACTCATGTAGCTCTCCTTCTGAGCGCTGGAATGGGTCATCTCATGCCTTTCCTTCGGCTTTCAGCGTTACTCGCATCACATAATGTTCGTGTCACCTTCATCACTCCAAACCCAACTGTCTCATTTGCAGAGTGAGAGAGTTCGTCTCACTTCTTCACGGCCTTCCCACAAATTACTCAAAAGCAGTTTCATCCCCTTCCGCTCAACGAGCCCTGTACCAATTCCGAAGACCCTTTTTACTACCATTTTGAATTGATTCGGCGCTCTTCTCAACTGCTCTTTCCTCTTCTATCTTCACTCTCTCCACCTCTCTCTGCTATGATCACTGACATGAGCTTCGCCTCCACGGTTATTCCTGTAACTGATTCTCTTGGACTTTCAAACTACATTTTCTTCACATCATCTGCCAAAATGTTGAAATCTTCCCAAAACACTAAGTGCAAAAGCTAAATCTGGTCTGCTACACACCTGAGCATGCATCACGCTGCCTACCAATGAAGCATAAGGCTTATCCTTCATCTGTTGAATCTCGAACTCAGTTATAGGACACTGCTTGAGTGAAAGCTTGTCTCCTTTCCCAATTGGTACTTCTCCACCACTACAATTTTTCATATTAAACCTTTTCAAGACCCTACTGATGTAGTTTTTTTGAGCTAGCCCTAATGATCTTTGTTGCCGATTTATTACTATTTCAATCCCTAACACATAATGAGCTTCTCCCAAATCTTTCATATCAAAATGACTTTTGAGCATAGTTTAAGTTTCTGTCAGTAATTGAGAACTAGTGCTTGCTAACAAGGTATCATCCACATAAAGAACCATGAAAATGAAATTTGACTTTACCATTCTCATGTATATGCAGTTGTCTATCTTGTTTTCAATGAAACTAAAACCTGTCACAATAGTATCAAACTTCTTATACCATTGTCTTGAAGCTTGTTTAAGACCATAAATGGACTTGTTATGTTTGCACACCCAATTCTCCTTTCCCCTTTCAACGAATCCAAGTGGTTGTTGCATGTAAATGTGTTCATGCAATCCTCCATTCAAGAAGGTTGTTTTCACATCCATTTGATGACAAAGCGTAAAGTTGAACTCAAATAAGGAACTTCAGATTCTATAACCTCTTCTAGGGTTTCATTTGCATATACCATATGGAAGATCATAGGTATACTCAAAGGTAACACCTTCGGGGTATAGTTCGACTAGTAGACCAAAATGCTGTTAGAACAACGCTTGAACTTTAAGTCAAGGCATAAACGAGTTTTCATAAGATCCGTTATCTCAAACCTCGTGGATAGTGTTTTCGCTATGACTTAAAAAAAAAAAAATTAGTAATAAAAAATTTACAAGTGTGAAAAAAAAATGTATAGAACACTCATAATGGCATGGTTAGGGTTTTCAATCTTTAGGGTTTCAAAAACCCTAAATTGCTTCTATTTTCTTTCGATTATTTGACTCACAATTTCCACTTAGCAAATTTATATATAAATGTATGACTATATATATATATATTGACAAAAATATAAAATATACAATATATATATAAGAAGGTAAATATAAATGTAAGAGGTTATTGCATTATGAGGAATGTTTTCATACTTCATGGTCATTAAAAAAATCTAACTGAATTTTAGAAGAACCTGATTGGTAGAAAAAAATTAAGCCTTTGAATTTGTTAAAGATCAATCTCAGGTAGCCATAATTTCATCTCCTATGCGTTGTATTACGTTCAATACAAATAATTAAATAAATAATTAAATAAATTGAATCAATAGCCCAATCTTTAGAGCAAGTCCAGTGGGGCCTTTAGCTAGATGGACTATGGACAAAACAGGAGCAAATAGCCCCAGCGATCAACTCCAGCCTATGCGGGCTTCATCACAGGAGGGAGCCCGAGCTACATGCCTGGCATAAATCGGTGGCCCGAGAGCCCGAGGTGGAGGTGATGCACCCCTCTTAACAACTTGCAAAGTGTTTTTTCTTTGCACTTCGTGGACGTGGCACTGTTTTGACAAACGATGACCACCTTGGGTAAATGTTGTCTGCTAGGTACTATGGCCTGTGGTACTTATGTCCGTTGACCAAGTACGTGACTCTTCATGCTTTTCCTTGCAGGACATCGTTGAATACTGGGGATTAGGCAAGAAAATTGAGGTCATTTTAAGCTCATGGAACACCAAAAAAACTGTGCCAAATCCATGTAACAAATGATGCTACCGTCTCCAAAATGATACTTTTTGCTCATTTTCTGTCTCCATAAGCTCTTTACCATGCACTTGGACAGTTTTTCCAAGTCCAGTGCATATAGTTGATGCTTCCAATCATCCCAGGAAAACCTTGCATTTCGCCCTTCTTCAGAAGTCTTTACAAGTCCATTTGAGCAGGTATCCAGAGGTACTTTGTGGTGTAGATAAATTCGATTGCGGAGCAAAACTTCATCAGGGACTCAAGAATGGTTGATTTCCCCATCTTCGTTATCTCATCCACTTGGTCTGCAGATGCTCTATATCCAAGCATCCGCAAGGCAGTAGTAATTTTTTGCTCAGGAAGGAGACCCATAACACCAAAAACATCATTCTTTTGCACAAAGTAAGAATCATGGTTGCAAACAATAATCATGATTTTGTTGAACAAATGTCCTTCCATTCTAAAATGACATATAAAGTACGTATTAGGGAATGCACTGTTACAAAAAAAATAATCGTCCAAGAGATCCTTACCTCGTCATTGTTTGCTTTTGTCAGTGTTTGCAGAACTGCTGGACCTGGAGATCTAAGCCACAACTTGGACGACTCGACGAGAATGTGAGGCTCTTGCCATTCTTGCTTCATCATCTCTCCTTCTACGCTCTTCATCCTTTTCCTCTTCCATCTCATTTTGGGCCACCTAGAGATTGAACATTTCTTCCCCTTACTTAAACAATTCCTTCTCTTGCTCATCGATTTTTCACATCATCCTTGAAGAATAAGAAATTGTAAGAAGGAAGCAAAAACTATGAATAATGATAGAGATTTTGATTTTGGTGAAGAAGGAAGCAGAAACTATGAATTATGATAAAGATTTTGATTTTGGTGTATGATTTCTTAGGATTGATGGTGGGTTGTATGGAGGATTCAGAAAGGATTAGATTGTAGATAATGCCACGTGGCATGCCGTCATTCATTAAAAATTTGATCAAAATCTATCCTCAAATATTGTAAACAGATTGTGACATGTGGGGTGATGTGATTGATTAAAAATTTTATCGGAAATCTATCCTCAACGATTCTAAAAAGGTAACGACACGTGGCATGACGACATTGGATAAAAATCTTATATCTATCACCAAGAATTGTCTTTTCGGATAATGACACGTGGCATAACGAGAACGATTAAAAATCTTATCCGAAATTACAAATAAAATTATATTGTATTATTTTATAAAATAAAAAATACTAATATTTTATTGCCTATTGACAGGGCTATTCAGTTTAGGGGCGGAGATGTAAAAAGCAATTATTGGTCATTAAGGGCAATTACTGTTCACTGGATGGATTCAATAGTGAGTAGCCCTATAGGGTCTTTGCAACACTAAAGTTGCTCTTAATGCTGTCAATTCAACTTCGTATGGGTAACACAGTCAAAGGGTAAAAGTGTCCTCCCATAAAACCTTTGTTTGACAAAATATCTTTCCCAATCCCTTGTCGAAGATCCTTTGCCACTTGGATTTGTCAGATTCAAGAACCAATCCTTAGAAAATTTCTTTTTAAAATTATTTAATTCTTAAATAACCATTTAGTACTACTATTTCGTAGTACTTTTCTTCCTTATAAGTGAGATGTCTTAAATTTGATTCTCACCAAAGATAAATTTAAATCATATTATTGCTAACTCATTATGAGACGTAACCCACTCTCTCATCCTTTTAGTGTAGATTGTATCGTTTATTAAAAATAAAAAATAAAATAAAAAATAAAAAAACATAATAGTGAATGTAGAGAGAGGAGGACCGGTTCTACACTAAGCTTGGTTGGGCTCTTTTGTTGTGAACCGTTCAGATCAAAATCTAATGGCTTAAAATGGTCCGTACCTAGGATCCCCACATAAGGTCCTCAGCTTAGAAAAGCCGAAAGGTGAAAGTCTCCCCCATAAAAACACAGTGGCCGCGACTCCCAGCGCCAGAATATAGTGATAGTCCCTCGTTTGCCCTCCATTTCCTCCATTTCCTTTGCTACAGAAATGATCTGCTACAATTGATGGTTGATAGTCCCGCCCTCCATTTCCTTTGCTACAGAAATGATCCCGCCTTCCATTTCCTTTGCTACAGAAATGATCTGCTACAAATATTGATAGTGACATGATCTGCCCTCCATTTCCTTTGCTACAGAACTGATCTGCTTCAAACAATGATAGTGACATGATCTGCTACAAATAATGATAGTGACATGATCTGCCCTCCATTTCCTTTGCTACAGAAATGATATGCTACAAACAATGATGGTGACATGATCTCCATTTCCTTTGCTACAGAAATGATCTGCTACAAACAATGATAGTGACATGGTCTGCTACAAATAATGATAGTGACATGATCTGCCCTCCATTTCCTTTGCTACAGAAATGATCTGCTACAAAGAATGATAGTGACATGATCTCCATTTCCTTAGCTACAGAAATGATCTGCTACAAACAATGATAGTGACATGATCTGCTACAAATAATGATAGTGACATGATCTGCCCTCCATTTCCTTTGCTACAGAAATGATCTGCTACAAACAATGATAGTGACATGA
Source organism: Pyrus x bretschneideri (assembly GCF_019419815.1). Classification (NCBI taxonomy): domain Eukaryota; kingdom Viridiplantae; phylum Streptophyta; class Magnoliopsida; order Rosales; family Rosaceae; genus Pyrus; species Pyrus x bretschneideri. The sequence goes on along the minus strand of NW_025999424.1, from coordinate 3,546,866 downwards.
TCTACCCTCCATTTCCTTTGCTACAGAAATGATCTGCTACAGATAATGATAGTGACAGTCCCTCATTTGCCTTGCTATAGAAATGGTAGTGACAGTCCCTCGTTTGCCTTGCTATATACAAACGCTTCTAAGTGAATCTATTTGTCAGAACAAAGGGTTTTGGCTTGAACAACACTATGAATATGATGATTGAAGCAGCTGGAGCTGGCAACCTTCCTGTGACAGGGAGCAGTAGTACCTCATCATCTCCATCTCATCATCCGTAAGTACTTCCTATCTAGCTAGTTTCTTAGCTGCTCTTATATACTTTAAACTACTCCTACTTTTTCTCATGAACATGTATTTTTGCCCGATCACCCTTGTAGTAGTTGTTGTCGAAGAACGTAGCCACAAATCTATCTAGCTTCTTAGATGCACAGACGGAGCTACATAAGGCCCAGGGGAGGCATCTGCCCCCACTCAGTTTTTTGGGTGAGAGGAAAATATGTAATATGACAATTAAAAGTTTGAGTTTGGTTCCAAACATTCCACGTTTCCTAACCTAAACCAAACTCAATTGAAATGGGGGGTTTCATACATACATTGAATTCAAATGATCAAGTATCATAAGATTCAACTGATCAAGTATCATATGACACAACAATTTTACTCCGCAATATATTTATATGAATTTACTTCATCCATTCATTGAGGGCATTACAATTTAGAATTTAGCTTTCTAATTTAGAGATTTTTTTATTGTACCTTGTTATCAACAACCTAAAACCCATTATTTTACTTGGTTGTGTTAGGATGCCCCCATTTAAAAAAAATCTCTAGCTCTGTCCCTGTTAGATGCTCTGATATACTTGAAACTACTATTACTTTTCTTCATGAACAAGTATTTTTTTTTTCCCAAGACTTGTAGTTGTTGTTGTTGCAGAAAGTAGCCTTTGTGACCAAAAACTTTTCAATAACAGTAATTGGATCTGCGATTATTTTTATTACAAAAATAATTGTCCATTAGAAAAATATTATCAATCAAATCGTAAATATTGAAATGATGCATATAAATGATAAAACTATCTCCAGTTATTTATTTATTTATTTTATATAGATGATCCTTAAATGCTAATTAAAGAAATAAACGATTTTAGTTATAAAATTTGTGGTAAAAATATGTTAATCTCAAAAGATAGATAAGATGATACATCACTTATACTTTGTAAACCCCACATATTAGATGTGTGGCAGAGTATATAGGCGTAACCAAGCTTTCACTCACACTTTATCACTGCAGCAATCTTAGATTTTTGTCTGAAAATGGCTTGAAAAGTGGAATGACAAAATATTTTCAACAAAAGAAAATGTTTAATTATAAAGAATAAGTACAACTTTTTTTTTTTCTCGAAAATAATTGGAAAGTTCCAAACTTTGAGCCATTTGCTTTCTTCAGTCAATATTATTTTAACATACAATGTTAACGCACAACTTAAGTACGTTCCCACGTATAATAATAGTATGACTTTACCTCTATTTTTGTACAAGGGAGGCCATCACTATATCTAAGCTGCAGGCATGCTTTAATTATTAGTTGTTTCTATTATTTAAATTTATTTGTCCAAGTCTCAAATTGGAAAAGATTTCACTTCTAATATCACCGATGCCTAATATGTTATGATAAAACATAATACTTAGTAATATGTGCTTAAGTTAGAATCATGTTGATGACATTAGTGGTGAACTATGTTGCGCCTAAAATGTTTATCACCATATATCTAGAAGGAAAATGCTTACAAACCATATATTTATAATATAGCACAAGCGCAGCTGGGGAATATTATCGTCAAAGTTCTTCAAAGGCATTGCACAAGCGTATTATCTTTGCCATCCCCACGCTAGCCGGGTTTATCCAGCTTAGGTACGGAGCTGGAGCTGCAGTATATCTGTTGTCCACGGAATACTACACGTTATTGGCTTTGATTGTTGCTATTGTGGTTTACATCAGTTCATGGGCACTGGCAGTCAAGATATTCCCAGCTCGTGAAAATCCAGATTTGTCTGAGTTCATGGATAATATTAGCCTCTGGTCTGGAACACTTGCCATAACCTTAGAATTGTTGATCATCGTTCCAGCTTTGGGGTGGTTCACCATCGCAGTATGGAGCATTTGCCTTGTCATTGCAGTAACAAAGTCCTACCATGAAATTGTAGATGTTTTGAAACGTTCGTATCAGAGAGCACTTGAACAGCTTCTTCAGGTGTTTGACAAACTGAAAGAGTTGTTCATGAATATTGGTGCAAGTGCAGGAGTTGTTGCATCCGGAATGTTTGACAAACTGAAAGAGTTTTTCATGAATATTGGTGCAAGTGCAAAAGTTATTGCATCCGGAATGTATGACAAATTGAAAGAGATGGTTATGGGATCCGATCAGCCGTATGATGGAGATGTTGAAATAACATCCGCAGCAGTCTAGGAGAAGATAAGCGAGCTACCTTCGCATATTTTCCATGCAGGTACCCACTCCTTAAAAAAAATAAAATAAATAAAAAGGAAGTGTTCGTGAAAGCAACATGGAAGACAAAATACCTTCCTTGTATTATCTCATCAGACTTTTCTTTATCATTTCATGTCAAATTTCACTTTTCTTTGCCAATTGAGGCCCTCATTTACTTTTGTAATATATGTATAATGTATTTATTACTTGGCGAGTTCCTTTCAAATAATTTTTTTTTTTTTCAATGATATCAAAATGGAGATGCCAGAGTCTCGAAACTGGCTATTGTGGATGTTGATACCAAAGTATAAGTTTTGAGGTAAAATTGCCACTTACAATTAAAGAATAGTAACTTACATGAAATGAGTTCACCGTCATGTAACTTCTTGAGTCACTAAACCAATGAAATGTGTTGAAAAAGAGTACACTTGTCATTCTTTTATTCAAACAAAACATCATGGTTCCAATAAACCAGTTCCATATAACTTATTTACACTTGAATTTGAGTGTGCTCTAGTTTATTCTTTTACAACTTGTTTTCTATATTTCATACACCAGACAACTTGAACTTAAATTTCTTTTGCTCAAATGAAAACAAAAATAAAAATGAGCAACCTACCATGATTTGCATTCTGTACGAAATATCCACCAATATCATTAGTCAATTGAAAGAAAGCAATGTCACTTCAGTCGGTTTTAGTCTTACATCAACACGTTGTAATTATTTTTTTATATTTTATTTTTTGAAACAGAATGAATTTTATCATCATATCCTTCATTTTGTCAAATTTTGTCACGGACATAACCAACAACTGCACAGAATCTTCTTAGGGTTTGGTAGGACTATTCACAGTCATCGCAAAATATACGGACCAGCATGCGGGAGTAAACCACGCAAAATCTTAAATGAGGATAAGCACCAATAGAATCAATGCCAGAGGCTGAATTTGTTCAACAATTCATGTATATATTGTTGGAAGCTTGACAGTTACCAATGCCCGTGCGTAAGCGAATAAATCAGCAATCAACATCACAACGGTGTTGTGGTATGTGACAAATGGAGACGGAAAATCTCATGTCGCATGCTTCACCTAGAGGAGTACTGCCAGTAGAGAATTGTACCTGACCACCCTCCTCCCAAGCGCTGCTGTATTATAACCACCATATAGGATATGAAAATTACATGGAAATAAGTGGCATTGTACTAATATTAATGAAGAGGTATTTGTTTATTTGCCCCTTGAATTTGTATACATCTACCAATTTCCCTCCTGGACTTTAATTTTAGCCGATTACTCCTTTGAACTTTTATAATTATCTATTTTTCCCCTTGAACTTTAATTTTAGCCGATTACCTCCTAAACTTTTATAAATAGCTAATTCCCCCCGTGACGTTAGATTTTAAAACTTTCATTCAATTTTTCATCCATCCAAATTTTCATCATTTTTGCCTTCATACAATTGTCATGTGTTGTTTCCGTGATCAAGATGGAAGGAAAATTAGATGAAATTTTTTAAAATCTAAATGTCCGGTGGGAATTGGCTATTTATAAAGTTCAGAGGTAATTGGCTAAACATAAAGTTCAAGGAGGGAATTGGCTAATTATAAAAGTTCAAAGGGGTAATCGACTAAACCTCTTTTCTCCCCTATTGGTGAGAGTCCTTCTCTCACACTGAGAGAATTTCTCACTGTTTGTGTGAGTTTGCCCTTCTTTCTTCCGGATTTTAGTTCTGTTGCCAACCCTAGCTCCTGCTGGGGTCGGCGGTAACCTTTTCCTTCCTTTTGTTTTCCCCTTCCTTTCCTTCTGCTACTGTTTTTCCATTGTTCTCCTTTCTGTTATTCTTGATCTTTCCACCTCATAAGCCATCGAACCTAATTTATCCTCAGTTCAGTTGTTCTATCTCCTGTTCTACTTACATATTCACATCTCTCATCCATCGTCAATCTATGTTTTCTTCCGATTCTTCCTTTCTGACTTCACTCCATCCTTCATCAATTTCTCTCCTATTCCGGTTTGCAATCACTATTGACCATATTTTGTTGTGGTTCATCGGGAAGGTGTGTAAAGTTTCGGTGTTCACACCGGCTCGGGTGTTCGCACCACCTCCTTCCCTTGGTCTGCCTTTCATGGCAACGTTACTTGTGGGAATCCCATTGGCTTCTTTGATTTATTCTACTTGGTGGCTACAATTGGAGGGGGACTGGTTGCTGGAAGATGGAGTTTTCTTTCTTACCTTCTTTGAGGCATTGTTAGGTTCGAATTTTGGCATTCGTCGGGGTAGATGGGTCAAGCTGTTCAAGAGGAGCTGCAACGGTGTTAGTGGCAGAAGGACTAGGGTTTCTTTCGGTTCGTGTGTGTTTTTGGGCCTAATGACTTGGTTGGACGCTTGTCGTTTTGTTTGGAAGGTCCCTTTTTACTTTGTGTACATGTTTTGGACCTTTGTTGTAAATTTGTTCTGTTAAGAATAAAAGTTTCACCATATTCTGGTTTGGTGTTTTACCCAAAAAAAAAAACACAAAAAAAAAAAAAGCAAGCGAAAATGTATTAACAGTTATTAAAGTTAATACTCTGCTTGTATGTCCAGTTCGGAAAATTGAATTTTGATTTAAACTCTAATCTATTGCCACAGATATGGCGGAGATGAATTGTACTGTTGATGAGCTTTTGTCTTATTAAGCTGTCCTATGTAGTGGGAATAATTATCCAATAGGAAATATAGAAAGCGGGCGCACTTCTTTTTTATCCACGTCTTGTTCGGTTGAGTTAATAATTTTTTTTACGGATGTACGACATTATCACGAAGTCGTGCGGCCTTGTATGAAATTGAAAAATGTATAAATTTAAAATTGACAAAAAATTGGGAAAAGAAAGTGTATTGCAATCTTATTAGATTAAGAATGTGATTGTATAAATTCTATCAGGCTTTAGGATATCTTTATGTGATTCTACCATATCTCTTAAACTAGGTATTATCATATTAGAGTTATAATTGTATCGAGGAAAAACTTTACATTCTTTATTAGTATAAATAAAGGCATAATGAGTGAAATAATATCTTTATGTGATTCTACCATATCTCTTAAACTAGGTATTATCATATTAGAGTTATAATTGTATCGAGGAAAAACTTTACATTCTTTATTAGTATAAATAAAGGCATAATGAGTGGAATAACACACAATCCGTAATTACACATCTCTCATTTCTCTTGTTGCCACCACACTCTCCCTCTTATTATTTATTATTCAGTAAATTAGACCTACAACAAAATGTAATTTAGCGAACAATTTTCTATGACCAAGCCCCTATCTTCAACTTCTTGACGTCAGCAATATTCTATGACTAACCCCCCAACTTCGGCAAGTTGCTTTTAAGACAAGTCTTGATTGGTTCATTAAATGTATCTTGATTTTAACATGTCGTATATAGAGGCTTCAATCCACCAATCTTGTAAGCGTGTGAGATAATGACCTTAAGCGCATGGAACGCAATCGTAGAAAAAAAATAAGTTTGATTTTTTAGTGTAAAAATGTAGTTTTTCATTAAAGTGAACAGTACTCCAAACTTTTCGTTAAAACTCCCTTAATCTAAATGGTCAAACAATAGGCACTCTTGCTGAAAATGTTTTTACCAACATATATACAGCTGCGAGAAGAGGAGTCATTCCGAGGATTGCAATGTAGCTCAATTAAGCTAGAAAAAGAGAGATTGAGCTAGAAAAAGAGAGATTGCCTCCTCACATGTGCTCAAGGATCTGCTTGATAAACTTCTCTCAAAGTATAACAATTGACTTTTTGTGGAAGTAGCTCTTCATTCCTCAAGAAAAGCAAACTCAAAAATGTATTTGAACAAAGCACTCCTAAAATTACTGTATAAATGGTATATAGAATTAAAAATCCGAATAAATGAATATTGCACGACATTAAAGCTACTAATAAAAAAAGACACTCGTAAAGTGTGTCTTTTCAAACCAACTAGTGCTTGTTTTCACATTGAACAATTACAAATCTTTAACCTAAACAAATACAACTCTTCATCCATCTGTTCGATGAAACCGTTCCAATATATATTAGTTGATCATGACCTTTCCAAAATCCATTAACCAAACCAATTATATATGTTTGATCAGACTTTCCAAAATTCCACTAAACTTATACCAAACCAATGATGTACTACGGATTTGTAACTCTCCGATGGTTGCGTACTAGAATGCATGGTACCATATATCCAGAGAAACGGGTTCAAATAAAATCTCATAATTTCCATTCAAGAAAATTTTATTTGAACCCGATTTATGTTTCTCTACACCCAATTAACAATTTTATTACAAACGATATTATTATTCTATACTAGATTAAGGAGAGGAATAATGTGAATCCGAGATTTAACAGATTGAAAAAGAATGCAGGAACCGTCAGGTCAATATTAGCGTTTGTACATGTTAGAGGGTCAATACTAACGTTTGTAATTACATGTATACATGTTAGAGGGTCAATATTAACGTTTGTATCCATTATACAAATGGTGCTTTTTTCTTGTACTATAAGTAGTATAAAGAAAGAGAATTGATGGGAAGGTGTGCGTTATAGAATATCAGCAAATCTTATGACCGGAAACAAAATTTAGCTTATGAATGCACCGGAAAAGTTAAAATCATAAACTGCTTCATCAGATGGGTTGCACATAACATCAATGGCCGCCTTTCCTTTAATTAACCATGCAGGTGCCATCATCCAAGGGAACGTATGCCCTTTTTTTTTTCATGGGGCCAAAGAAGTTGTACTTGGCACTCTTGCTGAAAATGTTTTAAGTATGTGAGGTGTATTAAAATAAAGAGAAAATTAGAATTTCCTGCAATTTTTGTATATCTTTTAGACTAAACATTTGTGTCTTTTCAAAATTTGATTAAAGTGCTTTGACCCATAAACACCTACATTTTCAGTTAATTTAAATTACATATCATTTTGTATTTTTTGAAAATAAAATGTTAATTATTAATTTCTGAATTTATCCTCAAAGTTGTTGGATGTGATTTTTTTTCCCCTTATTTAGTGGGATATTAGTTATTAACTCTATTATCTCTTTTTCCAATTATATTCTTTCGATCAAAATAAATTGTTTTGTCCTACAAACATTAAATATTCTCTTTTTTCCAAATGGTTTGTTTTTATGGATTTTTTTTTTCCAAATCTTTGATGATCCACAGTAATTTTTTCATATTTTTTGTCAGACTATTTTTCTTCGCATTTTTTTTTACTTATAGTTGTTAACAAACTATTATCAGGTACAACATATTATGTGTATATTATCACTGAGTATGTTTGACTTTGTAAAAAACGTTGATTGGTACGTTTATTTGCGATTTTGGTACGTTTGATTTGGTATATATTGTTGATATTGATACATTATTTTCAGTTTTGGTACATCCGATTTTGTACGCATTATTTATTGGTACGTTTATACGGTTGTCAGTCCTATTTTTGGTACGTTTGATTTCGTTAGATTTAAAAATATTTTAAATTATTTTGAAAAGAAAAAAAACATTATATATATATATATATTAAATTGTAGATAATCATTGCTAAATTGTAGGAAGTATTGTGAAAAAATATTGTATTTAACTACTCTTTTTTTATTTATATTATTTATATTTTTTATTTTACAATTATCTCCAAAGAGGGAGAGAGTCATCAAAATGCTAGATTATAGGGAATTTTGGCGTGAGGTTTTAAGAACTAAGGGGCACTGGCAGGTTATGTAATTTTGGTACAGAAAAATATTAATTCTGGCACCGAAATTATGAGAAGAAGAGTTTAATCAAATCTCTAAAAGGCATGGATGTTTAATTTAAAAAATTCAAAATTGAGGCACCTATTTCAAAACATCGCTAATTAATGGTAGGGAATTGACGTTTTGATCTATGTGTCAAAACAAATATCTGAGCTTGACAAAAAAAAAAAAACACAAAAAACAAACAAACAAATGTCTGGGATGGTAGGCGTAAATTTGTTTTTTTTAATCTTATTTGACACTTTTGACATTTTTTTAGAGATGGTCTTAGCATTTCTCGATTAATATATCTCTTACCGTATCTCAATTCTTGAGCATTTTGAATGATATCCAAAGATTTAGGGTCAAATAGTTTTTAATCATGATCAAACATATTTAATTTATTAGTTCATCCAAAATATACATAAAGAAAAATGCTAAGAAGACTCTCAAAATAAGACTCTATGAGCTCTCTATCCCCTTATAGTTTAACGTTAATTTCTGTGCTAACATTATAATATATTATGCGACATCGTAGTTTAACATTAATTATCGTGCTAACATTATAACATATTGTGTTATTGATATGACAGATAGTCCATAAAAACACTCCTTAGCATTTCTCTTGCGTAAAAGAAAAAGTCGTTGAGGGTTGCCGGCTTCATTGGTTCCAAGATAATCTATATGAATACAACTAGTGAATACAGAACTAAAGGAAGCAATGCCCGATGCTCAACTCAATTTATCAAATACCCGACCTTAAAAATAACCGGAGAAGAAGAACTAGGTAAATTAATTTCATTGATTCAAGCTGTCCTATCTATCGCTAGAAAGTAAAGAATCATCAAGAGAATAGAAAAGGACTATTCTTGGCACGAATAACACTTGTTTACCAAGGTAAGCTCTCATGCCGCCTTCTCTAGACCGAATAAATGCTTGTTTACCAAGGTAAGCTTTCAACCGGACGTGGCCACTTTGTCCTCTTGGTTGGCTTCAGAGGATTCTTGTTATCTTCTGCTCCGTTTGTTGATTGCTTTCTTATGAGAAATTTGGAGATCACGTTTGTTTAACTTCATCGTGCTACCAGAAATCAGAAAAGCAAATCTTTGGTGAGAGCAGAGAAACCTTCCACTCTACATACTCACGTGCAATGCTAATTGAACTCTTGCTATGCCGCAGAGAGAATACAGCGAGTAGAATTTGGCTCTCTTCAAATGTCAGATCACCATGGCTACCCTGTATATTTGTGTGCAAAACTTGTTAATATCTAATGCTTGAAATTTAAGTACGCACGCAACTGCTTTTTACGATTACTATTCCTTTGCGAAAAACAGAAAGTCACAAAATACAGTGAAATTGAGTTGCAAATTATCTAGTGCCTGATACAAACTTTGACATGAATGTTGCCGTAGTCTTGAGGCGCGCGACGTCGTTTTTCTTCCTCAGAAGCTCCTCCACGGTGCCCTGCGTCGGGTTCTCTGGCGGTTCTAGGGTTGAGTCCGCGGAGTGAGCTTCGTCTGTGAAATCTGCGGCGGCGGCTTCGGATGAAATTGAAGCGTACGGCCACGAAGGAACATTGTAAGGAGCAAGCCTGAGCGCTAATTTCAAATTAAAATCACAAAATTGAGTTAGAGATGTCCGTATGAGTAGAGAGAGAGAGAGAGAGAGAGAGAGAGAGAGAGAGAGAGAGAGAGAGAGAGTACCTTGGTTGGGACGAAGCGGAGAGAGGGGGAGAGGAGGAGAGAGACGGTGAGTCGATTGGTTCGGAGGGTGGAGGTGATTGAGGAGAGAGATGTACGGACTAGGGTTTTGCAGGCTCTCGTTTTTTATTTTTTATTTTGCAGTGATTTTGGCGCCAAGGTGGCGGATGACGGAGAGTAAGGGGCTCAGCAGCACCACAGGAGCTGAAGGGGCTATCTTTTCGCCTTTCGGATAGCGTTCCGATGATAGAACTTCATGGATATGACGTCGTTGGGCACCACGTATTTGAAGTACCGACGGTAACCTCCGGGGTCACCGGGCTAATTGGTAGAATCCGATTGCAGGCACCGACCACCAACACGAAGAAAGAGCCAATGAGAGACGAGTTGATTGGGGAAAGGGCACAACAGACTTTCCACTGTAGAAAATTGTGGAATTGGTTAGTTAATCGAGGGCATTTTCGCCTTTTCCTAGTAAACTCCCCATTCCGCAACCGTTCGGTACTTCAACTATGAACGAAGAATCTGCTTTAGTATTATGTATAATATAGCTAGCTTCTTCGTTCATAGTCTATCTTCTAAGAATTTGGCAATACTTCGGAAGAATTTGGTTTTGGCTAGAACACTATGAATATGAATCATCAAGCAGCTGCATCTGGCAACCTTCTTGTGAGAGGGAGGAGTAGTACCCCTTCATCTCCATCTCATCATCCGTAGGCACTTCCTATCTAGCTAGCTTCTTAGCCGCTCTTATATACTTTAAACTACTACTTTTGCTCATGACAAGTATTTTTGCCCAAGATCACCGATTTAGTAGTTGTTGTCGAAGAATGTAGCCACAATCTATCTAGCTTCTTAGATGCTCTTGTATACTTGAAACTACTATTACTCTTGTTCATGAACAAGTATTTTCTTCCCAAGATCTTGTAGTTGTTGTTGTTGCAGAAAGTAGCCTTCGTGATGAACTAATTAGCACATATTCCCTGCTTCGTCATCTAGAATTAGAATTCATAACAAATATGAGGCAATACCTTGGTTAATCACATTTCATTGATCAATAAATTAGGTTACATCCAATACATACACCAAGTGTATATCCCAAAAGCTAACATAAGCATCCTAATAGCTCTAAACATATTGAGATGCTAACAACATTCTAAAGGCATTGAGTTGGTAACAAAACAGGTATACCGTGTGCATTGTTGAAACTAACAACAAAATTCATAATATAAGTCATCAACCATATCATGGTCTTTAGTTCAGCACAAGTATCATTGTCATTTGAAAGATCACTATCACTACCTCAGGTGCTTCTTGAATAATTTCTCCTGTAACTCCATCCTTCTTTTTCTTCATCTTATCCTTACATAATAAAAGAGAAGAAAATAAACATTGGTGTCTAGAGAATGGTAGGTGCATTGAGAATTTGAATAACAAAAGAGAAGAAAATAAGAATTGAAGAAATAGTTACAGTAAGAAGAACAAAACATAACAAACGAGCCTATCTAAATTACACAATGAGTTTTATATGTACTTTAATTTCATTACCTTGTGAGCCTTCCTTGCATGTTGGATGAAATGGTTTTGCCCCTCCCTTGTGGTAATACTTTGTTTCTTACGATTATATGAATTTTACTTGAAAACATCCTACATTAAATGGCCATTAATTAACAAGAAAAATATATCTAGTTTCATACCATAAACTACCTATTCACTGTAATTTCAAAACATTCAACTTTTATAAAGATCAAATTGATATCACTACTAATGAAGGCTAAATTGATGTCACTACCTTTGGAGATGTTGGTCTGCCCTTGGCTTGCAACCCTTCAGTTGTGCTATCATATCTTCATTTTCTTTTGCGTATCTGATTTCACTAATTTATCATAGCCTAGTAAGTTATCAAGACTCCAAATGCCAGGACTAGATAATCTACTAACAAAAGATAAAATTACCAAAAAAACTACTTAAATTATGATTAAACTTCTAAACCAATCTGCGATTGCAAGAATATGAAGATCTGCCAAAATTTAATAAAAACCCAACTCCAACATACCATTCCTAAAAAACAATAAGACCAAAATCTAACTTAGTATAGGAAAAAAAAAAAAAAAAAAAAAAACGGTGAATAACATATTAGTTTTCCAAATTCAATATCCTTCAAAATGTGAGCTTTGGAAGTTGTGGTTATCACTTAAGTTACCAAGTATGTTGATAAAGTGAGATTAAAATGAAAATATTGAAACCAGAACAACCCAAAAACTTGCAGAGTATAAAATCTATACCGACAACATCTTGGTTTAAAAACACAAACAAGAGAATTACCCTTATCAAAAACCATGACCAACCTTCAAACAACACAATCACAACAACAAATTACTTTGGAAATAAAAACATTAGTGTGCTTAATACAAAAAATAAGCAAAAGAGGCATAAGGAAGTTCTGAATCAGTCTACCATTTTCGCATGCAGATAAAGTTTTCAATAATTAAAATTTTACGCTGATTGTGCTCTTACTAAACAACCCAATTGATCTCATACAACCAAAACGAAACCAACTTTGGTATTACAAAGGTGGTTGTGCTCTTACTAAACAATCCAATCGATATATTCACTGGAGGTAATGGCCTCCAGCCAATAGAAGAACAGAAAAAACACATTGGATGATTTTTGAGCAAGTCATATGGTCACTAATTGGAAGAACTACTTAAACATCAGTGCACAGTCATAGTAATCAAACCATGACATAAGCTTTCAACTATTTGGTATCTAACTTAAAAGGAAGTAAAAGCCAATGCTTAAACAGAACTGAGCAGCTGAAAATATATATAGGAGAAAGATATATGTGTTTCTCAAATCCTTCTTTATATAGTTTTTTCATGGTTTTCTAGGACTCCAAATAATAACACCAATAAACAGAAAAGACATTGCTTAACACTAATTAGAAGAAGAAAAAAAATCATCCATGATGGGGGAAATCATTCTGCTTGCCCGTAGAGACCATTTTCAATCTTTTTCAAATGCAGAGCAATTCAAAGCCAAATCAAACAACTTTCCTTTTCAATAATGGTATCAACAACTCCAAATTTTTCACATTCAATCACCATGAAAACCAATAAGCCCAGAAAAAAAAATACCTACATGCATGTTCATAACAAACAGAAAACTGAAATAGAAAGACCAAATAAAACAACTTATTAAAGCCTCCATATGTGCAAATAAATCATTTGAATAATCCCCAACGATTACCCAGAATAAAATAGCCAGGGACAAATACATATAATCTAAAAAATAAAATCCAAAATTACCTAATTAGAGGCCTCAGAGGCTGGTTGTGGAGGTGAAAGGCTGCTAGCTTGCTTGATTTTGGAAGTAATTAATTGTAAATCCAAAAGCAAAGTTAAAAAGACTGACAAGAAATTGAATTGTTTTAAACCTGAAGCGTTGAGCGACAGTGTAGTCTCGTAGATGTGGGAGGTTTTAGCCGTGGATTTGAGTCTTTGGTGACTCTAGGGTTCTCGGGTTTGCAATGGTGTAGTAAGAAACTGGAAGTAGGTGGTAGGGCCGTGGATTTGAGTCTTTGGTGGCTCTAGGGTCCTCCATATCTTTCTCCTCCTCCATATTAATTGTTAATATAAAATATTTTTTTAATTAGTGGTTTGGCCATGTGGCATAGGATGACAACCACGTCAACAGCCATGGAAGCTTCTTAGATGCTCTTATGTACTTGAAAGTTTGAAACATCTGCTACTTTGATCATGAAAAAGTAATTTTTGCCCAATATCACCCTTGTAGTTGTTGTTGCAGAAAGTAGCCACAAATCTATCTAGCTTCATAGATGCTCTTATATATATGCCTGAAACTACTATTACTTTTGGTCATGAACAAGTATTTTTGCCGAAAACCTTGTGGTTGTTGTCCTAGCAAAATAGCCTTTGTGGTTATGAACTTTTCTAACTTTGGATCTGCAACTATTTTGATTACAAAAATACTCGCATCCAATCTATTAGGAAAATACTTGCAATTAACATATTTAACACCGTATAAATTTCAAAATTAGAACAATTTATTTATTTTTAATCATCATATAATGATTATAAATGATTAAAAACAATCTCCAGAGATGTCCTTAAATAATAATTAAGAAGATGAACTGATTTCAATATAATTTTCTAACCATATATTTATAATATAGCAGAAGCGAGGCTGAGGAACATTATCGTCAAAGTTCTTCAAAGGAATTGCATTGGTGTATTTCTCTGCCATCACCGTTCTAGCCGGGTTTATCCAGCTTAGGTACGGAGCTGGAGCTGCAGTATCTCTGTTTTCCACGGAATACAACACGTTAGTGGCGTTTCTGGTTGTTCTCATGGTTTACCTTGGTTCATTGGCAGTCAAGATACTCCAAGCTCGTAAAAATCCAGATTTGTCTGAGTTCATGGATAAAATTAGCCTCTTGTCAGGAACACTTGCCATAACCTTAGAATTGTTGATCCTGGTTCCAGCTTTGGGGTGGTTCGCCATCGCAGCATGGAGCATTTGCCTTGTGATTGAAGTAACAAAGTCGTACCGTGAAATTGCAGATGTTTTGAAAAGTTTGTATCGGGAAGCACGTGAAGAGCTTCTTCAGGTGTTTAACAAATTGAAAGAGTTCTTCATGAATATTGGTGCAAGTGCAGGAGTTGTTGCAGCCGGAATGTTTGACAAATTGAAAAAGTTGGCTATGGGATCCGATCAGCCGAATGGTGCAAGTGCAAGTGCAGGAGATGTTGAAATAATTGTTGGGGCTTAAAAATACTTCACTACTTTGGAGATGTTTATCTCACAAAGAAGAATGTAATGCAACGGAATTGATAGGCAAGAGAAAGAAAGAATACTCAAAGTATTACACAAGATTTTTATTCACCCACGAACTTAGTACAAGAGGAAACACTCAAACACTCTTAGAAGCTCTGTTACTTCTTCTCACTTGTTACTTGGCACTCTCACTTCTCACTACTTGCTGTCTTGGTTGTTATTCTTCTTAATTGATACAAATGGTGTGGATGCCTTCTCCTTTTGTAGGCATGGATGGAAACTTGGAGAAGCATGGAAACATCATGCTGGAAATATCTAGATAATTCTACTACCTTCCTAAGCTAGAATTATCTACACTAATCTTGCATGTTGGTGGAATCCTCAACATTCTTCTCGACTCTTCCACCAACTTGAACTTTGCTAGAACTCTCTAACATGTGCATGGATCTTTCTTTATGTATGAGCGGGATCAATTGTCTTGGGCCAAGACAAGATTACAATTCAACAATAATATCGGCAGTAGTCTAGGAGAAGATAAGAAAAGCTACCTCAGAGCCCTTTGTCTCTTTATCTTCCATTAAGCCTTACGTGTGGAAAGCTTTGAGATTGTTTCCTGTGGCTACCAATGATCGTGGATCTCAAGAACCTAATCTTTGGTTACTTTGAGATTGAGGTTATTTTATGTAATTTATCCATAATTATATGTTCTAGTAGACAAACTATTACTCATCTTGAAAGGTGAGAAGGTGAGGTGGAAATAATTCAATGGTCCCAAATATGTTTGTGAATTGCTTGTAACGACTGACAACCTTACCTTAATTTTGACTGGCGCTAGGGCCGGGCGCCGGTGAGAAGGCCGTCGGTGGATAGCAGAGACGGCCTTCCGACGGCCTTCCCGTAGGTCATGTAACTCCCTATGCATGGTGGTGACACTAAGATTTTTTTGTTTTTTTCTTAATAGAAGGGAGCTCATATCACAAGCAGCTGCCCTCCAAACCTCAGACGATCTCACGTCAAGAGTGTTTGGTGCTGTCTTGACTAAGAATAAATAGACCAAGGGGGACTAAGTTTCACTCGCGCCCCACTGAACGCAGTACTAGTACTAGAGGAAGTAAAGACCACTGCCCTTGGTTTTGTGCAAAGTCTTCCGAAATTTTTTTATGCAACATTATTTATACCAATTCATCCGAGAAACATAGAGCTTCCTGCTCCAGAAAACACCACAAGATTAATCATAAAGCATACAATTTTTCAGCTGACCAGAATACATATAAAATGAGACTTCAAACTTCAAAGGGTTTCAAGACCTTTAGCAAATAGCGAAGCAAAAGCCTCCAAATGATGTTTTTTCAAAACCAACCCGATGTCAACAGCTCCGCCACCATTCTTGCCATCTGCAAAAGTGATTATTCCGATTGTATGTATCCGAACTACTTCGGTGCTCCTTGGCCTTCCCCATCCAAAATCAGTATCGTACATGTCAAACCGATGCGATCCAGCGGTCGTAAATACTCTCCGATGACCAGCACCACTACTAGTCTGTTCATCAGAAGGGTAAAATATGGAAACCAAATTCTCCGCGCCATTCGTCAGAGTCCCGCCATCCAAACCCTTAATGGCTTCACTAATCGCATTTACCGCTACAACCAACCCGTCTTCTCCTAGAAGTCCCTTTCTTTCTGCAAGTGCTACAGAGCCCGTTACACAGTTTCCAAAATAGTTTCCAGGCAAAGGAGGGGTTAAGCGCGACCGGCAGTCCACGCTAAATGCCATAGGTATTATTTGGCCCCCGTTTACTTCTTCTTGCTCTTCTTTCTCTGCTTTTAGTAAGCAAACCCATGTGTAGGCACACGTTAGAGAAAATGTCGACAAATGAACGGATCCATCATCTCCTTCCTGTTGTTTCCTGGTCCTGACCCATTTCCGTAAAGCTTGAATCTTTGCGCTCGTGAATTCGAAGTTGCCCCGAGTTGAATTTGATATCACTAGAGATTCATAGCGGGCTGCAACCATCAAGCTTCGATTATTTTGTCGTCTGTCCATGTTCAGAAACTGATTCAAGTAAATCTCTTCCAGTTGGAGACAGATGGGGTCTTTCAGACCCCGTCTGTCGTAAAATGGTTTGAGCTGATCAGGCAAAACAATGTCATCAGATTTATGAACATGTTTGCATATGTGGGTCCATGATTTCAGAAACATGAAGAGAGTCTTGCCGTCAACAACTGCATGGTGCATGGATATTCCAATGGAAAAGCCGCCGCTGTTGGGAAAGACGGTGATTTGAAACGCCATCACGGCGGCTTTTTCGTGAGATTTCGCCAGTTGGGGTACAAGAGGGTGGTATTCTTTGGCATCAATGTTAAAGTCATTGCTTGAGAGATGGTGGAAATCGGCATCAGATTCGGCTACTGTGAGGGAAACGGTGTCGCCTTTGACATAATTTAGGGTGGGTTTGGGGGAGCTTTCGGGCCAAGTGATGTTTCCGGCTAGAGGTAGAAAATGTTGGAGGGCGATAGAGAGAGAGGTTTTGAGTTTTGGAATAATTATTGAATGAAAGAAGAGTAGGGTATCTGCCGGGGAAGAGCAAGGCAATATGTCATAGAAGAAAAGGCGATGGAAGGGTGGATACCTTAGCCATACGAGGTCTATGAAGGTTAGAGGAAGAGACAAGTCCTCTTGAGCCGGTAGAGTGTGATTGACTTGAGATATTGCTTTTGACGTAGCGGCATCTACATCGTACATAAGTTTCTCACCTTGAGCTGGGATGGCCAAGGCGGCCCACGAGCCTGGTTGTGGAGCTACCCTGCAAACTTGAATGAATTTCAATGCCATTGGATTATTGGGTAAGAGTTTGGAAATAAAATGAAGAAGATTTTAATTAATGAAGTGTTTATGTGATGATGGTTAGATTGGGGACTTGATAACCCTATGTATCAAGTTTGACATTGCGTAATGACATGATCAAACATATTTAATTCATTGGTTCATCCAAAATTTACGTGCCTAATCACTTGATTAAACATATTTAATTCACTTGTTCATCCCAAATTTACGTCAAAGCAAAAGTCCCTAGGGATGCTGCCTTCATTGGTTCCAAGACAATATCGATTAATATATATATATATATATATATATATGTATATAGAAAATTATGAATACAACCAGAAAATAAAGGAAGCAACTACCGATGCTCGTTAATTTTTCATCCATCAAGAGTTTCACTTTACAAAAAATCTTCGAAAATTACTAGCCGAACTCGCTAGACACATTCCATTTTCATTCCTTCTTTTTTTGCTTAAAAAAATGGTAGTAGTGGGCTATCACTTCGAGCTGGATCGCTGTTTTTATAGAAAGCTCTCTCCAAAAAATTAGTTTACAAACGGATGATCGAACCCTGACATTCCTAAAGATGGTACTAAAAAAAACCGCCAAACTTGTGGCATAGCCAGCTTTTATCCACTAGACCAAACCCAATTGGGTTTTATTTTCATTTATTCTTCAATACAAGCCGGAGCACACTTCATTAAAAAGTAGAAAAATAAAATAAAAATGTCGATGAAAAAAAAAAACTCAAATTGCAGGTTTGACAAAAATAAAATAAAAATAAAATTCAAATAGCAGACTTCATTACAAGCTGGACCAATTCATTAAAAATATAAAAATCGGATCATGTTTATGAGGATCCAAGAATTTTTTTAATTATATTCATTTTATCGTATATCGTGGATCAATTTTTATGTGTTTAATTTTAAATTTAAAAAATTCAAAATAATTTATAATCGTACCATATATAATAAAAAAAACACAATTAAAAGATGAGAGTTTTAACGAAAAGTTTATGGTACTGTTCAATTTAACGAAAAATCATATTTTTACACTAAAAATTTGATCTTGTTACTATTTATTTTACCCTTTATTTTATTCTTATCGTTAAAACTCAAAATTTTCAAATATTTCCCATTAAGTTTCCTTTAAAAATCTCTAAAATTTTCCAAAGAGAATGGACAAGTATACTATCTCTTCATGAGAAACTCAAATGGCAGAAGACTTTTATACAAACTAGGACCCACTTCTTAAATTAAAAATAAAAAAATTGTCATTGAAAACCTCAGGAAAGAGATCCTTTTCAGATCCCAAGGATCCTAACCATCCGGATCTCGCTGACCTCCCTGTACCAGCACTCACCTTCCCCTTCCCCTCCCACCCCAATTCCCACTGCATCTTTCCCCGACCTTCACTACTCCATTTTTCTTCTTCTTCTTCTTTCTTTGTCTGCGATTCAGCTTCGTCGATCGTCGGGGTATAAGAAGGCAACGATGTTGAGGAGAATGAGAGAGTGAGAAAGTTAAAGAGGAAGACAGATCACAACCGCATGATTTTATACGAATGACTGAGATTACGGAGATCCGCAGGATCTGGAAGGTTGGGATCCGGAGATGATTTTTTCCCAAAAACTCAAACAACAAAATCAAAGAGTGATATTTGACATTAGGCTTTTCTCATTTTACCTTTTAATAAACAATAAAAGAAAACAAGAAATTGCTAAATGGTAACTTGATCTTGCTCTTGCTCCGTTGATGTGTGATAAAAAAGGCCATGTGTTTTTAATGTGAACACTCTTTGGACATGAATACAATCAGGTGATGACGAGATGGTCTCATGTTCTGAAATACCCGACTGTCCTTTGCCCTCTCTCTCTTTTCCTCCCCTCTTTTCTCCCTACCCATTCCCCCTCACAGCATCCCACCTCCTCTGCTTCCCCCACCAGGGCTTCATGCCCCTTATTTGACGTTTTTTGCCCATTTGTACTGCTTTCTGTCATTTACTTTTTTCTTCCTCTATCTCCTCCTTAAACGTGATATTCCATCCCCGTCCCCATCATGCTCGGATTGGTAGGTTCTGTTCAGAAATTAAATATTATATACACTTCCCCTCCCCCGCTTGTACTGCTTTATGTCATTTACTTTACCTTCCTCCCTCCTTCTTAGACGTGATATTCCATCCCCGTCCCATTATGCTCGGATCGGTTGGCTCTGTTCAGAAATTGAATATCATATACACTTCCCCTCCCCCAACCGACATGTCGGATCTCAATCGGGGTCAAGTGTTCTACAACCTCCGTCACAATTTACATACCCCTTAGCCTCACTTTCTACCCACAAGATACTTTGTATATATTTGCAGGGATTCGTTAAAGAGATTTAGATCTAGTGTCTACCCTCTTGGTTTAGAGTTTGACTTCCTCCGAAGACGTGATAACTACAACGGTCTGGTTTACGCTAATTGAGATTAGGGTTTTTGGTTGTTTGTTTTTTACAACTTATGTGAGCCTCTCGTTGTGTGCTGCTCTCATTTTGTTTGAGCCTTTTACTTTATTTGTTGTTGTTTACCTGACTCTTTTTGAACCTTGTACTAGTTATTAATTAAAGTAATCTTGTTTGACCATATAGAAAAAACGGGAGAAGAACGACTAGGTAATTAATTTCATTGATTCAAGCTGTCCTATCGCTAGAAAGTAAAGAATCATTGGGAGAATAGACAACCAAATGACAATTCTTGGCCCGAACATGCTTGGTTGCCGAGGTAAGCTCTCATGCTGCCCTCTCTACACTGCATGTGATGTCGCACCAAGCTTTGCTTTCAATCGGACATGGCCACTTTGTCCTCTTGGTTGGCTTCAGAGAATTCTTGTTATCTTCTGCTCCTTTTGGTGATTGCTTTCTCATAAGAAATTTGGAGAACACGTTTGTTTAACATCATCCGGGCAATCAAAAATCAGAAAAGGGTCTCTCAAATCTTTGACGTGAGCAGAGATGCCTTCCGCTTTACATACTCACGTGCAATGCTGATTGAACTCTTGCTATGCCGCAGAGAGAATTCAGCAAGTAGAATTTGGCTCTCTTCAAATGTCAGATCCCCATGGCTACCCTGTATATTTGTGTGCAACAGTTATTAACATCTAATGCTTGAAACTTCAGTAAGCACACAACTGCTTTGTATGATTACTATTTGCTTTTGTGAAAAAAAGAACGTCACAAGATAGTGAAATTGAGTTGCAATTATCTAGTGCTTGATACAAACTTTGACATGAATGCCGCTGTAGTCTTGACCCATAGACACATGATTGTAGAAAAATGAGGGAAGAAAAGAGGGTCGAAAACTGATTCTGGCTTAACATAATGCAATGCAAAATGGAAGTTCAATTGCACATATATAAAGTTCAGAATGAATTTCCAAAACGACATCAATAGCCGGCATAAAATGTAGGGTTTTATGATTTTCTTGTAATTTATTGTCAATGCCCTTTCCATTATAAAAATCCAAGCAATGAAGATGAATAAACTAGTCATGAATGCAAATTTTCAAATAAAAAGAAAAACGATAACAGGAGTGGATGCCTTATTCAGTACAGAAAGAATAACGGTAGAGTTGTTACCAGGCGAGATGTTCTATCACAAACTGCATGGTGCATGAGAAGGCCTGCAGCAACTGAAACATTGAAAGAGTCGACCATGCCTTTCATCGGAATACTGCAATGCAAATCTGACAAAGCCAGGGCCTCATCACTTATTCCCCTAAATTAGACATTGCACTCAAATTAACATCGAGGAAGAACATATCTAAGATGTAATTTTCTTGATGTTATCAACTTTTTCTTGGTTGAATTTCTAAATCCTTCATCAGATGTACAAGTATATCCAAAAATTTGATATTGATCACAGAGACACAAAAGTGTATCAGCTTAAAACTGAACAAAGAACCCGCTTGGATGATATCGAAAAATATAATGATCACTAAATAGGAAAACGTGTAATACCTATTTTCATTTCCGACTACAATCGCAGTTGGGCAAGACCAATCCATGTCGTATATCGACACCTTAAAATACAAAATGGAAGAATAACTCAGATACGTACTTGAGATTAAAACTGTGGAACATCTTTTCAAAACAAACAAAATACATAGCAGAAGAAAGTGGATAATTACCGAGTCCATTCCCAAATGCGTTGTGGCAATTCGATACCCTCGCGATTTCAGAACTTCAAAGCACTCAGCAGTAGAGTTCCAAATTTCAATGTCCAACCATTTCTCGGCTCCCATACTGACATGGCGATTGTCTCTATATCTGAAACAAGATCAAGCTGAGGTTAACAAAGTTAATTCGACAACTAAGAACCGGACAACTTCAATTAAACTTACCAATACAAATTAAACAAAGCCAACTCTGATTACCAATTCACTAAAAAACCACATATCAACAAACAATTTAGAAAAAAATAAATCTTCTTTCTGGTTTTCTTTTTTTTTTTTTTTTTCAAAATTTTAAACTAAAACCAGACCCCTTTCACCTCAAATGCCGTTGCACCTTTTGGAGTCGCAGGATACCACATGAACCGACTGAAACCCGAGCGCATCCGCAGACCGAAACGCCGCCGATACATTGCCGAAATCTCCCAATCCTTCAACCACCAGACACACCCCGTAGCTCCGATTCTTCACCACTTTCCTAAACTTCTCCTTCCTGACATCCATTATGTACGGATCCACCGCTTCAAGCACCTCACCGCTGTTGAGAAAAGCACCTTCACCGCAGCTGAACTTGTCGAGATACGGGAACCACCGACCGCCGATTTGGTGCGCGGACTCGTGGCGGCGTTCCATTTTCCTCAGGCGCGCGACGTCGTTTTTCTTCCTCAGAAGCTCCTCCACGGTGTCCTGCGTCGGGTTCTCCGGCGGTTCTAGGGTTGAGTCCGCGGAGTGAGCTTCGTCTGTGAAATCTGCGGCGGTTGCTTCGGATGAAATTGAAGCGTACGGACGCGAAGGAACATTGTACGGAGCAAGCCTGAGCCCTAATTTCAAATTCAAATCACAAAATTGAGTTAGAAATGTGCGTATGAGTGCCGAGGGAGAGAGAAAGAGAGTACCTTGGTTGGGAGGAAGCGGAGAGAAGCGGAGGGAGGGGGAGTGGAGGAGAGAGACGGTGGGTCGATTGGTTCGGAGGGTGGAGGTGACTGAGGAGAGAGATGTACGGAATAGGGTTTTGCAGGCGCTCATTTTTTTTTTTTTTTTTTTTTTTGCAGTAATTTTGGCGCCAAGGCGGCGGACGACGGAGAGTGAGAGGCTCAGCAGCGCACGGGGAGCTGTAGGCGTTTTTTTCTCGTTTCGGATAGCGTTTCGATGATAGATCTTTATCGATACGACGTCGTTTATACCAAGTATTGTACAGACGGTTTGGGCCTTGGTTTCAGCCACAGACAGGGCCCACTGGGCTCATTTGTAGAACCCGATTACGTTAACCTGGGTCGGGTCCTTGTCGTTTTATTTTTTCTTTTGATAGGGTCGTGATTGATTTAGTCAATGATGCACAGTAACCTATTATAACCTCTTAGTAATAATAAATACCCACTTGACATTAATTAATCATAGACTACTCAACAACTCCCAGTACACTTAGAGTCGACAAAATTAATTTATGTCTCTTTATGTGTCACGTCAAGAGACATCTCGTCATATGTAAAAATTTCTTCTGTATAATTTTTTATCTATTGACACCATGTGAGTTGGTAGATGTGCTTTGTAAGTTCATATAATATCAAGGGTAAATCTCTATTTACTACTTTCATACTTTATGGTTTTCAACATTTAGTATATTAATTTTTTTTGTCCTAGAGTCATACCTAAAATGTAAATTTTGGGACAGTGTTATATATCTGTCAATCAAATTGTTAAGTTTGACGTTAACTGATGACGTGACATCTATGTAAACAATAACAGGACATCATATGTCATTAAGGGGTCCACATGGAATATTAAAAATTAAAAAAAAACCAATTTATAATTTTAAATTTTAAAAATTAAACAACCAAACCTAAACCTAAAAAACCAATATGAGTTCATCTATCCATTTCTTCTTCCCCACCCAATCCAGCGACCAACCTCTCTTTTCTATGCTCCCTCTCTACTCCGCCCCCTCCCTCCCTTCTCTCCTCACTCAACTCCAAGTATCTCTCCCCCCACTCCTCAATCAGCATCGCCGTTGTCCCCTCGCTCCAGCAAATCACTGAAACTCCTCCACAATTAACTCACCAACTCCGCCGTTCCCCAAATCTCCCTCATGACCCTCAACGGCCTCAAATCCCCACTCTTGTCTAGTTTTCGACCCAAGACCGGACAACCCATGTCTCAAATTCTGACCAAAATCATCGCCATTGTCGCTACTTGAATCTTCAGCGACTCCGAGCAGCTGTGGGAAGAGCTCATCGACTATGTTTACGTCTCCATTACCGGCTCCAACGTCACTCAAGAAGTCCAAGAAATGGGATTCAGGATTCAGGGCTCCTGCGTCTCTCTCACTCCCTTTCTCTCTCTAAAAAGAAACGCTAACTTTCTCCCTCCAAACATTTTTTTTCCGCTTTCTCTCTCTTGGATTCGTGTGGTTCTGGGCCTTCAGTGGTGTGAGATTAGGGTTTGACCTGCAAGATTGTCAAGGATCTAGAGCAAAGAAACAAGAGAGTGGAGGAACAATGGCGTCGGTAGAGAAAGAGAGGAGAAAAGGGAGGGAGGGGGTCGGGGTTGAGGTAGGGGACGGAGAGGTATGGGTTTAGGAGGAATGTATAAACTTTTGGTTTTAGTAAAAAAAAAGTTGAGATTTTTCATGGTTTAGGGGGTATTTGGGGCTGAGATTTGATATGGGTTTTGAAAGTTTTAGCTTGATTTTTATAGGGTTGTTGATTTTTCCGGATTTTGGAGATGAAGATTGAGATGGGTTTAGGAGGAGGGGTTTGGGGTTTGGGATGATGCAGTTTTAGAAGAGAGAAGGGAGGGAAGGGGTGCAAGTTGCAGAAGAGAGAAGGGAGGGAGATGGGGCGGGGGGTTGGGGGAGTTAGAAGACATGTATTTTTTTTTTTTTTTTGAATTTTTTTTAACCCCTTCTCATAAGAAAAAAAAATCCACATGGACCCCTTAATGACACGTGGCACCCAGTTATTATCTACATAGGCATCACATCATTAGTTAACGACAGACTTAACAGTTTGATTAACGAATTTATGAGACTATCTCAAAATTTACACTTAGGTATGACTCTGGGACGAAAAAAATTTGATGTAGTAAATATTGAAAATCACGAAACATGAGGACAGTAAATAGAAGTTTACCCTAATATCAAATAAAGAGTTATAGGTTGCAAATGTCTATTAAGTCGGTTAGGTAAGACAGTAAATACGTTTCTTTATACCCGAGTTCAATCTCTCTTTCTATACATTAGACTAGTATAAAATAAAGCATTGATGTACATAATCATTAATTTGTAAGTATATGCTTATGAGATGTGTCACATTACGAAAGAGACACCTCGTTATATGTAAAAATTTATTCTGAATAATTTTCTACATGTTGACACCGAGTGAGGTAGTAGATGTGTGTTATATGTTTATATAGTATCAAAGAAAGAGCTATAGGTTGCAAATGTACATTAAATCGGTTAAGTAAGACAGTAAATATGCATCTTTATACCCAAGTTCGATCTCTCTTTCTATCCATTACATTAGTTTAAAATAAAGCATTGTTGAAGAAATTGAAGCATTCCATCACCTAAAGTCATTATAATTGACAAAACCGGATTAGGATTTTCTCCCGTCCTATTTTTATCTCCTTCATTCTCATCTTCTCACACTTTCTGCTTTATCTTTCTTTCTCTTTATAAAGAAGTCAATACAAGATGTTGACGTGATTTAATCATGATCGTTCAAATAGGAAAGAAAAAAAAAAAAAAAAAAAAAAGAGAATCCTATTCCGTAAATCCAAATCCTTGGATTTTGTGGTGAAGGTTTGGTCAAACATGTGATTACCAATCTACTCATTTTCCAAATGGTGACTATTATTAAATAAGAACGCTACTGATACATGTAAGTATTCATTGTCAATCTACTCTTCTGGCATCTTTACTTATTTCCCACCACCATGTCAAACACCGCAGCTCCTCCTCCTCCTCCTCCTCACATAGCCCTATTGCCTAGTGCCGGAATGGGGCACTTGACCCCCTTCCTCCGCGTTGCCGCCATGCTCTCCTCTCGGAACTGCACCATCAGCCTGATCACCGCTTGCCCTTCTGTCTCCGCCGCGGAGTCCGCCCACATTTCTTTCTTCCTATCCCAACATCCAAAAGTTAACCACATTGAGTTCCAAGTCATTTCCTCCCCGAATCCCACCACCGACGATCCATTCTTCCTCCAATTCGAAGCCACCACCCGCTCCATCCACCTTCTCTACCCTTCGCTTGCCGCTTCATCCCCGCCTGTCTCAGCTATATTTTCCGACTTTGCAGTGGCTTCTAGTATTGCCTCAGTCGCCGCCGACCTCGGCGTCCCCAACTACATCATCTTTACCACCTCATGTAGATTTTCCTGCCTCATGGCCTACCTCCCAACCCTTCTATCAAACCCTTCCTGTTTTGCAAGCGATCTCAAAGAAGTCAACGTCCCCGGAATCACTCCATTGCCTATAGGAAGCATTCCTCCTCCATTTAAAAACCCTTATCATCTTTTCACATCAATAATCGCCACAAATTCTCGAGCTTTGTCCAAATCCAAACGGATCCTAATGAACACTTTCGAAGATTTTGAACCGGAAACTCTAGCAGCTATAAACAGTGGGATGGTTTTAGAAAATCTCCCACCGATTCTTCCGATCGGACCGTTAGATACCTTCGAGGCCAAGAAAGAGCAGGACGAAGACGGAGACTATCTGTCATGGCTAGACAGCCAGCCGGCAGAGTCAGTAGTTTACGTGAGTTTCGGAAGCAGAACAGCCATGTCGAATGAGCAGATTAAAGAGCTCTCAGATGGGTTGGAGAGGAGTGGATATAGGTTTTTGTGGGTGCTCAAAACAAGTAAGGTCGACAAAGAGGACAAGGAAGATCTGAAAAGCCTGCTTGGGGAGCCGTTTTTGGACAGGATAAAAAGCAGAGGAGTAGTAGTGAAGGGGTGGGTGAGCCAGCAGGACATTCTCGAGCACGCGGCTATTGGCGGGTTTGTGAATCACTGCGGGTGGAATTCGGTTATGGAGGCGGCGCAAAAAGGGATACCCGTGCTGGCCTGGCCGCAGCATGGGGATCAGAGCGTTAACGCGGAGGTGGTGGAGAAGGCAGGGTTGGGAATATGGGAGAGGAGTTGGGGTTGGGGGGTTGGAGGGGTGGTGGTGGGTGGGGAAGAGATAGGGAGGAAGATCGTTGAGTTGATGGAGGATAAGAAGCTGAGGGGTTTGGCTAGGAAGGTAGGAGAAGATGCTAAGAAGGCTACTGCCACTGGTGGGAAATCTCAGAAGGTGTTCAATGAAGTTTTGGAATATTTGACGCAGAAGAACTAATGTATCCTTGAAATTTATGTGCTTAAGTTGAAGTTTCATGTAACTTTTCAATCTCAAATTCGATATAATATGTTGTAGTCGGGATATGGAACATATTGTCGATGTGTCATCGCCCTTTTAAATAATCAAAATCATAATTTTCTTTGTAAATTGGTATCATGTAAACAATTAGTGAAAATTAATTATGCTTTTGTCACATGGTTGGTGTGACGAATTTGTTCATGATAATTGTGAAGCCCAAATGAGTAATTAAGAGCATAAAGAATTGCCATACAAACTTAAAAGTGCATCTCAAGACTCACCATCCCCATTTCTTGTATAATACGAACGGAAAAGTTCTGGTCTTTTCCGGTGATCATTTCAAAGCTGACATAGCTAGACAAACTTAACGTTTTCATGTTTATATGGTCAATAGCTATACTAATTGATGCTAATGTTGGAATCCTAACCACTGTGAAGGGATTGTACGGTAGTTGGAATCAAGAGGTGGTTCATTTTCAATCGTTGGCCTGGGTGGTTTTAGGGAAGTTCCGAAAATAGTTGCATAAACATGGTAATTTTGAACATGTTGGCAGTATCGCATTTGGTGCAGGTGGTGTGCAGTTGGGAACGACCAATTCTCCGCGGGTAATGTATGTTGTGAGGATATATCGACTGGAGAAAAGGGCTCACAACTATATATGTGTTTTAATAAGCCGCTCAACTTGCTTTTGAGGAGCTCCAATTAGTTACTAAGAAACAATTGCCTCAACTCACGTCTTTCATGCACAATATGCATTTGATCCCAAATTTGATCACCTTATTTTTTAATGCATTACCAACACATTACCTATTTCAGGACGTTTATATGCACTTACATCACAGGACCTACACATGGTGTTTGCTAAATAACTTGGCCAACATCAAGGGATTTATGTTCGTAAATTTTGTCGAACAACTAATAATACATTAGCAAAGTTAAGCTCTGGGTAAGGCATGTTGCAACAATAAATTTCTCATAAGCACATGCCAAAGTTATAGACATCACATCTTATCACATCTTCTACTTTAAAAAGATCTAGAATCTCTAGAATCATTGTATCAAACCGTGTACCAGTTTCAATAGTCTTGTTCGTTGGATTCTCAACTTCAACACGACCAACACCAATCAACTACT
The DNA here is from genome assembly GCF_019419815.1 of Pyrus x bretschneideri. Classification (NCBI taxonomy): domain Eukaryota; kingdom Viridiplantae; phylum Streptophyta; class Magnoliopsida; order Rosales; family Rosaceae; genus Pyrus; species Pyrus x bretschneideri. Next base: position 3,518,599 of record NW_025999424.1, on the reverse strand, counting down.
TTAAGATTTATAAGACTATCAAGCAAAATATTTTCTGTTTTGAGATGTGTATAATTTTGACATTGAAAGTTGAATCGTTTTGTCCTTATAGATGTTTTTCAAGTATATTTCTAGAATTAATTTACCACTTTTTGACATTGAAAATCACTTTGTGCGGAGACCACCTCCTTCTGGTATAATTTTCTATTAAAACTGCATCACGTCTTCAAGTAAAATCTGAGCCTAGAAGTATAGATGTTCGCTTAGCAAAAGTTTGGAAATTAAGATTACCGCCTAAAACTAAAATTTTTAGCTTCAGTATTGTTGCAAAAACATTTAAATACTAGACTCGCAGTGTTACTCGCATCACATAATGTTTGTGTCACTTTCATCACATCAAATCCAATCGTCTCACTTGCAGAGTCACAGAGCTTGTCTCACTTCTTCATGGCCTTCCCACAAATTACTCGAAAGAACTTCATCTCCTCCTTCCGCTCGACGAGCCCTCTATCAATTCCGAAAACCCTTTTTACTACCATTTTGAATTGATTCGGCGTTCTTCTCACCTGCTCTCTCCTCTTCTATCTTCATTCTCTCCACCTCTCTGCTATGATCACAGACATGAGCTTCGCCTCCACGGTTATTCCTGTAACCGATTCTGTCGGACTGCCAGACTACATTTTCTTCACATCATCTGCCAAAATGTTGACACTTTTGTGTGTCCTTCCACACCTTGCTTGGCCCTAATAACACGATAAAAGATGATCTCCAAGTTCCGGGTTCTGCAGGAAAGTAACAATCTGCCGAAGACCTTTTTCATAGAGAATGGTAAGAAAATGACAGAATCAAGCGGAATTTTGTTGAACACATATGAAAGTATAGAGAGTGGGACTTTGGCAGCACTAAATGAAGGCAAAGTATTGAGAAAACTACCGCCAGTAATTTTCATCAGACCGCTAACGCCATGTATCTTCGAGACAAGCCGACAATTGCAATGGCTTGATGATCAAGCAACTAGGTCAGTGCTCTATGTCAACTTTGGGAGCAGGACTGCCATGTCAAGGGAGCAAATTAGATAGTTGGGTGATGGCTTGGTAAGGAGCGGTTGCATGTTACTTTGGGCTGTGAAGGATAAAAAAGTTGATGTGGAAGATGACGAGAAACTGACTGAGGTGCTTGGAGAGGGATTACTAGAGAGGGAGGGTGAAGAAAAATGGATTAGCAGTGAAGAACTGGCTGAACCAGGAGGAGATATTGAACCATCCGGCCATTGGTGGGTTTTTAAGTCAATGTGGCTGAAGCTCTTTGTCTGAGGCTCTCTGGAACGGTGTGCATGTATTAACATGGCCGCAACATGTGGATCAGAAAACCAATGCAGATTTGGTGGAGACAATTGGACTTGGAACATGGGATAAAACTTGGGGTTAGGGTGAGGAGGGATGGTGGTGAAAGCGGAGGACATTGCACAGAGGGTTAGTGAGACAATGGGAAACGATTTGTTGAAGTTGCAAGCATTGCACAACAGACAAGGCTAGAAGGGCGGTTGTTGATAGCAGTAGTTCTACAAAGAGTCTTGCTTCTCTCATCGACACATGGAAGATGTTTCAGGTACTACCATAGTTAGACCTTCATTTCCGAGATCAAATTAGAAGCAAAGATGCATTCAGTTGAGACAAATCAGATGCAGATTGAGCCATAATCTCACAATATTGTAACTGCTGTTGTAAGGTACGTCAAAACATAAAGAGAAATAAAAAACAGCTTCTGATTTATCGTGTCTTATTCTTTAAAGGGTACTTCCAACTAGAGATTTATTTTTTCGGAATGCTGTACTAGTTAACCAGAAATAGCTTTCTTTAAAATGACATCGAAAGAAATCTCGTTCTCTTTGAGCCTTTCTTGGAGACCAGTTGGGCCAAAGACAATCCTAGCTGGGCAAACTCCTCCCTTTGGAAGGTTGTCGTGTTGGCTCAGAACAATCAGAGCACACTGCACTAAAATTATAGGTGTGGTCAAATAACCAATCTCAGGCCCCATAACTCTGGTTATTATTTCCATGTCGGGTTTTCTGTTTCCCAGCGAAACAAGACTGCTGTCGCTGTAACCATGTCCGGCCAACCACATCTTAAAACGAAGCCCGCGGTGGGAAAATGGGGGAAACTTCAAAAAAAGCCACGTCCCAAAGGAGAATCTACCCAATAAAGACTCTGACTGTCATGATACGCAAAATGCCCAACAGAGACCTGGTTCCTATCTCACCCCAAAATGAGCCGGCTTCATTCCTCCCCGGAAGCCCGCGGCGGATTTCAGTCAGAAACCCAAGCGTTGTACGTACAACGATAGCATCTGCTGAAGGTAGCTTCACAGCAAGAAGGCCAATATCTTTCTGTTGTTCTATAGTTGATCCTTTAGGAGGAGGAGGACCAGGAATCTGCAACCATCAAAGTAAATTAAGATCAACCCAAAAGACAAAGACATAAACAACTCCAACTGAAAATCCTGTGTTTGTAAATGTCGAAAAGCAGCCAAACATTTGGAGAGAGAGAAACATAGGAGAGTGTGAGAGAGAGTACCTTGGTTGGGAGGAAGCAGAGAGAAACGGAGGGAGGGGGAGTGGAGGACAGAGACGGTGGGTCGATTGGGTCGGAGGGTGGAGGTGATTAAGGAGAGAGATGTACGGACTAGGGTTTTGCAGGCGCTTTTTTATTTATTTTTGCAGTGATTTTGGCGCCAAGGTGGCGGATGACAGAGGGTGAGGGGCTCAGCAGAACCAGAGGAGCTGAAGGGGTTTTGTTTTCTTGTTTCGGATGGCATTTCGATGATAGAACTTCATGGATACGCCGTCGTTTTCTCCACCAATTTGGGCCTTGGTTTCAGCCACCTCCGAGGCCCACTGGGCTTATTTATAGAACCCGATTACATTCACCTGGGTCGGGTCCATGTGGTTTTATTTTTCATTTGATAGGGCAAGTGATTGATTTAGTCAATAATATACACTAATCTAATCTAACCTATTCGTAATAATAAATACCGCTTAACATTGACTAATCATAGACTGACAAACAACTCCGAGTAAAGTACACTAAGAGTCAATGAAATTAATTTATAAGTCTCTTTATGTGATGACCTTACGAAAACAGCATCTCATTACATGTAAAAATTTCTTTTGAGATAATTTTTTTATATATTGACGTCGTATGAGCTAGTAGATGTACGTTATAAGTTTATATAGTATCAAATGAAGAGCTATAGATTGCAAATGTGCATTAAGTGAATTAGCTAGATCAATAAGCAAGCATTGGGTCAAATATTGAAGCATTCCATCATCTAAAGTCTTTATAGTTTCAAGGTTTGGTGAATCATATGACTCACAACCTATTCATTTTCCAAATGATGGCTATAAAATAATAACAACGCTATCAAGTGATCAGATATGACGTGTTTCTTTTTCTGATATAGAAAAGTGTTATTAGCACTTCAAAAATCTCATTCTACATTCCTCATAAATGTATTTTTCTTTCCAAATATAGAAAATTTGGAGTGTAGAATGAGATTTTTAAAGTGTCAATAACAATTCCCTATATTTAAGGATTCATTGTTAATCGCTACTTTTCTGGCATCCTTTGCTTCTTTTGCACAACCATGTCAAACCCCACAGTTCCTCCTCCTCCTCCTCCTCCTCCTCCTCACATAGCCCTATTGCCTAGTGCCGGAATGGGGCATTTGACCCCTTTCCTCCGCATCGCCGCCATGCTCTCCTCTCGAAACTGCGTCGTCAGCTTAATCACTGCCCGTCCTTCTGTCTCGGCCGCTGAGTCCGCCCACATTTCTTTCTTCCTTTCCCAACATCCAAAAGTCAACCACATTGAGTTCCAAGCCATTTCCTCCCCCGATCCCACCACCGACGATCCTTTCTTCCTCCAATTCGAAGCCACCATCCGCTCCGTCCACCTTCTCTACCGTTTGCTTGCCGCCTCATCCCCGCCCGTCTCAGCTATATTTTCCGACTTTGTAGTTGCTTCTACTATTACCCCAGTAGCCGCCGACCTCGGCGTCCCCAACTACATCATCTTTACCGGCTCATGTAGATTTTCTTGCCTCATGGCCTACCTCCCAACCCTTCTATCGAACCCTTCCTGTTTTGCAACCAATCTGAAAGAAGTCAACGTCCCCGGAATGGCTCCGTTGCCTATAGGAAGCATTCCTCCTTCATATAAAAACCCTAATCATCTTTTCACATCACTACTCGTCACAAATTCTCGAGCTTTTTCCAAATCCAAAGGGATCCTAATGAACACTTTCGAAGATTTCGAACCGGAAACTCTAGCAGCTATAAACAGTGGGAGAGTTTTAGAAAATCTCCCACCGATTCTTCCGATCGGACCGTTAGATACCTTCGAGGCCAAGAAAGAGCAGGATGAAGATGGAAACTATCTGTCATGGCTAGACAGCCAGCCGGCAGAGTCAGTAGTTTACGTGAGTTTCGGAAGCAGAACAGCCATGTCCAAATAAATACGTATTTAATTTTATTAATACTGAATTGTTAATATTAAATTCAAATTTTTAAATAAAATTTTATGAAGATAAAAAATGAAAATTAGAATAATTTTTTTTTGAGCAGATTAGAGAGCTCTCAAATGGGTTGGAAAGGAGCGGATATAGGTTTTTGTGGGTGCTCAAAACAAGTAAGGTCGACAAAGACGACAAGGAAGATCTGAAAGTCCTGCTTGGGGAGCCCTTTCTGGACAGGACAAAAGGCAGGGGAGTAGTAATGAAGGGGTGGGTGAGCCAGCAGGACATTCTCGAGCACGCAGCTGTTGGCGGGTTTGTGAATCACTGCGGGTGGAATTCGGTTATGGAGGCGGCGCAAAAAGGGGTACCGGTACTGGCGTGGCCGCAGCATGGGGATCAGAGCGTGAATGCGGAGGTGGTGGAGAAGGCGGGGTTGGGAATATGGGAGAGGAGTTGGGGTTGGGGGGGTTGGAGGGGTGGTGGTGGGTGGGGAAGAGATAGGGAGGAAGATTGTTGAGTTGATGGAGGATAAGAAACTGAGGGGTTTGCTAGGAAGGTGGGGGAAGATGCTAAGGAAGGCTACTGCCATTCGTGGGAAATCTGAGAAGGTGCTCAATGAAGTTTTGGAATATTTGATGCAAAAGAACTAATATATCCTCGAAATTTATGTGCTTAAGTTGAAGTTTCATGTAACTTTTCAATCTCAAATTCGGTATAATATGTTGTAGTCGGGCTATGGAACAGATTGCCGATGTGTCATCACCTTTTTAAATAACGGAAATCATAGTTTTTTGTTGTAAAATGGTGTCATGTAAACAATGTGTGAAAATTAATATGGGTTCGTTACATAGTTGGTGTGACGATTTTGTTCATGATAATTGTGAAGCCCAAATGAGTAATAAGAGCAGAAATAATTTCCATACAAACTTAAAAGTGCATCTCAAGACTCACCATCCCCATTTCTTGTACAGTACCAAAGGAAAAGTTCTCGTCTTTTCCTGTAATCATTTCAAAGCTAACATAGCCATACAAAGTTAGTTTTCATGTTTATATGGTCAATAACTACACTAATTGATGCTAACGTTGGAATCCTAACCACCTGTTTTATGGTACGTAGTTGGAATCAAGAATGGTTCATTTTCAATGGTTGGCTTGGGTGGTTTTAGGTAAATTATGAAAATAGTTGCATAAACATGGTAATTTTGTCCAATTAGTTCCTAAGTAACAATTGCCTCAATTCAATCTTTCATGCACAATATCCCATATTTGATCACCTTATTCTTGAATGTATGATCAACACATTGCCCATTTCAGGACGTTTATATACACTTGCATGCCAGGACCTACGCATGATGTTTCCTAAACAACCTGGCCAACATTTGGGGATTTATGGCTGGTAATTTTGTCAAGAAACTCCAAATAATACATTAGCAAAGTTAAGGATTGGGTAAGGTCGCAACATACCAAAGCTATAGTCATCACATCTTATCACATCTTCTATCTTTAAAGATCTAGAATCTCTAGCACCATTTTATCGAAGGGTGTACCAATTTCACCAGTCCTGTCTGTTGTGTTCTTAGCTTCAATATGAGCAACACCAATAAAATATTTTTAGATTTCTAAGAGTATCAAGCAAAATATTTTTTGTTTTGACATCACCGTGTACGATCTTTTGAGATTACAAGTTAAATCGTGTTGTCCTCATAGATGTTTCTAAATCTATTTCTACAATTAATGTACCACTTTTTTACACTAAATATCAATTTGTGCGGAGACCACCTCCTGGGGCATAATTTTCTATTAAAACTGCATCACGTCTTCAAGTAAAATATGAGCCTAGATGTATAGATATTGGCTTAGCAAAATTAGAAAATTAAGATTACCTCCTAAAACTAAAATTTTTAGTTGAGTATTGTTGCAAAAACAGTGTAACGATCCGTCCCCAATTATTACGATTTTTATAATTTTAAAAAGTGAATTTACGAAAATGTCCTTCAAGGCAAATATGTTGACTTATGTTGAACACCTTGTCGTGTCATGTAAGGTTCATTTTCTTGGCGTAATCTTATAGTACTCGTCGCTATGGACACGTGGGCACAAACAGAGCGTGATTTGAAGTTATAACGAAGGAGATATTAACGTTTAAAGTTGAGGACATTTTAGTAAATTGATTATTTTCTAGAAAGCTCCAGATTTTTGGAGCAAAATCTGGAAAGCCACATGTGTGGCCCAGATTAAAGGAAAGAAAAGATGAATGGTGGAGATGGAAGATAAAGGAGAGAAATGAGGGAGAAGTGAAGGCCAATCGGAAGAGAAGAGACGAGAGAGAGGACCAATGAGAAGAAAGAACAAGGAGGGAAAGGAGGGAGAAGAGAAAGAAGGAAACCGGCTGGGTTCCCTTTGACCCACGCGATGACCCGACTTCCTTGGAATTTTTCGATGATTTTTCGTCTAATTTTCCAGCCTTCTTCAACCTCCCATCACCACCAAATCTTATCAAAACATCCCCAACACCTAATTCTCATCAAAACCGACGAGTTTTAGCCCCGATGTGTGAGAAAACCCACCGACAGGTCCGGGTGGTTCTTGGCTTTGAACCACCATTTGTGAAACGATTCCTTTCAATTTCCACCACCAACATGCTTCCCTTGAGTCCAAGAATAAAGCCCAGGGATTTGTTGAGGCGTCAGAGTGAGTATGGAGGTCGAATCAAAGCACACCCAAATCTAGGGTTCCAACGAGTTTTAGTGAAATCGGGGCTTTTTCTGGTCAAATTGGCCTTAGTCACAGGTATGAAAGTTGTTCCTTTCATCGAGATCTTCATTCTTGTAAAATTTGGGAATTTTTGGAGTTGTTGGATTTTCCAGCGAGCCGGGGTGGCCGACCGCCATGCACGGCGGTGCGTGGAGGAAAAACCTGAGGTTCCTCAATGTGCTGAATCTGAATCCGAATCCGCCATCCGTTTCCCCAAATTCTAACATTTTAGTAGAGTTTTACTAAAAGGTCTTTAATTGTGTTTAGGCGTGTTGGCGGGAAGCGACGTCATCGTCGCTAGTTCGAGCGGTTCTCACGCAATAAAATCAGTGAGTGGACCCCTTCTTAACCTATATATTTTTATAAATATTTACCTAGCATGGCATATTTCATGATTTGAATATGATTTATACCATGCCTTCATGGATTTCTATAGTTATGATTTAAGAGAAATTAAGAGTTATTTAATTTACGTTTATGAATGTTTATTATTTATTGAAATTATTTTCCGCTAAAGGTTATGAATTATGGGATTTGGGTACATGATTTTATATGACTTTCAAGTATTTTTTTATTTATTTTATGGTTTTATGAAAGTGATATATTTTGGATTTATGAGATGAGATTTTGAACTAATGACCTCTGGATTTAATATGAGTTTTGAGATATGTTTGTGGTACTTACCTAGCAGGTTATCATATGGCACATCCACACAGCACGGGTATTATGTCCATGGCCATAGGACACAGATGATGGAGGAGTGAGATATGATATATTATATATACCTCCAGCTTCACTAGCTGCGGCTAGTGCCGGTGTGGATGTATGCTATTTTATACAGCTTCACCTACGGGTGATGAACAGGTTATTCAGCTTCACCTTCGGGTGATCTACAAGTACTGCCTTCGGGCAACTATGATACCCCTAGTTGAGTACAACACAGATATGATTTACAATGATTCACAAATGTTTTACATTGCATGCTAGGGTTTTTCATAAAACCTACTATGTAGTATTATATATATGTTTTTAAAACAAGGGGTTACTATGTTCATAAAGATAACGGTTTTCACATTATTAGTATTATTATAAACTTTGGTCCACTTACGTTTTCTATATTACGCCCCCTTCAGGATTTATATTCGAGGCACACGATCCCGACGTTAGGGTACTTTGGCTTAGTTACCCTCGAGTCTCCTCAGTATAGGTATCATTTCCTTGTTCTTATCTTTTCTTAGTAATCCTTTCATATTATTCTTAGTAGTTGTCTGCTTTGAACACGATTCTGCATCGGTTTATATCTTTCTAATTAAATATTTTATGGGTATGCATGTTTAAAATGGCTTCGTCATTCTTGAGTGTTGGCCAACACGTGCCTACCCTGACATTTGGGGATATCGAAGTTGGGGCGTGTCAAACAAAGTAGGTCGCTTTTCTAATTTACTAGTTCAAACTTTCTTGGCATCCAAGAAAACATAGATATTTACTTGTCCTTTTCCTGCTAGACGTGGCCCATTTGACTAAGCATATGCATATTCAAACATCTTTTGGTCATAGACGTGAGTCATTTGACTACATGCGTACATTCAGTGCACCTGCCTGAGCCTTCATCAGTACAAATATGAAATATGCCCTGCTCTAAAGGTAATCTACTTTCCCTTAGCAAAACATCATTGTCCATTAAAATGTCAGATTCCGGCGATCTACGAGTCCCTCATGTAGCTCTCCTTCCAAGTGCCGGAATGGGCCATCTCACACCCTTCCTTCGGCTTGCAGCGTTACTAGCATCACATAATGTTTGTGTCACTTTCATCACTCCAAATCCAACCGTCTCACTTGCCGAGTCACAGAGTTTGTCGAATTTCCTCATGGCCTTCCCACAAATTACTCGAAAGCAGCTTCATCTCCTTCCGCTCGACGAGTCCTGTGCCAATTCCGAAGACCCTTTTTACCACCATTTTGAATTGATTCGCCGCTCTTCTCACATGCTCTCTCCTCTTTTATCTTCACTCTCTCCACCTCTCTCCGCTATGATCACAGACATGAGCTTCGCCTCCACGGTTCTTCCTGTAACCGATTCTCTCGGACTTCCAAACTACATCTTCTTCACATCATCTGCCAAAATGTTGACACTTTATGTGTCCTTCCACACCATGCTTGGCCCTAATCACACTATAAAAGATGATCTCCAAGTTCCGGGTTTGGGGCCAATACCAAAATCACGGATGCCTCCACCACTGCTGCAGGAAAGTAACAATCTGCTGAAGACCTTTTTCATAGAGAATGGTAAGAAAATGACTGAATCAAGCGGAATTTTGGTGAACACATATGAAAGTATAGAGAGTGAGACGTTGGCAGCACTAAATGAAGGCAAAGTATTGAGAAAACTACCGTCAGTAATTTCCATCGGACCGCTAGCACCGTGTTTCTTCGAGACAAGCCAACAACTGCAATGGCTTGATGATCAAGCAACTGGGTCAGTGCTCTACGTCAGCTTTGGGAGCAGGACTGCCATGTCCAGGGAGCAAATTAGAGAGTTGGGTGATGGCTTGGTGAGGAGCGGTTGCAGGTTTCTGTGGGCGGTGAAGGATAAGAAAGTTGACATCGAAGATGACGAGAAACTGACTGAGGTGCTTGGAGAGGAATTATTGGAGAGGGTGAAGATAAATGGATTGGCAGTGAAGAACTGGCTGAACCAGGAGGAGATATTGAGCCATCCGGCCATTGGTGGGTTTTTAAGTCACTGTGGCTGGAACTCTTTGTCTGAGGCTCTCTGGAACGGTGTGCGCGTATTAGCATGGCCGCAACATGGGGATCAGAAAGTCAATGCAGATTTGGTGGAGAGAATTGGACTCGGAACGTGGGATAAGAGTTGGGGTTGGGGTGATGGGGAGATGTTGGTGAAAGCAGAGGACATTGCACAGAGGGTTAGTGAGATAATGGGAAATGACTTATTGAAGTTGCAAGCACTGCACATTAGAGACAATGCTAGAAGGGCGGTTGAAGATGGTGGTAGTTCAACAAAAAGTCTCACTGCTCTCATCGACACATGGAAGAAATTTCAGGTACTACCCTAGTTAAACCTTCATTTCCAAGATCAGATTAGAAGCAAAGATGCATTCAGTTGAGACAAATCAGATGCAGATCGTGCCATAATCTCACAATATAATTAACTGATGTTGTAAGGTACATCAAAACATAATGAGAAAACAAAAACAACTTCAGCTGGTTTATCGCGTCTTATTGTTTAAAGGGTACTTCCAACTAGAGATTTATTTTGTCGGAATGTTGTAGCTTTCTTCGAAATGGCATCGAGAGAAATTTCATTCTCTTGGACCCTTTCCTGGAGACCAGTTGGGCCAAATAGAACTGTCAAATCAAAGCCAATACCTATAACCAAAGAGCAAAGGTGAAAACATCAAATACTTATCCGATCGATGTTGTGTGTTCGATTCTATACTTTTTTTGGTATCATTTATATAGTACGCATGGACAACAATACAAAATTTGTTTTAATTGCCACACTGTGTTCAATTTCTTCTCGTTAATTGGAGTAGTTTGGAATATCATATTACTGTTCTTTAATATCAAAATGACTGATACAATTGTAGTTTAGACAAAAACGTTAACTAAGAGTAGATTATCGAACTTTTTACAACATATAGTATTTCTTCTCATAAATTCATACGTAGGGGTCAATTAGAATATTTTTTTAGAATGGAGACTTTCATAAAATGATTGTATACTTGTGTTATGAAAGTTGTTCTCGTTACTCTCATTTAGAAGGGTATATTGATTCGATGGTAATATATTTATTTAATTTTTTTCAAAATTCGATTTTAGTATTAGAAAGTCTAATAAATCAAACCGCAAACAAAAGATTATCCCCCACTCCACAGTCCACTGTTTGCAAAATCAAGAAAACGAGATTATTAGATTATTAATCAGGCTTACTAACTTGTTCACAAATAAAGGGACCTCTGTTCTCAAAGCTTTTTGGTCAACAAAGGAGCAGACTATGTAGCTAGGATTAGGGGTGGTATTGGTACGATCACCCAGTCAAAATTCATGTACCAATTACTATACCAAACTTTTGGTATGACAAAATTTATTACCATTACTGTATCAAACTTTCGGTATACTAAATGTCGGCATGCTAAATAGCTTGGTTAACATAGTATGGTAAGGGTAATTACCACTTTGTTTTGGGCCAAAATTTGATTTTTTTTTTCCAACCCAATTCAAGGCCCAAACGTGTTTTGGCCACTCCCCTTGGGTTTCTAAAACTTTTTTATTTAATTATGAGAATTTTATAGAGATTCATTTAAGAAACAAGAAGTAAATAGATGGAAGAATTGCTGAAAGAACCCAATATCCCCAAAAAAATAGTATAAAGATTCCTAAATTCCATCTCTACGTTCTTTAAAATTGTACAAAAATTAACTTGATAGACGAAGCCAGGGAGAAAGACATCCCCATTTGATGAAGGAGAAGATGAGATGGACTCTGGAGAGAGAGAGTCTCCGGAATTGGAGCAATAGAGATGAAGTCGGTGGTTAGATGAGTGAAAAGATGAAGAGTCGCAACGCAAGAATGCTTAGGTTTTTTTATTGGGAAAGTAGAGGTTAGAGGGTGAGATGATTGGATAAATGACTAGGAAAAAAAATAAAGTGCATATATAATGATAATAGTACATAATTATATATAAATGAATAAATATGATATGATATTAATAATAGTGATACGGTACGGTACGGTATACCACTGGTAACGGTTTTGAATACCATTACCGTACCAAAAATGTATGGTACGATACAAATACTGTATCATTACCAATGGTACAAATTTTTTGGCACAACCTTGATATGGTAATTTAGCAAAAAATTTCACCCCTAGCTAGGATGATGATCCCCCCTTGGGTATATCCATCATATATAAACCAATCCCAAATTGCAGCTTCATGATCCCTAATTGCAGCTTCAGAGTCCAACCAGAAACGCATTCACACTTCAGAGTGAGTTGAGTTGGGAGTGAGCCGGTCGCCAATTTTATGACATGGTGTTATGCCAATTTTATGACATGGTGATTATACCAATTTTAAACGCATGTTCACGTCGCAACTAATACAAACAAAACAAACGAACAAGCGACTAAAACTCTAACCGGCAACTAAAGTACTAACCTCATAAATCGTATCAACACTACTTGTCTCCTATATAAACACCTTTTTTATTTGTCTTGCTATATATAAACGCTTCTTAACTGAGGTCTCGTTTAGCATGCCGTATTAGACATCGGATATGATTATTTAATACGAATCAAGTGTTTGGTGCTACTACGTATTAAATAGCCACCGGTTAATTTATCAGGGCTCACGCATTCTATACGGCTCACGCCGTATAACTTCTCCGCTCAAAAACCTCTATATTATTTAGTCAAGTTCTCAAAAACGCTAAAATATAATTTCATCATTCTTTCTCTTTCTCTCGCGATCTGCTTGTGCTGCCATCTTCTTCTCTAACTGAAAGTATTCCTTCTTCAAATTCTCTCTCTGTCGATTGATTTCGCAAATTCTTATCACTGCCTTCTGGGTTTTCTTTTCGCCATCACCAAGAACTTGCTTTCTAACCGTAGACTCCTTCGAAGCTCTGATTTTTGGATAAAAAAACTTGCTTCATTCATGGGTATTTGAGCTTTCTGCCTTCATCTTCATCTTCATCTCTTCATGTGTATGTACATCCTATCTAGCTTCTTACTTCTTAGCTGCTCTTATATACTTGAAACTACTACTACTACTTTTGGTCATAAACAATTATTTTCCCAAGATCACCCTTGTAATATTTGGTGCAAAGTAGCCTTTGCGGCCATGAACTTTTCGGTTACATTGAATCTGAGACTATTTTGATTACAAAAATACTCGCATCCACTCCATTAGAAAAATGTTTAATTACAAAAAGTAAGTATAATTTTTTTTTCTTTCACAAAAATAAGTAGAAAGTTCCAAATTTTTAGCTTTTGCTTTCTTCAATCCATGTAATTAGACATACAATATTAACGCACTCGTAAGTAAGTTTTCCATATAATAGTATGATTTACCTCTATTTCTCTACAAGTGAGGCCATCACTATTATTTAAATTATGTGTCAGAGTCTCACATTAGAAATACGGAAGATTTCACTTCTAACATCATCGAAGTTTTTTATGATAAAACCTCACACCTAGTAATAGGTGCTTAAGTTGAGACCATGTCAATGATGATAGGGTGAACCATGCTGCCAGGGCCGTCTTTGACATTTTGGGGGCCCTGTGCAATTTAATAAAAAGGCCCTCCTTATTTAAAAAAAAAAAAATTTGAACAATATATTTATACAAAGCTTAACTATCAATATTCAAACTTAATTGAAATCAACATCTCACTCTTACTAATTGAATAATCTCCAACATAAAATCATGATTTAGGTTCATCTATGAAAAATGGGGCACGACTGAAAGAGAGATATGGAAATACGTTTGTATTTGTGGAAGAAAGTAATACACAAGTTAGTTTTTTTATTACTTAATAGAAAAGTGGAAGAAAGTAATACATAAGTGCCTTAAAAAACAACTTCTTATGTTAGATGTTTGTGGTGAGGAAGATTTTGGTGAGATGGTTACCACTGATGACCAGGGTGAAGGAAAAATTTTGTCCTAGCTAAGAACATGTAAGAACATTTGAATACATATGCAAACTAATAACTCTTTAAAGTAGGCATGCATTCAAAAACAATTCATAAAACCCATGACTTTCAAAGCCTAGTATATGGTGAACCATAAGACTCTTTAACAAAATTAAAGAGAATAAGAATTTAGAGATTCTTTACCCTTGAAGCTCATCCTTGATTGCACAAGGGATTCACCCAAGTGGAGGGCCTTCAAGTCACCTCCTTGCTCCTTGAATCTTCCTTGTGATTTCCTCCCTTTTAGTGCTCCTTTTCTTCTTTGAGGATTTGAGGATTTGTTCTCCAAAACACCAAAAGTTTGGTGTCTCTAAGTCTCCACACCAAAGATGTTGTGTGAAGATGAAATGGATGACTTAGGTAAGAAAGATTGCTAGATGTTCCTCACCTAAGGTAATGAGAGAATAGGTTTCACCCAAATTCAATTAGAAACCCCTTAGGGTGAAATGGCTATAAAGATGTATTTATACCACCTCACAATGGAGTGGCAAACTTGCAATTAAGCCAAGTTCACTACCCTTGAAGGTTATGGCCGGCCATATAATGTATTTGGGCTTAATTGCCCATTTTGTTTTAGTTGTCATACAACTTAAACATAATGGGCCTTGTGGGCCAAAACGTTTTTGTGTCCCGAAGCCCAAAACTAACTTAAACGCCCAATACGAACGTTTCGTATAATTAATTAACTATTTAATTAATCTTGACCATTCTTCAATTAAACCATTTAATTGCTTATCCATTTCATATAATTTCTTCACTTATATCTTTACTCGGTGTACGATCCATTAGGTTCCAATTAGCGAGGTAGTGGGCGATGTTACTCTTAACGATCGATTGTGAATTGAAACCACATTTCAATTCTCCCTTAAATTAGTGTTTGCTAATCTTTAGGGCTTCCACAAACCATGGGTGACGCCTAGCAGCATGTCATGGTTACCCAAGCTAAGTAGAAGTGGTTGGAGAACCTATCCAGTTACAACTACAATGCAATACGGTCATTCTCTAATACAATACTCTTAATCACATTGTTTAAGTGATAGTTTGTTTCATGTCTACTATCCAATGTGATACTTCTCTATATGATTCAATTGAATAAGATTTGGAACATCTTCCTTAGTCATATTCATATGCTTTGGCCAAAGACTCTCGAATCATATCTTAGAGTATTCTCCTTCCATCATGGAAGGTTAGAGATCCCTTGTTGTACATTCATATGCCTACATGACTAGATAGCTTGACCCCAACAATGCCGTGGACACTCCAATGGAATGCCGTTGACATAATCAAAGATCAAGGACCTAACCATTAGACATCAATGATGCCTCAGGTCAAAGGACTACTTTGCATATTGCAACTATTGAGTTCTCACATGACATGTATGTTCGAACTCTTGTTTGATCGTTGTTCAATGTACTCGATTACTCTTTCGAGCACCTATGTGTTTGCCTTAGTGTCCAACACCAAATGACTTGAGACTAGTTCATACTCACGCTTGAGTCGACATAACACATATTAACCTTAGCGGATTGTCAATGCCCAATTGGCAATCCTATGGCTAGGAACGTTTTAGGAATGAACATAAGAGAAAGGTCTCGTCAATTTAACTAACTTAAATCACTTGTCTCTTAGATCAAATACATTCCTTGGATTCCCTTATTGCTTAAACACAAGATACTATAAATAGTGATTAACAATAAGCTTTGCCCTTCTATTAAACATATAAAAGTTTAACACAATAAGTATTCCAAAAAGCTATTACATCAAATGAGTGGCTTTGTGGGCATACTTCCAACACAGGGTACGCTGCAAGCCATGGAACTTAGTTCATGTGCACTCTATGGGACCTCTACTAAACAAACTTTACAGACTATGAAGGTGAATGGGACAATCCACAACCAACCAGTTTGTATCTTGCTCGACTCGGGTAGTACCCACAATTTTGTTGATTGCATGTTAGTGAGGAAGCTTGGGTGGCATTTTCAAGCTACAAAACCCTTTGATGTCAAGATTGCAGACGGAGGCAAAGTAAAAAGCTAGGGTTGTTGCAAGAACCTGTCTCTCGAATTGGGTGGCTATCACTGTGATATAGACCTTTTTGCCCTTCCACTATGGGGTTGTGATGTGGTTCTAGGGGGTTTAATGGCTCTCTTCTGTGGGCCCTGTCTTATGGGATTTCCAGCTTCTTACCATGGAATTCCACGTAGGAACTGACTCTTACAAACTGTACCACAGTGCACCACCTTACCCTCTTGTTGATGACATGGTAGTTTAAAACTTGGAGAAAGAATTATCTGGTTCAAACCTAAGGGTTCTCTTGTATTCTGTGGACAAGGTTTATCCTCCAGGCAACACCACCCTAACTACTAGCCAACAAGAAGAGTTACAAGCTATTTTAGATGAATTTGAGGCTGCATTTCTCATTCCTACTTACCTACCTCCTACAAGAGAACATGATCACAAGATCCCACTTATTGCTGGTGCCCGACCACTTAGCATTCAACCATATCATTATGGTCATGTGTAGAAAGATGAAATTGAGAAGGTAGTGAATGAACTTCTCAGTTACGGGTTCATTCGCCCTAGCCACAACCCTTTCTCTTCTCCTGTCTTATTGGTTAAGGAGAAAGAAGGGACTTGGAGACTATGCATGGATTACAGGGAATTGAATAAGATCACAGTCAAGGATAAGTATCCTCTCCCTTTGATTGATGACTTATTAGATGAACTCTGTGGGGCTAAATACTTCTCTAAATTAGACCTTAGGTCCAACTACCACCAAATTCGAATGCATGAGGCTGATATTGAAAAAACTGCATTCCAGACTCATGACGGACATTATGAATTTCTGGTAATGCCATTTGGCTTAACTAATGCGCCAACCTCTTTCCAAAGCCTCATGAATGATATCTTTAAGCCATATTTGAGACAGTTCATACTTGTGTTTCTTTGATGATATCTTGGTTTATAGTACTTCTTGGGAAACACACTTATCTCATCTGAAACAAGCATTTGCAATTCTTCAACAACATCAACTTTTTGTCAAAAAACAGAAATGTTCCTTTGGGTAACACCAAGTCGAGTATTTGGGCACATGGTGTCTAGTGAGGGGGTATCAGCTGACCCTACTAAGATCCAAGCTATTATGGATTGTCCTACTCCTAAAACTATGAAGAAACTACAAGGTTTCTTAGGTTTGACAGGCTATTACAGAAAATTTGTACCTGGTTATGGTAAGATTTGCCAACCATTGTACAAACTTACTAGCAAGGAAGGTTTTAATTGGTCTCCGTGCACTGAACAGGCTTTCCAAGCTTTGAAACAAGCCATGGTTTCTCCTCAACTGTTAGCTTTGCCCAATTTCTCAGTACCATTTGTGATTGAATGTGATGCCTCAGGTAATGGCATTGGGCCAGTTCTTCAACAACAAGGAAAACCTATAGCTTTGTCCAACCAAGCCTTGAGTCCTAGAAATCAGTCTTTGTCCACCTATGAAAGAGAGTTAATTGCAATTGTGTATGCAGTGAAGAAGTGGCAAAACTACTTGCAAGGTCGCCACTTTATTATCAAGACAAATCACAGTAGTTTGAAGTATTTTCTAAGTCAAAGAACGAACACCGCATTTCAACAAAAGTGGGTATCAAAATTGCTTGGTTTTGATTATGAAGTGCAATATAGACAGGCCAAGGACAACATTGTAGCTGATGCACATTCCCGAGTTTTAGGTTCTACTTTGCTACCTGAGACTTCTGTGGACAACAAAGGAGACATTTGCTCTATTACTTATCCTTACTTTGGTTGGTTAGATGAATTAAGAAAGGATATGGAGCAAGACAGTTGGGTGTTACAGAAAAAGAAGGAAGTAGAGGATAATACCACTACTATGTTATATAATACCAAGCTATCAAAGTACCATCTTGACAACGGTTTCCTCAAGCACAAACATCGAATTGTCATTGGTGCTAAATCTACTTGGCAAAGGAAAGTGTTTGAGGAACACCATTCTACTCTTATTGCTGGCCATGAGGGAGTTTTAAAAACTTACCAGAGGTTGAAGAAGGGATTTTATTGGGTGGGGATAAAAGAAACATCAACGAGTGGGTGGCTGAATGTAGAACTTGTCAGCAAAACAAATATGAAACTATCTCACCTCCTGGTTTATTACAACCTTTCCCATTACCACAACAAGTCTAGAGATATATCAGTCTGGATTTTATTTGTGGTTTACCAAATTGCAAAGGGAAATTTGTGATATTGGTGGTGGTTGACATACTCTCCAAGTATGCACACTTCATAGCATTGGGCCACCCTTACACTGCTGCAATAGTTGCTCAGGAGTTTGTAGATCATGTCTTCAAATTACATGGTATGCCCTTAACTATAGTGAGTGACTAAGACACATTATTTCTCAGTGATTTCTGGAAAGAGTTTTTCAAACTCCATGGGTCCAAACTTTGCATGAGTTCAGGCTATCACCCTCAAAGTGATGGCCAAACAGAAGTGGTCAATCGATGTTTGGAGACTTACCTCAGGTGTAGTTTCCAACCCAAGAAATGGTTACAGTGGTTAGCATGGGCAGAATGGAGTTACAACACTTCATTTCACTCTTCTACCAAGTTCACTCCATTTGAGATTGTGTATGGTATGCCTCCTCCCCATATTGCTACCTATGAACTTGGATCGGCTAAATTGGATAGTGTGGAACAGGGGTTGTTGGCCAGAGACAAGATATTAGCCATGCTCAAGACCAATCTAATTATTGCTCAGAACCAGATGAAGGGGCAAGCTGATAAACATCGGAGTGAGAGGACTTTTGAAGTGGGGGATCTAGTTTATCTGAAATTAGTTCCTTACCAACTGCAATCACTGGCTACACATGCTTACCATAAACTATACCCTAAGTTATATGGCTCTTTTGAAGTATTGGAGAAAATTGGCAATGTAGCTTACAAGATTAAACTACCAGAAACTTCAAAGATTCATCCAGTTTTTCATGTCAATTGCTTGAAGAAACATATTGGTCCCAATGTGAGTCCCATACCACTACTACCATTGGTGACTGATGAAGGGTTACAAGCTCAGGAACCAAAAGTAGTGTTGCAGAGGAGAATTTACCAGAAGAATTTTGAAGATTTTGAAGAAGCTACATGGAAGGACAAGGGGGTTGATGAAGCTACATGGAAGGATTTTGAAGATTTTGCAGCTAGGTTCCCAAGCTTTAACCTTTGAAGTACTACCTTGAGGACAAGGTCTTATTCGAATGAGAGGGTAAATGTTAGGCTCGTGATATCTTAATCACAGTTTATTAATTAGTAAGTTTTTAATGAGTTTTATATAAGCTTTGTTTAGTTGGTTTGTTATGCCAGCTAGAAGTGAGAGTTTGAGAAAGAATATATGTAGCCAATTATGGGTGTAAAGAAAGGGGGTCATTTTGTGGAAAGAAATATATTACAAAAAAATATCCTTCTCTCTAGCCCTTCTCTCTATACTCCATCCGCCATTGTTACATACTTGCAGGTTTGAGTTAAGGTCCTAGGATTGGATCTTATCACATAGTTTTGGGTCTGGAAGAATTCGAGAGGTAACTTCAAAAACATTGTATATCAAGTTTGCATTTAGAATTTGCCTTGTGCATATAGAGTTTGCCTGCAAGGGTTCCCGACTGTACATATAGAGTTTGCATTTAGAATTAGAATTAGGGGTAGGTCTGCCTTTGTTGTCATTCGATGAGGGTTTCGTTAATTTGTGACTCTGTGTTTAAATTTTTCTTTTGTATGTGATTAAATCGGTACTACGTTTTGGTTGTTGAAAATATGATTTTTTCTGCTTAAGCTTCTTGTTCATTTTTCTGGGATTTTAGGCTTTTAGTTGCAAGGGTAACAGAGAACCCTAAAATCCCAGAAACCGGTATTGGCATTTGAATTAATGAATTTCCTTTTTCTCTCTCAAAACAGTTTGTTAATTGAAAATTATTTTCATTCTGCAGAAGGTGGTGCTGAAATTGGATTTACATCAGGAAAAAAAAAAAAAAAAAAAAAAGAAGCAATAGGCGTTGAAAGCAGTCTCCGACCTTACAAGTATCAATTATTTTTTTAAGCATGTTGGTTTAATTTGGCTCTGTGAAAAACTTGGAAAATAATAAAAATGTACAAAAAATTCTGAGTTATTTCATTCATAACCACCTACTGAGTTCTTTGTATTGGTTGAGAAGTTCTCTTTGAAGATATATATATAGGTTAAATATGATTGCTGGGGTGCTTAATCCTTGAACGACAAACGGGACAAGATACATTAAGTAGATCATTACTGGTGCTACATTGTGTTTGTACTGCCGCTTAAATGTTGTTTTCTAAGAATTAAAGTGCTTTTGTTCATGATTTTTATTGATAGTTCCGAATTTTACAACTTGAAAATTTTATTTTTCTAGCCGAGATAAGCATCCGGCTTGATCAAAATCATTACAAAAACAAGTCGAAGGCAATCTGCATTGCGGGCAGCGTCATCTCTTTGTTTGCCCATTTATATCATGCTTGCTATTGCCATGCAAGTGTGATTTCCACATGCATGATCCATTCGTATTTATGGTGGAAAATATATAAGATTCAGAAGAAGAATTCCTTAAAATATTTCGATTATCTTGCTGCAGATTTTGTTGTTCTGGTTTTTCATTCTTTCCGTGATTTTCAATTGTCATTCCGTGCTGGGAAATTGGAAAGCTCTGAAACAATATAGTTCTTGAGCTAATGTGAAGATTTTAGGTTGAATACTTTGATTTCGTTTTTCTATTTGCACTTAGAAAAACAGAGGATTGTGGTTAGTTATTGTGCTGTGAAGCTTCTATTTTTTTCTTTTTATGCCCAAGATTGAATTTGTTCTCTCCGCTGTTGAAATGTACTTCCAACTCTCTCCCTCTCTAAAAAATATGATTCAGTGTGAAGTTTGGTTGTTTCTCTCTCTACAAACTTATATTCCATATTGCACCCATCAACTCTAATCATTCCTTTATGCTGATGGTTTTGTTCATTTATTTTGTTTCAGAAGTAATTGCCTAAAGTTTTAATCTTTGTCTTTCAAAAATAAATGCTTGATGTTTTGATCTTTGTGTTTCTCTCTCTAGATTAAGCTTAATCTTTCTTATTCTTAATAATCTAGAAGTGGGTTGAGTTCTAACCTTTGTTTTCTATGATGTTTAAAAAACTCTTAATATTTTATGGGATTAATGCTAATTTCCTTTCCTTTTGACAGAAGATAGAAAAATTACAATAAATTTACTTAAAACTACGGGGAGAGGAATTCGAACCCACACCTCTCTCGATCTTATTTATCACAACCTAGTTTTTTGTTTTCAGAAATCAAGTTTTGTGCTTTCATTTTTTGTGATTTTATTTTGTCTTTCAATTAGTTTCTTGTTCCTTTCAGGATGAGCCGCAGTGATCTCGATGTGACCCAGCGAAGTTCTCGCGTTCGTCAGGAATATCTCTATGCATCCAGAGGCTTGGCTTGATTTCCCTCGCTCCGATGACGACGAAGATTCAGATGGTATCCTCTACTTCGATTCGTCCATTTCTTTGTGTAATTCAATTCAATTCAATGTTCTTTGTTTTCATCAATCATTAGGTTATCTTGTTGTAAATTAGTGTCAGTTTATGGTCAATGTTCGTAAATGATCAATTTGAGCTATTTGTGTTGCCAATACAGAGTTTTCGATTCGTATTTGTTTCAATTGTAACTTTGAATTTAATGCATTGTATAGTGATTCAATGAGTTAAACCTCGGTTCAGATTCTTATGTAAGGACTTTAACTTTAATTTTTTCAGTGAATATTAAAATTTGAATAGATGTAATAATTTGTAATAAGATACAAAGAAGTTCAGTGATTCAATGGTTAACTATTGGTTACAGTGAAGTCCTTTCTTCAATCTTTCAGATGGTAGAGTCATCAGTGTTGGGACAGTATTGTACAATCGAATCGAACCAATTACTGGATCCCCAATTTGGACCGACTCAACATATATGCCAAGAAAAATAATACAAATTATATTGTGAAGCCACACTTTCAATCAACTCATCTTTAGCAGCTTTTGGTAAGATTAAGTGTTCAAAGAGTGTGGGGCAGCAGCTTCTAATTGCAACCAAAATATTGGAGGGTACACACTATGTTCTACACCCTAATGGCTCAGACGTGATTAAATATCAATGAACCTTGGGATGTGCCGGTTCCCTCTCTGTGTTTGCAGATCGTCAGAATTTGTTGAACAAAGGCTGTCAGTCTAAATTTATTACAATTTAGGTGCAAATTGAAAGAATTATGAATATGAACAGTTTTAGAAATTCAGGCGGACCTTCTTTCTTATATTGTATTCCTCTTAATGTAAATTCAATATAATATGAACGCAACCTAAGACTTATTTTTAGCATGTGAATTCAGCTTCTTTGATTGGTTACTAAATTATTTTGAATTGAGTGTAAAATTGTGATTACGGTTTCAAAACCCGTTGTGTAGCGCGGGCATTATTGCTAGTGTTTACCAAGGGGGAATGGAATGGTGGGAACATGAATTGCACATATCCCCAACCATTCCAGCATTTACCAAACCATCAGGAATCAAAATAATTGTGGGAACCACATAAAATTAGGAATTCAAGTCCTGAAATGGCCGGAGTCCGATTCTTGAGTGGGATAAGATATTTGAATTCCTGAAAATAGTGTCCATCAAGATTCCAAAATTTATACCTGTAATACCCACAAACTCTAAAGATGAGAACGGTATCAGTGTTTGCAGCCCCGATATGGTGATAGCTGGCCACAACACCTGCAATTAATTGGTACGACTTAGTGACTGTAATCACAGAAAAAAGTATCCAGGTAAAACGGAGCTTACAGGAAGGTTAGCATCTTGATGATTCATCCCAGAGGTCTTGTACGTACAAAAGAAGATAAGTAGGTACTCACAGTCACTCCATCGGTCTTCTCGACAGTTGGAAGGAATAGAGGTACTGTTACAGTGTCTACTTGGCGAAGGGGCCAACAAACCAAAATGGTCCCCAAGCTAGGTTACTTGAAGGATAATACAACCCGAGCCTATTTTAGTCTGTACCTCATGCAAGAATAAATAGCCAAATAATAATAATATTAAATAAGCTGACAGTCCTCATCACCACCAAATTAATCAGCCCGCCATACAGCGCAATGGGTGAACTTGCTCTTCAATGGAGCAAATGACGGATATCTCCTCCCAGTGACGGTAGTTGGAAGAACTCCCTCCTCATTCCTACGTACGCAAGAGCATTGCAATTTTTTTTTTTAGGAAAATTAATGAAAAGGGTTTGAAAATTTTAAGTTTTAAAGATAAGAACAAAATAAAGGGTAAAGTAAATAGTATTACATTTGACTTTTTAGTGTAAAAATATGATTTTTCATTAAAATAAACAGTCCAACGAACTTTTTGGTAAATTTATTTTTTTTTCTGGTCAACGATTTTGGTTTTTTCTCATGCAGTGCAGGGAAGTCGTGATTGACATTAATGTATTATGCACATCACATTTGGCATCAACGGATTGTGGGCGCAGCAGCATCTACAACACTATATAAAAAGGCAAGGAGATCGCATGCTAGACGTTGGACCCCAGTGATGGTAATGTGGCATTTGTTTCAACAGAAAAAAAGCTGCATTACTTTACCCTCGTTCTCATTCTCTTTTATAGGGTACTGCTGTCGGAATATTTGCAGACTTGCAGTAACTACCAACACTGTGCAAGAGCGAGAGAGTTGTTTTCTTTTTGTATGTTTGAAGAACAATTCGATCAACAGAAAACTGGCCAAGTTTTTTTTTTTTTTTTTTTTTTTACTTAGAGTAAATTGTAGCAATAATTCTTCAATTTTAATCAAATTAGAGTAATAGTCCTTTAACTAAAAATCAATTACTATTAGTTCCTTAATCCATCAAAATATGTAGCTCCATCATTTTCGTCAACTTCATCAAAATGAGTTATGTTGAAAAAACCATTACTCCAATTGAGTTAAAGTTGATGGATCATTACTCCAATTGGGTTAAAGTTGAGGACCATTACTCCAATTGAGTTAAAGTTGAGAGATTATTTCTGTAGTTGGATTAAAGTTAAGAGACCAATGGTAATGAATTTCTAGTTGAGGGATTATAGCTACACATTTTGATGAGTTGAGAGACTAATGATAATGGATTTTTAATTAAATAATTATTGCTCCAATTGAGTTAAAATTAATGGATTATTACTACAATTTACTCTTTTTACTAATAACTGCCTCCTAACCAGGGCCAATCTTAAGGAGGTGCAAGGAGTGCGACCGCACAAAACCCCTGATTTTCTGGGGCCCCCAAATTTTAAAATCCTTCTTAATATTCTATATATAAAAAAAGGTAAAGTACAAAAAACTACCTCAATTATTGGTGTCACGACATTTTCATACCTCATATTTTAAAATTGACAATGTCATACGTCATCTTAAGAATTTGGTCCAATGTTATACCTTCCGTTACTTGGCCGTTTACTTTTCTGTTAAATGCTGACGTGACTTGATCCGAATCCCACATTCTATTAAAAAATTAAAAAATTATTATTAAAAACTTTTAAAAAAATTTAAATATTAAAAGAAAAGTAAATATATATCCCACTTTCCTCATCCTTCTTCCTCATTCTTCTTTTGCAGATTCAAGGCTTTTTTTTTTTTTTCCCTTCTTCTTCCTCCTCTTCCTCCTCCTCCTTCTCCTCCTTCCTTCTTTTGCAGATTAGGGTTTTTTCTTCTTCTTCTTCTTCTTCCTCCTTCTTTTGCAGATTCGGGTTTATTTTATATTTTTTTTGTTTTCTTCTTTTTCTTCCTTCTACTTCTTTTGCAGATTTGGGTTTTTTTGTTTTTTGTTTTTTCTTCTCTTCTTCTTCTTCTTCTTCCTCCTCCTCCTCCTCCTTCTTCTAGGTAGCAGACTCGGGGGTTTTTTTTTTCGGTTTCTTCTTCTTCTTCTTCCTCCTTCTTTTCTTCTTCTTCTTCTTCTTTTTGGGATGCAGATTCGGTTTTTTTTTTTTTTTTTTTTTTTTTCTTTCTTCTTCTTCTTCCTCATTGGAAAGGTTACAAACATAAGATTTGACCAAATTCTAAAGATGAGATATGACATTGTCAATTTTAAAATATGAGGTATGAAAGTGTCGTGACACCAATAGTTGAGGTAATTTTTTGTACTTTACCCTATAAAAAAAGATGGGAAATAATTTATATATGTTTACCTAGCATATTTGTCAAGCACTGGTAACTTCATGTGGTAGTGCACGGGTTTGACTCCTTACTTTCTCATATTTGTTATTTGTTAGTTTTTATTTTTCAGCCATGTGTCTTTCACATAGGGCATGTGCAGGGTAACTATTTTGGGATTTTTTCTATTTTAAATATTTGTAGTTTAATTTCTTTCATTATACAAGATAATTTTGCTAATAAATTTGTAGTTACAAATATCATAATAAATTAAAATTCTCAAATCTGATATAATCTTTAAAAGCCCCCATTCCTTATATGATATCATTTAATAGAATACACTTCATAATTAGAATCTTTTATTCTTTTGGTCAACGTTTAAAAGTCATCTATTTTTCAATCCATTTGAAGACTATTGAGTCATCCATATCAAAAAGAAAATTATAATACAACTACACCTATATTGTTAGATTAAGTTGGTTTAATTGTTTAAGACATGAATCTCAAAATTTTAACTAATCTAATGGCAATCAACGGGAGAAAGGGAGTGAGAATCATCCTACTTTAGGGTGTGACGAAAAATGCAATGAAAAAGGTTCATTATAAGATACTACTAATATCATAACCAGTGATTCATTTAACACATAATTTTTTCTTGAGATGAACTCTAGATGATAAGAAGAGCAGGAATGGTTTTGCTTATGATATATGTATGGTGATATGATAGGTACATAGTCATATCACCATGATTTTTGTATTTAAAAAGCATGAAGATTCTAACAAAAAATATAGAGAACGCAGATAGGTACATGACTACCACACTATGCTTCATTTTTCTGTATTTATTTATTTATTTATTTTCTTTTGCGTTATATCAATTTACACACAATAAAAAATATAAAAGAAAATATAGCAACCAAAATTTTAGACCATGCAAGGGCCTCCGTTTGTGTCACATCCCGACCCAGGCCCTCACCACATCCCGGGCTCGACTCCACCGTAGCACGATATTGTCTGCTTTGGGCCCCTACCACACCCTCACTGTTTTGTTTCTGGGAACTCACACGAGAACTTCCCGGTGGATCACCCATCATAGGATTACTCTCGCGTGCTACTCGTTTAACTTCGGAGTTCCGACGGAATCCGAAACCAGTGAGCTCTCAAAAGACCTCGTGCTAGGTAGGGATGAGAATATATAACTTTTGTGTTGGGGATATCACAGTTTGAGTCTCGCATAGGGTCTCCAAAATCTTAGGACGGGCCCTGCTCCTAACTAAGCAAAATTACGAAATTGAAATTAATTCATATGGCTATTCAAAGAGGCTGGGGACGCCGGAGATGGAGGCCGTGGCGGCTGAGGCATGCGCGGGAATGAAAAATGTAAAATGAATTTGATAACAATTTTATACTTTTATACTTTTATTTTTATTTTTGACCTTTCAAATATAAATAGGAAGTCTAATCTGATAACAATTTTATACTTTTATTTTTAACCTTTCAAACACCCAATAGCAATTAGAAAATACACAAAATTGTAAAAAGAATCACAACCAACACAAAACATCACGCATTCAATATTTTGCCTCCTCTTCAACATATAAACCCTAATGACTCGTTTACTTATCTATAATCAAATTGAGATGAATTGAATTAAGGTGGAACTGAATTGAGAAGAAATTGGAATGAGGTGTAATCAGAATCACATTCATGTTGATATTTTTTATTGAAATTATCTGGAATCAGAGTAGGAATAATGTTGGTTCCATGTTGTTTACTAATTCACTTGAATCAGAATTTAAAATAGCTTGATTACTAAATTACCCTTATTTGAATAAATTATCTTCATGTTAATTAATCAAACTAAATTTATATAATAAGATTTATCTATATGAAAATAATTAAATAGATTTATTTTTATTAAAAGATGGTTATTTTCATTTGCCCACCTATCATTCAAAAATACAAGACATTCACATCTATAAATACCTGTCAACTGGATCGCACTTTCACCAACTAAATTTGTTTTATAATCGTACTTACATTGCTCCAAAGTTAATTATTCTTCGATTACCAAAAAAAAAAAAAAAAGGTTAATTATTCTTCAAACACACACCCACCCACCAAATTAAACAATTTCGTTCACATTTCCCTGCATGCAGGGGGATCCCGCCAATTCTAGCAATTCCTACGGCCCTGCCTCTTCGGCCTAAACTAATTATCCAAGGCATCCCACTCCACACGCAATTACAGCCTCCTTCCCCCCTTCGTCACCACGGTTACAATCCCAGCGAGAATCACTGACTGCACATTGTGGTAGCTTCCTGATAAATCGTATCATCAACACTTGTCTTCTTCCCTTTTTATTCTCCTTGCTATATATAAACACTTAACCGAACCTATATCTCTGGATAAAGGACTCTGTATAACACGACGAATATGAAGATTCAAGCAGCTGGAACCTTCCAGTGACTGAGAGCAGTACTACCCCTTCATCTTCATCTCATCATGCGTAAGTACTTCCTATCTTAGCATCTTAGCTGCTCTTATATACTTTAAACTATTCCTACTTTTAGTCATGAACAAGTATGTTTGCCCAACATTACCCTTGTAGTGTTTGTTGCAAAGTAGCCTTTGTGACCATGAACTTTTCAGTAACATTGGATCTGCGACTATTTTGATTAAAATACTTATAATTAACATATTTATCACAGTTTAAATTTTAAAATCGGAGCAATTATTTTTTAATCATCATATAATGACCATCTTTTAAAAAAAAAATATCAAATTGAAAATCCTAAAATGATGCATATAAAACATTAAAAACAATTTAAGGTTTAATTCATTTTTTTGTATAGATGATCATTAAATGATAATTAAGGAAATGAATGATTTTTAATCACAAAATTCGTGGTAAAAATATGTTAATCTAAAAAACAGATAGCAAATGGTCATTTACCATAGTGGTGAAAATGAGTTGAGTTCTTGCTTGACAGCAATCTTGTCAGTGACTAATCTAACATCTAATCTAATTAACAAAAATTTATCGTTTGACAAAAAAAAAAAAAAAAAGATAAGATGATATATCAATCATACTTTGTAAACCCCACATATTGAACGTGTGGCAAAGTACATAGGCTTTCACTTATACTTTTTCACCGCATGAAGTTTATGGTTTTATATGAGAGGCGCTTGAAAAGTGGGATTACAAAATATTTCAAACAAAAGAAAATGTCTAATTACAGAGAATAAGTACAATTTTTTTTCCTTTCACAAAAATAAGTAGAAGTTCCAAATTTTGAGCATTTTCTTTCTTCAATCAATGATATTTAGATATACAATATAAACGCACTCATAAATAAGTTTTTCCATATAATAGTTTGACTTACGTCTATTTCTATACAAGCAAGGCCATCACTATATCCACGCTGCATGCATGCTTTTAATTATTCGTTGTTTCTATCATCAAAATTATAAGTCAGAGTGTCACATTTAAAATACGAGAGATTTTACTGTTAATATTAACAGTGCATTTTATGATAAAACCCAACATTTAGTAGTAAGTGTTTAAATGGAAATCATATCAATGCCGTTAGTGATGAACCATGCGGCACCTAAATTGTTTATCACTATATACCTAGAAGGAAATTGCTTATAACCCGATATAAATTTCTAACCGTATTAATTATATATAATACAGCACGAGCGAGGGTCGGGAACATTATCGTCAAAGTTCTTCAAGGGCATTGCACAAGTATATTATCTCCGCTATCACCACACTAGCCGTGCTTCTCGAACATAGGTACGGAGCTGGAGCTGCGGTATCTCTATTTTTCACTGAATACGTCGCGGTAGTGGAGTTTATTGTTGCTTTTTTGGTTTACATCGGTTCATTGGCTGTCAAGATACTCCAAGCTCGTGAAAATCCAGATTTGTCTGAGTTCATGGATAAGATTAGCCTCCCGTCTAGAATTCTTGCCGTAACCTTAGAATTGTTGATCGTGGTTCCAGCTTTTGGGTGGTTCGCCTTCGCGGCATGGAGCATTTGCCTTATGATCGCAGTAACAAAGTCGTACCTTGAAATTGCAGTTGTTATGAAAAGGTTGTATTAAAGAACACTTGAACAGCTTCTTCAAGTGTTTGACAAGTTGAAAGAGTTGTTCAAGAATATTGGTGCAAGTGCATCACTTTCTAATGCCTTTAACGGATCGAAAGAGCTCTTCATGATCAGCGGAAGGGGCTTCCTTAATTAGTTATACACTTCTACTACATACACTTGCCTTTTGATCTACTTTAATTAATAGTTAATAACTTAATATGTACTATACTATACGTTTCGCGTTTTGCTAGCGCTGTGTGATGGTTTGCTCTTTTAGGGGCTTCCCTATATGTACTGTATTTATAATGTACGTGTGAGTGTAATGGATAAGTACTCTTGTAAGCCTTTGAAATTGAATACCGTACGTAGCACCCTATATCAGTAACATTATGAAGGGTTCCAGCTCAGAAAGGGAGTAGTCAGCTCTGGTGAGAGATTGATAGGTTGCCGGTGTGATGGTTGTGTGCGTGCATAGTATTCCTGTGTTTGTTCGGTTAAAGTGATGAACAACTTGGAATCTTTGAAATGTGAGGGCATAATGGGCAAATGAATTGTATGATTCCTCACCGAGAATCAGATTGCCTTGTCCCCCAAGGAGTTCAATTCCTTCAAGACAAAGAATTCATTTTTTAACACAAGCGAACCATAGTCTACATTCTTAAGAGAAATTAAGTCCATACTCTAGTTGTAATTACTTTATTACTCTTATACTATTTTACTCTGGCTGTAATTAGTCCATACTAGTATAGAGCAATCTCCATGTCAGCAAACTGACAAGAAGTCTGGGAAACGGATTGCTGTACAAATAAACGGATTTGAAAATTAGATTAGATTTTTCTTTTTTAGGCAAACAAAAAGAGTGACTTGCCCTGATTAAAAGGTTACGTCCTTAAGGAGCGCGCTTTGTTTCTCTACGATTACAGATTTGAAGTATTTCTACTAAAGGTAGAGAATACAGTAGTGTTTGTTTTGTATTTGTTTTGAATATAAATTGATGCTTCAGATTGAAATCTGAGTTATTGATTTCATCTAGCAGTGGTAAGAACGAAGAAGAAGAGGAGAGCAAATTGAAGACGTTGCTCCTACTGTATTGCATTCGATTGTAACTTACAAAAGAGAGAATGAGAGGTAGAGAGATGTAGCCGTTGAATGCGGACTCACACACGCAACTCACCTCACGTGCAGGCAGATGCACAACGTAAACAACCCATCCGGTATGAGAGATGTCCTTAATCTAGCCTATGAGCTAGTTCTAATCTCGGCCCTGCATTACAATCTATGAACAGAAGTTTAAAACTGTAGAATTTCAGAAGTTTGAACAAAATGAAATCATCCGCAACGCTTAAATCCTATCAAATATTAAAATCAATTTATACAAATTTACAGAGTAGTGCTTTCAAAATTATCTATTTAACTCAAAAAGTTTCATAGCAATATATACTCCACGTGGAGGATGGAGTTAGCAAGAAATGCAGCACAAGAAACGAAACAGCAAAACGTAGCACGAAATGCAGTCGTGCATGAAAGAGCAAATCTACTCATATAATTTACCCGTCTATGAAGTACGCAGCCAACCCACATACATTTTGAATAGTTTGACTTTCATAAAAACCTAACGGTCATATATATATATATATATGCGCATGCACAATTTTGGCCTTTAGCTAAAAAACGTTCGGGGAATTAATACATATATACACTCCGTCTTTCCTGTATTGGAAGCGAATGAGTTGATGAGTTGGTTCCGAGTGACCGAGCTGGTTGACACAAAAGCTAACGATATATGCCATTGCACATATACACGTACATTTTTTGTAATTTTTGTATGCAGTATACCTGAAACCCTTGTTGCACAAGCACCTCAGATCAATCAAACATAAATCCTCACAAAAACGAAATATCAATACCAAATTAAGCTGTCTATTATGTGACTTAGTCAAACTCCTACTCCCCCCTAACGTAAAAATATTTAGGTACTAAAAAAAAAAAGAGTAGAGTATCATTGCCTAATCTTTTCAACTGTGTTTTGCAAACAAAGAACATCAAAACTAGCAGAATTTACGTTTCCTAATTAAAATCGAATTTCCCCAACCAAATTAAAAAGCAACATTTCTTTACCAATCAATTTGAAAAAAGTTGGAGTTTCACCATAAAAACTAAATGACAATATAAAGAATAGTTTAGTTACTTATAAGCACGTACAAGTCGCTGATTTCCCCAACGTGAGATTTACTCTCAATAGATAGCTTCTCAGGAAGTCCCAAGCGGTTATTGGAACTTTATGAGTGCGCGGCCGGAAAGCGAAAGTTATAGGAAACAAGACCTTTTCTGTTTTGAGTCATATATAGAAAACAAGCCTGTATAGGAATATGACAACTGAATATACCCTAGGAATTTAAGTTACAAATAAAATTATAAGACTCAGTTTGATAATCATTTTGGTTCTAATTTTTAGCCCTTTTTTGTGCTATACATAAGGGAAAAAGTATGTTTTAGAGAAACAAGAATGAAGAAGGGCCAAAGAATGATAGTGGAAGAAATATAAAAACAATTTATACGAAATGACACAAAATTAAAACTAAAATTTGAAAACAATTTTAATTATTTTCATGGAAGAGATGTATGAAAATCAAAACTTAATATAGGATAGTGATCACTACATCAAGTTTTTAGTTTCATATGTATAGTTTTCTTCATTTCTCCCTCCTTCCTCCCACAACCTCCTTTCGTCCCTCTCCCTTACTTATTTTTCTCATATATTTTCTATCTCTAGCACAAGATATATAGAGAAAAGTAAATTAAGTTAATTACCAACTCTTTTCGTGGAAATTAGGACGTCATTGCTTGAATTTGCTTTCACATATTACCACTTGGCACTTAACAATTCATAAGCTGAGTTCAATATAGTCCAACTCAAAAAGAAAAAAAAAATTAACGAGTAAACATAATACCCTAACCTAACCTAAACCGTAGTAGAACTTATTTGAGGAAGCTCATCAGTTTGTTCTTCAGGTTCCGCTACGAAACGTTGGATGATTATGTTCAGATAGCCTTTCAATTTGCCAAATGTATGAACAATTGATGCAATTGCACTTTTATACAACTTTTTGAGGTATTCACAGGTGTACTCAGCTACAATGTTCACAAAGCAAACAACCCATAAGAATAGGGCGACTAGCCCTAAACCTGGCACAAGGATCACCACTTCTAAAATCAAGGCAAGAGTTCCAAAGAGGAGGCTAATCTTATTGATGACTGATTCTGCCAAATCCGAAATAGAGTGGGCTTGGATGTGGAGTATTCTAGAGCCAATTAGTGATCCGCCATAAGCGATTAGTGAAACGATAAGGGACACCATAGTCAGGTAATTTGTGTCGAACAGAGACTCATTTCTGGCTCCCTGCTTCAGTTGGAGGAAGATGCCTAGCATGGCGATGAGGGAAAATATATACTTATGCAATACCTTTGTAGAACGTTCTTGGCTTGAGCTATTATATATGGTTAATGAGAAAATTGCATTAATGAATTATCTACAATATATATTTTAAGTTTCTAATCTTAATTAAAAGGAAAATGCTAGGGAGACCACATTTTTGTATTACTTTTGTGTACCAATATGATGTGGTAAGTGAAGCGTACATATCACATCATTATCTCATTGGATCTTGTTTGTATATATCACATGTCACATGAAATGATACACCAATGTAATATAAATATGTAGTCTCCCTAGTATCACTCTAACTGATAAGAAAAATGAGAACATATGATATATCTAGAAATTAATCAAGCCAATATATCATCTGAAATCACCTAATTGAGAGCATATGATATATCTATAAATTAATCAAGTCAATATATCATGTTAATAAGCTATTTAGGTACGTACAACGCATGAACCAATTTTCAATCCCAACACAACAACATTTGTAAGTTTATATACAAGTAAAATGTTGTTTTTGATGCTCACTTCCCCATGGCCTCATCCACACTGAGTTGTATCGAGCCTTTCAATAAATTGGTGTACCGTGTAACACATAATGTTGCAAACGAATCATATAATTATTAGCCAATGAGATGAATTTATTAATTATGTGTCAAGTACATGACTTTGCACATCACGTGTTAGTGGTACAAAAATGTGATCCCTCTCCAATATTTTCCCCAAATAATTAAAAGGAAAGCAGAGTACACAGTTACCTTTCCAGTTCCGATCGTAGAGGGAAGCTAACAACGTTTGAGACACGATCCATCTGCGTATATATGACACTTCTGTACAGAGGAATACAAAACCAAAATTCAGATCAAAGACTCGTCACACCTTCACACACACAAAAGCTCTGTTTTCTCTTTTCGAAAAACTTGAGCTCTGTTTTTTGTTTTGTTTTGTTTAATTTCCGGCAAAAGAGAACTCCACAACAGATTTGCAACGAAGAATATGGCCAATAGCGGCCGTCAAGCTTAAGAGAGTACATAAGATGGCAAGCAGATATTCAAATGGTACCGTAACCGGTCCGGCGGTGAGTGCGATTTGACCTACACTCACTAAAATGAAAGCACAAAAAGGCACTTACTTTTGTGAGCAGGTGAGGGTAGAAGAATGGAAGGAGCTCTGTAGAGTGTACGTCGTCTTCAGATGCAAATTGTTGAACGAGAAATATGATCTGGGTGAAAAAATGCAACTAGGCGCTGCGGGGATGTTGGGCAGAAGAGAAGGCCGTCTCTGAATATAAATATATGGTGTGGGTATAGGAAGCAGGACTTGGGTATGCAATTCTTCGAAACAGCATTTTTCCAGAGAGAAAGCGACGGTTTGTCCATTACTGACGTTGTGATGTGGACTTAAATTT
Source organism: Pyrus x bretschneideri (assembly GCF_019419815.1). Classification (NCBI taxonomy): domain Eukaryota; kingdom Viridiplantae; phylum Streptophyta; class Magnoliopsida; order Rosales; family Rosaceae; genus Pyrus; species Pyrus x bretschneideri. Next base: position 3,484,475 of record NW_025999424.1, on the reverse strand, counting down.
ACGTCATAATTTACCAAAGCTTATATTTTATAATAACTCAAATAAAGTTCATAGCAATATCCAAACAATACTCTGTTTAGTGATCTTTGAGAGTGGCGGCATATATATTTGTAAAGTCAACATCACCAGCACTACTCTTACAGGAGAGGATGAAAACGAAAGGAAAAGTGAAGTCAACTTCACCAGCACTACTCTTGCAACCGCAGAAGGGAAAGGTCAAGCCAACATCACCAGCACTACTCTTAAAATAGCAGGGTGAAAACAATGGAAAAGTAATGCGAAGTAGGGAGAAGATGAGATAAAAAGAGAATTGCGAGAAAATTCTAGTCCAATTAATACAGTTTTTTTTAGGGAGTTTTAACGAAAAGCTCACGGTACTGTTTATTTTAACAAAAAACTACATTTTTACGCTAAAAAGTCAATCCTGGTACTATTCACTTTACCCTTTATTTTATCTTTATCATTAAAACTCAAAGTTTTCAAATCTTTTTGATTAATTTTTTTTTTTTTATTGTTGAAAACAAATCGGTCAAAGTCGTATCCCATGTTTGACTTTACTTTTTATTAGTTTGTTTAAATATGCGTTCTCAAGCAAGAAAATTGAAGTTAAAGCTAAAAAAGTTTTACTGAGAATGAAACCCATTTTCCACCATGGAAGTGGAGGTTTTTTGTGCTGATCAGTGGTCAAGTTGAAAGATTAAACTATACTTTCTAGGAAATAACCAGATGTTGAGCCTTAAGGGCCCGTTGGTGGGTTATATGAGATTAGACCTAAGAGATAAGATTAGATTGGCATAGACTTGTAAGACAGAACTTGTAACTCATGTATAAGAATATGTTAGATAATTCACTCTATTGTAGATTCATAACTTATTATATCTAGTCTTATCCATCTCACATTTTGATACAATAAATAAAAGACTAGACTCAAGTCCATTTTAATTGGTCACAAGCTATTTCATTCAGCCAACCAAACATGCCCTATATGCTTGGAAATTTCTGGATGTCTAGTTTCTGAAGAATTTTACGATTCACCATTCCAATTTTTCTAGAAGACGTTATTGTTATTTTGGTGCAGACAACGGATAATGAAAATTTTTGTAGATTTGCAAATATTCTCGAAATTTTGGAGATTTAGTAGCGTCCAAAGACATTAAAAGGAGGAGTATTTAGGTCTTTTAATCTGATCATAAAAGGTAGAAGATGCACAAGATTGAATCAACATCTCGGATAAATATTGATTACCTATTCCTAATTGGAATGGGTTAGTCTTTTTAGCCTAAAGGGTCCAAAGGAGGGTTGGACAAAAATTGGAGTTTATTTTTTTAGTACAACAATATATTTTTACACTGAAATCAACTTCAACCCTTGGAGTAAGTCCTAAATTTTCCCTTCTATTCCCCTCCCATTTCTCTCTAACCCTTGTTCTTAAATTGGGTTAAGTGTTAAAACCTAAAAAAAACTCAAATTCCCCCCAAGATTTAGCCTAAAAGTAGTAATAGAGCCCACATGTGAGAGTGGAACAAGGGAAGTGGACTGGACTTGCCTAGCCCAGACGCGCCAAAGGCCCATCACGTGCTCACTCACCCAGCCCGCCTCAGCTTCGCTGGCCCACCCATGTGGGTATATAGGGCTGCTGTCGGCCCGTGACACGAGCCCAACGACTCTTTTTGGTGATTTGATGACCAGAATTCAAATGAATCTTGGAGATCCAACGGTCCACTTTAATTTATTTAATTTTTAGTTTTATATTTATATATTTATTGAATCCAACAGTTGAGATCTAATATAATCAAATCTAACGGTAAAAAAAATCTAGCTGCCCAAATTTAAATCCAACGGCTAAAATAATTAAAAAATATATTTAACCCAAAATTCATCCAAAAACTCTATAGATATCTATGGATTTGTTCAAACATCCACACAATTAGAGGTCATAATTGGACCTTTGAGGAAGATGTTGCTCTATGCTTGGCATCGGTTTAGTAATTTTTTTAATATTTATCGGAATTTAAATATTTTTAGGTCAAAATGTTTTAGGATAGTCTACATAATTTTTTTAAGTTAATTTTTTTTTTAAAATTAGCCTAAATTCATTATTTAATAATCTAGGGCTAAAATTTTAGACTAGAATGTCACGTCCCGTCCCGGACCCCCACCATAACCCGAGCTCGACTCCACCGTAGCAATATATTGTCCGCTTTGGGCCCTAACCACGCCCTCAAGGTTTTGTTTCTGGGAACTCACACAAGAACTTCTCAGTGGGTCACCCATCATGGGATTGCTCTCGCGCGCTACCCGCTTAACTTCAGTGTTCCCATGGAACCCGAAGCCAGTGAGCTTCCAAAAGACCTCGTGCTAAGTAGGGATGAGAATATACATCTAAGGCTTATAGGATCCATTCCCCTGGGCGATGTGGGATGTTACACAGAAGGGTTGGAGCAGAAAAACTGCTTTTAGGTTTCACTCCAAGGGTTGGAGATGGTCTATAGGGAGGGAGAGTTTGGCTAAGCCAAACAATAAGCAATCTAATTTGGTACTGAATTCGCCATCCACGAGCTTCGAACCTAACCTCTCACTTAGAAGTGAAGATGAATAGCACCGGACTGTAGTACTGAATGGCAAAATTGGAGTTTGTTATGTGCTGAGTTTGTCAAACTTTAGATAGATAGCAGCCGCACGACAAGAGTTCATAAAAGTGTTTCCTCGTTCCTCCGTTTCTTCTCAAATTTTCAAGCTTTTGATGTGTTTTCAAATTTTTATTTTATTATTGGACATGAGTAACTAAATTCGTTGTACTTAGAGCTTAGTATGAAGCTCTAGACAGGATTCTTGCTTCGTTATAATATGTCTCAAGTTTGTAATTTCCAGTTTGTGGATGAATGCTATTTTACTATTTTAATGGATGCATATGACTTGTTTCTTTGACTGATGACCTTATTAATCACGTCTTAGGCTATTATTGTTGTTATTATGTGATGATCGTCATATCTATCATATTTTCCATGGCACTAATTAATTATGATAAGTGAAGTAATATCTTGAATTCTTAGTAATATACAACATGTTTTAAGGTTCTTGTGATATTCATATTCTCTTTGCACTTAATGGATTCTATTTTGTTAACATGAGTAAAAATCATGCTAGGAATGTGTTATGAAGGTCTCATATCTGATTTTTAAATCAATTCTTGATGTTGTTTATTGTTTTCATTTAATTTTCTGTTTAGTACTAATTCAAAACCAAATCGAATCTTTTTAAATGTGTGTGTTGAGTTGCAAAGTACTAAACAATCTTATGTGGGGTTGACCCTTACTAGCTTACTATACTATCAACATCTTTGTGCACTTGCAAGGTTAAAGTTTAGAAACTTTAACAGTCATTTAGGTCGCTAAAGTGACTATCAGTTGTCGTTCTTGTTAATTAACTAATTTGTTAAGGCATCCCGTTCTGGTTTTGGGGTTCTTCGGTGTCCTGCAGTACACAGTTTTCTTAGGGTTTGGTAGGACTATTCACAGTTATCGCACAATATACAGCCCAACATGCGAGAGTAAAGTAAACGTCAGAGGCTGAGGTTGTTCATCAATTCACACATGTATGTATCATTGGAAGCTTGGAGAATCTTGACAGTTGCCAATGCCCCCACGTAAGCAAATAAAATCAGCAAACAACACCACCACAGTGTTGTGGTCTTTGACAAATGGAGGCACGCAAATCTCCGGTCGCATGCTTCACCTGGAGGAGGACTCCTAGCATGGAGAGGAGAAACAATGTACATTTGTGTACTGCCAGTAGAGAATTGTACTGACTACCCTCCTCCTTCCCTAGTGGTGCTGTATTATAAAGAACATATAGGATTAGGATATGAAAATTACATGGAAATAAGTGGCATTTTGCTAATATTAATGACTAACAGAGGTTCCTGGTTACTTAATGACTCGTGAATAACAACCTGCTAGCTAATTAAGAACATGAGTTTATTCAAGACCCCGTTTCTTTGCTCTTCTTCATTCGTCATTTCTTCCATATATCTACATATTTCTCCTCTATTTATTGCACACAAATATTAAAAATGAAATAGTAATCCAACGGGCATTGATTCAATTCCAAAAAAAGCCTATTTAATCAAGTTAAATTATCAAAACACGAAAAATCGGTAATAAATCTATTTATGATTACTATTTCTATCATATTATATTTCTTTATTTATTTATAATAGAAGTGATCTCAAACTGTTAGTCAATCAAGTAATATGATAAATGCATTGAATATCTATTATACGACGTGAAATAAATTGTAAAAAGAAAGTCGTAGCAAAAGGACGTGGTATTGGAGCATTTGTCATATATGTGCAACCCCAAATCGGGTGGATCTTTACTCGGAATAGAGCAAAAACCTAAAAAAACTGAAGAAGCCCACCCCAATCCAATATTTTAGGCTTATTTTGCCTCGAGTATTTTTTGGACTCACTTCAAAAAATTAACAACGGGTTTTACATAGAACACATAAACTTTTTTCCCAGCTGACTTTGAAAGAACAAAATTGAGAAAGGGGAAAAAGAGCTTTCCATAAAACTATCAAGAACTATGAGAACAAAATACAACATACATACATACATACATACATACATACATACATACATACATACATGACGAAGTATATGAAAAAGGAGCAAAGGGTGGGGGCAAAAGGAAAGAAAAGGAAAATGTACTAGCAGTTGTTACTCTAACCTATTGCCACATATATGGCAGAGATGAATTGTAATGTTGCCGCGCTATGGTCTTCGGGAGCTGTCCTGGTAACAAATTAACAATATCCAAAAGGAAATATTAGAAAGTCCCTTCATGAAAAACTTCATCTGCTCTGTATCTTTATCTTCTCTGCCACTGTTTGCTTTCTTTGAGATCATTTTTTATCATCTTTATATATTGATTTGATAAAACATGGAAGAAGTTCTGAATACCAACATGGTATTTCTTTTATGAAAGGTTTCCTCTAATTAAGCATGTTGTTTATCTACCTATGACACAAGATATTTTAATCTACCTCTACCATATCTTTGAGTTTTTGTTGGATTTCATTTACGTCTTAGGTTAAATGTATTTATCTGTTTGTGTGACATCCCACATCGTCCAAGGGAGTGATCCTTAAATGTATATTCCTATCTCTACCTAGCACGAGGCTTTTTGAGAGCTCACTGGCTTCGGGTTCCATCGGAACTCCGAAGTTAAGCGAGTAGGAGGCTAGAGCACTCCCAGGATGGGTGACCCACTGGGAAGTTGCTCGTGAGTTCCCAAAAACAAAACCGTGAGGGAATGGTAAGCCCAAAGCGGACAATATCGTGGTATGGTGGTGGAGTGGGCCTGGGAACTGGGAAGTGGTCCCCCTGAGCAGGGATGTGACAGTTTGTACCATTTTTTTTTTTAATCTACTTCTGTCACGGGTTGTTTTTGTGTTTGCCAATGTAATCTATCTATCTCTATTACAAATTTTATATTCCACCTATAGCGTAGGCAAAAGTTGGGTTTTTTGTGTTTGCCCTGTAATGTAGGTATATTATACATGTATTTTAACCGTAAAGTGGAGATATCATATATGCTTTCATCGTTTTCTGTTACATGTATTGTCTTTTTATAGGTATATACCACATTTCTTTAAAACTATTTTATTTTATTTTGAAAAAAAATTAATTTCCTAGATAGGATGCAGAGACTAGAGGGATCCAAATCCCTTTTTAACCTATATACGGTGGGTTGGTGTTAAGTATGTGTACAGGTGGTCGGTGGAATTCCAGGTCGGATTTTGCATTTTTGCATTCGCCTTCGTCAAACAAGGGCTTTGTACTTTGTGCAGCACGATATATGAATATGATGATTCAACCAGTTGAGAATCTTCTTGTAACTATGAGCAGTACTGTACTACCCCTTTTTCTTCATCTCTTCATGCGTAAGTACATCCTATATCTAGCTTCCTAGCTGCTCTTATATACCTGAAACTACTCCTACTTATGGTCAATGGTGAAGTTAGGAATTTTCAGGGAGAGGGGCGGGACTTCAAAGGGTAAAAGGTCTTAAAAAATTTAGACAACCAATAGTGGACAATATTAATGTCTGTTATAATATGTACCTATCAAATGACCTAACCACCCTTGGTGATGGTGTCCTGGATAAATATAGGTGGAGTTGTGATTTTTGGGAAGAGCAAAATGATAAAAAGTTGTCATATTTGATAACCATTGACTCTTTACTGCACATTTCAAGAATTATCAAGAGAGAGCTATTACGCCTATTTTTTTTTAGTTCCAATTTATTGGGAGATGCACTTGTTATACTTGGTCATTTACTAATTTGAATTCCTTGTACAGTTTGTTGTACAAACCAAATTCTATATGTATTAGTCCTATATATAGTTCTTTTAAATGCCAGAGTGCTCCTAAACCTTATATGGCTTAAGATCATAAATTCATGAATTTCATGAAAAGAACTGATTAATAAAAGAAGTCCAAATTAAAAGACACAAAAAAGAGAGAGGAATAAAAAGAAAAATTTAGCACAATAATGCCTAAATAATAATAAATTGTTTATTTTTGCTGATTTTTTTTTTAACTGTTTTACTTAGGGATGCGTTGCTGCACCTTTGCTGTGATTGGAGGTTGAAGAGAGAAACTGAAGGGAACGGGCCAACGGGGGACACGCGGTCCCCAGATATATATATATATATATATGTATATATATATGTATATATATATATGTATATATATATATGTATTTTTATTCCCATATAAACGAAACCGCACCGTTTCGCTTTATTTTTTCAAATTTTTACCAGGACCAAAACGATGTCGTTTTGTCCTGGAATTAAAAAACAAAAAAACAAAACTAACTCAGCTCTACTGCGCAGCAGCAGCAAAACCAGTTGGGTTTTTCGGCGAGGGGAGGGGCTGAACTGTGCTTTATGCATGTTTTTCTGACGAGGGGAGGGGCGGCTGCCACTCCTCGCCCATGCTTGTGGTTATGACACAAGTATTTTTTAGGTTTACAGTTTTGATACCTAGGCTTACTTTTCTAATCATATATTTATAATATAGCACAAGCTGAATTCAATGTATTCTCTCTTTAAATTATTATTATTAAGGAGATGATGTAGAGTTTGAAACTATTACAATGATTTTAGGGAAAGGAGTTTCAAAATTATTACAATAATTTAGGGGAGGGGAGTTTCAAAACTATTACAATAATTCAGGGCATGGAGAGTTTTGAACCGGGAATGCATAGGTGAAAACCCAACAACCTATTCAATATAATCTAACTAAGGAAAAAGAAAATAACGAGTAAATATAATACCCCAAAACCTAAACGTGGTAGAAGTTACTTGAGGAAGCTCATTAGTTTGTTCTTTGGGTACCGTCGAGAAACGTTGGATGATCATGCTCAGATAGTTTTTCAATTTGTCAAATGTATGAACAATCGATGAAACTGCACTTTCATACAACGTTTTGAAGTATTCGTAGACGTACTTAGTTACAACCTTCACAAACCAACCAACCAAGAAGAATAGGGCGACTTTCCCTAAACCTAGCACGAGGATCACCACTTCTAAAATCAAGGCAAGAGTTCCAAAGAGGAGGCTAATCTTATTGATCATTGATTCTGCCAAATCCGAATTAGGGCAAGCTTGGACGTGGAGTATTCTAGAGCCAATTAGTGATCCGCCATAAGTAATTAGCGCAACAGTAAGGGACACCATAGTCAGGTAGTTTGTATCGAACAAAGACTCATTGTTGACTCCTTGTTTCAGTTGGAGGAAACCGCCTAGCATGGTGATAAGGGAACGTATATATTTATGCACTTTTGTAGAACGTTCATCGCTTGTGTTGTTATATATATATTTAGTTAATGAGAAAATTAAATGGAATTGCATTAATGAAGCATCTTCAATATATATTGTAATCTTAACTAATAAGAAAATGTTGAGGAGACCACATTTTTGTTGTGTACTAATATCATATGGCAAGTGATGTGTACAAACAACATCAATTAATGAATTTATCTCATTGAATGCTGGTTATATACATCACTTGTGAATATATATAATAAAAATTAATCTAGCCAATATATCATCTAAAATCAACTAATTGAGTACGTATGATATATGATATATCTATGAATTAATCAAGTCCATATATCATCTAAAATCAACTAATCGATAACGTATGATATATCTATAAACTAATCAAGTAAATATATCATCTGAAATCAACTTATTAAGTAGGTAAGGTGTAATAGGGTACCTAGCTGGCTGCTATTTTCTTCATTATTTGTTAATAACGAATCGATCTAAGACATTTAGACATTGGACACTCTTAATTCGTCAAAAAAATGCCTAGACTTATCAAGAGCTGAGTTGTATAGATTAATTGCTAATTAATCAGTTCTTTTTGGTCTCCCATCATTTTCCCCACGTAAAAGGCAAAAAAAATGTGCAAGCATACACTTACCCTTCCAGTTCCGGACGTAGCGGGATACTAATTAATCGGTTCTTACAGATCCATCTACGTATATATGACACTTCTGAGCAGAGATATACAAAAACAAAATTCAGATCAAAGACTCATCACACCTTCACACCTTCACACACACAGACGCAAGAGCTCTGTTTTCTCTTTTCGAAAGACGAGAGCTCTGTTTTTTGTTTTGTTTTGTTTAAATTCCAGCAAAAGAGAACTCCAAAACAGATTGCGACGAAGAATATGGCCAATTGCGGCCGTTAAGCTTAAGACAGTACCTAAGATGGCAATCAGATATTCAAATGGCCCGGCGGTGACTGCGATTTGAGCGACACTCACAAGATGAAAGCACAAAAGAAAAAGGCACTTAATTTTTTGAGCAGACAAGGGTAGAAGAACGGAAGGAGCTCTGTAGAGCGGACGTCAACTTCAAATGCAAATTATTGAACCGGAAATATGATCCTGTGAGTGAAAAACGCATCTGCCCGCTGCGGGGATGTTGGGCAGAAGAGAAGACCGTCGCTGATTTATATTTATAGGCTTAGAACCAAAATGGACATTAAGAGTTATGCTATTCATACTATATTTTGTACCATATTTTTATTTTGATGTGGTTGTCCCCATCATTTGAATTAATCAGATTTTTAAATTTAGTTCATTATTTAATAAATTAATAATTAAGAAAAAGTAGTTAATTAAATGATGATTATGGTATACGAAGAGTCTTTTTCCTTCCTTTCATTTGGTTTTGCAAATTTTTCAAATAATGTGATTGTCCACATCAGATGCCACCTAAAATGGTATAAAAATACAGTATGAATAACATTACTCTAAGATTAAATCAAAATGGACAAGATTAAATCAATGTCTCAAATAAATGTTGACTGCCTATTTTTAAGTGGAGTAGGTTAGTCTTTTCAACTTAACCAATCAGAAATTAGATTGTTTGCTTTTTGAGTTTATTATGTGCTGACTTAATGTGCAACTGTGCATGTGATTATGGAGGATGATGGACCCTTGGGTATAATGACATGATTATCCCCCTCCAACTAGAATATGACATGATTCCCTCATTTATATAGACCAACCCCAATGCATGTGATTTTATTTGTGTAAAGTTTCCATTTATAAAGAAGCTTCAGGCTATTTGTTAACTTGTAACAAGGTGGTTCTTGATTTAAATATTATTTATTTATTTATTTCTTGTTTGTTTTTTTATTACAAACGATATTATTATTTTATACTAGATTAAAGAGAGGAATAATGTGAATCTAAAATATAATTAATTGAAGAGGAATGCCCTAACCATCAATTCAATATTAGATGTTCTACATGTTAAAGAGTCGATAATAGCATTTGTACTACAAGTAGTATAAAGATAGAGAATTGATGAGAAGGTGTGTTTCTGAATATCAGCAAATGTTATGGCCGGAGACAACGTTTATGTGATACATAACTTGAACTGGAATTTGAAAACGAAAAGGAAAGTTATTGTGTACTGTTTCTCTTATAATTTACAATCTGCTTGGGGCGAAATGCAGAGGCGAGTAGATGCAACATTCTCGGTATGAGTCGAGACTTTCACCAAACTGAGACGCCGGTGGCATGCGTGAATGAAATACTTTCAGAGAAGAATGGATGCAAAAATCAACGTCAAGTAACATCCTTCTTCCTAGCCTCGTGGTTAAGCGCACCAACATGGATGCCTCACGGTTCTGGGTTCGAAAACTCCGGCAGTTTATGTTACACTCTCTCTGTCTCAGTTCAACAAATTTTTCTGTAAACTTATTTTGATTAATCATACAAGTTCACTCAGAATACCGGAAACCAAATTAAGGATTGTGTACAATTACTACTCCACGGCTTAAAAAATCCGAGGAAAGATATCCGTGCATGTTAACTCTGCTGCGACGCACTTCTGTATCTCTATGGAAGGGGTAGCTTTCCATGTTTATCATTGAGGAACACGAGAGTTATTTTTCTCATATATTTTCTATCTCTAACACGAAAAATATATCAGAAAAATAAATTAAGTTAATTACCAATTCTTTTCACGAAAATTAGGATGTCGTTGACTGAATTTTCTTTCACATATAACCACTTCGCAATTAACTAGTCATAAGCTATGTTCAATGTAGTCCAACTCAAAATAAGGAAAAAAAAAATAACAAGTAAAAAGCATACCTTAAACCTAAACCTAAACCTAAACCGTGGTAGAACTCACTCGAGGAAGCTCATTAGTTTGTCCTTCAAGTTTTGTTGTGAAACGTCGGATAATCATGTTCAGATAGTCTTTCAATTTGCCAAATGTATGAACAACTGATGCAACTGCACTTGATACAACGTTTTGAGGTATTGACAAGTGTACTCAGCTACAACTTTCACAAACCAAATAACCCAAAAGAATAGGGCAACTAGCCCTACACCTGGCATAAGGATCACCACTTCTAAAATCCAGACAAGAATTCCAAAGAGAACGCTAATCTTATTGATGATTGATTCTGCCAAATCCGAATTAGGGTGAGTTTGGACGTGTATTCTAGAGCCAATGAGTGATCCACCATAAGCGATGAGCGCAACGACAAGGGACACCATAACCGGGTAGTTTGTGTTGAATAGAGACTCATTTTTGGCTCCTTGTTTCAGTGGGAGGAAGATGTCGAACATGGTGATGATGGAACATATATATTTGTGCAATACTTTTGTAGAAAGTTCTTCCCTTATGCTGTTATACATATGTAGTTAATGAGAAAATTAAATGGAATTAATTGCATTAATGAAATACATATAGTAACCTTAACTAATAGAAAAATGATACGAATACAGTATTTTTATACCATCTAATGTGAAAAGTAACTCGTGTGGTATAAATATCTGGTCTTCCTAGTGTTACTCTAATTAATAAGAAGAATGGGAACCTCTGATATATCTAGAAATTAATCACGCTAATATATCAGTTGAAATCAACTAATTCAGTACGTAAGGAAGTTATAACAGGATACCTAGCGAAGCCAGCTGCCATTTTCTTCAATGTTTGTTATAATACCAGATCGATCTAGACATTCGATGCTCTTAATTTGGCAAAAAAAAAAAAATGCTTAGAGAGACATATCAAGAGCTGAGTTCTATAGATTAATGGCTAATTAATCAATTCTTTTTGGTGTCCCTATCATTCTTCCCAAATAAAAGGCAAAAAAAAAAAAAAAAAAATGCAAGCTGAGTACGCACTTACCCTTGCAGTTCCGAACGTAGAGGGACGCTAACAGCAATTTCTGGAACACCATCCATCTGCGTATATATTACACTTCCGTACAGAGAAATACAAAAACAAAATTCATATCGAAGACTTGTCACACCTTCACACACACAGAGACGCAAGAGCTCTGTTTTCTCTTATCGAAAAAACAAAGAGCTCTGTTTTTCGTTTTGTTTTGTTTAAATTCCGGCAAAAGAGAACTCCAAAACTGATTTGCGACAAAAATATGGCCAATTTCGGCCGTCAAGCTTAAGAGGGTACTTAATATGGCAAGCAGATATTCAAATGGCCCGGTGGAGAGTGCAATTTGAGCTACACTCACAAAATGAAAGCACAAAACAAAGGCACTTACTTTTGTGAGCAGCCAAGGGTTGAAGAATGGAAGGAGCTGTGTAGAATGGACGTCGTCTTCAAATGCAATTACTGAACCAGAAATATGATCTTGTGATGGAAAAAATGCTACTAGGCGCTGCCGGGATGTGGCAGAAGAGAACTCTCTGAGTATTTTTATACCGGTGTAGGAATAGGTAGCGGGGGACTCAGGTCACTTCTTTGAACGTGCAAAACAAAGATAGAAAGCGACTAGTTGTGTGGGATGGGCTCTTGTGAACACGATGTTGTGTACCAATTGTTGAACAGGATGTTTGTTTTATTTATTTATTTTTTATGGTGAACAGGATGTTGTGTACCAATTTTTGGCGAACAGGATACTTTTTTTTTCTTTTTTTCTTTTTTTTCTTCATTGTGTACCAATTGTTGTGGAGGATGTTGTGTAGGTGTTCTATGTATCAATTTGGCATCTTTGCCCGAGGATGTTGTTCTTGTGGGACCATAATTTAGGTAAAAAAGAAGTGAAGTTGTGATGTAAAAAGAGTATTAAAGCTAAAAGAGGATTAAGTTTCTTAGGGTTTGCTAGGACTATTCATAATTTAAATCGAATTGATTCCATCTTTCCTTCGACCAACGAGTCCTCCAAGCAACTTTGACTTTAGAAAACATCAGATGTAGACATCGGCTCCAACGGAGGGTGTCATTTTCTTTTGTAGCCAACAGCATCATCCTCCAAGCAAACTTGGCTTTAGAAAACTCCAGATGTGGACATCGGCTGCAACATGATCATCTCCGGATCTTTTGATGAGGATCTTGGCAATCCATGAATCGTATCCATTCATCGTACATAGTGCAGTTAGTTTTTTCAAATATTGTTTGTGTTTAATTTTAAATAAAAATATTTAAAATAATTTCTGACCACATGATGTACGATTAATAAATAAGATTGACAGATCCTCAGGATCCTAGGATTTGGATTCCTTTTGGAGTGTTGGTCGTGACGTGGAAATATTTTTACTACAGACAATAAACTAGCGCAGTGATAATGGCACCCTTTAACCGACCAACAAAAAATGATTAGTCAAGTAATCCTCATTGTAAACTCACGCGAAGGAAGCTCCTATATACATAAAGCTTCAAGTAGGGTGTGTAGTGATTTATACCCAAGGGCAAGCCAGCCACGAAGTTAAAAATGTGTCAAGATTTCAAAAAGATGAGTTTATATGGTGGATTTGCATTGTACCATCTGCACAACAAGACAAGTGTTCGAGTTTTATTACAAAAATTCATTGGTATAATTAGAAGTGGAACTAATCGATAAAAATTAAATTGAAATTCATTAATTCTAATTTTAATGTGAGATTATTATATTCTTCAACCGAATGAAATGTGAGAGAATTCGAAGGTTTCTGTGGTATTAGTTTGAAGAAAAAAACTTTTATTTTTGATTTCACAGGCTCAAAAGTCAAAACAAAGAATTGGAATTTAGAACGAAATGCCAAAAACGAATTTAGCAACTGCACTTAATTGTATACAATAGTCAGGTAATATTGAACTAATACAATCGAAGCAAGAGTTCCAAACAAAGGCAGATATTATTCATGAGTTCCGAACGAGAATGTGTACTATTTCTTATGACTCTTTTGCTTTTGATGAAATGCAGAGGCGAATTGATGTAACTGTATTCTCTACATGAGTTTAGACTTTTACCAAACTGAGATGCCGGCGGCGCTCGTAATTTGAATTGATGTAATTTATGCTTGAAGAGGATCCTCAAGATCACTTTGTGGGGATTCTAAGGATCTCCACATCCTAGCCGTTAATCGTACATCGTATGATCAGTTTTTGTTAGATATTATTTGTGTTTAATTTTAAATAAAAAATCCATATAATTTCTGATCGTACAATAAACGATGAATAGCTAAGATGCGGGGATCCTAGGATTTGGATGGGATCCAATTCCTTTTATGCTTACAAAATGTGTGCCAAATTTTTTTATTTTTGTTATTAAATTTGGAGAGAGTAAGAGAGTGAGAGAGAACGTGAGAGTGGAGATGGAAGAAGAGAGGTTTTAAAAAACAAAAAAAAAAGAAAAAAAAAACAAACAAAATTGGAGATGTTAAATTACATGTAGGTGAGGCTTAAACAAAAAATAGCAAAATTTTGTTTTTTTAAATTACGTTACTGCCCTTAATTGTTTGTTGTGATAAAAGACTAAATAGTATTTTCACTCTATTTTAGTTGACAAAAATGGTTCTATTAATATGTAGTTTAGATATGTTGTTTGGTAGTATGAGATTTTTTTTTAACTAAAACATAGTTTTATTTGACTTGATAAATATTTATGTATCGGAAAACTTAATCTTTTGATTAAATTGGAATGTGAAAGATGTGTGGATGCTTAAAAGATTAAAACTCTAAAATGTTGACCCTTTTTTAATATTTGTGTTGGATTAGGCATAAATCAACCAAATCAAACCGATTAAAAATGATGTGGTTCGATTTCAATGATGGTATTGATCAAAAATCAAACCGAACTACTAAATGGTAATTAGTTTCGTTATATTTTTTGGGTCAAATTGAAATAAACCGAACCATGCTCACCCATAACCAAAACCGCCACTAAAAGTTTGGTTCGATTTCTTAACCATTTGACTTTTTAATGGTAAAAGTCGAAACAACAACTACAATTTGCGTTAGCTAGTTTTCCATATCTTTTTTCGAATTTTTTGGATATTTCTACGGAAATATCAACCATATCAAAGAAATTTCAGACACTGATGAGTTCACAACCATGTGATCCAATGACCAAAGTTTAAAATTTTCCTCACAAAAGAAGAGATGCTAAACCCGTTTTTAATTAAAAAGAGATGAAAGTGAAATGGGACGTAGGCGATAAAATTTAGCACAAAATTGTTTTTTTCCCTCCCTTCCACAGTGGATGGCATGACAAGCTTTTGTATATCGTTTCGTGGCCAATAACCTCCCACGCCAAGTGTGATACAGACACTGCTTTTCCCCTTCACTCAAAACCCAGACTCCGTTCCTCTCTGCCCTTCCTTTACTCTTATCTCCTCATTCGACAAAACATGGACACCGTCATCTCCAATTTAGCATTACCATCCACATGTTGGTTCACTTTTAACCAATCTAGTTAAATTTATTGGTTCACTTTCTAATGCCTGATTGAAAGAGCTCTTCGTTGATCAGCAATTGACCACAAGTTGGCCAAGGATTTGACAATTAGATTAGAAATTTCTTTTCTTTTTTGGCAAAAAAAAGAGAGTGACTTGCCCTGATTAAAAAAGTAGACAATACTAAAATCAATTCATATAAATTTACATAGCAATACTTGAACACTATCTATTTAACTCAATAAGTTTCATAGTAATATACTCCAGATGGAGCTAGCAAGATTAGCAGCACAAGAAATGAGACAGCAAAACGGAGCACAAAATACAGTCGTGCATGAAAGAGCTAATCAATTAGGATGTCGTTGCTTGAATTTTCTTTCACATATTACCACTTCGCACTTAACTATTCATATGTTGGGTTCAATATAGTCCAACTCAACAAAATGAGGAGAAAAATAATGAGTAAAAGAAATACCCCAAACCTAAACTGTGGTTACTTGAGGAAGCTCATCAATTTGTTCTTTGGGTTCCGTTGCGAAATGTCGGATGATCATGTTCAGATAGTCTTTCAATTTGCCAAATGTAGGAACAACTAATGCAATTGCATTTTCATACAACGTTTTGAGGTACTCGAAGGGGTAGTCATTTCGTACAACTTTCAATAACCAAACAACCCAGAGCAACCCAGCTACTAGCCCTAAAACTGGCACAAGGATCACCACTTCCAAAACCACGGCAAGAGTTCCAAAGAGGAGGCTAATCTTATTGATGATTGATTCTGCCAAACACGAATTAGGGCCTCTAAAGCCAATTAGTGATCCGCCATAAGCGAGTATGGCAACAATAAGAGACACCATAGTCGTGTAGTTTGTATCGAACATAGACTCATTTTTAGCTCCCTGCTTCAGTTGGATGAAGATGCCTAGCATGGTGATGAGGGAAGAGATATATTTATGCAATACCATTGTAGAACGTTCTTCGTTGCTTGTTCTGTTATATATAGAGTTAAAGAGAAAATTAAATGGAATTGGAATATCTAGTAATTAATCAAGTCAATATATCAACTGAAGCCAACTAAGTACGCAAGCAATAGTAAGTTGTAACAGGGTACCTATCTAGCTGCTATTTTCTTAAATGATTATTATAACAAATTGATCTAGACATTCGATGCTCTTAATTGTGAACAAAAAATGCCTAGACTTATCAAGAGGTGAGTTCTTGATAAATTAACCGCTAATCAATCAGTTAATTTCTTCATTTTTAAGTTATATACGAGGGAATGGAATCTTGGAACCCACCCTCTCTCACTAATTGGGGTAGTATCCCCCCCATAACGTAATAAGCTACTTCGGTACGTACAACGCATGAACCAATTTCATTTCCAACACAACATCGTTTATAACAAGTTAAGTGTTGTTTTGGATGCCCATTTCCCCATGGCCTCATCGCACAATAATATGGATTTATCGTTATTCAATCAAGTCGGGCTACATCCACTGCGTATATATGACATAAATATGTGCCATTAAATGTGATACCCTAATATTTTCTCCAAATAAAAGGCGAGGGAAAAAAAAAAGGGGAAGCAGAGTGTACGCTTACCCTTCCAGTTCCGAACGCGGGACATCCATCTGTGTTTATATGACACTTCTGTACAGAGGAAAACAAACACAAAATCCAGATCGTCAGATCGAAAACTCGTCACACCTTCACACAGACGCAAGAGCTCTGTTTTCTCTTCCAGAAAAACAAGAGCTCTGTTTCTTTTTCTTTTTTTTTTTTTTTTTTTAATTTCCAGCCAAAGGGAACTCCAAAACAGAAAGTAGAGATGAAGAATATGGTCAATAGCGGCCGTCAAGCTTAAGACAGTACTTACACTACTACAAAAGGACCTAATAGTGTCACTTCTTGCGTCGCTTTAATATTATATAGTGGCGAAAAAGAGATTTGCGACACTCAGTGAAGATGACGTCGTATTTAGTGTCGCTTATAAGCGTCATAAAATTTCTATGTCGCTTTTAAACCGACGTAAAAATTTAGTGTCGCTTATAATCGACATATATTTTAATATTTTTAAGCAATGGCGTCGCTTTAAATAAAATAGTGTCGCTTTTAAGCGACATAAACTATTAGTGTCGCTTCTAGGCGACACTAATTCTTGTTTTTAATATTTTAAATCTTGCGTCGGTTTTGAGCGACATATATTTTGAAAACCAGTGTCGGTTGTAAGCGACACATTGTTGCTCTTTATACCCTCTCCCCCGTGTTTTCTTTTTCTTCTCTTGCACTTTTCTTATTCGTTCTTCCAATTTTTACAAAGTCTCCCGTGTTCCTCTTTCAGCTATCTCCTTTGGTTTGCAAACTTCATTTGTTCCTCTGTTCTCTCTTTCAGCTTTCTCCTTTGATTTTCAAAATTCATTTGTTCCTCTTCACAACAGTAAGTTTTTCTTGCTTATAATATTTTTATTTTCACAACAGTAAGTTTTTCTTGTTTAATTTTTAGTTACAATTTATTTTTGTAGGAAAGTTATTGGAGTTGGTTGAGTACATAAAGAATTGTTGACGTCGAAATTCTTCAACAAATCAGGTTTGTATCCCTAACTTCTTTAATTTTTAAATTGTATAATACACAAGTTTATTTATTTAAAAATTATAATTTAAGCACTTAGATAAAATTCTACTATTTTTGTTAAATTAATAAAAATTTACTCGAATTAATTAATTTTGTCACTCTAATTGTTATTTTAATTTGTTGTTATTTTGATAATTTTTTGTTGTTATTTACTAGAATGAATTAGATGAACATAATTTGAATTGTTATGAGAAAATGGAATGAATAATATTTATAAGCATTTATGTTAAATTAACAATATTAAATATAACATAAACTTATAATATTGAGTAATATAAGAATATATTATGTTAATTTTTTTTTTTTGCACTCTAAGTGTTATTTTAATTTGGTGTTATTTTGATAATATTTTGTTGTTATTTACTAGAATGGATTAGATGAACATAATTTGAATTGTTATGAGAAAATGGAATGAATAATATTTATAAGCATTTATGTTAAATTAACAATATTAAATATAACATAAACTTATAATATTGAGTAATATAAGAATACAATATGTTAATTTTTTTTTTTTTTGCACTCTAATTGTTATTTTAATTTGTTGTTATTTTGATAATTTTTTGTTGTTATTTACTAGAATGGATTAGATGAACATAATTTGAATTGGTATGAGAAGATGGAATGAATAATATTTATAAGCATTTATGTTAAATTAACAATATTAAATATAACATAAACTTATAATATTGAGTAATATAAGAATATATTATGTTAATTTTTTTTTTTGCACTCTAAGTGTTATTTTAATTTGGTGTTATTTTGATAATATTTTGTTGTTATTTACTAGAATGGATTAGATGAACATAATTTGAATTGTTATGAGAAGATGGAATGAATAATATTTATATGCATTTATGTTAAATTAACAATATTAAATATAACATAAACTTATAATATTGAGTAATATTATAATATATTATGTTATTTTTTTTTTTTTTTTGCACTCTAATAAGAATATAAGCTAAACTTATAATATTTAGGAATATAAAAATATAAGAATATAACCTAAACTTATAATATAAGAATATCCTTTCATATAAGAATATAACCTTTCATATAAGAATATAACCTAAACTTATAATATTTAGGAATATAAGAATATATTAATTAATTTTTTTTGCACTCTAATTGTTATTTGAATTTGTTGTTATTTTGATAAGTTTGATAACTTTTGGTTGTTATTTATTAGAATGGATTAGATGAGCATAATTTTGACAACTTTTTGTTGTTATTTTAATTTGCTTTTACTATAATAGGTGTTGAAAATTAAAAGATTGCAATCGTGATAGAGTTCGAGGGGTGAAAGATAGAAATTGAAAATTTTGATAGTTATGCCTACATGATAGGGATTGAAAGATTGTAGGCATCTTAGTGTCAACATAATATTTTACCTTCGTAAAGTGGTAAAATATGGACAAGAGTTGGTTGACAATACCCCGAAATTTTGAAGCGTATACAACTGGAATTAATTTGTTTTTGGATCAAGCAGTTGCAAATGGTGTTGGTCCTGATAAGTTTAGATGTCCTTGCAAAAGATGTTGTAATCGATATTCTTTTGTTAGGAACACCATTGTTGAACATCTCATATTGTATGATATGGATAAAGATTATAAAAACGCTTGTTGGCGACATCATGGCGAGCAAAACATTGGAGAGCAAAATGTGGGAATTGGAGAAGAAGAAACAGGAGATGAGGTGATTGGCATGCATGATTTTCTTAATGATGTATTTGTCCAACCATTAACAGAAGAAGGTGTTGGGCCATCTACTGAACCCCCTATTGGGGAAGGGCGTCCAGAAGAGGTGCAGACTTTTTTTAAGTTGCTTGAAGAGGCAGATCAAGATTTGTGGCCAGGTTGTAAGGAGTTTAAGAAATTGGAAGCAGTTGTAAGATTGTATCAGATCAAGTGTTTAGCGGGAATGCCTGACGAGATCTTCACCACTTTACTGGAGTTAATTAAAAGAATGTTGCCTGAAGGGGATTGTTTGCCTGAATCCTGTTATAAAGCAAAAAAACTTATAAATGACTTGGGGCTGTCGTATGTGAAAATTGATGCATGTCCCAATGATTGCATGATCTATTGGAAAGATACTTCAGATTTGACCGTGTGCTCAGTTTGTGGTAAATCAAGATATAAAATTACCGATGCAGAGGATAGCTCGAGGAAAAAGGTCGCAGCTAAGGTTATGTGGTATTTTCCTTTAAAACCACGATTGCAACGCTTTTTTATGTCGAAGCATATGGCTGAACATATGAGATGGCATGCAACTGAATGTCCTAAGGATGAGTTTATGAGACATCCTTCAGATTCTCCCGCATGGAAGCATTTGGATAATTTATATCCGGATTTTGCGTCAGAAATTCGAAATGTCCGATTAGGGTTAGCCAGTGATGGATTTAATCCTTTTGGGAAAATGAGGAATGATCATAGCACATGGTCTGTGGTGCTTTCTGTTTATAATTTGCCACCTTGGATGTGCATGAAGCAACCAAATTTGTTATTGTCTTTGTTAATACCAGGACCGCGCAGTCCTGGTAAAGAGATTGATGTATACATGCGTCCATTGATTGACGAGCTGAATGAGTTGTGGGAGGTGGGCATTCCCACTTATGATGCGTTTTCCAACCAAAGTTTTACGATGAAGGCTGCCGTGTTATGGACCATAAGTGATTTTCCGGCTTATGGAATGTTGTCAGGATGGAGTACACATGGTTATAAAGCTTGTCCACATTGCATGCATGATAAAGAATCTACTTACTTGCCAGCGAGTCGCAAGATTTGTTATATGGGGCATCGACGATTTCTTGAAGATAATCATAGGTTTTGAAGGCAAACCATCACTTTTAATGGTCGTCGAGAGCATCGTACTGCACCAAGGCAGTGGACTGGTTTACAATGTCTCGAAGAACTTTCTACATTGAGATTTACTTTTGGAAAACCAAACAAGGATGCTTCAGTTGGGCAACGCAGAAGAAGAGCTTCGAGCAGTACAAGTAGTAACAGTCAGTGGAAGAAGAAATCGATTTTTTATGAACTACCTTATTGGAGGCATCTCTTGATTAGACACAATCTTGATGTTATGCATATCGAGAAGAATATATGTGACAGTGTGGTGGGAACATTGCTAGATATAGAAAAGTCTAAAGATGGATTGGCGGCACGTGCAGATCTTGAATTCTTGAACATAAGACATAGTCAACACCCACGTAGAGAAGGAAATAGAACATTTCGACCTCCAGCATTGTTCACATTGAAAAGAGAAGAAAAAACTGCGTTTTGTAAAGTATTGTCTACTATTCGGGTCCCAGATGGATATTCATCAAATCTGTCACGATGTGTGCACGTGAATGAACGAAAAATACATGGGTTGAAAAGTCATGATTGCCATGTTTTAATGCAGCAGTTACTCCCGCTTGCAATACGCCCGGTTTTGCCTAAAGCTGTTACTATGGTTTTATTAGAGTTGAGTGCAATTTTCAGACAGTTATGTAGTAAGAAGGAGTCTGAGGAAGGATTTAAGCAACTGAATTCAAGAATTGCCTTGACATTATGTCAACTTGAGAAAATATTCCCTCCTGCATTTTTTGATATAATGGTGCACCTCCCAGTTCACTTGGCAGATGAAGCAGCGCTTGCAGGCCCTGTTCAATATAGATGGATGTATCCAATTGAACGGTAATGAATAAATTTTTATAATTTTTTTACAATTGTAGTCATAACTTTAATTAATAATTATAATAATTTGTATTTCGTTTTATAATTGTAGGTATTTGCAAACACTGAAGCGCTATGTTCGTAATAAGGGTCGTCCTGAAGGTTCTATTGCTGAAGCATATTTGGTGGATGAGTGCTTGTCATTTTGTTCCATGTATCTTAGAGACGTTGAGTCTCGTCGTACCCGTAGAGGCCGAAATGAAGATGGGATTGGACGTGGAGTATCTGGTGGGTTATCAATTTTTGACTCGAAAGGATGTTATATGGGTTCAGGAGAAAATGTGGAGCTCAATCTAAATGTTCTTGATCAGTGCCATAGATACATTCTAAATAATTGTGATGAAGTTAGCCCATTTAGAAGGTAAGAATGTTTAATCATACGTCGAAATGTTTTATTGGTTTTCTTAACTTTGAAAAAATAATTATCTAAATTGGACATAATTGTGTAGGCAACATGAAGAATTCTTGAAAACTAAATATCGTCGAGAAAGGTTAACTATGCGACAAATTAAAGAGCTAAGCAAGAAAGAATTTCCAGAATGGTTCAAGCAACATGTGAGTTGATATAATAATCATATTATTTATTTATTGTTTTGCATTTTAATTATAACATGTTTATAGTTATTTTGTCAATATTTATCTTCATACTTATTACAGATGAATTCAAGATATGATGCTAATGACACATTGATATCTCAAGACTTGCATTGGCTAGCTAATTATCCTAGTAGGGTTGTGAGCAGATACAAAAGTCACATTGTTCATGGATTTAGATTTCGTATAAAATCTGTGGATGATAAGCATAAGAATCAAAACTGTGGTGTCTTTGTACCTGCAAATGTTCCTGGAGCAATTGGGCAAGTAAATTGTTATGGCAGAGTTGTAGATATGTTTGAGGTCAAATATTGTGGTCCTACTGAAGCAGGAGATAGGGGTCGAGCTGTGATGTTATTTAAGTGCGAATGGGTTAATAGTGAAAGTCCACGAGGAATGAAGACTGATCAATATGGATTTACTATGGTGAATTTCAATCAATTGGGATTTAAAGAGGATCCTTTCATACTAGCATCACAAGCATTACAGGCATTTTACGTGGAGGACACGATTGAAAAAGATTGGCACGTAGTTGTTCGAACTCAGCCAAGAGATTTATTTGACGTATTAGAGGATAGTGATGCTATTGATGATTATGACACGCCGAACTTGGATGATCGAATTCTTGATAATGAAAATTTTCATACAAGGGTTGGCGTGGAAGAGACTCCCTTTCTTGAATCATTAGCGTTGCCTACCGGGTTCGTTAATCATGCCAATACCGACGAAGAGCTAACAGATGATGACAGGGAATAAATATATTAATTATTTTTTGTTAATTATTTTTTGTATTAATTAGACTTTGTTTTATTTTGTATGCTATGATATCGTATTATAAAATTATATTTCTTTTTTTTTTTTTTTTTTTCCTTGACATTCTGTCGCTTTTAACCGACGGCATTTTTCAGGTATGTCAGAATTGCGTCGGTTTTAACCGACGCAACTCCAGCCTATTTCGACGCAATGTTAAGCTTAGGACATGTGTGTCAGACTTGGCGTCGGTTTTAACCGACGCAACCCTAGCCTATTTCGACGCAATGTTAAGCTTAGGACATGTGTGTCAGACTTGGCGTCGGTTTTAACCGACGCAACCCTAGCCTATTTCGACGCAATATGAGACTATTTCGACGCAAGATACTTGTTGTCAATCATATGCATTACCCCTAATAATAATAATTATATATAATTATTTTTTATTATTTGCAGTTTTATAGCCTAAATATTAATAATTATATATTAATTTAATTGTTTTACACCCCTAAAAACAATAATAATTATATATTAATTTAACTGTTTTACACCCCTATACGAATGCAATGAATGTTTTACACCCTAATAATAATAATTATATATAATTATTTTTTATTATTTGTAGTTTTATACTAATTATAATAATTATAAACTCTAAGTGTTAGCCAATCTATCGTTTTACGAATTCTCCAAAACTAATTTCAACGATCCAAACCGTCAAAATTGTTTGTATATGCTTGGAGATCACATCAGCAAAAAATCACAAAAAAAAAACATTCAGAGATCAAGTAACGGGACAAAGCTTTTCGACGGTTATAAACGAAAAATCACGATTTAACGGTTATTTTAACTCCGATTTAGATGATTTTTTATAACTACACTCCTTGACCCTATATGAATACAATGAATGAATTCGATCTTCAATTTAAAATATTTACACAAGTGGATACCACAAAATCTTACGTTATACTTAATGAAAGTATAAATAAACTCTAAGTGTTAGCCAATCTATCGTTTTACGAATTCTCCAAAACTAATTTCAACGATCCAAACCGTCAAAATTATTTGTATATGCTTGGAGATCACATCAGCAAAAAATCACAAAAAAAAAACATTCAGAGATCAAGTAACGGGACAAAGCTTTTCGACGGTTATAAACGAAAAATCACGATTTAACGGTTATTTTAACTCCGATTTAGATGATTTTTTATAACTACACTCCTTGACCCTATATGAATACAATGAATGAATTCGATCTTCAATTTAAAATATTTACACAAGTGGATACCACAAAATCTTACGTTATACTTAATGAAAGTATAAATAAACTCTAAGTGTTAGCCAATCTATCGTTTTACGAATTCTCCAAAACTAATTTCAACGATCCAAACCGTCAAAATTGTTTGTATATGCTTGGAGATCACATCAGCAAAAAATCACAAAAAAAAAACATTCAGAGATCAAGTAACGGGACAAAACTTTTCGACGGTTATAAACGAAAAATCACGATTTAACGGTTATTTTAACTCCGATTTAGATGATTTTTTATAACTACACTCCTTGACCCTATATGAATACAATGAATGAATTCGATCTTCAATTTAAAATACAAAGAGTGACTCAACTCTTCTAAGCTTTCTAGGGTAATTAACTTTCCGATGTGGAGCAACTCTACATATCACCACACTTCCAACTTTGA
This sequence comes from Pyrus x bretschneideri, assembly GCF_019419815.1. Taxonomy (NCBI): domain Eukaryota; kingdom Viridiplantae; phylum Streptophyta; class Magnoliopsida; order Rosales; family Rosaceae; genus Pyrus; species Pyrus x bretschneideri. The sequence continues at coordinate 3,459,855 of NW_025999424.1, read as the reverse complement.
TTTGGGTTCAATGGTGTTTAATCCATTCTAGTAAATAACAACCAAATGTTATCAAATGTATCAAAATAACAACAAATTAAAATAACAATTAGAGTGCAAAAAAAATTAATTTAACATAATATATTCTTATATTCCTAAATATTATAAGTTTAGGTTATATTTAATATTGTTAATTTAACATAAATGCTTATAAATATTATTCATTCCATTTTCTCATAACAACTCAAATTATGTTCATCTAATCCATTCTAGTAAATAACAACAAAAAATTATCAAAATAACAACAAATTAAAATAACAATTACAGTGCAAAAAAAATTGATTCAACTTAATAAATTTATTTATTAAAATATTATATGACATAACATAACTAATTATTTTTAAATTTTGGGTAAATTGATTGGCATGTCTAATTATTTATTAAAATATTATATGACATAACATAACTTAATACATTTATTTATTTGTTCCTTTTTTTTTGGGAAGTACAAATTTTATTTTTATGTTCGGCGGGAGGTTTCCCGGTATTTTTTGCTGGGAATGGGTTGAATTGATTGGCATGTCAACTTGGACTGGTTTTAATCGAGGCAAAATTATACATTTTCGAGACTAATTGAATGTCAGACGATTCTTATTTCGAAGCAAATGTTTTCATATTTCGACACAAACTTTCTCTTATTAAAAACCTGTCAGGCTAACGTCGGTTAAAACCGACGCAATGTGACCTTATTTCGACGCAAAGGCATTTATGACTGAAACATGTCAGACTTTCAGTCAAAACTATGTCAGGCTATAATATAGGTCGAATCAGATATAGTGGCGGTTTTAAGCGACACAAACCTGTGCTTATTTCGACGCTATGCAAGCTAACGTCGGTTTTAAACGACGCAGTAGGCCCTTATTTCGACGCTATGCAAGATAACGTCGGTTTAAAGCGACGCAATAGGCTTGCACTGACAAGTATAGCAGGCTTTATGTCAGGTTACGTGTGGGGAGGTTTAGTCAGTGATTGTGTCGGTTTTAAGCGACGTAATGTATTCATATTTCGACGCTAAGTTGTTATCCATATTTAATTTCTGTCTCCCTTCACTTCCGTGTTCCACTTCTGTCTCTCCTCTCTATCACCCATTTCTGGCTTCCTCTTTCCCCCATTTCTAGCTTCCTCTTTCCCCCACTTCCTTCTCCTTCCATTAAGTTTTGCAATGGATAATTCCCGTGAAGATCAACGTTCTGAGGAACTTCATTTGGAAGAGGACGAGGGTGATGCTGGTTCTTTTTTGAATTGTTATGAGTGTCAGTTTTTTTTTTTTTTTTTGTGTGTTTGAACGATTATTATTGCTAATCTGAAAATATACTTTTGTTTCCTACTTTTTAATTGTGTGTTTGTATTAACAAGGTACATCTCAACGGAGGCGTGGACCCTCAATTCCTAAATGGACGAAACAGCTTTGTTCGTTTGATTCGTCCGGAAAATGCATTAGTGATAACGCTAGTGCTTTTTCAAAACATGTAGCAGCGGAGGTTAGGGACTATAGAAATCTTCCGTTGGAGAAAGATTGGCGTAAGGTTACGGAAGAAGATAAGGAAGCTTTTTGGAATAGAATAAAGGTATATATAGATCTTTTTATTTTTAGTTGAAAATAGAAGAATAGGTCAATGATTGTAATAATATTTGACTAGCGTGATTTTTTTTGTTTTTTGTTTTTATGTATGTAGGGAAGTATCTTTTTTGAAGATGCAGATATAGTAAAAATGCCTTTGATCCGTCATATGACGCTTAAGATTGCGGAGCATGCGCACAAAGAGTTTAGAAATAAGTTAAAAAAAAAGTATTATACTAAAAGAGCAGAACAGGTTCGCAGCGAGCCTCCTCCTGATGTGATTCCTACCCAGTGGAATGATTTGTTGGCATATTGGAATAGAGACAAAACAAAGGTAAACCCTACACGATTTATTTCGTTATAACTTTAAAGTTGCCTAATATAATCTTTTCTTTTTTCGTTCGTTTTTTTTCAGGAGGTTGCTGAAAAAAATAAGATTAATCGGGGATTGAAATCAATGAACCATACTACTGGTACAAAATCCTTTGCAAGAGTGCGGGAAGAATATGTATGGATTGTACATTTTCAAGAGATGATTAATTTTAAATAATTATATTTATTTTTAGTATGAGGTTTGCTTAATTTGTTTGTATGAAATTTTATTTTTGATAAAGCGGAAGAAGCATGGGAAAGAAGCAGATCCTGTAACCTTTTTTCGTGAATGTCATACACGAAAAGATAAATCATGGATTGATGAAACATCGGAGCGTACAGGGGTAATTGATTTTTTCGTGTTAGTATTTGATTTTATTAGTATTTATTATCTATAGCTTATTTTTCTGTTTTACGATTGAATTTTTGTTTTTAAAAATTGTAATGCAAGTCAACAATGGAGAGCAACCTGCAAACATTGATTGAGTCGGGCCAAGACGATAATGAAGATCTTAGGACCCAAGTTTATGTTGATACTATGGGTCCTGAGAGGTATAATAGAGTCAGAGGATACGGTCATGGTGTGACTCCTGATATGGTGTCTTATGCATCTTCTGCATCTTCTACATCAATTTCCTCTAGGAGATCATCTAAGAGTTCAATGGCGTTGCTAATGACTCAAAATAATGAGTTGAAATTGAGAGACGAAAATAATAATAAACGGATTTCGGACCTGGAGAACAAGCAAAATCAGTTGTTTGCATGGTTTTTTCAAAGATTTCAGCCACAACCACCATATAGCCCGGGAACCCAACAATCAGGCCACAGTCAACCTCCTCAACAGTCGGGCCAAAGTCAGCCTTCCCCTGCATATCCGTATGCTGGCAATAATCAGCAACCTCTATATCCTGTGTATCCGATGCCTGCGCAGCCCATGCCATACATGCAGCAGCCGCCCATGCCATACATGCAGCAGCCGCCCATGCCATATATGCAGCAGCCACCTTATCAAGTGCCAGTATATCGACCTGAGATGGCTGCTCCTAGTGGATCTTTTCCTGAAGTTCCAGTTGGGGGGTTTTCTGGAATGCTTGCAGGTGTTGGATTTGATGTGGACTTGTCGAGGATTTTTGGATCAGATGGAGGATCTCAAGGAGGAGTATCTCAAGGAGAAGATTCTCAAGCAGAAGGATCTGGACGACGTTCAGGCGCAGATTCGGTTGGGTAGTTTAATTGGTTCTTTTTCTTGTCGGTTAAATACGACAGTATAATTGGTCTATCTTTTTGTTTTTTTATGTTATGTTTGTAATGTCGGATTTAATGTTTGTTACGACGGACGACTTTTTGGATTTTATGTGAAATGTGAAATGTACGGTTTGGCACTATTGTTTTTGTTATTTATTTTCATTAATGTTTATTTTGATCTTAAAATTTATAATTTTTTTTGGTTGGAATTAATTGAAATTGCATGCAGTTGTTCATCCACTTTTATTATTATTAAAAAATATAGTGTCGGTTAAGACCGTTACTAGTTTTTATATTTTATTTATTTAATTGTTATCTAACGTCGGTTTAAGGAATATTTTATTTATTTCATTTCAATATAATGTCGCTTTAAAGCGACAGTATACTGCATACTTTATTATTAAATAGCTGATGCACGTGTAAGTATGCGTCGCTAGTTTTTATATTTTATTTATTTCATTGTTATCTAACGTCGGTTTAAGGAATATTTTATTTATTTCATTTTAATATAATGTCGCTTTAAAGCGACAGTATACTGCATACTTTATTATTAAATAGCTGATCCACGTGTAAGTATGCGTCGCTTTAAACCGACGTTAGGGTTAGTGTCGCTTTAAAGCGACACTGTGTAGTGGCGGATTAAGCTCAAAAAGCGACGCTGAAGCCCTTTTGCGACCCTAGCAATAGTGTCGCTATTGAAAAGCGACATTACATTATGTAATGTCGGATTTGTGCCAAATTTTCGACAGAAAGTTGATTTCTCGTCGGTTTGTCCTCCGCCGGTGATAGCATATATTGTAGTAGTGTTAAGATGGCAGGCAGATATTCAAATGCTACCGTAACCGGTCCGGCGGTTAATGCAAGCAAAATAAGCCGGTTAGTTTTGAGCTACTCACAAAATGAAAGCACAAAAAAAAAAAAAAAAAAAAAAAAACAGCACTTACTTTTATGAGCACACAATGGTAGAACAATGGAAGGAGCTCAGGACAGTGTGAGTCGCTTGAAATGCAAATTACTGGATCAGAAAGCCGTCTCTGGATTATACTTGTAGAGCTTCAGGGCAGGTCTTGCACTGCGCGGTGCGCAATGGTTGTTTATATATTTGGCTCTACACGCCAAGCACACTTGAAAATGCAAAGTTGCTTTTCTATTGCAGGGTCCCAGTGTGCATTTCTAGTGCATTTTCCAGTGTGCAAAGTTGTTTTATACCGGCTTCTTGCTAGTTTGCTGATACGGAGATTGCTCTATACTAGTATGGACTAATTTCAACAGAGTAAAAAAGAAAAGTAAAACAGTAAAAATGTAATTACAACTATAGTACGGACTTTCTCTTTCATAACGAAAACTAATGTAGAATATAGCGTGTTAAAAAAAGAATTCAATGTTTTGGAGGAATTGAACGCCTTGAGAGAAATCTATTTGAATCTATTTCAATGTTTTGGTGTCTTTCATAAAGACACCAAAACGACTGCTGCTTCCCCGGTTATGAGGATAGAAACTGTGATAAATTTCTCATTAATCTAGTATGGAATAATCATATCATTTGTAATAAAAAAAACAAACAAGAAATTGAAAAAGAAAAGAAAAAAATTAAATCAAGAGCCACCAGGTTAATGTTAAAGACCGGGTGCATGTTATTCCACCCAAAAAAACATTTTCTATTCGCCATCCTCTCCCGACTTTACCCTCGCCAAGTAATCAAGAATAAGTGGTTATCCGCGTCCATTTAGGTCATTCCACCCAAAAATGCTTTTTCTATTTACCATCCTCTCCCAACTTTACCCTCCCGACTTTACACTCGGCTAGTAATAAAAAATCAGCGTTTATCCGCGTCCATTTAGGTCATTCCACCCAAAATACTTTTTCTATTCGCCCTCTCCAGCTCGCCAAGTATTGCTGCGCAGTGCAAGTCCTGCCCTGACCACCGGACCGGTTACGGTAGCATTTGAATATCTGCTCGCATTGACGACGTTCAGAGAAGATGTCAGAATATAAAACTTTGAAACTCCCAATTCCTTGAACCCGACTTCCAGAAATTGAGATGTGCAATTTGAAGTTTTGAACCAAGGAGGAGTATTCACATATCACCGAATCCATGCTCCAGAAAACTATTACTTTAAATAAAAATCCAAATCCTTACACCCATTCTCCAGATTGTCCAGAATCATCAAAAGGAGGAGGGATTGGGGTTCGATTGAACCTCTCTGCGTGGTTTGCTGCGCGTCTCCTTAAAGAGAGGCAGAAAAAGGAAAAACAAAAAAAGGAAATAGAAAAGATAGTAATAATTAAAGCACGGTTAAGTTCCAGCCGCACGATCTCATTAAAGAGTCTGTGACAACTGAATATACCATAGGAATTTAAGTTACAAAACAAAAATTCTAGACTGATTTGGTATTTATTTCGGTTTTAATTTTTAACCATTTTTTGTGTTATACATAAAGGAAAAGTACGTTTTAGTGAAATAAGAAATTCAAAAGAGTGAAAGAATGACGGTGGAAGAAATGTAAAAATAATGTGTACGAAATGACACACACAACAAAAACTTAATATAGGGTAGTTATCATTATATCAAGTTTTTAATTTCATATAATTTTCATCCCTCCTTCCTCCCACAACCTCCTTTCATCCCTCCTTCCTCCCACAACCTTCTTTCATCCCTCTCCGTTACTTATTTTTCTCATATATTTTCTCTCTCTAGCACAAAAATACATTAGAAAAGTAAATTATGTTAATTGCCAACTCTTTTCGCAAGAATTAGGATTTAGGATGTCATTGCTTGAATCTTCTTTCACATATTACCACTTCACACTTAACTATTCATAAGCTGAGTTCAATATAGTCCAACTCAAAAAACAACACGTAAAAATAATACCCCAAACCTAAACTAAAACCATGGTAGAAGTTGCTTGAGGAAGCTCATCATTTCGTTCCTCGGATTCCATTGTGAAACGTCAGATGATCATGTTTAGATGCTCTTTCAATTTGGCAAATGTATGAACAACTGATGCAATTACATTTTGGTACAACGTTTTGAGGTATTTGCAAGCGTACTCAGCTACAATGTTCACAAACCAAACAACCCAAAAGAAAACCTGGCACAAGGATCACCACTTCTAAAATCAAGGCAAGACTTCCAAAGAGGAGGCTAATCTTATAGATGATTGATTCTGCTAAATCCGAATTTGGGCAAGCTTGGACGTGTAGTATTATAGAACCAATTAGTGATCCGACATAAGTGATTAGCGCAATGATAAGGGACACCATAGTTGGATAGTTTGTGTCGAAGAGAGACTCATTTCTGACTCCCTGCTTTAGTCGGAGGAAACCGCCCAACATGGTGATGAGGGAACATATATACGTATGCAGTACATTTGTAGAACGTTCTTGGCTTGTGTGTTGTATACATATAGTTAATGAAAAAGTTGAATGGAATTGCATTAATGAATTATCTACAATATATATGGTTTCTTAATTAATAGAAAAATGTTAGGAAGACCATGTTTTTGTACTATTTGATGTGGTAAATGACGTGTACATGTCACTTCAATTAATAAATTTATATTAATAAATGTTGCGTATATGTCACATGTCACATGAGATGGTACACTAATGTGATATAAAGAATGAGAACGTATGATCTACCTATAAATTAATAAAGCTAATAAATCATCTGAAATAAACTGATTAAGTAGGTAAGTTGTAACAAGGTACATAGCTAGCTGGTATTTTTCTTCAATGTTTGTTAATAACTAATCGATATAGAGTTATAGACATTCGGCACTCTTAATTTCTCAATAAAAAAATGCCTAGACATATCAAGAGCTGAGTTCTATAGCTTAATTGCTAATTAATCAGTTCTTTTTTGGCATCCCATCATTTTCCCCAAATAAAAGGAATAAAAAGAAAAGAGGCAAGCAGATCATACACTTACCCTTCTAGCTCCGAACGTAGCGAGCAATGTCTGGGACACGATCCATCTGCGTTATATAACGCTTCTGTACAGAGGAATACAATAACAAAATTCAGATCGAAGACTCGTCACACCTTCACACGCACACACACACAAGAGCTCTGTTTTCTCCTTTCCAGAAACGAGAGCTCTGTTTTCTTTTTTTCTTTTCGTTTTTAAATTCTGGCAAAAGAGGACTCCAAAACAGAAATTCGTTACGAAGAATATGGCCATTTACAGCCGTCAAGCTTAAGACAGTGCTTAAGAATGTCAAGCAGATATTCAAATGGTACCCTAACCAGTCCGGCGATGAATGCGAGCAAAAAAACGCAGTTACTTTTGAGCTACACTCCCAAATTGAAGCGCAAAAAAAAAAAAAAGAAAAGAAAAAGAAAAAGGGCACCTACTTTTGTGAGCAGACAAGGGTAGAACGATGGACGGAGCTCTGTAGGGTGTACGTCGTCTTCAAATGCAAATTACTGAACCTATGATCTTGTGAGTGAAAAAATGCAAGTGGGCGCTGCCTGGATGTTGGGCGGAAGGGCAGGCGGTCTCTGATCATATTTAGACAGGTGTTGGAATATTAGTAATTGGATGGGTAGGATAACTTCTACGAGCCAGCATCCATAGGCGACAAACTGTGGGCCTACCATCAACGACAACCCCCTAGCTCGTAACCCAATAAAAATAAAAATAAAAAACAGTTGAAACCATACGAAGAATTTGATACTATACCAAGAGTTTGAAACTATATGAAGAGTTTGAAATTATACAGTGAAACTATACGAAGAGTTTGAAATTATACAAAAATTTTGAAACTATACGAAAAGGTGAAATTATACCGTTTGAAACTATACGAAGAGTTTGAAATTATACACAAAGTTTGAAACTATACGAAGAGTTTGAAACTATACGAAAATGTGTGTGCTATTCACACTTTTCTTTTTACTTCTCACACATTTCTAATTAATTTCGATTCATTGATGTTCTTCAATTTATTTAATCCAACAATCGCAAATCAAGAAGATGTGTGAAAAGTTAAAAATGATGTGTGAAATAGGATCACTTCATCGAATATGCAAAACAAAGACAGAAAGCGAGTGTTGACGATCAAACCAAAATGGAAAACGACTGTTGAGGATGAAACCACACTGGAAAGCGACTCGTTGACGAAGAAAACAAAATGGAAAGCGACTCAGATAAATGTTGATGCCACAACATTTATGTCTTCTAATCTGATCATAAAAGATGGAAGATGCGCAAGATTAAATCAACGGCTCAGATAAATGTTGAGTGCCTAATTGGAGCAGGTTAGTCTTTTCAACTTAAACAATCAGAAATTAAATTGTTCCCTTTTTGAGTTTATTATGTGCTGACTTAATGTGCAACTGGTCGGTAGCGGCTGCTGACTGTGCTGAGTCGAACAAGACTGTTTCCTTTCCTTTTCCTGGAATCTGGATAAGACTATGGAGGATGATGGACCCTTGGGTAGAATGACATGATTATCCCCTCCAGCCAGAATGTGACATGATTCCCTCATATATATAGACCAATCCCAATGCATGTAATTTTATTTGTGTAAAGTTTCCATTTATAAAGAAGTTTCAGGCTATTTGTTAACTTTGTACGTAACAAAGTCGTTTTTGATTTAAATATTTTTTTTTTTAATTTCTTGTTTGTTTTTTATTACAAACGATATTATTATTTTATACTAGATTAAAGAGAGGAATAATGTGAATCCGAAATATAATAAATTGAAGAGGAATGCCCTAACCATCAATTCAATATTAGCGATTATACATGTTAGAGAGTCGATACTAGCATTTGTACTACAAGTAGTATAAAGAGACAGAATTGATGAGAAGGTGTGTTACAGAATATCAGCAAATGTTATGGTTGGAGACAAAATTTATTTGATACATAACTTGGATTGGAATTTGAAAATGAAAGGGAAAGTTATTGTGTACTGTTTCTCTTATAATTTACAATCTGCTTGGGACGAAATGCAGAGGCGAGTAGATGCAACATTCTCGGTATAAGTCGAGACTTTCACCAAACTGAGACGCCGTTGGCATGCGTGAATGAAATAGTTTCAGAGAAAAATGGATGCAAAAATCAACGTCAAGCACCGGCCTTCTTCCTAGCCTTGTGGTTAAGCGCACCAGCATGGACACGGCTTTGGGTTCGAAGACTACTGCAGTTTATGTTACACTCTCTTTGTCTCAGTTTAACAAATTCTTCTGTAAACTTATTTTGATTAATCATACAAGTTCACTCTGAATACCGGAAACCAAATTAAGGATTGTGTGCAATTACAACTCCATGGCTTAAAAATTCCAAGGAAAGATATCCATGCATATTAACTCTACTGCGATGCACTTCTGTATCTCTATGGAAAGGGTAGCTCTCCATGTTTATTGTTGAGGAACACGAGAGTTAGTTTTCTCATATATTTTCTATCTCTAACACGAAAAATATATCAGAAAGTTAATTACCAACTCTTTTCACGGAAATTAGGATGTCGTTGATTGAATTTTCTCTCACATATAACCACTTCGCAGTTAACTAATCATAAGTTGAGTTCAATGTAGCCCAACTCAAAATAAGGAAAAAAAATAACGAGTAAAACGTATACTTTAAACCTAAACCTAAACCGTGGTAGAACTCACTTGAGGAAGCTCATTAGTTTGTTCTTCAGGTTTCATTGTGAAACATCGGATAATCATGTACAGATAGTCTTTCAATTTTCCAAATGTATGAACAATTGATGTCATTGCACTTTGATACAACATTTCAAGGTATTGACAGGCGTACTCAACTACAACGTTCACAAACCAAACAACCTAGAAGAATAGGGCGACTAGCCCTAAACCTGGCACATGGATCACCACTTCTAAAATCAAGGCAAGAATTCCAAAGAGGAGACTAATCTTATTGATGATTGATTCTGCCAAATCCGAATTAGAGCGAGTTTGGACGTGTATTCTAGAGCCAATTAGTGATCCGCCATAAGCAATTAGCGCAACGATAAGGGACACCATAGTTAGGTAGTCTGTGTTGAACAGAGACTCATTTCTAGTTCCTTGCTTCAATTTGACGAAGATGCCGAGCATGGTGATGAGGGAACATATATATTTATGCAATACTTTTGTAGGATCCGGCAAGGATTCTTTTCCCTAACTAACTAGTATATGGGCCCACAAACAAAATTTGTGCCAAATTTTTTATTTTTGTTTTTAAATTTGGAGAGAGTAAGAGATTGAGAGAGAACGTGGCAGTTGAGAAGGAGGGAGAGAGGTTTCTTTGTTTTTTTTTTAATTAGAAATGTTAAAATCACATGTAGGTGAGGTTTTAACAAAAAAAATAGCAAAATTTTGTTTTGTAAAATTACATTATTATCCTTAAAAAAATTTTGTTGTGATAGAAGACTAAATAGTCTTTTCATCCTATTTTGGTTGATAAAGAGAGTTCTATTAATATGTAGTTTATGTATCGGAAAGCTTAATCTTTTGATTGAATTGGAATGTGAAAGATGTATGGATGCTTAAAAGCTTAAAACTCTAGAATGTTGAACCCTTTTTTAGTATTTGTGATGGACTAGCTTAAACCAACCAAATCAAACCAATTAACAATGATTTGGTTCGATTTCAATGGTGGTATTGATAAAAAATCAAACCGAATTGTTAAATGGTAATTAGTTTCATTATATTTTTTGTGTCAAATTGAAACAAACCGAACCATGCTCACCCATAACCAAAACCACCACTAAAAGTTTGGTTCGATTTCTAAACCATTTGACTTTTTAATGGTAAAAGTCGAACCAACAACTACAATTTGAGTTGGTTAGTTTTCCATATCTTTTTTCGAATTTTTTTGATATTTTTACAGAAACATCAACCGTATCAAAGAAATTTCAAACACTAGTGACTTCACGTCCACGTGATCCAATGACCAAAGTTTAAAATTTTCCTCGTGATGCTAAACCCGTTTTATTTGAAAAGAGATGAAAGTGAAATGGGACGTAGGTGATAAAATTTAGCACAAATTTTTCCCTCCCTTCCAGAGTGGATGGCACGACAACCTTTTGTATGTCGTTTCGTGGCCAATAACCTCCCACGCCAAGTGTGATACAGACACTGCTTTTCCCCTTCACTCAAAACCCAGACTCCGTTCTCTGCCCTCCCTCTATTCTTTATCCCCTTCATATAAATTTACGTAGCAATATTTTAACGTTATCTATTTAACCCAAAAAGTTTCATAGTAATATACTCCACATGGAGCTAGCAAGAAAAAGCAGCGCAAGAAATGAAACAGCAAAACGGAGCACAAAATGCAGTCGTGCTTGAAAGAGCTATTCAATTAGGATGTCATTGCTCGAATTTTCTTTCACATATTACCACTTCACACTTAACTATTCATATGCTGAGTTCAATATAGTCCAACTCAACAAAATAAGTAAAAAAATAACGAGTAAAAGAAATACCCCAGACCTAAACTGTGGTAGAAGTTCCTTGACGAAGCTCATTAGTTTGTTCTTCTAGTTCCGTTGCAAAACGTTGGATGATCATATTCAAATAATCTTTCAATTTGCTAAATGTATGAACAACTGATGCAATTGCATTTTCACACAACGTTTTGAGGTACTCGAAGGCGTAGTCATTTCGTACAACCTTCACAAACCAAACAACCCAGAGCAATCCGGCTACAAGCCCTAAAATTGGCACAAGGATCACCACTTCTAAAATCATGACAAGAGTTCCAAAGAGGAGGCTAATCTTATTGATGATTGATTCTGCCAAATCCAAATTAGGGTGAGCTTGAACATGCAATATTCTGGAGCCAATTAGTGATCCACCATAAGCGAGTATGGCAACGATAAGAGACACCATAATTGGGTAGTTTGTATCGAACAGAGACTCATTTTTGGCTTCCTGCTTCAGTTGGATGAAGATGCCTAGCATATTGATGAGGCAAGAGATATATTTATGCAATAATCTGTGTATATATGACACTTCTGTACAGAGGAAAACAAACACAAAATCCAGATCGTCAGATCGAAAACTCATCACACCTTCACACAGAAACAAGAGCTCTGTTTTCTTTTTTTAAATTTCCAGCGAAAGAGAACTCCAAAACAGAAATTGACGAAGAATATGGTCAATAGCGGCCGTCAAGCTTAAGACAGTACTTAAGATGACAGGCAGATATTCAAATGCTACCGTAACAGGTCCGGCGGTTAATGCGAGCAAAAAAAGCCGGTTAGTTTTGAGCTACTCACAAAATGAAAGCACAAAAAAAAAAAAAAAACAGCACTTACTTTTAAAAGCACACAACGGTAGAACAATGGAAGGAGCTCTGGACAGTGTGAGTCGCTTGAAATGCAAATCGGTGGATCAGAAAGCCGTCTCAGATTTTACTTGTAGAGCTTCAGAGCAGGACTTGCAAACTGATGTAATAGTACCTGATTATATTTGGCGAGGGTAAAGTCGGGAGGGGAGGGCGAATAGAAAGGGCTTTTCTATTAGAATAGAAAAGGCAAAAATTTCTAAAGGCTTTCTCTCCTCTCTGATTGGTCGTTCGCCCTTTTCTATTCGCGTGTTGGCCATTCACCCTTTTCTCTCCTCTTGGGAACTCTTGCCTTGATTTTAGAAATGGTGATCCTTGTGCTAGGTTTAGGGCTAGCTACACTATTCTTTTGGGTTGTTTGGTTTGTGAGCGTTATAGCTGAGTACGCCTGCAAATACCTTGAAGCGTTGTATAAAAGTACAGTTGCATCAGTTGTTCATACATTTAACAAATTGAAAGAGCATCCAAACATGATCACCCGACGATTTGTAATGGAACCCGAAGAACAAACTGATGAGCTTCCTCAAGTAACTTCTACCATGGTTTAGGTTTAGGTTTGGGGTATTACTTTTACTTGTTAATTTTTTTTTCTTATTTTATGAGTTGGACTATATTGGGCCCGAGTTCTTCATGATATGTATTTGTAATGCTCTATTATCAATGAATGAAATATCGTAATCTTCTTCTTAAAAAAAAAAAAAAAAGACCTAATTAAACTTCCTTTTAATCAGGGCAAGTCACTCTTTTCGTTTGCCCAAAAAAAGAAAAATCTAATCTAATTTTTAAATCCGTTTATTTCTACAGCAATCCGTTTGGTACTAACAAAACTCCGAGACTTCTTATTAGTTTGCTGATACGGAGATTGCTCTATACTAGTATGGACTAATTTCAACAGAGTAAAAAAAAAAAGTAAAACAGTAAAAATGTAATTACAACTATAGTACGGACTTTCTCTTTCATAAAGAAAACTACTGTAGAATATAGCGTGTTAAAAAAAGAATTCAATGTTTTGGAGGAATTGAACGCCTTGGGAGGACAAGGCAATCTCATTCTGGATGAGGAATCATACAATTCATGGACTGGAAAGGAACATTGGGTTGAAATGTGCTTGTGTGGAGCTAGGATTAACGATAATCACTAGAAAATGAAATGCAACTTTGAAATTATGTAATCCTTTTGTAGAAAATTCTTCCCTTGTGCTGTTATACATATATAGTTAATGAGAAAATTAAATGGAATTGCATTAATGAAATATATATAGTAATCTTAACTAATAGAAAAATGATAGGAATACAATATTTTTATACCATCTAATATGAAAAGTGACTCGTGTGGTATAAATATCTGGTCTTCCTAGTATTACTCTACCTAATAAGAAGAATGAGAATGTATGATATCTAGAAATTAATCACGCTAATATATCATTTGAAATGAACTAATTTAGTACGTAAGGAAGTTATAACAGGGTACCTAGCTAAGCCAATTGCCATTTTCTTCAATGTTTGTTAATAACAGATTGATTTAGACATTCAACACTCTTAATTTGTCAAAAAAAACAAATGAAAATTTAACATTACCCCTTGAAACTATATTTTCCTTAACTAGAATCCATTTCCTTTTGTTTTCTTGATTAAAGTCCATTGACTAGACTCCAACTAAGCAATTTTTTTTAATTAAATTTGACTTTTCACATTGTGTATTTTTCAAATACCTAAACTACCCATATTAATACTTGGATAGAGTTTTTGGACCTTTTACTTGTTATATCCATTTAATTATTATATTTATTTTACAAAATATTTCATGCCATTCATTGTATTCAAGGTATTTACTTTCAAATTGTTATAAGGTGCCGATCGAAAAGTAATAATACCAATTTCTTGACTTTGTGCATTAAATATACAAGTTAATTTACCTACCAGTGTAGCACTAAACCTAAAACAGCTTCGGCTATTGTATATATACTCCAATCCTTAATGCACCAAAACAAAGCTATATGTACCGTAATTTTTACCTACAAAATAGTCTAATTTACCTATTCCATCAAACCAAAATTTAAAGGGTCTAATTTACTTCGAAAATTGTTTAATTTACCTACATGATTTATGTGCAGTAGATTGCAAGTTTATTTAATTACCTACATGCACAAACCACAACATTCAAACAATATCTAATATCACTATTTTTTTTTGGAATATGTAAATTAATTTAAACTTAGGTAAATTAGTATAATTATGACTCTATTCTATCTTAATTTTCTTTCTTTCATAGTTATGCTTTTGTTTGGCATTTAACATAGGATTGAGGGGAATGATCATACATGCGTTGGGCTACTGTGATTATGGATGAAAATGCAGCCTAGAAAACTGTTCAAAACCCCTTTCCATCGTTTCTATGATAGACTGGTTGGATGTTGCGACGAAATTTCAATTTTGTGTTTTGGCTAGGTTGAATGGAATCACCGGAGAAGGGTGGTGGTGGGTGGGTGGCTGTGTGAGATTTTTTGTATTTGAGAGCTGGGGTGAATTCAACAAAAGGAAGGGTAAAGTTCGAATTGTAGGGAGAAAATTTAATTGTGGGGTGTTTTCAACAAATTATGGGGTGTGAATAAAAAAAATCCATAATATTTTACATCAGTAGGTAAATTAATTTATTTGTAGGTAATTACATGATTAAAAAATTATTATCTTTTTCAATACGAGATATGTCTACTATTATTTTTTTTTGAATATGGTAAATTAATTTATATATGTTACTAATATTTATGATACAAGAAAGGTAAAATATTCATATGGATTTAATTGCTCATCATAATTAGGATGAGTAATAATATTTATTGAAAAAATTAGGATTTTGGGCATAAGCATTAAATGTGTTGTGATAATTGGTTATATATTTATCTACATGGCTGTTTATTTGAAATTTGAGTTTTATTTGAATGGTTAAAATTGAATGGATTTTTGTTTGAAAAATAGGAATTTCAAGGGCGTATATCTATAGAACCAAAAAAAAAAAAAAAAAAAAAAAAAAGAGCTCTTAGAGGGACTTATCAGTTCTATAGATCAATTGCTAATTAATCAATTCTTTTTGGTCTCCCTATCATTCTTCCCAAATAAAAGGCAAAAAAAAAAAAAAAAAAAAAAACCAAGCTGATTATACACTTACCCTTTCAGTTCCGAACGTACAGGGACGCTAACAGCAATGTTTGGAACACGATCCATCTGCGTATATATGACACTTCTGTACAGAGCAATACAAAAACAAAATTCAGACCGAAGACTCGTCACACCTTCACACACACAAAGACGCAAGAGCTCTGTTTTCTCTTACCGAAAAACAGAGAGCTCTGTGTTTCGTTTTGTTTTGTTTAAATTCCGGCAAAAGAGTACTCCAAATCTGATTTGCGAAAAACACTATCGCCAATTGCGGCCGTCAAGCTTAAGAGAGTACTTAAGATGGCAAGCAGACATTCAAATGGTCCGGCGGTGAGTGCGATTTGAGCTACACTCAAAAAATGAAAGCAGAAAACAAAGGCACTTACTTTTGTGAGCGGCCAAGGGTTGAAGAATGGAAGGAGCTGTGTAGAGTGGACGTCGTCTTCAAATGCAATTATTGAACCAGAAATATGAACTTGTGAGGGAAAAAATGCAACTGGGCGCTGCCGCGATGTTGGGCAGAAGAGAAGGCCGTCTCTGAGTATATTTATACCGGTGTAGGAATAGGAAGCGGCACTCAGCTTACATCTTCGAACATGCAAAACAAAGATAGAAAGCGACTAGTTTTCCGGCTTGGTGTGGGATGGGTTCTTGTCGAACAGAAGAAGGCGACTAGTTTTCCGGCTTGAAGTTGCCCTGTGGGATAGAAAGCGACCAGTTGTGGAGGATGAAGTTCTTGACGGGCCATAATTTAAGTAAAAAAAAGTGAAGTTGTGATGTAAAAAGAGGATTAAAGCTTTTTTTTTTTTTTTTTTTGGCTCAAAATAAAAAGATCTGTATTAAAGCGTTAATTCCGGCTTTCCTTCGACCAACGAGTCCTCCAAGCAACTTTGACTTTAGAAAACACCAGATGTAGACATCGCTGCCACGGAGAGTGTCATTTTCTTTTGGAGTGGTCGTGGCGTGGAAATATTATTACCATAGACAATAAACTAGCGCAGTGATAATGGCATCCTTTAACCGACCAACAAAAAATGATTAGTCAAGTAATCCTCATTGTAAACCCACACGAAGGAAGCTCCTATATGTAAAGCTTCAAGTGAGGTGTGTAGTGATTTATACCCAAGGGAAAGTCAGCGACGAAGTTAAAAATGTGTCAAGATTTCAAAAATATGAGTTTATATGGTGGACTTGCATTGTACTATTTGCACAACGAGACAAATGTTTGAGTTTTATTACAAAAATTCATCGGTATAATTAGAAGTGGAACTAATCGATATTAAACTGAAATTTGTCAATTCTAATTTTAATGTGAGATTATTGTGTTCTTTAACCGAATGAAATGGGAGAGAATTCGAAGGTTTCTGTGATATTAGTTTGAAGAAAAAACTTTTATTTTTGATTTCACAGGCTCAAAAGTCAAAACAAAGAATTGGAATTTAGAACGAAATGCCAAAAAGGAATTTAGCAACTGCACTTAATTGTATACAATAGTCAGGTAATAGTGAACTAATACAATCGAAGCAAGAGTTCCAATTTCCAAACAAGAGGCAGATATTATTCATGAGTTCCGAACAAGAATGTGTACATTATTTCTTATGACTCTTTTGCTTTTGATGAAATGCAGAGGCGAATTGATGTAATTGTATCCTCTACATGAGTTTAGACTTTCACCGAATTGAGATGCCGGAGGAGCACGTAAACTGAACGACGTTCAGAGAAAAATGGGTGCAAAAATCAACCTCAAGTTTTGAAGATATCAGAACAACTCTATAAAACTTTGAAAATCCCAATTCCTTAACCCGATTTCCAGAATTGAGACGTGCAATTTGAACCAAGGAGGAGTGTTCACAAATCACTGAATCTATACTCCAGAAAAGTATTACTTGAAAATACAAACCCAAATCCTTGAACCCACTCTCCAGATTGTCCAGAATCATCAAATGGATGAGGGATTGCGGTTTGGAATTTGAAAGTAATTATCGACAATTAGTAGACTTTTATGTGGAAGAATTTGAAGGTTTTGGTATTTCGGAGTGGTTCAGGATGTGGGGTTTATATTGAAGGGAGGGACGGTGCGAAATTGCGACGGAGGAGCAATTGGTAGAAGGGTTGCAACAAAAACCTCTTTTATTTTTTTTTTTAATTATACAAAAATATTTTGTTAATATTTAAATATAAATAGTTTTTTAAATTATTTTAATTTGCATGACAATATTTAAATAGACTTGTGGTATGTGTCATATTAGCACATAATAGATTTTTTGACAGCATTGTGATGAAATGATCACATTGATGTGCGAGACCCATTTTCAGGAACCACATTGATCAATTTTCAATTTTATAGACCATCTTGATGGGATAGATCAATCTCAGGGACTATTTATGATAAAAACTCTTTAGAGATTTATGTGTATTTTAAGTCACAGCATAATATAAGCTTAATGACTATTTACAAATAGACATTTGTGTGTAATTTATGCTTGAAGAGGATCCTCAAGATCACTTTGTGGGGATCCTAAGGATCTCCACATCCTAGCCGTTAATCATAAATCGTGTGATCAGTTTTCGTCAAATACTATTTATGTTTAATTTTAAATATAAAAAAATCATATAATTTCTGACCATACAATACACGATGAATAGTTAAGATGTGAGGATCCCCACAAAGTGGATCCGGATGGGATCCAATTCCTTTTATGCTTACAAAATGTGTGCCAAATTTTTTATTTTTGTTATTAAATTTGGAGAGAATAAGAGAGTGAGAGAGAACGTGAGAGTGGAGATGGAAGAAGAGAGGTTTTTTTTTTTTTTTTTTAAACAAAATCAAAATTAGAGATGTTAAATTACATGTAGGTGAGGCTCAAACAAAAAATAGCAAAATTTTGTTTTGTAAAATTACATTACTACTCTTAATTTTGTTGTTGTGATAAAAGACTAAATAGTATTTTCACTCTATTTTAATTGACAAAGAGAGTTCTTTTAATATGTAGTTTAGATAAGTCGTTTGGTAGTCTGAGATTTTTTAAACTAAAACATAGTTTTATTTGACTTGATAAATATTTATGTATCGGAAAACTTAATCTTTTGATTGAATTGGAATGTGAAAGATGTGTGGATGCTTAAAAAATTAAAATTCTAAAATGTTGAACCCTTTTTTAATTTTTGGACTAGGCATAAACCAACCAAATCAAACCGATTAACAATGATTTGGTTCGATTTCAATGGTGGTATTGATAAAAAATCAAACCAACTATTAAATGGTACTTAGTTTCGTTATATTTTTTGTGTCAAATTGAAACAAATCGAACCATGCTCACCCGTAACCAAAACCGCCACTAAAAGTTTGGTTCGATTTCTAAACCATTTGACTTTTTAATGGTAAAAGTCGAACCAACAACTACAATTTGAGTTAGCTAGTTTTCCATATCTTTTTTCGATTTTTTTGGATATTTCTACGGAAATATCAACCGTATCAAAAAAATTTTAGACACTGGTGAGTTCACAATCATGTGATCCAATGACCAAAGTTTAAAATTTTCCTCACCAAAGAAGAGATACTAAACCCGTTTTTAATTGAAAAGAGATGAAAGTGAAATGGGACGTAGGTGATAAAATTTAGCACAAAAATGTTTTTTTCCCTCCCTTCCACAGTGGATGGCATGACAACCCTTAGTATATCGTTTCGTGGCCAATAACCTTCCACGCCAAAGTGTGATACAGACACTGCTTTTCCCCTTCACTCAAAACCCAGACTCCGTTCCTCTCTGCCCTTCCTCTAAGCTTATCTCCTCATTCGACAGAACATGGACACCGTCATCTCCAATTTAGCATTACCATCCACATGTTGGTTCACTTTTAACCAATCTAGTTAAATTTATTGGTTTACTTTCTAATGCCTGATTGAAAGAGCTCTTCGTTGATCAGTAATGTTGACCACAAGTTGGCCAAGGATTTGAAAATTAGATTAGAAATTTCTTTTGTTTTTTGGCAAACAAAGAGAGTGACTTGCCCTGATTAAAAAAGTAGACAAAACTAAAATCAATTCATATAAATTTACATAGCAATACTTTAACACTATCTATTTAACTCAGTAAGTTTCATAGTAATACACTCCACATGGAGCTAGAAAGAAAGAGCAGCACATGAAATGAGACAGCAAAACGGAGCATAAAATGCAGTCGTGCATGAAAGAGCTAATCAATCAGGCTGTGGTTGCTTGAATTTTCTTTCACATAACACCACTTCGCACTTAACTATTCATATGCTGAGTTCAATATAGTCCAACTCAACAAAATAAGGAAAAAAAAATAACGAGTGAAAGAAATACCCCAAACCTAAACATGTGGTTACTTGAGGAAGCTCATCAGTTTGTTCTTCGGGTTCCATTGCGAAATGTCGGATGATCATGTTCAGATGGTCTTTCAATTTGACAAATGTATGAACAACAAATGCAATTGCATTTTCATACAACGTTTTGAGGTACTCGAAGGCGTAGTCATTTCGTACAACTTTCACAAACCAAACAACCCAGACCAATCCGGCTACTAGCCCTAAAACTGGCACAAGGATCACCACTTCTAAAACCAAGGCAAGAGTTCCAAAGAGGAGGCTAATCTTATTGATGATTGATTTTGCCAAACACGAATTAGGGCCTCCAAAGCCAATTAGTGATCCGCCATACGCGAGTATGGCAACGATAAGAGACATCATAGTCGGGTAGTTTGTATCGAACAGAGACTCATTTTTGGCTCCCTGCTTCAATTGGATGAAGATGCCTAGCATGGTGATGAGGGAAGAGATATATTTATGCAATACCATTGTAGAACGTTCTTCGTCGCTTGTGCTGTTATATATAGAGTTAAAGAGAAAATTAAATGGAATTGGAATATCTAGAAATTAATCAAGTCAATATATCAACTGAAATCAACTAAGTACTCAAGCAATAGTAAGTTGTAACAGGGTACCTATCTAGCTGCTATTTTCTAAATGATTGTTACAACGAATTGATCTAGACATTTGACGCTCTTAATTGTGAAAAAAAAAAAAATGCCTAGAATTATCGAGAGGTGAGTTCTTGATAAATTAACCGCTAATCAATCAGTTATTTTCTTCATTTTTAGGTTAGATACGAGGGAATGGAATCTTGGAACCCACCCTCTCTCACTAATTGGGGAAGTATCCACCCCCCCCCCCCCCCCCCCCCCCCCCCATAATTTAATAAGCTATTTCGGTACGTACAACGCATGAACCAATTTCATTTCCAACACAACATCGTTTATAACAAGTGTTGTTTTGGATGCCCACTTCCCCATGGCCTCATCGCACAATAATATGGATTTATCGTTATTCAATCAAGTCGGGCTACATCCACTGTGTAAATATGTGCCATTAAATGTGATATCCTAACATTTTCTCCGAATAAAAGGCGAGGAAAAAAAAAGGGGAAGAAGAGTGTATGCTTACCCTTCCAGTTCCGAACGCGGGAGATCCATCTGTGTATATCTGACACTTCTGTACAGAGGAAAACAAACACAAAATCCAGATCGTCAGATCGAAAACTCGTCACACCTTCACACAGACGCAAGAGCTCTGTTTTCTCTTCCTGAAAAACAAGAGCTCTGTTTTCTTTTTTTAATTTCCAGCGAAAGAGAACTCCAAAACAGAAATTAGAGACGAAGAAGATGATCAATAGAGGCCGTCAAGCTTAAGACAGTACTTAAGATGGCAGGCATATATTCAAATGCTACCGTAACCGGTCCGGCGGTTAATGTGAGCCAAAAAAGCCGGTTAGTTTTGAGCTACTCACAAAATGAAAGCACAAAAAAAAAAAAAAAAAAAAAAAAACAGCACTTACTTATATGAGCACACAACGGTAGAACAATGGAAGGAGCTCTGGACAGTGTGAGTCGCTTGAAATGCAAATTACTGGATCAAAAAGCCGTCTCTGGATTATACTTGTAGAGCTTCAGGGCAGGGCTTGCACTGCGCAGTGCGCAATGGTTCTTTATATATTTGGCTTTACCTGTATCTTTCTCAGAAGTGTGCATTTTCACACTGGACTTACATAAATCCGACCCTCAAATTATTTTGTGATTGACATCATGGATGTTTAAAATTAATCCAGATACATTATTTGGAATTGTTCATGGGCTTTGCTCATTATCTATGTACAAACTTTGCTTCAATGTGATTGACATCATGGATGTTTTGGGTGGAAATCTGGACCCACCAATCTTCAACAGTGTGTTTCAAGGATTATGTAAGTCATTATTTTGTGACTTATGTAAAGTCATTATCTGGGCTTTACCTGTATCTGGGATAATGACTCACAAAATAGTCCTATTTGGGATTTATGTGCAGTGTAAGTCATACTGGGATTTATTGACTCACAAAATAATTTGAGGGTGGGATTTATGTAAGTCCAGTAATTTGCATTTCAAGCGAGTCACACTGTCCTGAGCTCCTTCCGTTGTGTGCTCATAAAAGTAAGTGTTGTTTTTTTTCTGTGCTTTCATTTTGTGAGTAGCTCAAAACTAACCGGTTTTTTTTGCTCGCATTAACTGCTGGACCGGTTACGGTAGCATTTGAATATCTGCCTGCCATCTTAAGTACTGTCTTAAGCTTGACGGCCTCTATTGACCATCTTCTTCGTCTCTAATTTCTGTTTTGGAGTTCTCTTTCGCTGGAAATTGAAAAAAAGAAAACAGAGCTCTTGTTTTTCAGGAAGAGAAAACAGAGCTCTTGCGTCTGTGTGAAGGCTTGACGAGTTTTCGATCTGACGATCTGGATTTTGTGTTTGTTTTCCTCTGTACAGAAGTGTCATATATGTTGGAGAACAATTTAGAAACAATAAAATAACAGAAATACAGAACCGAAATACTTATACTTTATTATTAAAAAATACTTATAATACAGAATGCAATTACACAATAATTACAAAAATTAAAATGATAATAATTTGAATGAATCGAAGGTAGAGGCTAGCGCAAACGCTATGTCCTTCGAACAATATTTCCGTCCCACTCGTGTGCTTGTGGTTCTACAACGTCTGCTCGACCAGGATACAACTACCTAATTCTACAACCCGCACTGGATTATAGAACTCTAGCGAATTGCTTTGTGTGTTTACTCTTTGGAAATTTTGTACGGAAGACAAGGAGGAAGAAAAGATGATTTTTGATGGAACTGAGGATTTCAGTTATATAAGCTCTTTCATACCTCTTCAAATACCTTTTAGATGTATCTAAAGCTATACAACTCTTTCCAAAGAGTAGTGTCTATTAATCAAAACGTTTTTAATTAATTTAATTAAAAACTTAATTCGAAATTAAAACTTAATACCTCTTCAAACACCTCTTGATTAATTAATCTTAATTTATATTAATATTATAGTATAATCATCAAGCCTAATCCACATAATTAGTGGCCCAAACCTCAATCCTTATTCCAAATGGTCCAAGTTCTAATTACTAAGAAGAATGAATAAGCTTATATAAAGGCTAGTGAAAAATCACTGTTGCCCGATGTGGAACAAAAAGGGTCTCAAAACTCCTACAATATATACACAGATGGATGTCCCGCCTTCGGAACTGGAAGGGTAAGCGTACACTCTGCTTCCCCTTTTTTTTTTTCCTCGCCTTTTATTCGGAGAAAATATTAGGATATCACATTTAATGGCACATATTTATGTCATATATACGCAGTGGATGTAGCCCGACTTGATTGAATAACGATAAATCCATATTATTGTGCGATGAGGCCATGGGGAAATGGGCATCCAAAACAACACTTAACTTGTTATAAACGATGTTGTGTTGGAAATGAAATTGGTTCATGCGTTGTACGTACCGAAATAGCTTATTAAGTTATGGGGGGGATACTACCCCAATTAGTGAGAGAGGGTGGGTTCCAAGATTCCATTCCCTCGTATCTAACCTAAAAATGAAGAAAATAACTGATTGATTAGCGGTTAATTTATCAAGAACTCACCTCTTGATGATAAGTCTAGGCATTTTTTTTTTTCACAATTAAGAGCGTCGAATGTCTAGATCAATTCGTTATAACAATCGTTTAAGAAAATAGTAGCTAGATAAGTACCCTATTACAACTTATTATTGCCTGAGTACTTAGTTGATTTCAATTGATATATTGACTTGATTAATTTCTAGATATTCCAATTCCATTTAATTTTCTCTTTAACTCTATATATAACAGCACAAGCAACGAAGAACGTTCTATAATGGTATTGCATAAATATATCTCTTCCCTCATCACCATGCTAGGCATCTTCATCCAACTGAAGCAGGGAGCTAAAAATGAGTCTCTGTTCGATACAAACTACCCGACTATGGTGTCTCTTATCGTTGCCATACTCGCTTATGGCGGATAACTAATTGGCTTTAGAGGCCCTAATTCGTGTTTGGCAGAATCAATCATCAATAAGATTAGCCTCCTCTTTGGAACCCTTGCCTTGATTTTAGAAGTGGTGATCCTTGTGCTAGGTTTAGGGTTAGCTGCACTATTCTTTTGGGTTGTTTGGTTTGTGAGTGTTGTACCTAAGTACGTCTGCAAATACCTTGAAGCGTTGTATAAAAGTGTAGTTGCATCAGTTGTTCATACATTTGGTAAATTGAAAGAGCATCTAAACATGATCACCCGACTATTCGCAACGGAACCCAAAGAACAAACCGATGAGCTTCCTTAAGTAACTTCTACCATGGTTTAGGTTTAGGTTTGGGGTATTACTTTTACTTGTTATTTTTTCCCTTATTTTATGAGTTGGACTATGTTGGGGCCAAGTTCTTCATGATATGTATTTGTAATGCTCTATTATCATTTTTTTTCCTTATTTTATGAGTTGGACTATAATGGGGCCAAGTTCTTCATGATATGTATTTGTAATGCTCTATTATCAATAAATGAGTCTCTGTTTGATACAAACTACCCGACTATGTGTCTCTTATCGTTGCCATACTCGCTTATGGCAGATCACTAATTGGCTCTAGAGGCCCTAATTCGTGTTTTGCAAAATCAATCATCAATAAGATTAGCCTCCTCAAGTGGTGATCCTTGTGCCAGTTTTAGGGCGTAGCCGGATTGCTCTGGGTTGTTTGGTTTGTAAAGGTTGTACGAAATGACTATGCCTTCGAGTACCTCAAAATGTTGTATGAAAATGCAATTGCATTAGTTGTTCATACATTTGGCAAATTGAACGAGCATTTGTACATGATCATCCGACGATTCGCAACGGAACCCGAAGAACAAACTGATGAGCTTCGTCAAGTAACTTCTACCATAGTTTAGGTTTAGGTTTGGGGTATTACTAGGGGTGGTTCGGTATGGGATCCCATACCGAAACCATTGTCCCGATTCCCAAACCGAAATTTTTGGGAATCCCAAATTCAATCCCAATCCCAAACCAAATTTTCGGGAATCCCAATTTTCGGGAATCCCGAAATAATTTCGGGATTTCGGGACAAATCGGGAATCCCGAAATGTTTTTGGGCTTTTGGACTAAAATTTGACATATTATGTTTTTGGGCTAAAATTTGACATATTATAAAGTAATAAATAAAGTAACAAACTCAAAAGCAAAAATAGGAGTTACAAGCCAAGGTTTATAAATAAAGTAACAAACCCAAAATCAAAAAAATTAGTTATGAGCCAAAGTTTCAATAATTAAGTTACAAACCAAAAGCTAAAAAGCAAAGCTTAAAGTCTATAAATATTGTTGGCCTCTTCGGCCCCTTCGTCTCCTTGATCTTGTTGATGCTTGTGGTTGCTCCCTTCTTGTTGGTAATTGTATATATATATATATATACAGATTAAATCTAAAACAATGAACGGTTGAAATAATTCTCTTATAATAAAATTTTATATATATATATATATATATAATATTTATTTCAATTCGGTATGGGAATACCGAAAAAATGGAGATGGAATACCGAATCCCATACCGAAAATTTCGGTTTGGTTCGGGATTACATACCGAAAATTTCGGGAATTTTGGTTTGGGATCGGGATTTTTTCGGTTTGGTTTGGGATTTTTGGGATTTTTTTCCAGCCCTAGGTATTACTTTTACTTGTTATTTTTTTTTCCTTATTTTATGAGTTGGACTATATTGGGGCCAAGTTCTTCATGATATGTATTTGTAATGCTCTATTATCAATGAATGAAATATCATAATCTTCTTCTTAAAAAAAAAAAAAAAAAAAAAGACTAATTAAACTTCCTTTTAATCAGGGCAAGTCACTCTTTTCGTTTGCCAAAAAAAGAAAAATCTAATCTAATTTTCAAATCCGTTTATTTCTACAGCAATCTGTTTGGTACTTACAAAACTCCGAGACTTCTTGTTAGTTTGCTGATACGGAGATTGCTCTATACCATTATGGACTAATTTCAACCAGAGTAAAAAAAAAGTAAAACAGTAAAAATGTAATTACAACTATGGTACGGACTTTCTCTTTCATAGAGAAAACTACTGTAGAATATAGCGTGTTAAAAAAAGAATTCAATGTTTTGGAGGAATTGAACGCCTTGGGAGGACAAGGCAATCTGATTCTGGATGAGGAATCATACAATTCATGGACAGGAAAGGAACATTGGGTTGAAATGTGCTTATGTGGAGCTAGGATTAACGATAATCACTAGAAAATGAAATGCAACTTTGAAACTATGTGTTAAAAGCTGGGCATTTCGCGGGTTCTTGCTGATTTACTCTGTCTGGTGAGTAAAGATTTCGAAACTAGTGAGTTGCGTTGAGTTTCAGTGTGCAATCTGATGATGTGGTTCTGCTGATTGTGTTGACAGTACTGAGGGTAAGTTGAATTCTCACTATTTCTGAGTTGAATTTTGCTAATGCTTATCGGGTTAATTGCAGGAATGGGAACTGAAGTGCAGTCGAAGATGTACTTCCCTGGATATTGTTCCATACAGAATCTAAGCAGCAATGTCGTCCATGGGAGCTGGTCCCTACTCCACGAGCACACAAACTTGAAGAATGGGCAACAATACGAAGTGTTCTTGACAAGACTAGTTATTGATGGATTTCACGAACGCGATAAGGAGCAATTGAGGCAATTTTGGTGTATATTCTAAAGGATGAGACAATTTTGGTGTATATTCTAGAACCTATATCTGTTGAGTTTTAAAGTGTGGTAATCGTCATAGATCTTGTCGTTCGAGTGCTCAAATTCGTTAGCCAGTAGTATAATGCCCTTGCCTTTGTCTGTGATTTCTTATTCAACTCAATGAACTCCATCGTCTTTTACATTTACTCCAACAGTCTTTACGAAGGGCAAAAGGACATGATGAACTAGATCAAAAGCAAGGAGCTTCTCAAACATAAAAATGTAGCAGGGATATCACAATCAACTTTCTCATCATCCGGCTTTCCGACTGAAGATGACAGAAAGAGTTAGCATATTTCTAATTTACCCTTGGTGGATTCCAGTTATGGTAGACAATCTACATCGAGTACTTGTATCAGCCAACCTCCTTGCGATTCTATTGGAAAAACCCTGCGAAACAGTGGTGTCCCCAGCCAAAGTAGAGTAGGGATGAAGGACCACGAATCTTTGGATTCCAGAGTGAAGAAGCCTCGAAGAAGATTGTTCAATCTTGAATTTCCACCCGATGAATACCTCAGTGATGAAGAAGAACCAGAACGAGATTTGGGGTCGGAAGCTGACAAATCTGGCTATAAGAGCAACTCCACCGTGGTGGATTGCTTGGAGGACAACCCAGAGAAAAGGGCCCGTGGTCCTGTGGATCGGCTCCAGCGTGAACGAGCCCGAGTGGAGGTGGAGGCCAAGCTCCGGGCCTGTGAAGAATTGCTAGCCTGAGTGGATGTGACGCCAGGGCTAACGTCAGCCTGGCGTCAGGCCTTTTTTTATTTTTTTTTCTGTCAAGCGCGTGCACCTCACTCGCGCGTGGGGGCGCGTCGCCGACACATTTTCAGAAAAATCAACCCACTTTTTCAGATTCAAATGTTACCGTTGGGAAGCCACGTGGCTTCCCACGGTCCGTTCAATCTCAATGGCTTTTTAACTTGGACCGTTCGATCTCAACGGTAAAAAAAAAAAAAGTCTTATTTAATATCTACCGTTCGATCTGAGATCAACGGTCGATATTAATATGCTTTATAAATAAATAAATAAATAAAAGAAAAAATAGTTTTAAAATTAAGAAAAGTTACCGTTGTGACACGTGGCACAATCTGGAGTGTTGGAATTCAAATTTTTTTTTATATCCAACGGCAGAGATTAATTAGTTGAATAATTTTTTTAAAAAAAATTGTAAAAAATTCAAAAAAAATCTGAAATTTTTTTAAAAAAAATTGTTTTTACTTTTCTATAAATACATTCTCATTATCATCTACCTTACACCACAATTTCATATTTTCTCAACTACTTTCAATCACATTCCTTTCTTTCTCTCAATGTTTCAATCCATTTTTTTTCAACAAAATGACTACTGATGCAGGTATGAATTGGTCGCTTCTTGAAGATGTTCCAACAAAATGACTCTGTCCATTCTTGCTTCGTCATCTCTCCTTCTACGCTCCTCATCCTCTTCCCTCTCATTTTTTGCCACCTGGAGATTAAACATTCCTTTTGTTTGGTTAAACAATTCTTCCTCTTCCTAATCGAGTTCCCACATCATCCTTGAGGCAGAAGAAGACATTGTAAGAAAGAAGCAGAAACTATGAATAATGATAGAGATTTTTGTGAAGAATGAAGCAGAAACTATGAATAATGATAGAGATCTTGAGAAAATTTGTGTGAGATTTGTGAGGATGGATGGTGGATTATATGTAGGATTCATAAAGGATTAGGTTGTAGATAATGCCACGTGGCATATCGTCATTCGATAAAAATCTGATCGAAATCTATCCTTAAAGATTGTAAACAGATTATGACACGTGGCGCGACATGATTGGTTAATAATCTTATAAAAAATCCATCACCAATAATTGTATTTTCAGATAATGACACGTGGCGCAATGAGTACGATTAAAAATTTTATCGGAAATCCATCCTCAATAATTGTCTTTTCGGATTTTATGACAAGTGGTGCAACGAGAACAATTAAAAATCTTATCCGAAATTACAAATAAAATTATTTTGTATTATTTATTAATACTTCGGATAATGACACGTGACGCAATGAGAACAATTAAAAATCTTATCAAAAATTACAAAGAAAATTATTTTGTATTATTTAATAATACTTCGGATAATGACACGTGGGGCAACGAGAACAATTAAAAATCTTATCTGAAATTACAATTAAAATTATTATATATTATTTAATAATACTTCGGATTATGACACGTGACGCAACGAGAACAATTAAAAATCTTATCCGAAATTACAATTAAAATTATTTTGTATTATTTTATAAATAAAAAAATACTAATATTTTATTGCCTATTGTCAGGATTATTGAAATGTAACGGTGGAGATGCAAAAGACGATTACTGTTCATTAAAGGCAGTTACTATTCATTAGGTGGATTGAATAGTGAATAGCCTGGGGGGAGGGCTCCCATGCTGGAGTTGCTCTAACAATAGTGTGTCAAGCTCTGGTTTGCACTTAGTAAGAAACATTGGTTTGGCTGATCTGAATGAACCTATTCAGATAGACAAATGTCTGCTTCAACTTCTGTCGTTATGTCTGGCAACCAACGGAGCTCCAAAGTGGATATAGAAGGGCAGGTTTTATCTGCAAATGCGTACAAAGGTGTGTGGCCCTTTGCAAAGAAATTCCCTGAAAACCCACAAACGGGGAAGGATGGAAGAGTTAGTGATCTGCATTTAAAGAATGAAATCCAAAAAGAGTGGAAGGGTCTAGTTATCTTATTTCGTGTTTATTTCCGTTGATGATTCGGATTTTGTATTTAAGCTCTAAATTCCATAATTGTTCAATCTTACCGCATTACAAGATTGGAAAATAAAGCTCAAGATTGGAAAATCTTACAAAGGCTTGAAGTTCTCTTCATTTTGGACTAACGGAATGATATGCTTTTTTTCAGGGCAAATAAGAAGTTCTTCTGGCGGAAAGTTTGGTCTTCAAGATTTTAATAAGCCATGTGAATCGTCAGAAAACGAAGCTAGGATATCCTGCGATCCTCCTGCTAAGCTTTTCACTTCTGATCAGAATAAAATGGAGAAATAAAGAGGACACTTTTTGGTATAGAAATCTCTGAAGGCAATATAAGTTCATCTGCTATGACTTCGCAATCTGATGCAGCCATTTCCGAGTCATCTCCTAATTGGACAATACCTCCAAGTAGCTTGAGCTAGAACTTAACATCAATTCAAGTAAGCAGCACTTCCGTTAATACCTCCACACAATCTAATAGGGCTTCAATCATGATGCCACAAAGCCGTGAAGTTACCAAGGACAGATTGCTTCTTGACTGTAATTCAATACCGTCAACTCCCAGTCTGAAAGACGAAGTGTCACACCAAAGCGGTTTTTTCTTCCGAACTAAGTTGGAGGCCAATGAATTACAGGCTTGTCACCCCTCAACGAGCCATGCCCGCCAAAGGAACCATTCAAGTTTAGGTCATGGAGTGGATGTTAAACCTGCAATTGATGTGAATGATGTTCCTCCTAATAAATATCTGGATGGAGTACCTTGTGAACAAAATATAGTTTCTCTCAATGGGCTGAGGAACCAAGAAAGCCGAGAAGGAAGATTGCTTTGGCTTGAAGCAGTAACACTTTGCAATGGGAAATCTTCCAAAGAAATTGAAAGCAGACACACGTGTAGGGAGCAACCGAAAGCAGATGGTCTGGTTCTAGACAAGGGATTGTCAAATGAGAATTCAGGTCCAAGACACCAAATAGATTCAAAAAGATGTTTAACTGAAGAAGCAAGTGATTTCGACAAAAAAAAATTAGTCAACCTGTATGGGTGGTTGGGCAGACGGAGATCCTTTGGTGGATTTGCCATGGTATCAACAAAACGTGAAGCAAAAAGGCATGGAGATGGTCGCTGGAGAAAGAGAGGGATTGGGCTGGGCAAGGAAAGAAGATTGAGAAGAAGAGGTGCTGGGTACAAAATCTGGTTGGTCAAAGAGATACAAAATAAGAAAAACTAATGAAAATGATTTGAAAACTTTGAGTTTTAACGATAAAGACAAAATAAAAGGTAAAGTGAATAGTACCGAATTTGAGTTTTTTGTGTAAAATGTGATTTTTCGTTAAAGTAAACAGTATTGTGGGTTTTTCGTTAAAACTCCTTACAAAATATTGGAAGAGAGTTAAAATACCAGGTGTTTTACAATTATATGGTCAGCAAATTGGAGTGTCCTTTATAAGGTGTAGTCCGGTATGAACCAAGATCCTCTGAGGATCTCTCTTTGGGGATCCTTCAATCCAGATCGTCTATGTAAATCGAACGGTCAAAAACCTATGCAATTTTTTTTTTCATCTTTCGCGCCAAACAAGGCACTCATCTCCCTCACTTCTTTCTTCTTCCTTGTTCCTCCGACCTGCAGATTACGCTATACTTTCTCGGAAAGAACCAGATGTTGAGCCTTATGGGAAAAATTCAGCACATAATAAACTCCAATTTTCGTCCAACCCTCCTTTGGACTCTTTAGCTTAAAAAGCCTATCGAATTTATGATTGGATAAGTTGACAAGACTAACCCATTCTAATTCGGAAATAGGTAATCAACATTTATCCGACCCGTTGATTTAATCTTGTGCATCTTCCACCTTTTATGATCAAACCAAAAGACCTATGCTACTAAATCACCAAAATCTCGATAATATTTGCAAACCTGCGAAAATTTCCTAATGTGCTGTCTACACAAAAATAGCAATAACGTCTTTTAGGGTTTAGTAAACTGTCGAGAAGCAGAGTATGAATTATGTTAGGGCTTGTCTGGTGGATTGGATGAGATAGCTTGTGACCAATTAAAATAGACTAGCATCTTTTGTTTATTGTGTCACAATGTGAGATGAGCATGACTGGATACGATAATGAGTTATGAATCTACAATAGGGTGAGTTATCTAACATATTCTTATACACGAGTTACAAGTCTTGTCTTATAAGTCCAAGCCAATCTAATCCTATCTCTAAAGTCCAATCTCATCCAATTCACCAAACGGTTAGATAGACAGCAGCCACACGACAAGAGTTGGTAAAACTGCGTCCTCGTTCCTCCGTTTCTTCTCAATTTTTCAAGCTTTTGATGGGTTTTCAATTTGCTATTTTATTATTGGACATGAGTAACTAAACTCGTTGTGGTTAGAGCTTAGTATGAAGCTCTTGACAGGATTCTTGCTTCGTTATAATATGTCTCCAGTTTATAATTTCCAGTTTGTGGATTAACTATTTTACTATTTGACTATTTTAATTGATGCATATGACTTGTTTCTTTGATTGATCACCTTATTTGTCATGTCTTAGGCTATTATTGTTGTTATTATGCGATGATCATCATATCTATCATATTTTCTATGACAAAAAGACGAAAGTGGGTTCGTTTCTTGTTTATAGGGGATGCAGTGACCCGTTGTTCCTCTAGAACGTGTGGTACATGGCGGCTCCTTCTCTGGTATTTGGAACCGCTGTGGTTCTGGGTGCGCCGATGTGTAAAGATATAAATTATATTTACGGTTTTAACCCTTTTTTAGTGAACAGTATCCGGTGGTAAAGTGTATTAGAGTGGGGGCAATTTAGGCATTTTAGAATGCTTCACTTATTTGGATTTTTCACTATATATATATGGCTAGAGATATATATACACATACACCAGCCTCTTGCCACGCATATGCGTGTGGTAATTAACTTTTTTATATTAAATTATGTCTTTTAATTTTTTTTATTCAAATAACTAATTTACGGTTTTATTACAAAATTATTCAAAAAAGAAAGAGATGTTTAACAGAACGCTTCCGGTACTATTCACTTTTAACGAAAACCCACATTTATACATTTCCCTGGTACTATTCATTATACCTTTAAAAATGGCTTTTCATTAAAAGGGAAGTTTTTTTTGGATTTTTCGTTAGTTTTCTTAAAAATAAATTATATATCTATAAAATCAACTAATTAAGAACGTATGATATACCTATAAATTAATCAAGCCTATATATCATCTGAAATCAACTGATGATTAAGTAGGTAAGTTGTAACAGGGTACCTAGCTAGCAGCTTTTTCTTCTTCTTTTTTCCATGTTTGTTAATAACGAATCAATCTAGAGTTCTAGACATTCGATGCTCTTAATTTCTCCAAAAAAAAAAAAAAAAGCCTAGAGTTATCACGAGCTGAGTTCTATAGATTAAATGCTAATTAATCAGTTCTTTTTGGTCTCCCATCATTCTCCCCGTGTAAAAGGCAAAAAAAAAGAGTGCAAGCAAGCAACGTCTGGGACACGATCCATATGCTTATGTATGACACTTTTGAGCAGAGGAATACAAAAACAAAATTCAGATCTAAGACTCATCACACTTTCAAACACACACAGACGCAAGAGCTCTGTTTTCTCTTTTCGAAAAAACGAGAGCTCTCTTTTTTTAATGGAAGGAGCACTGTAGAGTGGACGGCGTCTTCAAATGCAAATTATTGGACCAGAAATATGATCTTCTGAGTGAAAAAATGCAACTGCGCGCTGCGGGGATGTTGGGCAGAAAAGAAGACTGTCTCTGAGTTATATTTACAGGGCGTAGAAATAGGGTCACTCCTTCGAACATGCAAAACAAAGACAGAAAGCGACTGTTGAGGATCAAACCAAAATGGAAAACGACTGTTGAGGATGAAACCAAACTGGAAAGCGACTCGTTGATGATGAAAAAAAAATAGAAGGCGACTCAGATAAATGTTGATGCCACAACATTTAGGTCTTCTAATCTGATCATAAATGGTGGAAGATGAACAAGATTAAGTACTGGTTTGGTACTAAGATGCTTTTATAAAAAATGGGTATAAAAAAAAGTTGAACTAAAAAAAGTGTTTGGTAAACATTTAAAAATAGCTTATTTTCACAGTTTCGGGTGAAAAAAAGCTGCAAACGTGAAGTAGCAAAAATGAGTTTATTCTCACAGTATAAGCAAATTTTTTTTCAAAGCACAACAATACCAAACCAGCCCTAAATCAACGTCTCAGATAAATGTTGACTACCTATTCTTAATTTTTTTTTCAAAGCACAACAATACCAAACCAGCTCTAAACCCTTATTCTTTTCAACCCAACCAATCAGAAATTAGATTGTTTCCTTTTTGAGTTTATTATGTGCTGACTTAATGTGCAACTGGTCGGTAGCGGTAGCGCCTGCTGACTCTGCTGAGTCGAAGAAGATTGTTTCCTTTCCTTTTCCTGGAATCTGGAGAAGACTATGGAGGATGATGGACCTTTGGGTAGAATGACATGATTATCCCCCTCCAACCAGAATATGACATGATTCCCTCATATATATAGATCAATCCCAATGCATGTGATTTTATTTGTGTGAAGTTTCCATTTATAAAGAAGTTTCAGGCTATTTGTTAACGTTGTTACAAGGTGGTTCTTGATTTAAATAATTTTTTTTATTTCTTGTTTGTTTTTTATTACAAACGATATTATTATTTTATACTAGATTAAAAAGAGGAATAATGTGAATCCGAAATGTAATAAATTGAAGAGGAATGCCCAACCATCAATTCAATATTAGTGGTTCTACATGTTAGAGAGTCGATACTAACATTTGTACTACAAGTAGTATAAAGAGAGAATTGATGAGAAGGTGTGTTATAGAATATCAACAAATGTTATGGCTAGAGACAAAATTTATTTGATACATAACTTGGACTGGAATTTGAAAACGAAAAGGAAAGTTATTATGTATTGTTTCTCTTATAATTTACAATCTGCTTGGGACGAAATGCAGAGCCAAGTAGATGCCTCGGTATGAGTCGAGACTTTCACCAAACTGAGACAACGGTGGCATCTGTGAATGAAATAGTTTCAGAGAAGAATGGATGCAAAAATCAACGTCAAGTACCGACGTTTCTTCCTAGCCTTGTGGTTATGACACCAACATGGATACCTCACGGTTCTGGGTTCGAAGACTCCTGTAGTATATGTTATACTCTCTCTGTCTCAGATCAACAAATTTTTCTGTAAACTTATTTTGATTAATCCTACAAGTTCACTCAGAATACCGGAAACCAAATTAAGGATTGTGTACAATTACAACTCCACGGCTTAAAAAATCCGAGGAAAGACATCCATTCATGTTAACTCTACTGCAATGCACTTATGTATCTCTATGGAAAGGGTAGCTCTCCATTTTTATTGTTGAGGAACACGAGAGTTATTTTTCTCATATATTTTCTATCTCTAACACGAACAATATATCAGAAAAGTAAATTAAGGTAATTACCGACTCTTTTCACGGAACTTAGGATGTCGTTGACTGAATTTTCTTTCACATACAACCACTTCGCAATTAACTAAGTTCAATGTAGTCCAACTCAAAATAAGGAAAGAAAAGAATAACGAGTAAAATGTATACCTTAAACCTAAACCTAAACCAGGAAGCTCATCAATTTGTTCTTCTGGTTTCGTTGAGAAACGTCGGATGATCATGTTCAAATGGTCTTTCAATTTGCCAAATGTATGAACAACTGATGCCACTACACTTTGATACAACGTTTCAAGGTATTGACAGGCGTACTCAGCTACAACGTTCACAAACCAAACAACCCAGAAGAATAGGGCGACGAGCCCTAAACCTGGCACAAGGATCACCACTTCAAAAATCAAGGCAAGAATTCCAAAGAGGAGGCTAATCTTATTGATGGTTGATTCTGTCAAATTTGAATTAGGACGAGTTTTGACATGTATTCTAGAGCCAATTAGTGATCCGCCGTAAGCGATTAGCACAATGGTAAGGGACACCATAGTTGGGTAGTCCGTGTTGAACAAAGACTCATTCCTGGCTCGTTGCTTCAGTTGGAGGAAGATGCCTAGCATGCTGATGAGGGAACATATATATTTATGCAATACTTTTGTAGAAAATTCTTCCCTTGTGCTGTTGTACATATATAGTTAATGATAAAATTAAATGGAATTTTCATTAATGAAATATATATAATATATATTGTAATCTTAACTATAGAAAAATGATAGGAATACAATATTATTAGATGGCAAATGACTCGTGTGGTATAAATATCTGATATTCCGAGTATTACTCTAACTAAAAAGAAGAATGGGAGCGTATGATATATCTAGTAATTAATCACGCTAATATATCATTTGAAATCAACTAATTCATTACATAAGGAAGTTATAACAGGGTACCTAGCTAAGCCAGCTGCCATTTTCTTCAATGTTTGTTAATAACAGATCAATCTAGACATTCGACACTCTTCATTTGTCAAAAAAAAAAAAAAATGCTTAGAGAGACTTATCAAGAGCTGAGTTCTACAGATTAATTGCTAATTAATCAGTTCTTTTTGGTCTCCCTATCATCCTTCACAATAAAAGGCACACTTACCCTTCTAGTTCCGAACGTAGAGGCACACTAACAGCAATTTCTGGAACACGATCCATCTCCGTATATATGACACTTCTGTATAGAGTAATACAAAGACAAAATTCAGATCGAAGACTCGCCACACCTTCACACACACAGAGAAGCAAGAGCTCTGTTTTTCGTTTTGTTTTGTTTAAATTCCGGCAAAAGAGAACTCCAAAACTGATTTGCGACAAAAAAATATGGCCAATGCAGCCCCATCAAGCTTAAGAGAGTACTTAAGATGGCAAGCAGATATTCAAATGGTCCGGCGGTGAGTACGATTTGAGCTACACTGACAAAATGAAAGCACAAAACAAAGGCACTTACTTTTGTGAGCATCAACAAAAGCATGACACGTGGCAAAGTTCACATCTTTGGCTTCCAGAAGAAGAACCAGCAGCTAAAGCGTCAAGCTTAGCTGAGAAATTCCAACTCAAGGGTGTGCGATTTCTTCATTTCATCAGCAATGGCGGCCTTTCGTTCTCTGTCACTAATCTCACGTCCTCTGTTTTTAGGGTTTTGTTTTTTCAGAAATTGAAAAATGCACCTTCTTTGATCACTGAACACGCTAGGCACATTGGGGTTTTCTCTTTTTGTCCATGTTTCACGGAATCGCGTTCGTAACATTTCGATCCTTAATTTTTGGGTTTTTTCTTTAATTTATTTTAATTTTTAATCTTTAAAAGAAGAAGCAAACTTAATCAACAATGGCGAATATGGTTTCTGGTTTCAGACAATCGGAGATAAATCAGTTTGATGGTCCCTGCTGCTACTTTCTTCCATGCCTAGACTTTTGAAGAGCTGAGTTCTTGATAGATTAATTTCTAATTAATCAGTTCTAATTTCAACACAACATCATTTATAAGTTTATATACTAAGTGTTGTTTTGGATGCCCACTTGTCCCATGGCCTCTTCTACATTGAGTTGTATTTTTGTAACTCGTTGTACTCATGATGTGGCAAATGATTTATACAGTCATCAATTGAAGAGATAAATTCATTAAACATCAACTTATGCACTAATGTGGTACAAAAATGTAGTCTTCCAACATATTTTCCATATAAAAGGCAAAAAAAAAAATGCAAGCAGAGTATACGGTTACCCTTCCTGTTCCAGATGTAAAGCGTAATAATGTATGGGACACGATCCATATGATGTACAGAGGAATACAAGAACAAAATTCAGATTGAAGACTCGTCACACCTTCACAACCACACAGTGATAGGAATCTGGGAATAAATGGTTGTTGTATGACAATTGAGATGGTGCCAAGTGTCATCATATTAGTGAATAAGATTGTATTAGTTGTAAAAGTTGTTAGTTAGTTGTGATTGGTAAAGGTTGTTGTGGTCAGTAGCCATATAGCAGGAATTGTAAGATACAAAAGGTTATGATGAAAATAGTATTGTTTCTTCTTGTTCTTATTCTCTCTCGACTTCTAAGGCAGCTTAAGAGTCAAGGTTGATCAAGGGTCTATCACACAGACTCAAGAGCTCTGTTTTCTGTTTTTTTCTTTCTTTTTTTCTATATTTCCAGCAAAAGAGAACTTGGTGACGAAGGATACGGCCAATTGAGGCCGTCAACTTAAGATGGCGATCAGATATTCAAATGTTACCATAACCGGTGTGGCGGTGAATGCGAGCAAGAAAACGCGGTTACTTTTGAGCTACACTCACATAAGCACACAAAAAACAGGGCACTTACTTTCGTGAGCAGACAAGGGTAGAACCATGGAAGGAGCTCAGTAGAGCGTACGTCGTCTTGAAATGCAAATTACTGAACCAGAAATATGATCTTCTGAGTGAAAAAATGCAACTGGGCGCTGCCTGGATGTTGGGCAGAAGAGAAGGCCGTCTTTGATCGTTTTCATGCAAGTGTTGGAATAGGAAGCGGTTTGTTAGGTAGATTGACTTCTTCGAAACAGAATTTACAAGAAATTTTTCAGTGTGATCGGTATACGGAGTGATATATCATGCGTCATTATACAAATGATGAGATATGTGTGTCAAAAAATTAATAATTTAAAAAATAAAATTTCTCACCACTTACATAAAAACACGTAATGTATCATTCATATTCCCGTCACAATGAAAAAAATTTCGTATGAGAGACTGTGGGCCTACCACCTACGACAAACCCTCTCTCTTAAGAGTGAATGTGGGCCCCTATCCGATTGGTTAGGTATGCTTGTGGGGAAGAGATCCTTTTCGGATCTCTCTCATCAATCAATTAATATAGACTTTCAAAATATAATCCAACGGTCAGAATTATTGTAATTTTTTAAGAAATTTTCTATTTGTAGCCGTTTGATCAAATTTTAAGAATTCAGATTAATTGATTGATGAATTTTGATAGAAAAGATCCGAAAATGATATCTTCCATGCTTGTGAACCCTCCCACACGGGAAATTTTTCCAGATTCCGTCACCACCTCTTAAGTGTACCGAAAAAAAAACACGTGGCTGCTCTGTTTTGAAATTTAATTGCTTCCTAAATATTCTGAAAGAATGGTCCCAGAAACAAAAAGACTGTTTTGAAATTGAATTGCCTCCGCTGCCGTCAATAACTTTTGGATTCCTTCTTCTCCATGATCTGAAAGGGTAAAAAGGGGATCTGAAAAATTATTCTGCGGTGGTTCTTGCATCTTCAAATGGGCCCTACCCCTGGAAATTGAAAGGTAAAGTTCATTCGATTCAATGTCTAAACAATGCTCTGTTTAGTACTTTTAAACAATTATGCAAGGTCAATGAACGTATGTTACTGAGTTTAAACTAGTTAAAAAATAATTATTATATTCTTCTCTATTTATTTCATTTCTTTCCTTATCTCCTCCTCTCTCTCATTCTTATCAACTCTCTTCTCTCGTGGCTTTTTCTCCTTTCTTTCTCTTCGCTCTCTCCTGTCCTCTCCTCCCTTCTCTTCGTCAATATCTGATTAAGAAAAAAAAAAAAGAGTCATGCGAGGTGTGAAGCGTACAAGGTGTGTGATTGATATGATTTGAAATAAAAGAATTTGCATGCTGGCAGCTATAGTGGCATGAATTAGTAAATTTTGTTTGATTGAGGTGTTATAGTGTACCTCAAAGTCTCATTGATCTATTTATATATATATATATATATATATATATATATATTTTTTTTTTTTGAACAAATAATAGTATCTGCACTAAGACTTACTTCAACCCTTAGAGTAAAAACTTAAATTTTAGGTTCTAAACTTACCCCAACTTCCTCCAACCCTTGGGGCAAATATGAGTTAAAACATAAAACTCATTTATGAGGCAAATTTAGCTCAAGATTTCTCCTGGGTTAGTGGGGCTAGCCCACCATACATGTGTATTTTTTTAGTTTTATATTTATAAACTCATTGAATTCAATGGCTAAGATTTAATTTGATTAAATCCAACGGTAAAAAAATATATATCTAACTGTCCAAATTTAAATTCAAAGGCTAAAGTAATTAAAAAAAAATTTTATGTGTTTCATAATCTTTCGTAGTGTTCCACAAGTTTCATGGTGTCAATTTAGTGATTTTTTAATATTTATCTGAATCCAAATATTTTTAGGTTAAAATATTCATAAAATTAAATTAGGATAGTCTACATAATTTTTTTTTTTTTAAAAAGGTTACTTAAAAAAATTATCCTACATTCATTCTTTAATAATTTCGGGCTAAAAATTTAACTTAGAAGGGTTACAAGAGAAAAACTATTTCTGAGTTAAAACCTAAATTTTATGGGTTAAAAATTTTAGATTTTAATCCAATAGATGAAGATGGTTTAAAGGAAGAGGGAGTGGGTTCAGCTCTTAATGATCTATTTATAATTAGAATAAATTGATTGATTGATTTAATTATCGTCAATGATAGATTTGTTACCACTTAGAAAAAGAAGACAATTGCAAGCATATCTGGAAAAGGCAACTACTTGGAAGCTCGCTTCCTTTCGTATCAAGTGACCACGTATCATTCAAAAATCACAAAGCTTTCACATCTATAAATACAAATCAATTGGATCACATTCATGCTCCTGTCCAACTTCTGTGATGGTACTAATATTGCGCCAGAATCACTGACTACACATTGGAGTAGCTTTCTGACAAATTGGATCGGAATTGGATCCTGGGTTTAAGTAGAGGATTCTCCTGATCAGTGATCTTTGATCGTTGGATGAAAATCCAACGGTTATAATTATTATAACTTTAAAAAGACCTACATGTTTGTAGCCGTTAAATAAAAAATCCAACGGTCCAAGATCTTTGGTCAAGAGGATCCTCTCCTTGAGCTCATGAGAGAATCTAATTCCAATTGGATCAACACCACTAACTTTTTTTGTTGCCTTGCTACGTAAACGTAATCTTAAAAGTCAAAAGATAGATAAACTGATAAGTGATACTTTGTAAACTCCATATGTAACATGATAGATGTGTGGCATAGTACGTAAGCGTAATTAGAGTTTTCATTCATGCATCGAGCTTAGGATTTTGTTTGAGAAGGGTTTGAAAAGTGAGATTACAATATATTTCAAACAAAAGAAAATGTTTAATTACAAAAGATATGTACAACTTTTCTTCTTTCACAAAAAATAAGTAGAAAGTTCCAAATTTTGAGGATTTTGCTTTCTTCAGTTCATGTTCTTTAGAGATACAATGGAAGGAGCTCCGTCGAGAACGCAAAGGTAGGAGAATGGAAGGAGCTCTGTCGACTGTACGCGTCTTGAAATGCAAATTACTGAACCAGAAATATGATATTCTGAGTAGGGGTGGAAAAAATTCCCGAAAATCCCGAACCGAACCGAAAAAATCCCGATCCCAAACCAAAAATTTCCCAAACCGAAATTCCCGAAATTTTCGGGATGCTATCCCGAACCAATCCCAAAATTTCGGTATGGGATTCGGGATTGGCTTCTCGATATTTCGGGAATCCCATACCAAACCGAAAATATATAATATTAATTATTATTTATATTGATACATATATATATTATTCTTTTATAATTGATGCTAGTAGTTTCTAATTCATGCTCAGCAACCTAGAATGCCCTACACCTTGTGGATTTTATTATTGCTACTGCCATGGCTGATGATTTCAGAATGCTTAATTCTTTTGTCTCTCAACAGATTGCAAAAAGAGTTTAATTAATT
Organism: Pyrus x bretschneideri; assembly: GCF_019419815.1. Taxonomy (NCBI): domain Eukaryota; kingdom Viridiplantae; phylum Streptophyta; class Magnoliopsida; order Rosales; family Rosaceae; genus Pyrus; species Pyrus x bretschneideri. The sequence continues at coordinate 3,418,514 of NW_025999424.1, read as the reverse complement.
TGAATTTTGACTATGATAAAAAGAGTCAAGCATGCCAGTGTTCAATTAAATGGTAGTGTGAATGAAATGAAATTCCTAGTTCATAAATGTGTTATTGAATTATATATTTGAAGAACAATTCATAATTTCATATTTCAATTTGGGATTCCCGATTTGTCCCAAAATCCCGAAAATATTTCGGGATTCCCGAAATTTGGGATTCCCGAAAATTTGGTTTGGGATTGGTCTTCAAATTCCCGTCCCGAAAAATTTCGGTTTGGGATTCGGGATACTAGTTTCGGTATGGTATCCCATACCGAACCACCCCTAATTCTGAGCACCCAATATTACCAACAGTCCACAGACTGTGGGCCTACCATCTACAACACCGCTGACTAATATACAAAATCTTAAAATAAAAAGTTAAAAAGAGAGGTGTAGAATCGTTGTGGGAGAAATTAAATTTTTTATTATGACCGGAACATGGGTATACTTCGTGTTTTTATATAAGTAATGGTAAATTTTATTTTTTAAGTTATTAAATTTTTAACACATATATATCATTATTTATATAATAACATATGATGTATCACCTTACATACACATTGAAAATCTCCAGTGTGATAGAAAGCTTTTCCACCTAAAAAAAGGGAAAAAGACAAGAAATTTGATTTAAAAGTAGAGTTCTAGTCAATAGTAGAAAGTAACAGGATTTGGATCCCATCTGGATCCAAATTGTAAGGATATTAGGGATCCTCATATTCTAACTGTTCATCATACATTATGCGGTTAAAAATTATTTTGAATTTTAAATATAAAATTAAATACAAATAGTACCTAATAAAAATTGACCGTACGACATATGATAAACAGCTAGAATGTAAGGATTCCTAGAATCCTCACAAAAATGATCCAGAAAGGATCCTCATCCAAAATAATATATAACACTTGTCTTTATACGATAATAAAAAAACTTCCAAGGAGCATATGTGGTTTTGAAAAATGTAATTTAAGCGCCCATAGCGCCAGTGATATATAAAGGTCTTTTGCACACGCTCGGCTAGTCATAAAAAAAATCATTCCTTGCAATTTCTCTAATCTTTCATCTCCTCCTTATTTTCTTTCACTTGTCTAGTGTCCACCCTCCTCATCCTTCTTCCTCTGCCCCTTTATCAGTTTTTTTTTTCTTTTGGGTAAAGTAAAAAAAACTACCTCAACTATTAGTCTCACGACACTTTCATACCTCATTTTTTAAAATGACAATGTCATACGTCATCTTTCGAATTTGTGTCAATGTCATACCTCCATCAGTTTTTCTGTTAATTTCTCAATTAAATGTTAACGTGGCTTGATTCGGGACCCACTTTCTATTAAAAATTTTATTAAAAACTAAAAAAAAATCATTTAATGTTTTTAAAATATTAAAATAATAAAGAAAATATTATTAAAAAAAAAAAACCAAACAAAATTTCCCCTCCGTGCCCTCTCTCTTCTCCCCCATCTTCATCTCCCTTCCTCTTCTTCCTACATGCTGCAACCCAGAAAAAGGAAAAAAAAAACAAAACTTTGTCCTTCCCCCGCCCCCCCCCCCCGGGCCCTCTCTCTTCTCCCCCATCTTCATCTCCCTTCCTCTTCTTCCTACATGCTGCAACCCGGAATAAAAAAAAAAACAAAACAAAACATTGTCCCTTCACCACCCCCCTGCTCGGGCGCCCTCTCTCTTCTCCCCCATCTTCATCTCTTTTCCTGTTCTTCCTACTTGGTGGAACCCAGAAAAAAGAAAGAAAGAAAAAAAAATACACAAAACTTTGTCCTTTCCCCCCACCCCCGATGCCCTCTCTCTTCTCCCCATCTTCATCTTTTTTCCTCTTCTTCCCCCTATCTGCTGCAACCCAGAAAAGAACAGAAAAGAAAAAGAAAAAAAAAAACAATTGTCTTCCCCTGCACCCACACTCCACACCCACCCTTTTCCCTCCTCTACACACCCCCACTCCTTAAATCCACACTCATTCCCTTCATTTTCTCTGCACCTGGGGAACGAGATTTAGGTTTTTTTTCTGGGGTTTTTTTTCTTCTTCTTCTTCTTCTTCTTCTTCTTCTTCTTCTTCTTCTTCTTCTTCTTCTTTCTGGGTTGCAAGGGGTTGGATTTGTTTTTGGAGGTTGGGGGGGGTGCGGGGAGGGGGATGAACTGGGTTGGGGGTTTTTTTTTTCCCTTCCTCTTCTTCTTCTTCTTCTTTTTCTTCTTCTTCTTCCCCCGCCGGGGGGGGGGGGGGGGGTGTTGGAGGTTGATGGGTTAAGTAGAGAAGAAGATGAAGATGGGAAGAGAGAGAAAGGGGGAGGGGGTGGAAGGGACGAAAGGTTTTGTTTTTTCTGTTTTTTAACTTTTCTTTATTATTTTAATATTTAAAAATATTAAATGATTTTTTTTAGTTTATTAAATATTTTATTAATTTTTTTAATAAAAAGTGGGGTCTGGATCAAGCCATATCAGCATTTTACTTACAAATTAACGGTAGGCTAACGGAAAGTATAACATTGACACAAATTCGTAAGATGAGGTATGACATTGTTAATTTTAAAAGATGAGGTATGAAAATGTCGTGACATCAATAGTTGAGGTAGTTTTTTGTACTTTACCCTTTTTTTTTTTGGTAAATCTCAGTTTACTAGCCTCAAATTTTATGGTTTTCAACATTTTGTACATGAAGTTTTTTTTTCCTAAAGTCATACCTAAAATATTAATTTTGGGACAGTCTCATACATCGTTAGTCTGGCTGTTAAGCCTCCCGTTAACTGATGATGTGGCGCTCATATAACTGGACACCACATGTCATTAAGGAGTCCACGTAGAAATTAAAAATTCAAAAAAAAATTCTCGCCCAAATTTAAAATATTAAAATTTTTATTTTTATGAATAAAATAATTAATTAAATAAAAGTATTAACAAAAAAAAAAAAAAAAACAAAACCCGGAACCCCCTTCGTCTTCCCCACCAGACACCACTCCACGGCTCCACCCCTCCATCCCCTCCACCCCTCACCCACCAATACCCTTCCCCTTCCCTTCCCCAAAAACCCCAAAATTCCCTCCCTCCCTTCTTTTCTCCCTCAAGTTTCGTGGGTTCGAGGGGGACCATTTGGTGGTGACAGAGGGCACCAGTTTCTTTCAGCTACTCTTCCCAGCTGACGAAGTCGTGAACCTTGCGGTGGACTCCGACCAGACTGTTGAATAAGAAGAGTATCCAAGATAACTCTAATGATCCCAAGAAGAAGAAAATAGAACACACTCTTAAAGAAAGCTCACAAAACAAACTAATTAGCAAAGCTTTTCTTATTTAGCTCTAGGCTTTGTTTTTCCTTGGATGATTTACAATGCTTGAGGACTTGGGTATTTATAGCAAACCAAATGAATAAACTAAGATTATTTATTACCACACAAAACACATTAATTGCACCTAATTTATTTTATTCAACCATGCCTAACATTGCCTAATTTTCCATACCTAACTTTGACATTGATTTTCAACATCTTTGACATTGATTTTCAACACTCCCCCTCAATGTCAGCTCTCATTCTTTGCACTGTGCTGAACAGACAGCGAAAATTTTCGAGCTTGCCTGTACTCAAACTTTTTGTGAACAAGTCCGCAACTTGATCATTCGTCTTGACTTGTCTCATCTCAATCTCTTCTTGCAGAACCTTTTCTCTGATAAAGTGGTAATGTACCTCCACATGTATTCTGAAAAGCCGGGAGCTTTTGACAAAGTTGCACTTGCTTTCTGGAAAGCCGGGAGCTTTCGGCTTTGTCTCCCACACTTGTCGGCAAAAGTGTGCAGCTGATTTCTCGCCTTCCACGCGTCTTCTGATTCGGTGAACGCCTCTCCTTTAATAGAGGTGATCGATCACCTCTATCAATGCACACTTTGAAGACTTCCCAAACATCATCTTCGGCCCGTCGAGATTTTCCTCCATCCAATCCTTCTCTTTAAACTCTTTGAAAAATGGCTAGCTCATCCAACCCATCGAACATTTGCTTAGATTTGAGTCTAAGCAGTGATCCGGTCGCGCCGCGTCAGGATAAGGTATGGTGCCCGTCTTTCTTATCTTCTCATGGCCCCCTTACAGGTGAGGACTCTGTGATGACGGATGCAACAACGGCTACGATAGTAGCTCGGAACCTCCTCACTCCCAAAGATAGTCAGCTGCTTTCAGGACGGTCCGATGAGTTGGCCGTTCAAGAGTCCCTGGCTCTCAGTGTTCAGTGCGCTGGCTCTGTGTCCAACATGGGCCAACGCCTTCTTACTCGCTCCCGTCAGGTTGAATCATTGATGGCGGAGGTGGAGAGTCTTAAGCAGGAGATCAAACAGCTTAAGCACGAGAATCAAAGTTTGCACGTGCTTGCCAACAATTATTCGACAGGCATGAAGAGGAAGCTTGATGAGCTTGATGATCGTCAAAGGCTTGCGGCTTTCTTCCAGAGGCACCTCTTTCCTGGGTCATCCAGCGTTCCACCAAGGTTTGGGGCCTTGAATGATCTATCTTCGGTGCCTTGCGCTCCGATGCCTTCCGCTCCGATGCCTCTTGCTCCGATGCCTCTTACTCCAATGCCTTCCGCTCCGATGCCTCTTGCTCCGATGCCTTCTGCTCCGATGCCTCCTGCTCCGATGCCTCCTGCTCCGATGCCTCCTGCTCCGATGCCTCCCGCTCCTATGCCTCTTGCTCCGAGAGTGTTGCCACGTAGTGGGGCCTCACGTACACAACCTTTGTGAAGGCTCCATCTTTCTGCCATGTTTTTTTTTTTTTTTTTTTTTTTTTTCACTTGTAATCTCTCGGAAATCAATGAACAAGCTTTATTCACTGTATTGGGTTGCCTCCCAAGTAGCGCTTTCTTTTACGTCTTGCAGCCGGACGAAGCCTTCTTAGGCTCACTTAGGACCCATGACATGGAATTTATCTCTGAATGGGGGTTGTGGTGTGTTGGCACAAGTGTACTGATGACGTATTCGACATTCCCTTAGGTATTGAGAGAACTCACTTGAGCTATATTCTCCCCCGTTATCTGTGCGCATGTAACGGATCTTCTTTCCCACTTCTCCTTCGGCTGACTCTCTGAACTCTTTAAACTTTGAGAATGTGTCAGATTTTTCTTTCATAGGTCTTATCCATTCAGAACTCTGTGATGCTTCTTCAAACACCTCGGGTTCTTTTGGTGTTCCATCAGTTATGGCAGCATTAGCATATTTAGGATTTGGCTTTCGTACTCTTGTTGACCTTCTTAGTTGTGATTGTGGAGTTGATACTTCTACTCTACTAGGTCTAACTTCTTGTGGTTGTTGGTACACACCTGTTTGCCAAGGACTCTTAGGTACTTCTTGCTTGACATCGTCTCCAGCAAGCAATTCTTCAGGCTCATCTGGACTTGATTAGATTTGGGCAGCTTGGTCTCCCAGTTTCCCTTGCAACGTATCTTCAAACTCTTTTGGGTCAGGTGACGCCTCATTTTCTGAGCACCAACAAGATGATGCTTCTGCGTCCCATTCTTCCTCCACAGCTAGAGACGCAACGACATCCCAATCATCTTCAATTTCATTTTCTGAGCACCAACAAGATGATGCTTCTGCGTCCCATTCTTCCTCCGTAGCGAATAATGCTTCAGCATCCCAGCCATCTTCACTATAACTGGAAGTAGCAGTATTACTTTCAACAGGCTCTTTCTTGGTCCAACAATCTTTCGCCATGTGGCCATTCTTTCCACAATTGTAACACTTGCCCTCAAATCTTTTAATATTCTGGGACTGACCACGGTTGCCGTGATACTTCGGAGCTCCCCCTGGCCGAGAACTCCCTCCTCCTTGATGACCTTTTTCCTTGCCACCATTTCTTTTGGATCCACCACCAGCACGCTGCTTAAAGCTGCCTTTGCTTTTGTTGGTGTAGAGCGCTTCCTCTTCACTCTTCAGTGAGACTCCTCCCATTTGCTTGGCCATAGCTTCTTGACTTGCAAGCAAATTTTCAAACTCAACAAGCGATGGTTGTGTCGGCCATCCTTGTATAGCGGCAATGAACCCTCGATATTCGGGTCTCAAACCATGGATAATTATTCTCTTCATCCTGGTTTCCCCAATAGGAGCTGTTGGATCTAATTCTGAAATTTCGCGGCATATCGACTTCACCTTGTGAAAGTACTGGGCAATTGTCATGTCGCGTTGTACCATCGATAGCAGCTCATTCTCGAGAAGTTGCAATTTTGTATCGTTCCTCTTCGAAAAGAGTGTAACAAAAGTGTCCCATGCTTCCTTTGGCGTTCTAGCATCCCGAATGTGCTCCAACATTTCTTCTTCTATTGTGGTCTTTAAAGCAAACATTGATTTGCCTGCTTTAATTTTCCACTTTCGCAAGACGCCGTTAGCATCTTCCGCTGCCGGTTGTGTAGCTTCACTACCACCGACAACCTCCCACAAGTCTTGACCTTGAAGGTAAGACTCTATACACGTTGCCCACGTGTTATAGTTTTGGTTGTTGAGCTTCTTGATTCCTCCAACAACTTGAAGATCACCCATCGTATCGGCACGACTTTGACTACACCAAACAAGCTTGAGTGACTACCGTGCAGAGTAATACACTACTCTCGACACAAAGAAGCTCCCTCTCAAGGTTTGTGATAACCCCAGCAATAATCTCAAGAAACCTTTTCTGATGTGGAAGATCAGTCAAAACTGCAACCACAGAGCATACTCGGAATTCCAAGAGACTTTACAACCAATGCTCTACCAAGACCGATCCCTGACCGACTTGGCTCTGATACCAATTGTTGAATAAGAAGAGTATCCAAGATAACTCTAATGATCCCAAGAAGAAGAAAATAGAACACACTCTTAAAGAAAGCTCACAAAACAAACTAATTAGCAAAACTTTTCTTATTTAGCTCTAGGCTTTGTTTTTCCTTGGATGATTTACAATGCTTGAGGACTTGGGTATTTATAGCAAACCAAATGAATAAACTAAGATTATTTATTACCACACAAAACACATTAATTGCACCTAATTTATTTTATTCAACCATGCCTAACATTGCCTAATTTTCCATACCTAACTTTGACATTGATTTTCAACACAGACCTTTAACTACACCCGCTCGTCCACTTATACCACCCAGATTAAGCCACCCAAAATGCTCTGCTTCGGAAACTACGACCAAACCCACGGAAACAGCGTGGAATTTGGGTTTTCAGAAACCGCCAAGAAATCAGCCGCCACATGCAGCGAGTCCTCATCCGTTTCTTCCACCAGCACTGCCAGCATCAACGCCTTGCCCAAGTCCAACAATGTCAGTCATTAATCCTCATTTTTTTTTAATTTAATTCGAATTTTTTTCCAAATTTTCTGATTTTCTGTTTTTTTTGTTTTTGTTTTTGTTTTTTCGTTTATTGGCAGAAAAGGCAAAATGGTTCGGCTCCGATCAGCAGCACAACTACTCCTCAAACCCAGAGAGCCGCTAAAAAGACGAAATCCGAGAATCCCACATCGGCCGGCAACGGAAAGGTCCGACCTTTCAACAAAAACAGAACTCCAAAAAGTCATCTGCATCACTGCATGCCACTCTCTCTCTCTCTCTCTCTCTCTCTTCCGTTTTTGCAAAGCAGAACAACTTTAAGTTGAAAATGTCCGACCTTTCAACAAAAACAGAACTCCAAAAAGTCATCTGCATCACTGCATGCCACTCTCTCTCTCTCTCTCTCTCTCTCTCTCTTCCGTTTTTGCAAAGCAGAACAACTTTAAGTTGAAAATTAACCCCACCCGTCCGTTTAAACTTTAAGTTGAAAATTAATATGGTGGTCCCCACCCCCTTCATCTTCTTCCTCCCGACCTGCAACATCATTTTTCCAGATATATTTTCAGATCCCGGCGTCTTCTCATACGCCCGCCTAGCTTCTGCCTAGCCCAGACCTGTATAGCTCCGCCTAGACCCATCTAATCCCACCTAGGTGTCTGCCTAATACATTTCCTAATTTTGTGACCGATTAACAGCTAATCGGAGCAGTCGGTCAACGTTCAAGGCCTAGCGGCCACCTAGGCCGATTTTTAGAACATTATGTGTATATGTGCCACTTAGTACTACGGTCTAGTGGTATTCCTCTTCACTTGTAAGTGGGATGTCTTAAGTTCGATTCTCGTCAAATGTGACTTTGAACAATATTATTGCTAGTCTATTGTGAGGCTAAATCCACTATCTTCCCTTTAGTGTAGATAATATCATATGTTCCAAAAAAAAAAAAAATATGTGTACAGATGGTCGGTGGAATTCCAGGTTGGATTTTGCATCTTGGCATTTGCCTTCGTCAAACAAGGGCTTTGTACCTTGTACAGCACGATATATGAATATGATGACTCAACCAGTTGAGAATCTTCCAGTAACTATGAGCAGTACTGTACTACTTATTCTTCATCTCTTAAGGAAAGAGATCTTCTTCGAATCTCTTTCATCAAAGTCTGCGAATTAAGTAATTCAGGCTCTTGAAATTTGATCCAACGATTAAAAATAGAGGCTTCTTTTAAAAGTTATAATAATTTTAGTCGTTGGATCAAATTTCAAGGGCTCGGATCACTTGATCCACGAGCTTTGGTAGAAGAGATCCGGAGATGATCTCTTTCCATCTCTTCATGTGTAAGTACATCCTATATCTAGCTTCCTAGCTGCTCTTTTATACTTGAAACTACTACTTTTGGTTATGAACAAGTATTTTTTAGGTTTACAGTTTTGATACGTAGGCTTACTTTTCTAGTCAAACATTTATAATATAGCTGAGTTCAATATAGTCTCTCTCTAAATTATTATTATTATCAAATTATTACAATAATTTAGAGGAGGAAAGTTTCAAAACTATTACAGTAATTTAAGGTAGGGAGAGTTTTGAAACTGGGATGCATGGCTGAAAACCCAACAACTTATTCAATATAATCTAACTAAGGAAGAAAAAAATAACGAGTAAAAAAAATACCCCAAAACCTAAACCGTGGTAGAAGTTACTTGAGGAAGCTCATTAGCTTGTTCTTCGGGTACCGTTGCAAAACGTCGGATGACCATGCTCAGATAGTCTTTCAATTTTCCAAATGTATGAACAATTGATGAAACTGCACTTTCATACAACGTTTTGAGGTATTCGCAGACATACTTAGTTACAACCTTCACAAACCAACCAACCCAGAAGAATAGGGCGACTTTACCTAAACCTGGCACGAGGATCACCACTTCTAAAATCAAGGCAAGAGTTCCAAAGAGGAGGCTAATCATATTGATCATGGATTTCGCCAAATCTGAATTAGGGCAAGCTTGGACTTGGAGTATTCTAGAGCCAATTAGTGATCCGCCATAAGTAATTAGCACAATGGTAAGGGACACCATAGTCAGGTAATCTGTGTCGAATAGAGACTCATTTCTGGCTCCCTAGTTCAATTGGAGCAAACCTCCTAGCATGGTGATGAGGGAACATATATATTTATGCACCTTTGTAGAACGTTCATCGCTTGTGCTGTTATATATATATATATATAGTCAATGAGAAAATTAAATGGAATTGCATTAATAAATTATCTACAATATATATTGTAATGTTAATTAATAAGAAAATGCTAGGGAGATCATTTTTTTTTGTGTACTAATATGATATGGCAAGTAATGTGTACATACCATGTCATTAATGAATTTATCTCATTGGATGTTGGTTATATACATTACATGCCACTATATATAATAAAAATTAATCAAGCCACTATATCATCTAAAATCAACTAATTGATATATGATATATCTATAAATTTATCAAGTCCGTATATCATCTATAATAAACTAATTGAGAATGTATGATATCGTCTATAAATATCAAGCCCCTATATCATCCAAAATCAACTAATTGAGAAGGTATGATATACCTATAAATTAATCAAGCCAATATATCATCTAAAATCAACTGATTAAGCAGGTAAGGTGTAACAGGGTACCAAGCTAGCTGCTATTTTCTTCATTGTTCGTTAATAACAAATCGATCTAGAGATCTAGACATTCGATGCTCTTAGTTTCTCAAAAAAATGCCTAGACTTATCAAGAGCTGAGTTGTATAGATTAATTGCTAATTAATCAGTTCTTTTTGGTCTCCCATCATTTTCCCCACGTAAAAGGCAAACAAAAAAAGTGCAAGCAGAGTATACACTTACCCTTCCAGTTCCGAACGTAGCGGGATGCTAACAGCAATGTCTGGGACACGATCCATCTGCACACTTCTGTACGGAGGAAACCAAAAACAAAATTCACATCGAAGACTCGTCACACCTTCACACACACAGGTACAAGAGCTCTGTTTTCTTTTTTCGAAAAAGGAGACCTCTGTTTTTTGTTTTGTTTTGTTTAAATTCTGGCAGAAGGGAACTCAAAAACAGATTGCGACGAAGAATAATGGCCAATTGCGGTCGTCAAGCTTAAGACAGTCCCAAAGATGGAAAGCAGATATTCAAATGGTCCGGCGGTGAGTGCGATTTGAGCTGCACTCACAAAATGAAAGCACAAAAGAAAAAAGGCACTTACTTTTGTGAGCAGGCAAGGGTAGAAGAATGGAATGAGCTCTGTAGAGTGGACGTCGTCTTCAAGTGCAAATTATTGAACCAGAAATATGATCTTCTGAGTGAAAAAAAATACTACTGGGCGCTGCCGGGGTGTTGGGCAGAAGAGAAGGCCGTCTCTGATTATATATATACCGGTGTAGGAGGAGGAAGCGGGACCCAGGTCGCTTGTTCGAACATGCAAAACAAAGAGAAAACGACTAGTTTTTGTAATGGAAGAAATCGCCTAGTTTGGTAATGGAGGAAAACGACTAGTTTTGGGAATGGAGGAAAGCGACTAGTTTTGTGGAATGGAGGAAAGATACAGTTCAAGCAAAAAAAGTGAAGTTGTGATGTAAAAATTTACGTAATAATCTATTAAATCTAATACTTTAGACTATCTATTTAACTAAAAAAAATTCATAGCAATATCTAAACGATAATCTGTTCAGTAATCTTCAATATCACCAACACTACTCTATACAAGACAGAATGAAAACAAGAGAATAGTAATGCAGCATTTTTTTGTTGATAACAAATCGGTCAAGTGTATCCTATGTTTTCCTTTACTCTTCAATAATTTGTTGTGTTCTCAAGCAAGAAAATTGAAATTAAAGCTAAAAGAATATTATTGAGATTGAAAGACATTTTTCACCATGGAAGCAGAGGTTTTTTGTGCAAATCATTAAAGTTGAAAGATTAAACTATACTTCCTCGGAACGAATCAGATGTTGAGCCTCATATGCTTGGAATCTCTGGATGTCTAGTTTCTGAAGAATTTTATGGCTCGCTATTGTGATCTAACATAGTCTTAAAGAGAATTGATATAACATAGTCTACATGCAATGGATGTGTTATGAATGTCTTCATTCTATTTGTTGGAAATTGTAAGTTAGTATTATAATGTTGGTTCATGAATGTTTTAGTTGTGGATTACATGCTCCAACTTGTCTCATATCTGATTCTAAAATCCATCCTTGATGTTGTTTATCTTTTTCATTTAATTTTCTGTTTAGTACCAATTCAAAACCAGATCGAATCTTTTTAAAAGCTCATGTGTGTTGCAAAGTACTAAACAATATATGTGGGATTGACTCTTACTAGCTTACTATACTATCAACATCTTTGTGCACTTGCAAGTTAATTATTAGAAACTTAAGTAATCTTTTAGATTATTAAAGTGGCCATCAGCTGTCGTTTTTGTTAATTAACGAATTAATTAAGGCATCTCGTTTTTGTTTTGGGGTTCTTCGGTGCCCTTCAATTTCATCATCAGCTCCTTCATTTTGTCACGAACATAACGACGAACTGCACTGCAGTAGTCTTCTTAGGGCTTCGTAGGACTTATTCACAATTATCGCAAAATATATGGCCCAACATGCGAGAGTAAACCCCCCAAAATTTGAGGTTGTTCATCAATTCATATCTATTTGTATTGTTGGAAGCGTGGAGAATCTTGATAGTGGCCAATATTGCCCTTGTGTAAGCGAATAAATCAGCTATCAACATCACGACAGTGTTGTGGTCTGTGACAAATGGAAACGGCAAATCTCTGGTCGCATGCTTTACCCGGACGAGGACTCCTAGCTTGGAGATGAGAGACAATATACATTTGTATACTGCCAGTAGAGACTTGTACCGACCACCCTCCTCCCCACTAGTGCTGCTGTATTACAAATAAGAGGCATTGTACTAATATTAAGGAAAATGTACTAACAGTGGTATGACTCAACTTTAACCAAAGTTTTTGTGACCTGCATTGCATTGATTTGCATGCTGAGCTCTTACCTTCTTGTTCTAATGTTCCTGTCCTTGTTAAGTAAACTTGCCAAATGGTTTTGTGTCAACTCTCGGATGGTTGTGGGGAGTGGCTTTTACAGGTGCGGTTTACAGTCGAATTAAACATTGGTTTAGTTAGAATTAAGGCCTCGGTTAAATAAGAATTTAACCTTGGTTAAGTTAATGAGCAACTGGGCGGTGGCGCCTACGAACTCTGCTGGGTCGGAAAAATTGTTTCCTTGGAGAAGACCATGTAGGATGATGGACCCTGTGGTTGGGTAGAATAACATCATTACCCCCTCCAACCAGAATATGACATGATTCCCTCATATGGACCAATTCCAATGCAGCTTCATAGTCCAGAAACCTCTGATTTTATTTGTGTAAAAGGAATTAAATAATGAAAAAAAAAGTTTCAGGCTATTTGTCAAATTTATGACAAGGTGGTTCTTGATTTAAATAATTTTTTTTTTATTTCTTGGTTGTTTTTAATTACAAACAACTTTATTATGTTATACTACTATACTAAATTGGAGAGGAATAATGTGAATCCGAGATATAATCGATTGATGAGAAATGTCCTCACTATTAGGTTAATACTAGCATTTCTACATGTTAAAGAATCAATACTATTTTTTGTAACTACGTTTCTACATGTTACAAGGTCAATATTAATGTTTGCATGCATAATGCAAATGGCAAATGGCGCATTATTCTTGGCTTGTTTGTATCAAAATTTGGGATTTATCTACCAAGCGGTTATTTTCTAGCGATTAAATAAAGAAGCAGTGCACGTTGTTGGAAAGTAACATTTCTGGGCTTAAACTGCGTTTTTGAAGCCCAAGATAACCTCATATGGGTTTGTGGCCTTCTGGAGAAGTGTTCAAAATAGTCCAAGCTTTAGATCCAACTATTTTGGGGCAGTTTTGGAGCTGATTTGGGTCCAAAACATGGCTGTGCAGATTTTTGGACGAATTTACCAAGTTAATTTAAGATTATATTTCTTATTTTATTTCAATTTATTAGGCTTCCTAGTTTTATTCTAAGACCTTTTACTAGGAGGATTTTAATTAAAGTAGTATAAATAAGCCTTTTTGGTCAGCCCTAAGAGGAGGGGAGAACGCATGCACTTTGGCTTTAGAGAGCCTTTGACGATCCAAGTTTTATTCAGGGTGTTTTCTATCCATGTTTTTAATAATATTTTGTTTTATGATTGTTCGTAATTAGTTTCGTTTGCTAGGGCGAGGCCACGAGCCTTAGTAATGAATATGTAGTTTCTTTTCAATTTGCTTATGATTTTATGCATATAGGTTTTGAATTATTAATCACCACGTTTGAAACTATCTATTTGTCTTGATAATTGGCCACCATTACGATATTTAGAAAAGTAATTTGATGCGATTTTGACGGAGGGCTGTCCTGAAATTGGCGCTGGCTTCTTGTAGTTAATATATGTAACCTCTTAGGATGGATAACACATCTTAGGGGTTATATGGTTTTTCAAAGGATTTCACAAAACTTAATGAGTCTTGCATATTCACATTCGATCTAGGACGCCACAGACAGGTTGCATGTTAGATATAAGTTATATGTTAGAGGTTCCAAGTAGGGCATACTTTAGGAAAACCTAACCTTCAAATATGCAAATGTAACTTATAAGTAATGAGAAGAACTACGTATGATTGTTAAGGTGACGGCGGAACCCTAGTGCTTAAATTTATTTTCAAAACTATTTTCTTTTGGTTTCTTTACTTTGCCAATTTATTTAATTGTTTTTAATATTTTAGGTCATTTAATCAACCTCTTCCAAACTTTATTTTCAAATAATTGATTAAGATTTGGTTTTAACATAAATTATTTATTCAATCTTTGTGAAAAACGACTTTACTTGAGCTGTTATACTCCGATAACTTGTACTCTTGCAAGTATTTTAAAGTGTTTTAATCCCTACTTTGGCAGGTGTTAAAATCTCTATCAGGTGTTGTGGCTGCTAGGGTTTGAGAAGGACAGAAACATGAAGAGTGAGAGATGAGGGATCATTCGCATAGGAGGAGAAATTTTTAGTTGTGACTAGAACGCAAGTGGTACATCACATGTTTTAATAAGAATGGTGGAAAATTTTATTTTTTAAGTTATTAACTTTTTAGTACACATATTCTACCATTACCACCAGTATACCGATCATACTGAAAAATCTCTTCGCGTAGGAGAGAAAGAGGAAGAGTGATAGATGAGAGGAGAGCGCAAGTGTGCAACCCAACAATCCGTGCCAAACCAAACAGACAAAACTACCCTTTGAACTTTTGAGAATTACATAGATAAGAAGAGAGCGTACGCGTGTAACCCAGAAATCCGTGCCAAATCAAACAGACAAAACTACCATCTGAACTTTTGAGAATTACCCTCCCAAATCTAATCCAGCTCCATTTGGCTGGAATTTTTGTAAGAGAATGCGTTGGGGGACCCACGATGGGGTATTGCATTAGTGATTAATTTTAAAAGGGAGGCAAAATCCAGGAAGCTCAAGTTAAGGATCTTTTCTTCTTTTTAATTTTTAAAGGATTTTTTATTACAAGTCATAGTGTCACTGCACATTACACGAATAAGAAGACAGGAGTGGTTTAACTCTTGAAAAGGCCCTAGTGCCAAGGGAATTCCCCCCTCACCCGAGTTCGAGTCCCCCCATTGTTGGGTAATGCCTGTAATCCCCCGTCCCCTAAATTTAATGCCTGTTGTTAAAAAAACTAAAAACTCTTGAAAAGGAACGAATTAGGGAGATATAGCATACATCTAGGATTTGGACATGCATATATGGGCAACTCTTGAAAAGGAACGAATTAGGGAGAAATACCTAAATACATCTAGGATTTGGATATGCATATATGGGCGTGGCCTACTCGTTTTTATAGCATGAAATTGAGTGGCTCCGTGCTAAACCATACGTACAAAATTACCCTCTAAATTTTTTAGAATTACCCTCTCAATCCAGCCATTTGGTTGGTATTGTTGTAAATAGAGTGAAATCGAGTGGCAAAGAATTGATGGCAGCTACAATGCATTTTCCCTTCCTACTTTAGACTAATGTAATGTAAGCAGTTGGCCACGAGTTTTGCACTCATGAACACATCAATATATCCAAGAGATAATAGAAAAGTGTCCCCTGCGGGATTGAAAACCATATGGAAATTTTGTGTATAGCACTATTTACATACAAAAATACTTAGATCTGGTTATTTACATACAAAAATACTTGATCTAGTTGGAGCCTTTGGAGTAAGAGTTGTGTCTGATATTTCCTTTGCTGCAACATCACTTAGAGCAACTCCAGCCCATGCCCAATGGACTGGCACCAAGTGAAGAAAATGGACTGGCACTAAGTGAATCAGCTCCAGCCCGTGCAACAGGCTGGCACCCAGCCCGTGCCAGTCAAGAGCCCAGCCCAAAATGGACAGACCCAGAGACCGGTCCGTTTCACTGGCGCGTGCACAACACGCGGGAGTGGCGCGAGTAGCCGACAACGTCTGCAGCAGTGGGGCCCGCAGTGCAGGGCAAGTGGGCTGAGTCTGTCAAAGGGCTACGTGGCCCTCCTCAGAGCCGTTGGATTTCCAACGGCTAGTTTTTGTAGGCCGTTGGATTTCCAACGGTAAAAAAATTTTAAATTTCACTTTTAAATTGGACCGTCCGATCACAGATCAACGGTCCACGTTTATTTCACCAAAATTTATTAAAAATTAATTAAAAAATGTCAAAATTTTTTTAAAAAATACAGAAAAATTTTAAAAAATTAATTTTTTTTTCTATAAATACCTAACCCTCATCTTCCACCTTACACCACATTTCAATATTTTCTACACTTTCTACATTTGAATATTTTGTACACTTTGAGAGAAAAAAATGACTTCGTGGAAATCTATTAAAAAAATAGTACGTTCGGATAATGACACGTGGCGTGACGAGATTGGTTAAAAATCCTATCCGAAATTAAAACTATTTTTTTTATTATTTTATAAAAAAAATTATTAATATTTTAAATGGACTGGGTGCCAGCGCATTTTGTAGGGGTGGAGATCGTTTGTGCCAGCGCATTTTTAGACTAGGTGCCAGCACATTTTTTTTTTGGGGTGGAGATGCTTTGGCCTATTACTGTTCATTGGGTCTGTTACTGTTCAATTAAGTGGATAAATGGGCTGGGTGCTGGCGCAAAGTGGATAGGGGTGGAGTTGCTCTTATATAAACGTAAAAAAGGAAAATAAAAGTCTTAGTAAACATAGAGTAGTGTGGAGCTTTTTTTTTTTTTTGTTGGAAAAATGAGTAGTGTGGAACTTCGAACAATGAAAAACTATGAACTTGATACGAATAAATTTGAGATGAAGATATACATACCGTATTTTGGGACACGTAAAAATGATTTTGGAATTGCTTGGGATTGCTTTGGTTTTCAGAGAGATGATAAGGACACTGTCGAAATTTTAGTCGAAATCTGATACGTTTTCTATAGAGCTTTTGTGTCCTTACTAAGGTGTAAAACAAAGGACAATTAAAGGTATTAGTGAACACTTAAAATGCGGAGATTAAAATTAAAGATGTTAGATAGATGTAAAATACATTCGTATTTATACGTAAGTAATAATACCAACTTGAAACTAAAAAAAAAGTATGTTAGTGTATATTTAATTTAACTCTCTTTCCTGATTTCCTTTTCTCAGTTATAAAGAAGGTCAGCATCTGGGTCAGTGTATATTTAATTTAACTCTCTGACTTCTTGATTTCCTGATTTCAGTGTATAAATATTATGGTTTGTTTGAACTTTGAAATTTGGATCAACTTTATGGCTTTCGTGCATAATTTCAATGATCGGATTGCAGTGATGATGAGGGTTTTTTCATTGAGTTGGGTTTTCTAATTGAGTAATGATGAGGAGTTGACATACGGTGACTCCGATTTGGTCCCACTGAATGTCTCAAATTATCCTCACAGTAATTGTGGGATGCTTTTGTGTAATTTCATCGTCTCTACTAATTAATGAAACATTTATTGTTAATTAAAATTCTATAAAATTATTAATTTAACTTTTTAATTAAAATAGAACATGAATAAAAAATATGGATAGAAATGTAATTGCACACAACCAATTTTGTTTTTTTGTTTTTTTCAAAATCTTACCTACATATAATCCTAATATATCTCTAATTAAAAAAATAAAAAAATAAAAAATAAAAAACTTGTCACTCTCACATTCTCTATCACTCTCTGGATCTTTCTCACCAAAATCCTCTTCAACTGTTCTAACCACCCCACCTCTTTCATCCCCTTCTCTCACCCCGCTTGCCTCTAACCCACCTGCAAATTATGTAGGCTCTTCCTCTCCTCCGACCCTAGTCGCCCTCTGCCAGAACCACCACCCAACAACTTCTCCCACATCCTCTGTGTTTTCCCCCATGACCCCTATTTCGCCACCCCTTGCCTCTTTGACCCACGAATCTTAGACTGGAGGCCCTCCCACCATGAATGGGCATCCAATGTTCTGAAGGTATGAGCCTCATTATTTAGTTTCTACATCTTATGCGAGGTTGGAGGAAGAAATTTTTAAGCATTTAAAATCCTTTGCAATACGTTTGATGTGTCATTGAAATACATATATTAATCATGATTTATCACTCCTTAATTACTTATTTTGTTGCATTCGATTGTTTTTACTTTGTTACAGGGCTTGGTTTCATCCAAGCAACTTTTGGGAGATGTATTGAAGTTAGTGATGATTTTAGTGTTTTATGTAACAATATCTTTACAAATTATTATAAAATTCTGAAAGTATTGTCTAACTCATAAGTTTGGTTTTATTTCACTAATGTTAGTAATTGTTTTCATAAATTCATGTAACTCATACCACAGTGACAAGATTTTTTTTTCTTTTCAAAATGACGTATACATTGCACATTGATTATTACTCATACCACAATAAAAAGAATATTAAGTTGCACACGTATATCATATGTACCGGTTGCTAGTATTGCATTAAGCTCCCTCTTAACCTTGAATTTAGCTCCGGATGCATAGATATTGTGGTTTGCTTGAACTTTGAAATTTGGGCCAACTTTTTGGTTATCATCCTCAGTTCCATGATGATAATTTAAGGTGGCAATTTTAGGTTCGATTATCGTTAAAGGTAAATTTAAATAACATTGTTATGATTAGCCAAGTGTGAGGTTGCCTATTCTTCTATTCTCTTAGTACAGATAACATCGCTTGTTTAAAAATAAATTACAAGCAAATTCAGTGCTTATGATCTCAATATCATTTTTTTGTGACTCAATTAATCTTTTTTCTGTTAAAATGTTACATTCCAATTCGAAAGAAGATTCTTCAATTATCTCCATATTTGTGCAATTTCTTCATATTGCATTAAGCCCCCTCTTTACCTTGAATTTTAGCTCCGGGTGCACAGATAATGTGGTTTTTTTTTTTTTTTTTTTGGTAGAAGGTAATATTATTTCCAACAACACAACATAATCACAAATAAAATGTCGAATTATAAGAAAAGTACAAAATAAGATACGGTAAAATGAGTATGTTTGAACTTTGAAATTTGGTACAACTTTTTGGTTTTCACGCGTAATTTCAACCACTGGTTCCTTAGTAACGTGGGCCGCACTCACCACCACATACACCGTGTCCCAACCATTGCTTCCTAACGTTGGTGATGGCCATTTATGACTAAACCCTCCAAATACTATACCCTCCACAGTGGTGGGAGGAAGTATCGCTTCACAGTGGGACCCACTTACTACCACATAGTATACCCTCCAAATTTCCAATATAATATAAAAGCTTATTATATTAACACCTCATAAATTATTGAATAAACCTTACATACTTAATACACTTCACATTTTCTTTTTCAATAAAAAATTATCTTAATATACTCCACATACTTCCTCATAATACCCTCACACCTTTCATTCTCAATATACACCTTACATTTTCTACATGCATCCCATGTTTTCTATACACCCCACATTTCTCAAATCTTATAAAGTTTTTAATTTAGACAAAAAATATCGACTGAAATTTTGACAAAAGATGTCGCTTAAGATTTAAACCATATATGGGTTGTTTTCAATTTCTCCATTAAAATCTATATCGTCTGTTTTTTAATATAAATAATCCCCGAAGTCCTCTACAAATGATATATACACGCTTCCGACCTGAATCTATTTTTGTGGAGAAATGGCTTTGAACAACACTGAGAGTATCATTATTCAAGCAGCTGGCAACATGCGTAATTAGTACACCCCTCTATATCCAGCTTCTTATCTGCTCTAATGTACTTTAAACGACTACTACTTCTTGTCACATGAACAAGTATTTTTGCAATCGCATTTCTTCATGTTGTTTTAGAAAGTAGCCCTTGTGGCCATGAACTTTTCAATAACATTGCATCTGCGACTATTTAGATTTCAAAATTACTTATATCCGCTCTATCAGAAATATACTTACAATTAACATATTTTTCATCGTATAAATTTTAAGATTAGAATAATTCATTTTTTTTATCATTATTTAATAATTATCTTCACAAAAAAATTAATTAAATCGATAATCTTAAAATGATGCATATAAATAATTAAAAACAATCCCCAGTTTTTATTTTTTATATTTTTTTAGAGATGGTCTCTAAATAATAATTAAGAAAATGAATAATTTTAATTATAAATTCATGGTAAAAATAAGTAAATCTCATGAGATAGATTAATTAAATTGTAACCCTGTCAGATGGGCTCTCAACAACTTATTCCCAATCAAAGGCAGGTTGTCTGTCGTCTTGTTTACAAGGGCGGAGCCAAGTACAAGGCTCCCCTTGGCGAGAGTTTGGTTCTTCAAGCTTAAAAATATTGATTTTTGGGTTAGTTTATGATTTTTAATTGTCATATTCCACTTAACAAATGAATTTTTGTTATTAATAAGGTTGTTTTTAAGAATAATAAGAGCTAATAGATGTTAAATAAACTCATCACTTTAACCAATATTATATTTAATAGTAATAAATTAAAACTTCCATACCACAAATGGTTACTTATTTTATTCACTTGAAAGTTTTGAAGGTTAGAAACCTAGAAAACATAGCATAAAATTCTTGCTTCAAAGTACTACATTCAAGTTATTACTATTATATAACTTTATGTAGGCAACATAAGATTAAAAATTTGATTTAGTAGTAATAATTTTAGCTTAGCCCACTCACCAAATAATTTCTGGCTACACCATTGCCTGTTTGGGTGCCCTTCCCATCCTCTAATATTTGTGCGGTCATGGTTAAGCCACGTCAACATTTTATATTCATATTGCTTTTTATCTTATTGTCTTTATAAAAAAAAAAATATAAAATGTTGACGTAATTTAACCGTGACCGCACAAAATAAAAAAGGATGAAAAGGGCATCCAAACAGGAAGGCAGACAATCTGGCCTCCCTCCCAATCTTTCTGACGAGGCGGGATGTCTTATCAACAACTTACTTACATACCATCTTGGGATAAATCCGTAAATTCACGGGATGTTTCAACAACTTACATTATCAGCAGACTACTTACAAACACTCCCAAACGGGATGTCTTATCAGCAGCTTACCAGGATGTCACCATATGCCACTTACACCTTCCAAATGTTCCCCGAGTCATCTATAAATAATCACCCAACTCCTCCATTCCTGTCGCATGGTAAACATCGTAAACCTGTCGGAAATTATATATAGAGAAATGGCTTTGTACAACACCGAGAGTATCATGATTCAAGCAGCTGGCAACCGACCTGCAGTGACTGTGAGCAGTAGCACCCCTTCGTCTTTATCATCTCGCCATGAGTAAGTACATCCTCCATATCTAGCTTCTTAGCTGCTCTAATATACTTTAAACTACTACTACTTCTTGTCACATATTTGTCACTAAATAATTTTTAAGATTAGAATAATTCATTTTTAATCATTATATAATAATTATCTTTACAAAGGAAAATTAATTAAATCGAAATCTTAAAATGATGCATATAAATGATAAAAAACAATCCCCAGTTTTTATTTTTTATTTTTTGGCCAATTTTTTTTCGTGATCCTTGTGGTGATACCCTACTTTAAATAGACCCCTGTGATGAAAAAACTATTAATTGTAATCCTGTGATGAAATTCGTTATCAATCATAGTTCAAATTGGATTTTTCCTCATTCTTCTATTATTTGTAGGGGCAAAATTGTTATTTTCATTTTTATTGATTCCATCAACCAATCATAAAGCGCCATATGAACATAATTTTTTTTTTTAACTTTTAGAGCTACAATAAAAAAAAAAACCAATAAAATTACAAGGTTCATATTATCAGACTTTCTCATGTCAAGAGGGCCAAGAGTCTAAATTCAAGATTTAAAAAATATTAGGGTAGAATATAAGTTATTATGCAAACATTGAATTTAGTTTCATTTTAAGAAGAATAGTGGTGGACGGGATAGCTAGGGTTATGTGATAGAGAGGGGGGAAGGTGGTGGGTGGTCGCTGTGGCTGTGGCTGTGGCTGACAAAGGGCAGGGATTGGGAAGGCATTTCTTCTTCTTTTTTTCCTTCTTTTTTTGTTGATTATAAAAAAGTGGAATTACCAAAAAGAAAGGAAAAAAGAATGGAATGACCTTTTTACCCCTGCATGTGGATGAGATTTTGATCGAAATATCAATTTGGACCGATTGATAACAAACTTCACCATAGAGTTCAGATTAACACTTTTTTCACCACAGGGGTCGATTTAAAAGTAGTGTCTCACCACAGGGATCAAGAAAAAAAATTTAACCTTATTTTTTTTAGAGATGGTTTTTAAATAATAATCAAGAAAATGAACAATTTTAATTATAAAATTTGTGGTAAAAATAGGTTAATCTCACGAGATAGATTGAGATGATGCACCTTATGGAGTTGATGAAAGTATTGTCCTTTAGATTGAGATGATGCACCTTATGCAGTTGATGAAAGTATTGTCCTTTAGATTAAACTCCACATATTAAATGTGTGGCAGAGTACGTAGGTGCAACGAGAGCTTTCATTTATCACCACGTCGAGCTTAGAATTTTGTCTAAGAGGGCTTGAAATGGGATTACATAATATTTCCAACGAAAGAAAATGTTGAACTATAAAGATTAAGTATATTTTTTTTTCTTTCGCAAAAAATAAGTGGAAAGTTCCCAACTGAGTATTTGATTTGTTCAATCAATGTGATTTAGATGTACAATATTAACACATTGTAAATGGAAAAGGATCTCTGCCGGATCCTCTTTGTGAGGATCCTGAAGATCAAGTAATTATGTTCGTTCATTATACATCGTGCGGTTAAAAAAATTATGTTAGAGTCTCACACTGAAAATATGAGTGATTTCAATTCTAATTCACCAAAGTCTTTTATGATAAAATTCAAAGCCTAGTAATAGGTGCTTAATTCAGATCATACTAATGATGCTCGTGGTTAACCATGATACGCCTAAAATGTTTATCACTATGTACCTAGAAGAAAAATGCTTACAACCCAATATAATTTTCTAACCATATTATTTATAATATAGCACAAGCGAGGCTGGGGAACATTATCGTCAAAGTTCTTCAAAGGCATTGCACAAGAATATTATCTTTACCATCCCCACGCTAGCCGGGTTTATCCAGCTTAGGTACGGAGCTGGAGCTGCAGCATATCTGTTGTCCACGCAATACGACACGTTAGTGGCTTTGATTGTTGCTATTGTGGTTTACATCAGTTCATGGGCACTGGCAGTTAAGATATTCCCAGCTCGTGAAAATCCAGATTTGTCTGAGTTCATGGATAAGATTAGCCTCTCGTCTGGAACACTTGCCATAAACTTAGAATTGTTGATCATCGTTCCAGCTCTGGGGTGGTTCGCCATCGCAGCATGGAGCATTTGCCTTGTGATTGCAGTAACAAAGTCCTACCATGAAATTGCAGATGTTTTGAAAAGTTTGTATCAGACAGCACTTGAACAGCTTCTTCAGGTGTTTGACAAACTGAAAGAGTTGTTCATGAATATTGGTGCAAGTGCAGGAATTGTTGCATCCGGAATGTTTGACAAGCTGAAAGAGTTCTTCATGAATATTGGTGCGAGTGCAGAAGTTATTGCGTCCGGAATGTTTGACAAATTGAAAGAGTTGGTTATGGGATCCGATCAGCCGAATGGTGCAAGTGCAAGTGCAGGAGATGTTGAAATAACATCCGCAGCAGTCTAGGAGAAGATAAGTAAGCTACCTTCGAAAATTGTCCACGTAGGGGCCACTTCTTAATAAAAATAAAAATAATAAATAAGAAATGTTCGTGAAACCAACGTGGAAGACAAAATACTTTCCCGTATAATCTCGTTGGACTTTTCTTTCTCATTTCATGTCAAATTTCAGTTTTCTTTACAAATTGAGGCCCTCATCTACTTTTGTAATATATGTATATGTAGTATCTACAACATAGATTAGTTAACATAGTTAATCTGTGATGACAGTAAAAGAAAAAATTGAAATACAAATTAGGAGCAGGAAAAAAGAGAAGTAATAATTAATTCTAAAATTGAGTAAAAGATATAAATATAATATAAAAGCTGATGTGGACAATGGACCTAGTCCAACAAACAGGTCTAAACCCAATAGTGATTCACAAAATGGAACTTATATCAAGTTTACTTTATTAAATGTTTTAGTGGTTTTTTTTACTAAAATGAAAACTCAAACAATTATTTTGTAATTACGTTTCTACATGTTAAAATAGAGGGTCTATATTAACGTTTGAATCCATTAGGCAAAGGGGAAGAAGCGCTTTTTTCTTATACTACAAGTAATAATAAAGAGAGACAATTTTGGGAATTCGATTATCTTCTAAAGAATTCTTTATGATGAAATAGGCATAAAAAGTTGTAACTGGACAACAAAACATAATTGGACTCACTTAAAAAGTAGCCACGATTTTGGACCTCTATCTGACACTCATTATTAATAAAATGCTTCTCAGTTTTCCAAACAAGGTACAGACGAAGGGGAGACTAGTGGGGGCCAAACCCCAATATGGTTTTTATTTTTTTTATTTTTAATAAACGGTGTGTTGGTGTCAAGTCATGGTTGGTGGAATTTTTCTCCTAAAAGTAGACGGATTCATTTCTATTGTTTTCTTTTGAGTAAATTGTAGCAATGATTCATCAACTTTAATTAAATTAGAGCAATGGTCTCTCAAGTAAAAATCTATTATCATTGGTCACTCAACTCATCAAATGTGTAGCTATGGTCATTTTTGTCAACTTCGTCATAATTTTGTCAAAATGAGTTATGTTGGAAAGACCATTGCTACAATTTGAGTCCATCAACTCATTAAAACATGTAGCTATGGTCATTTTCGTCAACTGCGTCAAATTTTGTCAAAATGAGTTATGTTGGAAGGACCATTGCTACAATTGGATTAAAGTTGAGGGACCATTGCTCTAAATGGGTTAAAGTTGAGGGATCATTTCTCTTGTTAGATTAAAGTTAAGGGACCAATGGTAATGTATTTTTAGTTGAAGGACTATAGCTGCACGTTTTAATGAGTTGAGGGACCATTAGTTGCACGTTTTGATGAGTTGAATGACCAATGGTAATTGATTGTTAGTTGAGGACTATTACTTGAATTAAGTTAAAGTTCAAAGACCATTGCTCAATTACTCTTTCTTTTTTGGTTTAATGTAAACGCTTGTTAATAGAATCTTGTTTGTCTAGAAAGGCTTTGTACCTTGTACAACACGATATATGAATATGATGATTCAACCAGTTGATAATCATCCTGTAGCCATGAGCAGTACTACCCCTTCTTCTCCATCTCATCTCATGCGTAAATACATCCATATCTAGCTTCCTAGATGTTCTTCTATTCTCGAAACTACTCTTGATTACAAGGGAAGAAACATAAAAGAATATCTACCATAATCACATCCTAATTACAAGGCCCTAAACAGGTAACTGAACTAATTACAAAAAGTCAACTATCTCCAACAACATGCTTCACCTGGAGGATGACTCCTAGCATGGAAAGGAGAAAGGATATACGTACATGTGTGTACTGCCAGTAGAGAATTGTATTGGCCACCCTCCTCCTTCCCGAGTGGTGCTGTATTATAAACAACATATGGGATTAGGATGTGAAAATTACATGGAAATAAGTGGCGTTGTGCTAATATTAATGAATAACAGCAGTTCCTAATTTTAAATTTCTTCCATATTTAGTTAATGACGTGTCATCAACTGTTAGAATATATGGCCACAACCTGCTTGCTAATTAGGAATATAAGCTTATTCAAGACCCTTTCTTCACTGTGAAATCCCACATCACCCAGGGGAGTGATCCTTATATGTATATTTCCATCTTTACCTAGCACGAGGCCTTTTGGGGAGCTCACTGGCTTTGGGTTCCATGGGAACTCCGAAGTTAAGCGAGAAGGGGGCTAAAACAATCCCATGATGGGTGACCCACTAGGAAGTCGCTCGTGAGTTCCCAAAAACAAAATCATGAGGGAATGGTAAGCCCAAAGCGGACAATATCGTGCTACGGTGGTGGAGCGAGCCCAGGAAGTGATCCGCCCCAGGCCGAGATGTGACAATTTGGTATCAGAGCCTAACTTTGGTCGCATGTGTGCCGACGAGGACGTTGGGCCCCTAAGGGAGGTGGATTGTGACATCCCACATCACCCAGGGGAGTGATCCTTATATGTATATTTCCATCCTTACCTAGCACGAGGCCTTTTGGGAGCTCACTGGCTTCGGGTTCCATAGGAACTTCGAAGTTAAACGAGAAGGGGGCTAGAGCAATCCCATGATGGGTGACCCACTGGGAAGTCGCTCGTGAGTTCCCAAAAACAAAACCGTGAGGGAATGGTAAGCCCAAATTGGACAATATCGTGCTACGGTGGTGGAGCGGGCTCGAGAAGTGATCCGCCCCGGGCCGGGATGTGACATTCACTCTTCTTCATTCATCAATTCTTATATTTTATCTATTTATTGCAAACAGATAATAAAAAAAATTGTTATTAACACTCCAAAAATTTCATTTGGCACTCCAAACTTTCTATAATTAGAAAGAAAAATACACTTGTGAGGAGGTTAGAATGAGATTTTTTTAGTGCTAATAACAATTTTCATAATAAAAACATAACTGTTATCATATAGGTACTAATTCAATTCCACAAAAACCTTTCTAATCATGTTAAGATGTCAAAACAAGTCCACAATCCAAGATTTAGGCTTATTTCGCCTATAGTTTTCTTGGACTCGCTCCAAAATTAACAACGGGTTCTAAGCATAACGCATAAACTTCTTTCCCAGTTGATTTTGAAAGAACAAAAATGAAAAGGAAAAAAGAGCTTTTCACAAAACTATCAAGAAATGTGAGAACAAAATCACAATATACATACATACATACATTCATACATACAAACATGGCGAAGTATATGAAAAAGGAGTGAACGGCCGGGCAAAAGGAAAGAAAAGGAAAATGTACAAACAATTGTTACTCTGCTGCCTTTTTGTATGTCTAATTTGGCAACTTGAATTTTGATTTAAACTCTAATCTATTGCCACATGTATGGCAGAGATGAATTGTAATGTTGCCGTGCTATAGCAGAGAAGAAAGGAAACAGAGCAGCTGAAAATTTTCAACACGGTACATATTGATAAGATAAACATGGAAGATGTTCTAATACCAACACGGCATTTCTTTTATGAAATGTTTCTTAAAGACTATCTTCAAACCTTAAAGTAAAACTTAAAATTTTTAGCTAAGAAAATTTAAGTTTGAACCCTGAAATATCTTTTCTACTCCAACTCTTCTGACCTAAAATTTTAGCTCCAGATTATTAAATAATGAATTTAGGTTATTTTTTTCTAAATTAACATTTTTTTAAAAAACAAATTATGTACACTATTCTAAATTAATTTTAGCAACATTTTAACCTAAAAATATTTAAATTTTGATAAATATTGAAAAATCATTAAACTAACATCATGAAAATCATGAAATACAGTGGAAGAATATGAAACACATGGTAGATATGTACAAATAAATTTTAATTATTATTTTAGCCGTTGGATTTAAATTTGGATCGTTAGATCTTTTTTTTCTACGGTTGGATTTGGTTATATTAGATTTCAACAATTAGATTCCATGAATTTATAAATATAAAATTTAAAAATAAAATAAAAAGATGTTTGAATGTCGACGGTTGGATAAACCAACGGATTTGATCATGGTTCCAGCTTTGGGGTGGTTCGCCTTTGCAGCATGGAGCATTTGCCTTGTGATTGCACTAACTAAGTCGTACCATGAAATTGCAGTTGTTTTGAAATGGTTGTATCAAAGAGCATTCGAACAGCTTTTTCAGGTCTTTGACAAATTGAAAGAGTTCTTCATGAATATTGGTGAGAGCGTCACTTTCTAATGCCTTTAACAGATTGAAAGAGCTCTTTGTTGATCAGGAATGTTGAAGAACCATTTGGCCACAGCAGAAGGGGCTTCCTTTGTTAGTTATATGACTCCAACTACACACACTTGCCTCTTGACCTATAATTAATAGTTAATAATATGTACTATACCATACGTTTCGCGTTTTGCTAGCTCTGTGTGATGGTTTGCTCTTTTAGGGGCTTCCCTGTATGTCTCCTTATAACTACTTATAATGTACGTATGAGTGTAATGAACAAGTACTCTTGTAATCCTTTGAGATTGAATGCATGAAATTGTTTCGGAATGGAATTGTAGAATAAAGTCAACCCTTAAACTATATGGCCTTTCACCGGGGCCTAGCAACCCATATTAGTAACATTATGCAAGGTTCCAGCTCAGAAAGGGAGTTGTCTGCTCCGGCGAGAGGTGGATAGGTTGCCGCTGTGATGTGCTGTGCGCTGGTATAGTATATTAGTATGCCTGTGTTTGCTGGGTTAAAGAGATGAAAAACTTGGAACTTTTGAAATGTGAAGGCATAATGGGCAAATGAATTGTATGATTCCGCATCTAGAATCAGATTGCCTTGTCCTTCGAAGTATTAACCAAATAAACAGTTAGGATTGGTTGTAAGAAAGCTTATGAGTGTTGGGGTAGTTAGAAGATAAGAATTAGTTTAGAAGGGCAATATTGTAATTCAGCTCAATCTAGTCTCTATGTAACCATTGTTTTGGAGACTTGGATTTTTATTATGAAATCATTTTTCTGTTAGAACAACATACTTGAAAAGCTCCTCTGTCTCTCTCTCCCCCCTCTCTCATCATCTCTCTCTTCAATTTCTTCAGTTTCTTCATTCATTAGAATTCATTGATCTTGTACTGTTAATACGAAGGAGTTCAATTCCTCCAAAACATTGAATTCTTTTTTTAACACGCCATATTCCACAGTAGTTTTCTTTATGAAGAGAAAGTCGGTACTATAGTTGTAATTACATTTTTACTGTTTTACTTTTTTTCTCTAGTTGAAATTAGTCCATACTAGTATAGAGCAATCTCCAAACTAACAAGAAGTCTCGGAGTTTTGTTAGTACCAAACGGATTGCTGTATAAATAAACGGATTTGAAAATTAGATTAGATTTTTCCTTTTTTGGCAAACGAAAAAAGTTGACTTGCCCTGATTAAAAAGAAGTTTAATTAGGGTTTTTTTTAAGAAGAAGATTACGATATTTCATTCATAGATAATAGAGCATTACAAATACATATCATGCAGAAATCGGCCCCAATATCGTCCAATTCATAAAATAAGGAAAACAATAACAAGTAAAAGTAATACCCTAAACCTAAACCTGAACCATGGTAGAATTTATTTCAGGAAGCTCATCAGTTTGTTCTTCAGGGTTCTGCTGCGAATCGTCGGATGATCATGTTCAGATGCTCTTTCAATTTGCCAAATGTATGAACAACTGATGCAACTACACTTGTATACAACGCTTCAAGGTATTTGCAGGCATACTTAGCTACAACACTCGCAAACCAAACAACCCAAAAGAATACTGCGGCTAGCCCTAAACGTGGCACAAGGATCACCACTTCTAAAATCAAAGTAAGAGTTCCAAGGAGGAGGCTAATCTTATTGATGATTGATTTTGCCAAATCCGAATTAGGGCGAGCTTGGATGTGGACTATTTTAGAGCCAATTAGTGATCCACTATAAGCGATTAGCGCAACGATAAGGGACACCATAGTCGGGTAGTCTGTGTCGAACAGAGACACATTGCTGGCTCCCTGCTTCAGTTGGATGAAGACGCCTAGCATGGTGATGAGGGAACACATATATTTATGCAAAGCCTTCGTAGAACTTTCTTCGCTTGTGCTGTTATACATATATAGTTAGTGAGAAAATTAAATGGAACTGCACTAATGAATTATCTAGAATATATTTTGTACTCCAAAATAATAAGAAAATGTAAGAAAGACCACATTTTTGTACCTGTGATTTGAGAAATGATGTGTATATATCACGTGTGGTATAAGTATGTGGTCTCGCTGATATTAATCAAACTAATAAGAAGAATGGGCACGTATGTATGATATAATACAAAAATTAATCAAGCCAATATATCATCTTAAGTACGTAAGCAAGTTGTAAAAATAGCAGCTCCCCGTTACAACTAGCTGCTATTCTTTCAATGTTTGTTAAAAACGAATCGATCTTGACATTCGACGCTCGTAATTTATAAAAAAAAAATCCTAGACTTATCAAGAGCTGAGTTCGATAGATTAAGCGCTTATTAATCAGTTCTTTCTAGTCTCCCTACCATTCTCCGAAAGAAAAAGAAAAGAAGGCAAGCAAAGTAAACACTTACCCTTCCACTTCCGGATGTTGAGGAACGCTAATAGCAATGTCTGAGGCATGATCCATCTGCATGGACATGAAAATTCTGTACAGAGGAATACAAAAACGAAATTCAGATCAAAGACTCGTCACACCTTCATACACACACAGAGACACGCAAGAGCTCTGTTTTTTGTTTTTGAAATTCCGGCAAAAGAGAACACTCCAAAACAGAAATTCGCGACGAAGAATAAGGCCAATAGCATCCGTGAAGCTTAAGACAGAACTTAAGATGGGATGCAGATATTCAAACGGTACCGAGTGAAATGCGAGCTAAAAAACGCTGCCCTGTTACTTTGGAACTAGACTCACAAAATGAAGGCACAAAGAATAAAAGGGCACTTACTTTTGTGAGGAGACGAGGGTAGAAGAATGGAAGGAGCTCTGTAGAGTGTACGTCGGCTGCAAATGCAAATTACTGAACCAGAAATATGATCTTCTGAAAAAATGCAAGTGGTCGGTGCGGGGATGTTGGGCAAGAAGAGAAGGCCTCTCTGATTATCTTTCTGATTATCTTTACATAGTGTAGGAATGAGAACCAGCATTTTATCAAAATGCCAACGCCCTTGATACGACACATCGTATTACCGGATTGCCATTGCAAAAAGTCAAGATGTCGTCCATCGTCCAACGTCCAAATCAAAACTTCCAGGTAATAAATGTCCGAATTCTCCGCCACGCAAGTACGTACAAAATGTCCGCCACGTAAGCCGTGCGCGAGTCAAAATGCCAACGCCCCATTTACAATTGCGGCAAAATGCCAAAGTTCCTAAGTTACCCTGGATACAATCATAGGCTAAGGCGACACAATGGCCTACCATCTACAACACCTCTAGACTATAAAACTTGACCAGTATTTAAAGGGGGCGTTTGTTTGCCCTCACTAAGTTGGACTGAACTGGACTGGACTAACTATTAGTCCAATACTGTGTTTGTTCCATGCTGGGACTAACATTAATGAGACTAAAGGGGACTAGCATGGACAAAACCCTTCACTAAGAGGTCTTAGCGAGACCCCCCAAGAACCATAGGACTAGCTAAGACTATCCTCTCTTTCTCGTCCTCGTCATGCTCAACGACCACTCCCGACAGACTTCTCGTCATCTCCGGTCACCTAGATCAATCATTAAATTTCCGACTCCCTTTCAGATTCATTTCACAACCAACTTTCATATAAAATATACCAAATTGAAGCTGGGAGTGACAAGATTACGATTTTACCTGAATAAAGGTCAAAATGTGGTCAAATGTGGCCGGAAAATGGCCTGGAAGTCTCGGCTTGTTTGGGCTTCTTCAAATCCATGACAGATTCGAGCATTCAAAGCTAAGATCTTGGTCTAGGGATGGTGATGAATTTTTTGGCGGTGCTAACTTCATCCAATTTAACGAGGGTTGGCCGGAAAACACATTGGGAAACTTGCAACTCGCCGGGAAAATTGGAGCCGTGAGGTTCCATTCGAACAACACATAGCTAGAGAGGGAGGGAAGACAGAGAAATAGACACTAGAATCAATAAGGAGTTTGACCAGGAATGAGAAAGAGACATGAATTGAGAGGTCTAAGAGGAAAAAAAAGGGAGAGGGTGGGACGATGAGAGAAGAGGAAAAGAGTGGGACGGAAATGATAGGAAAAGATGAAGAAAAAGATAAGATCATAATAAAATATTAATAATTTATATATTACATAATATAATATTAGAATTTGTTATTATCCAGCTTCTTAGTCCAATACTGCACCAAACGCTTCACTAAGTTAGTCCAGTTTAGTCTAGTCTAAGTCAGTCCAGCTTAGTCCTTGAAGCTAATCCAGTCCGAGATAGTCCGGTGCAACAAACGCCCCCAAAGAGAATTGTTATTTGCACTATAAATATTTTGAAGTAAATCTCAGTTTACTACTTTTAAGTTTCGTGGTTTTCAACATTTGGTACATGAAGTTTTTCTCGTCCCAGAGTCATACCTAAAATATTAATTTTGGAACAGTCTCATATATCCGTTAGTCTGGCTGTTAAGTCTCCCATTAACTGATGATGTGGTACTCATGTGGACAATGATTGGACGCCACGTGTCATTAAAGGGTCCACGTGGAAATTAAAAATTCAAAAAAAAAAAAAAAAAAAACACCCGTCTTCTACCTTCCCCCAATCCCCTCCCTTTCTTTTTTCCTATGCAACCCATACCCTCCATTCTCTCCTCTGCAACCCCCAACCAACAAGTTTTCGAAAACGAGGAAATGACCGACCAAGAACCCAATGAGCCGACTTCGACGGCGACAGGGATGATCATCGACCATACGTACGAGTTCTCGGCTCCACGTTTCTTCGACTTCATAAAAGACGAGAGCGAAGATGACAGGTGCAAGGTCGAGCTCTGGTTCGATTGCACTCTCGTCTATGCTCCTTCACGTACGTTTACTTCCCTAATGCTTCTTTCTATCTTACTTTTTTTCTATTCCAGTTGTGCTTTATAGCTTTACACCTGTGTGTTTATTTCGTCTTCTTTGTTAGGGTTTCTCTCAGATCTGTTGATTCGGATTTTAGGGCTTTTTGCTTTTCTTCTCTCAATTGTTTAAAATTTCTATAAAAATATTGGATTTTGAGGGTTTTAATTTTGGTTTCGTGGCCAATATTGTCACAATTCCAAACGTTTCTTGCAATTGAAATAGATTAGGAAGCGATACCACAATCTAGATGCTTGCTCTGCTTTTTGAAGTTTGATTATCAAAATTTTTACTACGTTGTGTTTGCTCGCAGAAAATTAAGGGTTGATATCTTTTTACTTTGTCTGTTGAGATAAAGAGAGAAGACTCTGAGAGAGACCAAAAAAGTTCTCAATTGGGAAACAATCTTAGGCATTTGAGGGAGGGTACGGGCAAAGGAAAGAATAGAGGGAGGGGGTTGGGGGAGGTAAAAGACATGTGGGTTTTTTTTTTTTTTTGAATTTTTAATTTTCACGTGGACCCCCTTAATGACACGTGGCGCCCAGTCATTATCCACATGGGTGCCACGTCATCAGTTAACGGAAGACTTAACAGCCAGATTAACGGATGTATGAGACTGTCCCAAAATTAATACTTTAGATATGACTCCGGGACGAAAAAAACTTCATGAACTAAATGTTGAAAACCATGAAACTTGAAGGTAGTAAACTGATATTTACCCAAAATTTTATTTTGTATTTCAAATTTTCTATAATTAAAAGATTAATCATACAAGTTCATTCAGAATACCGGAAACAAAGTTAAGGATTGTGTACAATTACAACTCCACGGTTTAAAAAATCTGAGGGGAAGATCCATGCATGTTAGCTTTACTCCGATTTTAAAAAATCTGAGGGGAAGATCCATGCATGTTAGCTTTACTCCGATGCACTTCTGTTTCTATTGAAACTGACCGGGTATGAGCATGCAAATGTCTACTTGGGTCTATGTTGGAAGGTTGCTCGAGGCACATCACAACTCATCAATGTTCAAGTTGCAACTGCAACTCTAGCCCTCATTCTTGGGTAGAGTTACAACTGTTACTAAACCGTCATTTTTTGTTACCAACTATCCCTTAATTCTAGGGTTTATGTCTTCTAGTATCTCAGCTCTAGCTTTCTTGTAACTTGCAACTAGGGCTAGCCTTTTTATCTCTTGGTTTCTTTCTTGTTGCTATTTTTTTGTAATTGTTCAATGGATTTTTTACCCAGCTCGGTCTCTCTATAAGAGCCATCTCTTGTAATACCAATATACAATGAAAAATACAAATAGTTTTGTTAAACTGAATATCAATATGATATCAAAGCAGGAACCATAGGGTCCTATCTCTGTAGTCCGATTCATTCAAAAAAAAAAAACTTTGTTTCTTTTGTTCTTCATTCACCGTAATGGTAGAAGATCAGGCTTCAAGCCAAGAAGCTATAAGCTCTTTAAACACTCTACCTCGCAGTATAATTCATGGTGAGATCAATCCAAATCAGCATATGTGCTCTGTGTTGCTAAACGAGTTCAATTACCTACCTTAGTCCCGTGCCATTTCTCTTGCTCTAGGTGGAAGATCGAAGCTAGGGTATGTCAATGGAAGCATTGAAACACATCAACCATCCTCTGTATCGTATGGTGCATGGCATGCAAATGATCAGCTTGTTATGTCCTGGATACTTAATTTAATGGAACCTAAGCTATCTGAGTTCTTCAACTACTCATAATCCTCTCGTATTTTGTGGGAATCTATCAAAGAGATGTATGGTAGCCAAAACAGTGTTGCTCGTATATTTCAACTCAAGGACCTTGCTGGGCTAAGGCAAGGTGACCAATCCTTCGTGCAACACCTTGGAAGCATAAAGTCCATGTGGAATGAACTCGACATGTACCGACCACATACAACCGATTCCGCTGCACTCCTTAAAAGAGCTGATGAAGACAAAGTGTTTCAACTCCTGGCAAGTCTAGGAGCTGAATATGAAAATCTACGAAGTCATTTGTTGATGACACCTGATATGCCCTCATTTAATAGTGTTTTTCAAGCTGTTCAAAGGGAGGAAACTCGAAGAAAAGTCATGCACATTGAGCCTAAGTCTAACTCTGAGGCTAGGGCTTTCACTAGCAATCATAAACACACTGGTGAAAAATTTTTTACTGGAAAGAAGGTAAATTGGAAATGTACTTATTGCAACATGAAAGGGCATCAAAGAGAAAAATGCTGGATGTTGCACCCAGAGTTAAAACCAAGGTTTGATAAGGAAGGAAGAATGATCAAAGAAGGGAAAAGAACCACTCCAAAGGCTCTCCATTCAACTAGTTTTTCGATTGGTGGAATTGCAAACTTCACTGCAAATCCAATAGATTTGATAAATGAATTTGCAAGTTTTCTTCAAAGAAGAGGAGGCACCACTAAAGATGAGGAAGTGACCACTAAGAATCCTACTGCCATGCTCGGAAAATTCCCAGGTTTCTTGACTGAGACCACAACTGAAGACAATGTTTCAAATATTATCACTGCCCTGTCCACTGCACTCAATGAAATTATACATGATTGTTGGATTATGGACTCAGGTGCCACTGACCATATAACAAACAAGTCTTCTTGCTTAGATAAGTTTCAAAATATGCCTAAATCTACACATGTGTCTGTAGCAAATGGAAAAGAGTACCTATTCTAGGAAAGAAAAACTTAAACTGTTAAGTGATGAGATCGAGTCAACAGCTTTGTATGTACCTTCATTCCCTTTCTAGCTTTTGTCCATAGGAAAAATCACAACCACTTTAGATTGCCTTGCCATATTCTTTCCTCACAATGTTGTATTTTAGGATCGAGTTACTCGGAAGAAGATTGGTGAAGGGTTTCTCTTAAATGGACTCTATTATCTTTCAAAGAAGTTCAAGCATGTTAAACACCCTATTGCCAGCCTAAGTCTCCTTCAAGAATACTAACTTTGGCATCTTCGACTGGCCCATCCCTCAAAACCTGTGATGACCAAACTTTTTCCTAATTTTTGTAAACCACCACATGAGTGTGATATATGTCAAATGTCAAAAGCAACTAGACTTCCTTTTGTTTCTTCCAAGTCTAGAACTAGTAAACTATTTGAGGTTGTTCACTTAGATATCTATGGTCCTTCTCGTGTAGACTCATTTGATGGATATAAATACTATGTCACTTTTATTGATGACTACTCTCAGGTCACCTGGGTTTATCTTTTAAAGTTCAAGAGTGAATTTTTTTATGCTTTCAAAGACTTTCATAAACTGATCACAAACCAATTCTCATCTAAGTTAAAAATCTTACAATCGGACAATGGCACTGAGTATACATCCCATAACATGTTTAATTATTTGGGCAATCATGGGATTTTACATCAAACTAGTTGTGTTGGTACACCACAACAAAATGGTGTAGCTGAGAGAAAGAACCATTACTTATTGGAGAAAACAAGGTCCCTTATGTTTCGAATGCATGTTCCCAAAAGGATTTAGTCTCAGGCCATTCTCACTGCAACTTACATCATCAACAAATTACCTACTCATGTTTTGAATTCAAAATCACATGTTGAAGTAATGAAGGGAAGGCATATTGACATCTCACACCTCAGAACCTTTTGATGCACCTGTTATGTACATGTTCAAGCTGCACATCGAGATAAGCTCGAACCTAGAGTTGTCAAAAGTGTGTTTATGGGATACTCAAGCTCTCAAAAAGGATATAAATACTACAATCCTCATAATGGAAAGATTAGAGTCTCAAGAGATGTTTGATTTGATGAGCATACTCTATTTTTTCACAAAGGTTGCAGTGAAGCACCTCATGGGGAGAGTCTTATAGATATATTTCCTTTGTCTACCCCAGCACACCTAAATGAATGCAATCCTAAAAATGTTCCTCTCGAACATCACTCGGAGCAACATGATGGTGAAGAAACAACTCATGATCAAGAAAACTCAGTCACTGCACCACAACCTGTCTTGGCACCACGAAGAAATCTTACTCGAGACAGGCATCCTCCATTAAGGTTGCAAGAGTACATTACGTACAATGCAAGACATCCCATCTCCAAAGCTTTAACCTATCAAAAAATGTCCACATCCTATGCAGCATTTCTCAATCAATTGTCCACTAATGTTGAACCAAGGAACTTTAATGAAGTTTCTCACATTCAAGTATAGCAGGAAGCAATGAAAGAAGAGCTCAAAGCACTGAATGACAACCAAACATGGAGTGTGGTTGATCTTCCAAAGGGAAAAATGGCAGTAGGGAGTAGGTGGATATACAAGACAAAGTTTCATTCAAATGGCAGTATTGAAAGACATAAGGCTCAATTAGTAGCCCGTGGTTTCACACAAACTTATGGCATTGACTAGAAAGAGACGTTTGCTCTTGTAGCCAAAATGAGCACGGTACGAGTGTTGTTGTCTGTCGCAGTTAATCATGATTGGTCTCTATTTCAAATGGATGTGAAAAATGCATTCCTCCATGGTGAGCTTGAAGAAGAGGTATACATGAAGCTTCCTCCCGGACATCCACAAGAGCATGAAACTAACAAAGTTTGCAAACTTCACAAGGCTATATATGGACTCAAGCAATCTCCCCGAGCCTGGTACTCGAAGTTAAGCTCAGTTCTTGAAGCTGCAGGGTTCAAGAGGAGTCATGCCGATTAGTCATTGTTTGTTCGCAATGGTACAAATGGTAAGCTCATTGTCCTTATATATGTTGATGACCTTATTATAACAGGCGACAACATAGAAGAAATCAATGCCCTTAAATCCTTTCTTCATTAACAATTTGCTCTTAAGGATTTGGGAATCTTAAAGTACTTTCTTGGCATTGAAATGGCCACATCCTCCAAGGGTTTGTTCCTAAATCAAAGAAGATATTTACTTGATCTATTAGATGAAGCTCACATGTTGGACTGCAAGCTAGGACATACCCCTCTTGTGAGTAAACTTCAATTAGATGCTCAAAGTGAACCACTGTCAAACCCTAGTGTCTATCAATGTATTGTAGGAAAGCTGATCTACCTCACAATTACACGACCTGACATTGCTTATTCAGTAAGCCTTGTCAGCCAATTTATGCACTCTCCCACATTGATTCACTGGGAGATTGTCAAAAGGATTCTTAGATACTTGAAGGGGTCAATTGGCAG
Organism: Pyrus x bretschneideri; assembly: GCF_019419815.1. Classification (NCBI taxonomy): domain Eukaryota; kingdom Viridiplantae; phylum Streptophyta; class Magnoliopsida; order Rosales; family Rosaceae; genus Pyrus; species Pyrus x bretschneideri. The sequence continues at coordinate 3,380,670 of NW_025999424.1, read as the reverse complement.
AGACTTGCTCATGAAGAAACATGGCTCAAATCACATTATGGCATTCACAGATGCTGACTGGGCAGGTAATGCCCTCGATCATAAGTCTATAACTAGTTTCTGTACATTTGTTGGTGGTAATCTTGTGACATAGAAGAGTGAAAAACAAACGGTGATTGCACGATCAAGTGCTGAGGCTGAGTATAGAGCCATGGCATCCACGACTTGTGAATTAATCTAGTTAAAGAGTCTCCTAGCTGACCTTCGCTACATCGACATGAAACCTATGTTTGTATTTTGTGACAACCAAGCTACCATGCACATAGCTTCGAACCCAGTTTTTCACGAGAGGACAAAGCATATTGAGGTTGATTGTCATTACATCCGTGCTCAGGTCCAATCCAACGTCATCAACACAGTGTACACTCGAAGTTCCAATCAACTTGCTGACTTATTCACAAAAGCTCTCGACTCTGCTCATTTCCAAAGATTGCTGAGCAAGCTTGGATCAATTAATCCACTTGATCCAGCTTGAGGGGGAGTATTGAGCATGCTAGTGTCTACTTGGGTCTATGTTGGAAGGTTGCTCAAGGCACATCACAACTTATCAATGTTCAAGTTGCAACTGCAACTCTAGCCCTCATTCTCAGGTAGAGTTGCAGCTGCTACTAAACCGTCGTTTTTTGTTACCAACTATCCCTTAATTCTAGGGTTTATGTCTTCTAGTATCTCAGCTCTAGCTTTCTTGTAACTTGCAACTAGGGCTAGCCTTTTTATCTCTTGGTCTCTTTCTTGTTGCTATTTTTTTGTAATTGTTCAATGGGTTTTTTACTCAGCTCGGTCTCTCTATAAAAGCCATCTCTTGCAATACCAATATACAATGAAAAATACCAACAGTTTTGTTAAACTGAATTTCAATAGTTTCTCTACGGAAATGACCGCTCTCTATGTTTATTTTTTGAGGAACATGAGAATTATCAATCGGATATCTTTGCCGTGGTGGACGCCTTGTCCTCTTACCCCAACAGGTTAAATTTCTCTCCACAGGTCCCTGCAGCTCCTTGCATTTTGGTTGCTCAATCTGGGGCTGGCTAACTTCAGCCACATTAGTTGACGGACGCCATGTCCTCTTACCCCAACAGGTTAAATTTCTCTCCTCAGGTCCCTGCATTTCCTCGCATTTTGGTAGCTCAATCTGGGGCTGGCTAACTTCAGCCACAATAGTAGACGGATCGGAAGTGTCCATACGTTTCCTCCCCCTTCCCCTACCACCCTTACCAGAATTTCTTTCTGACAAACTTGATTGCCAACTCCCAGCAGATTCCCTAATCAACCCTTCAATTATTTGAAGATCATCAGTCACCTCATTTTTTGACAAAGAAGCAAGACCGGGAAGTACATCTCTCTGGAAGTCCTTCCGTTGCCTCCCCCTCCTCGATTGGCCTCTTCGTGGCCGTTTTGACAATGTCGCTTCTTCTATGAGGCTGTCTGAATTTGGAGGCAAATAGCATGGCTGCTCTTCTTTTGTTTCCAACAAATTTAATGTCATTTGCTCAAAATAATCCATGTCAACTGGAAAAGCCTCTTCGTCACAGGAAGTTGGCTTAACCTCTGCCGCATTTCCATTGTCAAAATTTCCATCAAGTGAAGAAATTAATTCTGCAAACCAAAGAAGGGAGTCGTTTAAGGTGAGTCAAGAGGTTCCTTACGTCTTCTTTCAGTGGAATCTTCCCCATATATATTTGTTTCAACTATCACCGGTGCCTCCAAATCTATCACAGTTCCTGTCCTCATAATTGGGGAAGCGGCAGTCGTTTCAGTTTCTTCTTCAGTTAAACATCTATTTAAATCTATTTGTTGTCTTGAACCAGAAATCTCATTTGAGAATCCCTTTTCTTGAACCGGACCGTCTGCTTTCAGTTGCTCTCTACACATGCATCCGCTTTCAATTTCTTTGAAAATTTACCATTGCGAAGTGGCACCGCTTCAAGCCAATGCAATCTTCCTTGGTTCCTCAGTCCATTGAGAGAGATTATATTTTGTTCACAAGCTACTCGATGCAGATATTTATGAGGAGGAACAACATTCACATCAATTGTAGGTTTGACATCCACCCGATGACCTGAACTTGAAAGGTTCCCTTGGCAAGCAAGCCTTATTGAGGGGTGACAACCTATAATTCATTGGCCTCCAACTTAGCGCGGAAGAAAAAACCGCACTGGTGTGACACTTTGTCCTTCAGACTAGGAGTTGACGGTATTGAATTACAGTCTAGAAGCAATCTTTCCCTGGTTACTTCATGGCTTTGTGGCATCATGATTGAAGCCCTATCAGATTGTGTGGAGGAGGTATTAACAGAAGTGCTGATTTGAATTGATGTTAAGTTTCGGCTCAAGCTACTTGGAGGTACTGTCCAATTAGGAGATGACTCGGAAATTGCTGCATCAGGCTGCGAAGCCATAGCAGATGAACTTATATCTCTTTCAGAGATTTCTATACCAAAAAGTGTCCTCTTGATTCGTTTCTCCGTTTTATTCAGATCAGAAGTGAAAAGCTTAGGTGGAGGATCACATGATATCCTAGCTTCGTTTTCTGATGATTCACATGGCTTATTAAAATCTTGAAGACTAAAACTTCCACCAGAAGAACTTCTTGTTTGCTCTGAAATAACACATATCAATCTATTAGTCCAAAATGACGAGAACTGCAACATTTCGCGTTCTACTCTTGAGCTTTATTAGCAGTAAAGTAAACGACGGAGGAAAAACTTCTACATAGTCATGTTATCCAACTCCAAAATAAGGTAAGAGAGTTTCTTCTCTAATAATGAATTCTACAGACATTAAGACATTTCAGAAAAACCTGTTTCACCCGCCCCTCCCTTTTTGCAGACATACCGACTAACATGCATATGAGGATGCCTGAAAATTGTAATTCAATCTTTTTATGATAAAATCTATGACCATTACTACACTTTAGAACTCAACAGATATAGGTTCTAGAATATACACCTGATGCCTGAAAATTGACTCATGCTTCAGAATAGTTTGCCTCAGTTGCTCATTATCGCGTCTGTGAAATCCATCAATAACTGGCCTTGTCAAGAACACTTCGCATTGTTGCCCATTCTTCAAGTTTGTGTTCTCGTGGAGTAGGGACCAGCTCCCATGGCCAACATTGCTGCTTAGATTCCGTATGGAACAATATCCCGGGAAGTACATCTTCGACTGCACTTCAATTCCCATTCCCGCAATTAACCCGAAAAGCATTAGCAAAATTCAACTTAGATATAGTGAGAATTCAACTTAGCCTCAGTACTGTCAAAACAATAGTAGAACAACATCATCAGACTGCACACTAAAACCCGACACAGCTCACTAGTTCTGAAATTTTCAGTCGTATTTCACACCAGAAAACTAATTAACTAAGAAAGCAGAAATTTATACTCAGAAGATAGAGTAAATCAGCAAGAACCCGTGACACGGCCTAGCTTTTAACACATAATTTCAAAACTGCCTTTCATTTGTCAGAGATTATCATCAATCCTAGCTCCACATTAGCACATTTCAACCGAATGTTCCTTTCCTGTCGATGATCCATCCAAGATTCCGGTCAAAAAACCGCGGCTCAATTTTCTCGAAAGGAAAGAATTTACTATCTTAAGCTACAAGCAACTCCAAGTTACCATTCAAAATTCGAATTAAGACTGTTCATCTTATATGTTAAGAAATAAACACGGTCCAAAATCTAAGCCTAGATTCAAAAACAGCAGAACCAGAGCTATAAAATTATGTATACACACACATATATAATTATATATACAATCAAATATACAAACAAATTTATAAAAGAAACAGATTACAGATAACTAAATTACAAATTAATCTGCAGAGTAAACTGAAAAATTGAAAATTAAAATGGAAAATTGAGAATTGAAAATTATCTCATATGGTTAATAACCTCCCGCGGAGCTTTATCAGGATATTCCTACAAATTCACCAATTTCCACCGATCCAGAAACCAACCCAACTCCATCAAAATTCACAGCCGCGATACAAAACAGCAGCAACAAAAGTAGGTACTTATGCTCTGGACTAACATTAAACAATCAGAAAAAGAAAAGAAAAAACTGAGATTACTGTCTCCGGAGACAAGACAAGACACAGATTAAATCAGATCTGCTGCTGGACCAGAATCTGATGAGAGATATCTTTCCTTTTCAATTTCCCACATCCCAAACACAGAGATATCTTTCCTTTTTAATCTCCCCACACTCAGAGAACTCAAAAACCAACAAGAACAAATGACTTGTTTTCGACCTAAAAAACAAATGACTTGTTCAAGAACAACAGTGACCTTAAATTTGTCAACTTGTGGTTTTCACATTTATTCTAATATTATGCCCCCCAGTCTCTTCTTTTTCCATGGCTTTTGCTCCAATGATTTTTTCCCACATTTAATTATTACTTTTTTTCCTGGGTTTCTGAGGAAATGTGAGATAAAAGATATATATTCTCTCAGTCATCTGATGATCAACGAATACATGATTATTCATTTTTGTATTTCATATAAAGGGTAGAAATATTCATTTAAGCTTTTTAGCTAAATTGGCTTTTGAGATTAACATAGATTTAAAATGAATACGAGTAGTTTGAGATTGTCCATCGTCAATCATTTTGGTCTTTCAATTAAACGAGATTTTTCACATAATGATTAAAATAATTGATGATGGACAATCTCATGATCAAAATAAAGAATTATGACAATCTTAAATATAAAAACTTTAAAAAAAAAATTTTAATTTTTTAATCTCAATTTTTAATAATAAATTCTTCACCAGATGATCATTGTCGCTTAGACCAAGTTATTGAGAGAACGAAACTCGCCAAAGACATTATCAATTTTTTAATTATATTAATTTTTATGTGTTTTAACATTTTCTAGATTCTCTCCACGTTCCATGCTTTTTTGGGTACAAATATATTTAGGGGTGTGATATTCACACACCTCTTTTTACTTCTCTCACACCTTTTTAATTTTCAACCGTTGGATCGGATGAATTGAAGAATATCAAAGGACATAAATTAGTAAGAGGTGTGAGAGAAGTAAAATAGGTTGTGTGGATAACATACTTCTATATTTATATTCAGAAAGTACTAAAAAAGATGCAGACAACTGGGTTCACTGAAACAACTACCTAACGGTTTCCGAAAGTGGCTAATTCCACTTAGAATCATTCGTTGTACCTCGACGTGTGATGTTTGAGGTGGTCGTGTGTCTTTTCCACTTGCGTTGAAAGGAGCGTGGCTCGATTGTCTTTTGCTTCAGACTTGCCAAATATGAGAGAGAAAATTGAAAGTGCAGCCATTTTTGTATTAAATTTTTATTTGCATTTTTGCACACAATTTAAATTTTTGATTTTTTGATTTTTTTTTTTGGATTTTGCTTTTGTTTTTTGTCTAAATCTAATTGGTCAACTCAAAAACTCAAGACTCAAATGCTTTCGGAAAATTAATTCTAATTTCATTCTTAATATTCAAATATATTTGCATTTTGGTTTTTTTTTTTTTATGTGCGCAATATTACTACAAATTGACATGTTAACTATCATGCTAATCCACAAATTACAATGTTACATCAACTAAATTAGTCATTAATTCAAATTATTGACCATCATCGTGACGATCAAATCTTATGTACTCATTTTGTGTATGGTCTTTCTGTGGCTTTATCATTGATTGACATGTGTTAAATTTATGATAATCAAGTTAAGAGGGTTAAGTTAATTTACATGTGTCAATTAATGATAAAATTCACAAAGAGACCACAACAAAATAAACGCAGAAAATTTCATCTCATCATCATGAGTTCTTATCCATAGAAGATAAAACTTGTGGAGACGTAGAACTCAGACATTTGAAGTCTGTTGTAAATAATTTTTTTTTAATAATGACCACAAACTAGCCCGTGGTCTTACCCATTCACTTCCACGGTCGATTTCTCCGATTCCAAACTACTCATTTCTCTTTTGACAACCTCATTTCTCTCTTCAAAATGTCGCTCCCCCAACACCACTTTCTTCACCCTGTTTGCATACATTGTTCAAAGCCTTTTTTTTTTTTTTTAATTTTCTGCGCGTCTCAGGTGTTTGCTATGAGCTCACAATCTGTCAGGCAAAAGCTATTTGTCAGTTTTCTTTTAGTTTCTCTTGTTGGCGCTGATGTGGGAACACGAGTCTTATTGTACCTGATATTTTCCTAATTATCGTATTGATTACATACGAATGAAAGTGCATCTGTTGATTTTGCATTGTGTATATCTATTTAAGTCTTTATTGGTTTTTTTTGGCGCCATATGCTTATGTCTATGCAGATAGAGAGACGCAATAATTTTTTAGGCTCACGTTTTTTTTTACTGTGTATACCTGTATGATTACTGTTACGTTTTTTTGATGTCATATGCTTATGTCTATCAGGTAAAAGTATTTTACTCTCAAAGTCCTTTGTTTGGAGGTGTTCAACGAAATGTGAAGTCTTCAAGTGACAATGTCCTTGTTATTGAGGGTCTATTTTGTAACATCCCACATCACCTAGGGGAGTGGATCCTGTAAACCATATATGTGTGTTCCCATCTCTACCTAACGCGAGGTTTTTTGGGAGCTCACCGGCTTCGGGTTCCATGGGAACTCCGAAGTTAAGCAAGTATCACGAGAGAGCACTCCTATGATGGGTGACCCACTGGGAAGTTCTCGTGTGAGTTCCCAGAAACAAAACCGTGAGGGCGTAGTCGGGGCCCAAAGCGAACAAGATCGTGCTACGGTGGTGGAGCGAGCCCGGGATGAGCCTAACCCTGGCCGCGTGTATGCCGACGAGAACGTCGGGCCCCTAAGGGGGTGGATTGTAACATCCCACATCGCCCAGGGGAGTGGATCTTATAAGCCATATATGTATATTCTCATCTCTACCTAGCACGAGGCCTTTTGGGAGCTCACTGGCTTCGGGTTCCATAGGAACTCCGAAGTTAAGCGAGTAGCGCGTGAGGTCACTCCCATGATGGGTGACCCATTGGGAAGTTCTCGTGTGATTTCCCAGAAACAAAACCGTGAGGGCGTAGTCGGGGCCTGAAGTGGACAATATCGTGCTACGGTGGAGTTGGGCCTGGGATGTAGTGGGGGACTGGGCTGGGATGTGACATATTTGGTACTTCGTTGATGATTTGGTATATAATTCAGTGGTTTTGTTGTTAAAGTGTACAACTTGGAATATTTCAATATGTAATTTTTCATGTAAATATCATGTTGTGGTAAATGTGCAATATTTTTGTTTATTTTGTTATAAATATTAATATATATATATATATATATTTCTTAAATTGTTTTTTTATTTGTGAAAAAAAAAAATAACGGGCATTGGTTGTGTTCAATTAGTAATCCACAACGGCATAGCATGTGGTGTTAGATCCTAATTTATCTCTGACACAATTCATGGTTATATCGCATTTGACAACGGGCATCGTCTGCGATAAAAACCGAGGTTTTTTACCTAGTCAATATTTCTAACAGGCATAGTGCCCATGGTAAATGATCTTTTGTCTTGTAGTGTGCATAAGCAAATAAATCAACAATCAATATCACGCAAGTGTTGTGATTTGGCAAGTGGCTCTTTACAACAGTAGTGGAAATGTGTTGAGCCATTACATGACACCGTGAGTTCAAATAGCTAATCTAACAAAAATTTATCGTTTGACAAAAAAAAGAAAAAAAAAAAGGTGTTGTGGTCTGCGACAAATGGAAACCCAAATCTCCAGTCGCACGCTTCAACTGGAGAACTCCTAGCATGGCGAGGAGAAAGGATCTACGTACCCTCCTACCTTGTGTTGCTATATTATAAACAACATATAGGATTAGGATGTGAAAGTTGCATGGAAATAAGTGGCATTGTGCGAATATTAAATAAACAGGGGTTTCTAATTTTCAATTTCTACCATATTTAGTTAATTAAGAATATGAGCTTATTCAAGACCCTTTCTTCGTTCTTCATTCGTCATTTCTTTCATATATTTATATATTTCTTCTCTACTTATTGCATACAAATAAAAAAAACGTAACAGTAATCATACATGTACTAATTGAATTCAACAAAAGCCTATCTAATGAAGTTAAAATGTCAAAACAACCCACAATCCAAGATTTTAGGCTTATTTAGCCTTCAGTTTTCTTGGACTCACTCCAAAATTACAACGGGTTTTAAGCAGAACACATAAACTTCTTTTCCAATTGATAATGAAAGAACAAAAATAAAAAGGGAAAAAAGAGCTTTCCACAAAACTATCAAGAAATATGAAAACAAAATCACAACATACCACATACATAGATGGCGATGTATACGAATAAGGAGCAAACGGCCGGGCTAAAGGAAAGTAAAGGAAAATGTAGTAACGGTTGTTAAAGTTAATACTCTGCTTGTTTGTCCAGTAACCAGTTTGGTAAATTGAATTTTGATTTAAACTCTAATCTATTTCCATCTATTGCCGCATGTATGGCAGAGATGAATTGTACTGTTGATGCGCTATTGCCACATGTGGGGAACAATAATCCAAAAGGAAATATTAGAAAGTCTCTTCATGAAAAACTTGAGCTGCTCTGTTTCTTTTCATCTCTGCCACTGTTTGCTTTCTTTGAGATATTCTTCTTTTCATCATCTTTATGTTGGAAAATATTGAAGATGTGGATGTTACTTCTATTATAATAAATCAAGTTAGATAAATATTAGTATATGATAATTTTTATTACCACTATTATTTAAATATTATATAAAAAGGGGACCCGCCCTAACAATTTTCTCTCTCTCATCTCTTCTGTCTTCGTCCTTCCCTTTCCTTCGCTTTCCTTCCTTCCTCCATTCTTCACCTTCATCCGCTAAATTTCACTACCCATTTCATCTTTTTCCCAGAAATTCAAATTGGCAATTCAAAAATTCATCACAATTTAAAATCCAAAAAAATCTAGTCTATTGTTTTTCAAAATGTTCAGGCACCTACTTCCTACTCCGTACGATTAATTTCAGTACCCGAGAATCAATCCAATTCCAGTGCTCCAGAAACCGCCGGAATACCGAGACCTACATCAACTGGGCCGATCCGTACCCGGACCACCACCACGGAAACCCAATCTCCCCCATTCCTTCCCCCCAAAGCACAGCCGGAGAAGCAGCTGCTGCCTTGTCTTTTGCGCCTTCCTCCTCATTGTCATCATTCTCGTCGACCTCGCCAGCGGCATCTTCTACCTCTACCTCGACCCCCGGATCCCGGCCTTCTACCTCATCTCCTTCCAGATCCCCAAATTTGACCCCGTCCCCAAGCCCGACGGGACCCACCGAGGAAGGGATGGCGGAATCTGGGTTTGAAGATTGAGCGCATGAATGGAGGTCGTGAATGGAAGGTCGGTCTCCTGCCAAACACAAATCTGGGTTTTTTTCCTTCAAACTTAAATTTTTTTTTTTTCTGGGAAAAAAAAAGAGAGTAGTGGACACTCTTGCGAGAGGGGGGCAGAGACAGGTTCAGGGGTGGGTTCCATATTTTTTAAATAAAAAGTTATATATGATTTTATTTTTTAATTTTTTAATATTTTATTCAATCGGGTGGGGGAAGGGCGTTCTGTCTCAAATCACGTTAGCATTTAACAGAAAAAATTCATAGACAAACTGATGGAGGTTTAACATTACAATAAATTTGTAAGATAAAGTATGACATTGTTATTTTTAAAACTTGAGATATAAGATTGTGGTTCGGCTTATATTTGAGGTATTTTTGTGTTATTTACTCAAAAATTTAATACTTATTACATGACTTCTTCAATAGTGCATGACACTTCTGAGCGAATCTTTTCAAGATCTCAAATATATAACGAGTTAGACAAACTAATGTAAGAATGTCTACGATGAATTTATGCACTTTCTTCCAGATGGATGTTCACATATATATATATATATATATGTATGAACTCATGATGTATATGCAGCTGTCCATGTGATTTTTAGTGTCCTTCAATTAGATGTTCCATCACATATGAAATCACGGCTATCTATTGTTGTTGTCTAAGCACCCTCTTAGCTTTACCCCACATTTCCATGCATTTCAACACCTGCAAAAAGACTTTTCCATACAAGGGCTCTCCACCCCCACAATTTGGAAAGGTGTATAAGACATGAAAAATTAGCACTAACATAGTTCTACCGCTGTCATAATCGGTTCAATGTATACTGGGCTTTAACAATGAATGGGTGCAAATTATATTACTAACATATTATGTACATATTTTCAAGTTAAGGTCTCTTGTCTTTTAAGTGTCGTCGATATCTTTATTTAGGGTTTCTGAAGTAAATCTCATATGCAGTGGTAGTATGGCACTGCTCTATTCAATGGATTGGAACCTTCTTGATTTGGAGCTGTCACAAGGGTCATCACAATGGTCCCACCCCTTCTTTATAGTTACTTTGATTATAGTGTTGCAAAGGCTCAATCACAACAATATCATTAGTTCCATACATGTCGAATTGACATCACAACTAAAATGCATATAAGGAAACCTCACAATTTATTCCAAAATGATGACAACCCTCACAATTTCTAATCATACTGCAGTAGAAAAAGTAACCAATTTGTTTTTATAAATCACAAGATACGGTAAAGAAAAACTCCTACAAGTTCTAAAAAGTCTTAAAATTTTTAGTAAGTTAAATAAAAAATCATACCTGATTTATTGTCATATGTAATAGTGTAGTAATTTTTATCCCAATCTTTTCTGAACTAATATGCAGGGCAAAACTTTACACAATGAAGGTCAAGTACGGTGGCTTGATTCATTAAATGAGGCTTCCTTGCGGTGTTGGTCATCACAAGCACCTCACCACCATTCGTAAGACCACTCTTATTGTTGCAGCTTCACTATTGAAGACAAACACAATACGACTCTATAGATATTGCAGACAAGTCAAATATATAATTGACAAATAATAGTCCATTAGAATTTGGAATGAATAATATGTCTTTCATAACTAATTAAGGAAACAATTCAAGACTGGAATATAATCTAGTAGGTTGGACAATTTAGACAAATATAACCATTGTTATTGAAAAGCCATTGTTATTGAAAACTAAATAAAAATTAAAACTGAATTAAATTGCCTGCTAATATCACTTGGATCAAAACTGATGCCAAAAACATTCCTTATTCAAATCTCTACAAGAAACGGTTTAACTAAATTACATTGGTATACTGAAGGCAAGACAATATAGCGGCAACCAAAAAGTTAATATAAAGACCAACAGATGATAAAACATAAATTAATCGAATTATATATTGCTAACCAATGTGACATAGCCATCAGTAAAATTCAAAGAGAATAAGGTAACAAGATGGATCTTACTTGTCAAAGTTGCTTTCCTTTCTATCATAATTTTTTGAAGTGTGTATGTGAGAAAAGGTACCACCATAAACTCGCATTTTCGCCAAGAGTTATATCCTTTCCTCTTGAAAGGATTAGAGGAAATGCTCAACCCCTTTCTTTGGTCCATAACAATTCCCAGTGCCTTATGTTACGAGATCATTTACATGATCAGTTACAGTTTCACCTTCTTCTACGAACATCGAAAGCTGACCACTATGAATATGTGATTGACGAATGGTGGAAGTAGCAACCAAAAAAATCTACTCTTAAGAATGCTGAAAAATATTGACGATGTGGATGCTACTTCTCCTACAATAAATCACATTAGATAAATATTAGTATATGATAATTTTCATTGTCACAATCAATTACATAAAATGAACAAAATAAGATAAAATACTTATCTTTGATAGGTAGAGAACGCTCTTTGTCGATCCTTGATTAGAACAATATTTTAGGTTAAGGAGTGTAAGTTCACTATCCTTAAGAGTAGATTTCGTCCCTCTAAGACAATGTCTCAGTGTAACAGGTTATGACACCATACTCTCCAAGATACAACAACCTATGATCTTTATAAGTGTACACTCGCAATACTTGAATCGAGTGAACAACTCGATTCTTCCATTGGTACAAAACAATTGAATAACACGTCAGCAATTGAAAGAATGAGGGATCCATAGACGAGAAAGGAGAATTGGAGAGAAAGAGAAATAGATGAAAACATAAAAGTGGTCTGCTCCAATTTGCCACAACGTAAAGGGAAGTTTATATAGGACGATGGGTGTTAAATATTAGACATATAATTACTAATTAAATGAGGAGAGTGTTACTATATAATTGCCCAATAATGGGTTAATCAAGATGGCAACTTCAAGGACAAAATGTGGATAAAACCCCAACATTATAACCCCTTTAATGCGTCAGTTTTGGTTTGCAGACAAAACTGAAATTAAGATTAAAAGAAATCATTAAGAATGATATTAACATGATCAAAGAGGAGTTGTATTTTGTAATACTCAATAAAAATTCCAACACTTTATATATTGATTTGATAAACATGGAAGATTTTCTAAAACCAACATGGTATTTCTTTTATGAGAGGTTTCCTCTAATTAAGCATTTGTTTATCTGCCTGTGACATATGATATTTTAATCTACATCTACCATATCTTTGAATTTTTATTGGGTTTCATTTATGTCTTAGATTAAATGTATTTATGTGCTTGTATCATTTTTTTTTAATCTACTTCTGTCACAGGTTGTTTTTGTGTTTGTCAACGTAATTTACCTCCCTCTATTACAAATTTTATTTTCTACCTATAGAGTGGGCAAAATTTAGGTTTTTTGTGCTTACCGTGTAACGTAGGTATATTAGGAGGAGAATTCTCTCCCCTCCTAATCTCTCTCCTCTTCCCTCCCCTCCTACTTAAACAGTTACGAATAAGTCACGTCAACATATTATATTGATTTTTTTTTCTTTATAGAGACAATAAGATGAAAAGTAAGGTGTGAGAGGAGGAGAGGGAAGTGGATGAGAATAGGAGGGAAGAGAATCATATTTCGGTATATTCATATCTTTGAATTTTTATTGGGTTTCATTTATGTCTTAGATTAAATGTATTTATATCATTTTTTTTTTAATCTACTTTTGTCACAGGTTGTTTTTGTGTTTGTCAACGTAATTTACCTCCCTCTATTACAAATTTTATTTTCTACCTATAGAGTAGGCAAATTTTGTGTTTTTTGTGCTTACCCTGTAACGTAGGTATATTAGGAGGAGAATTCTCTCCCCTTCTAAACTCTCTCCTCTTCCCTCCCCTCCTACTTAAACAGTTACGAATAAGTCACGTCAACATATTATATTGATTTTTTTTCTTTATAGAGACAATAAGATGAAAAGTAAGATGTGAGAGGAGGGGAGGGAAGTGGATGAGAATAGGAGGGAAGAGAATCATATTTCGGAATATTATACCTGTTGTATTTTAACGCTAAATTAGAGGTATCATTATACTTTCATCGTTTATAGGTATATACAATATTTCTTTAAAACTATTTTACTTATTTAGAAAAAAAAAAAAAAAAAAAAAAAAAAAAAGGTAATTTCCTAGATAGGATGGAGAGACTAGTGGGGCCCAAACCCTTTTTTATCCTATATATGGTGGTTGGTGTTTGGTCACTTCAACCGAATGGTATAGAGGGCCAAATGGCCAAAAATAGCCTAAAATTGTCTCCAACCGAGGGTTAGGCCAAAGGGCTCGTGGACCCCACGGGACAAAAAAGGGCTAAAGGGCCAACCGGTTGGCCCACTTCAGCCAGCCCCAGGCTGGGCCAGATTTTTCATTATTTATGTTGGTTATATCCGACAGCATTGTAGGGTTTAGTGTCGGTTATAACCAACAGGAATGGTAGGCCACAATTTCAAACACAACGGCTAGCTAACGTTAGCTAGCCGTTATTTTTTATTTTTTATTTTTACAGTTTTTTTTTTCTTTTTCTTTTTTTTTAAAAAAAATTTAATTTTGCTTTTTAAAATTATATTTTTTCCTATAACTTTGTAAGACATTAAACAACATTAAATTAAATTAAGTAACATGAAACAACATTAAATAACATTAACCAAGATTAAAAAAAAACATTTAACAACATGAAACTTAAACAACATTTTTAAAAACATTTAACAACATAAAACTTAAATGCCTACTCCATGCTTCTTTTGGCCCAAAGATGTGCAACAAGATCCTGTTGCAGGTACTTGTTTATGGCACGGGAATGTATCATCCTATAGCCTCATATACTCATTTATAGAGATACTACCAGTTCTTGGATTGAAGGGCAAATTAGGCCCATCATATATTTTTGCAAGAGCCCTTCTTGATCTATTTGGATCCTCTTGGTCGTAATCAGACTCTTCATCAATATACTCATCTCGCTCATCCTTCACAATCATGTTGTGTAATATGATGCAAGACATTATGATGGAGTCCAAATTTTCTCGACTCCACCCTCCTGCCAGTTCCTTGATGATTTTCCACCATACTTGTAGAACACCAAAAGCTCTGTCAATATCTTTCCGGTATGCCTCTTGGTGTAAGGTAAAACACTTTTTGGCGTCATTTTTAGGGTTTGGAATTGCTTGGACAAGTGTCGCCCACTTTAGGTAGATGTCATCTGCCAAGTAATACCCCATATTGTATTGACAATCGTTGATGTAGTAGTCAAGTTGAGGTGATTTACCTTCCGCCAGGTTATTGAAGAGGGGTGAACGCCCAAGAACTGAAATGTCATTTTGGGATCTAGGGACTCCAAAGAAAGCATGTCAGATTCATGTGTCATACGAGGCAACCGCCTCTAACACAATAGTTGGCTTTCTCGACCTTTCGCTAAAGCCTCATTACTATCCAGTGGGACAATTCTTCCAATTCCAATGCATGCAGTCTAATGACCCTATCATGCTCGGAAACCCACGGTCTTCATCTTTGCAAAGGAGCCAATCCAGATCTTCTTGATTTGACTTGCGAAGGTACTCGTCTTTGTAAAGCTGAACAATTGTGTCATAGAATTCAATAAAAGTATCAAGGCATGTAGACTCAGACATACCATAGGTTTCATTCATCGAATCAATTAGGGAGCCATAGGCCATCATTCGGAGTGCAACAGTAACCTTCTGATTAGGTGAGAAACCAGGGCGGCCTGCACTGTCCCGCTTCTGTCGAAAGTATGAATTGACCTGCTAAGCATCACGAAGTAAACGCTCGAAGACATGACGCCTTATCCGAAAGTGACATTTGAAATCATTTTTTGTGTACACCGAGTTAGGGTTGAAGTAGTTGTTTATCATATTGGCATTCGTCATCACTTTGTTTCGTGATTTGTAAGAGCAACCAGAAACAGAGCCACCCCATTGAGGTTGTTCCTCAGTTGGCTGACACACCATGGCCACATCCATTGTTGTCATATATTGTGTGTTGCATCATGCTTCATCTTCTTCATTAGACTCCTCATCTTCTCGTCTTATCTGCACCAATTTTTCTTCCAATTTGGAATTGGATGAAGACCACCAGTTGGAATTCGAAGAGAATCTAAAGTTGGAATTCATTCCAAACTTGAATTGAAATAGATTGAATTTAAAGGTGTGTGAATTATAGCCCAATATCCACCCTATTTATAGCCCAAAAAAATTCAAATCCAATGACTAGCTGATGTCAGCATGATTTCACTTAGCCGTTGGATTTGAATTTAAGTTGTAGTTTTTAAATAATAAATTATGTTTAGCCTATGGCCTTCTGGCCCCTCGGTTAGAGATGATAAGAAATATGGCCCTGCACTGTTCATAAAAATATTAATTTCTTGAAGGGCCTTAGTTGGAGATGGTAAGAAATATGGCATTGCATTGTTCATTAAAATATTAATTTCTTAGAGGGCCAAAGGGCTAAAACGACTCTCTGGCTAGCATTCGGTTGGAGATGGCCTTAAGAATGTGTAGAGGTGGTTCTTGGCATTCGCCTACATCCAACAAGGGATTTGTACATTGTATAGGGATTTGGATCCTCTCCGGACCTTAGTGTCTGGAGCCTTCTCATCCATAAATTTAGGCTGCTGATTAGTGTGCAAGTCAAATCAGGGCCGTTGGTTATGTGTGGTGCGCCAGGAAAATGAATTAATTGAGACCGTTGAATTCAATTTATGCAGCCCAAATTTATGAATGAGGAGACTGCGAACACTAGAGTCCAGAGCGGATCCAAATCCCTTATACAACACGATATATGAATATGATGTGAAAACCAGTTGAGAATCTCCCTTTTAACTATGAGCAGCATGAAGGAAGATTTGTGAAAAACATGTTCATTTAAGCAACATCAATAGCATGCAATTAACAATTAAAGGCGGAATCATGCTTGTATGCACTTAAAACAAAACATTTACCCATGAAATTCAAAGCCTAGTAGATAGGTGAATCAAGACTCAACTCAAAACAAAGTGAGTTGAGAAATCAATACCTTTGTAGATTCCTCTTTGCATAAGCAAAGGCTAATCACCCAAAGAGAGGGCCTTCATTCCTTGCATCTTGGATCCATGGATTTGGATGGATGAAAAGGTTTCTCCAAGTTCCCAAAATTGAGAACCTCTAAGTCTCCACACCAAGGTATATCGAAGAAGAAATGAGTGACCTAGAGGAAGTAAGATTGCTAGATTTTCCCCTCTAGATTGGCCAAAATTTTAAAGAGAAAGGAGAGCTTGTGTTCTCATCCTTTCCCCCAAAAATAACCCTTAGTAAATTTTAGGCTATAAAGTCCTTTATATAGTCCCTTCAAATAAGTGACCTAATGGACCAAAAGCCCTATTCTTTTACACATGGCTAGCCTATAGGTTTATTGGGCTTTCAAGCCCTTTGTTTTATTCAAGTTGTCATACAACTTGAGTTAATGGGCTTGACATTCAAATCCCATTGGGCCTTGCGGCCCAAAACTAACCCGAGGTCTTTAACGAACTTATTCGTTTGATTAATTAACATATTAATTAATCCTAGCCTTAGATAAATAATTAAACCATTTAATTATTCTTACTCATCTCCGTTGAATCTTCAAACTCTACCTTACACGGTGTACGATCCATTAGGTTCCTTTTAGCGAGGCAGTGGGCGATTCAAACTCTTTCAAATCGATTGTGAATTGAAACTTACTTTCAATTCTCCCGTTAGTGATAATACACTTTTAGGGCTTCCACAAACCATGAGTGACACCTAGCAGCATATCATGGTTACCCAAGCTAATCAGAAGAGGTGGAGAACCTATTCAGTTTAGGATTACAAATGCAATACGGTCTTTCTCTAATACAATACTCTTGACCACATTGTTTGGTTTGATAGTTTATTCATGTCTACTATCCAATGTGAATCTTGTACTTATATGATTACCTTGAATGTGATCTGGAACGCATTCCAACATCTCATTCATACTCTGGCCAGAGATTCTAAATCATATCATAGAGTATTCTCCCTCAAACAGTTTGAAGGTTAGAGATCCCTTGTTGCGCATTCACTTGCCTCCATGGCTAAGTGGCTTAACCCCAACGATGCCGTGGACACCCTGATAGAGTGACGTTGACATAATCAAAGATTAAGGACCTAACCACAAGACAACTGTGATGCCTCAGGTCAAAAGATTAATTTGCATTATCCCAACCATGAGTTCTCATGTGACATGAATATGAGAACTCTTCGTTGATCGTGTTCAGTGAACTCATTCTCTATTGAGCACCTACGTACTTGTCTTGATGTCACACACACCAATGACTCGAGACTAGTCACTCTCCCTGAGAGAAGACATAGCACGTACTGATCTTAACGGACTGTCAATGCCCAATTGACAATCCTATGATCAGGAACGTTTAGGATGTGTCAACGAAAGAATGGTCTCATGAATCTAACTTCTTTAGATCGCATTCTTCCAATCACATATTCCTTGGACTTATCGTTTAAGCATATAACATTTATATGAGACGGCTCAAACAATAATCTTTGCCATTTACATTTAAACTACATTAGTTTGAAATGAACTACATTAGTTTGAAATGTTCGTAAAGTATCATCATATGATTTGTTTTAGGGCACATTTCCAACACAGCACTACTGTCACATCCCAAATCGGCTTCGCCATAGTATGATATTGTCCTCTTTGGGCCACTCCCTCACGGTTTTGTTTCTGAGAACTCACAAGCAACTTCCCAATAGGTCACCCATAATGGGATTGCTCTCACTCAAACTCGCTTAACTTCGGAGTTCCCACGGAATCCGAAGCCAGTTAACTCCCAAAAGGCCTCGCGTTATATGGAGGTGGGCATGTACATATAAGGTAAATCACCCCCTCTCTGTTGATTGATGTGGGATATTATAATCCACCCCTTTAGGGATCCGACGACCTCGTTGTCACACTCGCACCACAAGGCAAAATGGCTCTGATACCATTCTGTCACATCCCAAATCGGCTTTGCCGTAGCACGATATTATTCGCTTTGGGTCACGCGCTCACAATTTTGTTTCTAGGAACTCCCGAGCAACTTCTCAGTAGGTCACCCATAATGGGATTGCTCTCGCTCAAACTCACTTAACTTTGGAGTTCCCACAAAATCCAAAGCTAGTGAGCTCCCAAAAGGCCTCGTGCTATATGGAGGTGGGCATGTACATATAAAGCACATCACCCCCTCTCCGTTGGTCGATGTGGGATGTTACAATCCACCCCCTTAGGGGCCCGATGTCCTCGTCGGTACACTCACACCACACGACAAAGTGGCTCTGATACCATTCTGTCACATCCCAGATCGGCTCCACCATAGAACGATATTGTCCGCTTTGGGTCACGCCCTCACGGTTTTGTTTCTGGGAACTCACGAGTAACTTCCCAGTAGGTCACGCCTCATGGGATTGCTCTCGCTCAAACTCGCTTAACTTTGGAGTTCCCACGGAATCTGAAGCCAGTGAGCTCCCAAAAGGCCTTATGCTATATGGAGGTGGCCATGTACATATAAGGCACATCACCCCCTCTCCGTTGGTCGATATAGGATGTTACAACTAACCCTTCTTCTTCAACTCATCATGCGTAAGTACATCCTATATCTAGCTTTCTAGCTGTTTTTTATACTTGAAGCTACTCTTACTTTTCGTTATGAGCAAGTACTTTTTAGGTTTACAGTTTTGATACTAGGCTTACTTTTCTAATCATATATTTATTATATATCAGAAGCAGAGTCCAATATATTTTCTCTTTAAATTATTATTATTATGGAAAGGAGGGAGAGTTTGAAACTATTATAATGATTTTGGGAAAGAGAGTTTCGAAATTATTACAATAATTTAGGAGAGGGGAGTTTCAAAACTATTGCAGTAATTTAAGGGAGGGGGAGTTTCAAACTCGAGACGCATAGGTGAAAACCCAACAACCTATTCAATATAATCTAACTCAACAAAATAAGGAAAAAAAATAACGAGCAAAAATAATACCCCAAAACCTAAACCATGGCAGAAGTTACTTGAGGAAGCTCATTAGTTTGTTCTTCGGGTTCCGTAGCAAAACGTCGGATGATCATGCTCAGATAGTCTTTCAATTTACCAAATGTATGAACAACTGATGAAACTGCACTTTCATACAACGTTTTGAGGTATTTGCATGCATACTTAGCTACAACCTTCACAAACTAACCAACCCAGAAGAATAGGGCG
The DNA here is from genome assembly GCF_019419815.1 of Pyrus x bretschneideri. Taxonomy (NCBI): domain Eukaryota; kingdom Viridiplantae; phylum Streptophyta; class Magnoliopsida; order Rosales; family Rosaceae; genus Pyrus; species Pyrus x bretschneideri. The sequence continues at coordinate 3,361,029 of NW_025999424.1, read as the reverse complement.
ACTTGCCCTAAACCTAGCACGAGGATCACCTGCTTCTAAAATCAAGGCAAGAGTTCCAAAGAGGAGGCTAATCTTATTGATCATTGATTTTGCCAAATTCGAGTTAGAGTGAGCTTGGACGTGGAGTATTCTAGAGCCAATTAGTGATCCACCATAAGCGATTAACGTAATGATAAGGGACACCATAGCCGGATAGTCTGTCTCTAGGTCCTTGCTTCAGTTGGAGGAAACCACCTAGCATGGCGCTGAGGGAACATAACACATTTGTATAACGTTCTTCAATTGTGTTGTTATATATATATATATATATATATAGTCAATGAGAAAATTGAATGGAATTGCATTAATGAATTATCTACAATATATATTATAATCTTAACTAATAAGAAAATGCTAGGGAGGCCATATTTTTGTATCATATTTATGTACTAATATGATATGGCAAGTTTGTTTAAAAAAAATGATATAGCAAGCAATGTGTACATACCATGTCAATTAATTAATTTATTTCATTAGATGTTTGGTTGTATACACCACATGCCAATATATCTATAAAGTAATCAAGTTAATATATCATCTAAAATCAACTAATTGAGAACGTATGATATATCTATAAATTAATCAATTCAATATATAATACTAATTGAGAACGTATAATATATCTATAAATTAATCAAGTTAATATATCATCGAAATTAACTGATTCAATATGTAAGTTGTAACAGGATAGGTACCTAGCTAGCTGCTTTTTTCTTCAATGTTTGTTAATAACGAATCGATCTAGAGATCTAGACATTCGACGCTCTTAATTTCTCAAAAAAAAAGCCTAGACTTTAAGAAGAGCTGAGTTGTATAGATTACTTGCTAATTAATCAGTTCTTTTTTGTCTCCCCATCATTTTCCCCAAGTAAAAGGCAAAAGAAAAAAATGCAAGCAAAGTATACACTTACCCATCCGGTTCTAAACATTGAGGGACGCTAACAGCAATCTCTGCGACGCGATCCATCTGAGTATATATGACACCTTTGTACGCAGAAATACAAAAACAAAATTAAGATCAAAGACTCGTCACACCTTCACACACACAACCGCAAGAGCTCTGTTTTCTCTTTACGAAAAACAAGAGCTCTGATTTTTGATTTTTTTTTTTTTTTTTTGGATTTATTTAAATCCGGCAAAAGAGAACTCCAAAACAGAAATCCACGACGAAGAATATGGCCAATGGCGGTCGTCAAGCTTAAGAGAGTACTTAAGATGGCAAGTAAATGGTACGGTAACCGGTGTGGCGGTTAGTGCGATTTGAGATACACTCACAAAATGAAAGCACAAAGAAAAAAAGGGCACTTACTTTTGTGAGCACAGAGGGTGGCGAGGGGGAAATGAATTGCCTAAAGTGAATAGTGTATATTACTAAGCTGAATTGCTCAAGTCAATAATCTATATTGCTACAGGAATAATTAATTATGAATAGTTTCTATACTGCTACAGGAATAGATAGAAGTCGTATTCAGAACGTGTATGAATAGTTTCTAATCAAGCTGAATGAATCGAAAGGAGTCGGACACTTCTTTAGAACAGCATTTTGCGCCAGTGGATCCCAACAGGGGATAATCTTGCTAAACGGAATTGCTCGAAATCCCACCACAGAAATGGAAGTGTCCCACCATAGATATGGAAGTGTCCGACATAAAGTCCTTCATGTCCCTTGCTATACACAAACGACACTTCCCACCATAGAAATGGAAGTGTCCCACATAAAGTCCTTCATGTCCCCTGCTAGAAGTGTCCCACATAAAGTCCTACATGTCCCTTGCTATACAAACGCTTCTAAGGAATGGAAGTGTCCCGCCATAGAAATGGAAATGTCACACCATAGAAATGGAAGTATCCCACCATAGGAAGTGTCCCACATAAAGTCCTTCATGTGCCTTGCTATATACAAACGCTTCTAAGTGAATCTATTTGTCAGAAGAAAGGGTTTTGGCTTGAACAACACTATGAATATGATTCATCAAGCAGCCGGTGCTGGCAACCTTCCTGTGACAGGGAGGAGTAGTACTCCTTCATCTCCATCTCATCATCCGTAAGTACTTCCTATCTAGCTAGCTTCTTAGCTGCTCTTATGTAATTTAAACCACTCCTACTTTTGCTCATGAACAAGTATTTTTGCCCAAGACCACCCACATGTAGTAGTAGTTGTCGAAGAACGTAGCAACAAATCTATCTAGCTTCTTAGATGCTCTTATAGACTTGAAACTACTGTTACTTTTGTTCATGAACAAGTATTTTTCCCAAGATCCTGTAGTTGTTGTTGTTGCAGAAAGTAGCCTTGTGGCCATGAACTTTTCAACAACATTAATTGGATCTGCGATTATTTTTATTACAAAAATACTTGTCCCTTAGAAAAACACTTTAACATATTTATTACTGTATAAATTTCAGAATCAGACAATTCATTTTTTTAACCATCATATAATGATCATTTTTACAAAAAATCAATCAAATTAGAAATCTTGAAATGATGCATATAAATGATAAAACAATCTCCAGTTTATTTATTTATTTATTTTTATATAGATGATCCTTAAATGATAATTAAAAAAATAAACGATTTTGATTATAAAATTCATGGCAAAAATATGTTAATCTCAAAAGATAGATACGATGATGCATCACTCATACTTTGTAAACCCCACACATTTGATGTGTGGTAGAGTACATAGACAGGCGTAACCAAACTTTCACTCACTTTATCACCACATCAAGCATAGATTTTTGTCTGAGAAGGGCTTGAAATGTGGAATTACAAAGTACTTTCAACAAAACAAAATGTTTAATTATAAAGAATAAGTACAACTTTTTTTCTTTCTCGAAAACAAGTGGAAAGTTCCAAACTTGCCATTTGCTTTCTTCAGTCAATGTTATTTTAACATACAATGTTAACGCACAACTTAAGTACGTTCCCACGTATAATAATAGTATGACTTTACCTCTATTTTTGTACAAGGAAGGCCATCACTATATCTAAGCTGCAGGCATGCTTTAATTATTAGTTGTTTCTATTATTTAAATTATTTGTCAAAGTCTCAAATTGGAAATGATTTCATTTCTAATATCACAAATGCCTATTATGATAAAACATAATACTTAGTAATATATGCTTAAGTTAGAATCATGTCGATGACATTAGTGATGAACTATGTTGCGTCTAAAATGTTTATCACCTATATCTAGAAGGAAAATGCTTATAACCCAATATAGTTTTCTAACCATATATTTATAATATAGCACAAGCGAGGCTGGGGAACATTATCGTCAAAGTTCTTCAAAGGCATTGCACAAGCGTATTATCTTTGCCATCCCCACGCTAGCCGGGTTTATCCAGCTTAGGTACGGAGCTGGTGCTGCAGTATATCTGTTGTCCACGGAATACGACACGTTAGTGGCTTTGATTGTTGCTATTGTGGTTTACATCATTTCATGGGCACTGGCTGTCAAGATATTCCCAGCTCATGAAAATCCAGATTTGTCTGAGTTCATGGATAAGATTAGCCTCTCGTCTGGAACACTTGCCATAACCTTAGAATTGTTGATCATCGTTCCAGCTCTGGGGTGGTTCGCCATGGCAGCATGGAGCATTTGCCTTGTGATTGCAGTAACAAAGTCCTACCATGAAATTGCAGATGTTTTGAAAAGTTTGTATCAGACGGCACTTGAACAGCTTCTTCAGGTGTTTGAGAATCTGAAAGAGTTGTTCATGAATATTTGTGCAGGTGCAGGAATTGTTGCATCCGGAATGGTTGACAAACTGAAAGAGTTCTTCATGAATATTGGTGCAAGTGCAGAAGCTATTGCGTCCGGAATGTTCGACAAATTGAAAGAGTTGGTTATGGGATCCGACCAGCCGGATGGTGCAAGTGCAAGTGCAGGAGATGTTGAAATAACATCCGCAGCAGTCTAGGAGAAGATAAGTAAACTACCTTCGAAAATTTTCCACGTAGGGACCCACTCCTTAATAAAAATAAAAATAATAAATAGGAAGTGTTCGTGAAACCAACATGGAAGACAAAATACTTTCCCCGTATTATCTCATCAGACTTTTCTTTCTCATTTCATGTCAAATTTCAGTTTTCTTTACCAATTGAGGCCCTCATCTACTTTGTAATATATGTATATCTAGTATCTACAACATACATTACTTAACATAGTTAACCTGTGATGACGGTAAAAGAAAAAATTGAGATACAAATTAAAAGCAGAAGAAAAAGAAAAATAATAATTAATTATTATATTTAATTCTAAAACTGAGTAAAAGATAAAAATATAATATAAAAGCTGATGTGGATAATGGACCTAGTCCAACAAACCCCAGTGACTCACAAAATGGTACTTAAGTCAAGTAAAACTTTATTAAATGTTTTAGTGTTTTTTTTACTAAAATGAAAACTCAAACAATTATTTTGTAATTACGTTTCTACATGTTAGAATAGAGGGTCCATATCAACGTTTGAATCCATTAGGCAAAGGGGAAGAGACAACTTTTTTCTTGTACTACAAGTAATATAAAGAAAGACAATTTTGGAAATTCGATTATCTTCAAAAGAATTCTTTTGGGTGAAATAGACATAAAAAGTTGTAACTAGACAACAAAACATAATTGGACTCACTTAAAGGTAGTCACGAATTTGCACAGTGGGGGCCAAACATAATTGGACTCACTTTTCGGTTTTCCAAACAAGGTAGAAAGGAAGGGGAGACTAGTGGGGGCCGAACCCCACTATGGTTTCTTTTTTTTTTTTTTTCCTTTTTTTTATAAGCAGTGTGTTGGTGTCAAGTTATGATTGGTGGAATTTTTCTCCTAAAGGTGGACGGATTCATTTCTATTGTTTTAAATTGTACCAATGATCCCTCAACTTTAATCAAATTAGAGTAATGGTCTTTCAACTAAAAATCTATTACCATTGGTTCCTCAACTCATCAAAATAATTAGCTTTGGTCATTTTCATCAACTTCATCAGAATTTTGTCAAAACGAGTTATGTTAGAATGATCATTGCTACAATTGGAATCCCTCAACTCATCAAAACGTGTAACCATGGTCATTTTCGTCAACTTCGTCAGAATTTTATCAAAATGAGTTATGTTGGAAGGACCATTGCTATAATTGAATTAAAATTGAGGGACCATTGCTCTAATTGGGTTAAAGTTGAGGGATTATTTCTCCTATTGGAGTAAAGTTAAGGGACCAATGGTAATGTATTTTTAGTTGAGGAACCATAGTTGCACATTTTGATAAGTTAAGGAACCATAGATGCAAATTTTAATAAGTTGAATGACTAATGGTAATGAATTTTTAGTTGAGGGACTATTGCTCCAATTGAATTAAAATTAAGAGATCATTACTACAATTACTCTTTCTTTTTTGGTTTGCTTTGCAATGTAAATACTTGTTAATAGAATCTTGTTTGTCTGGAAGGGCTTTGTACCTTGTACAGCACGATATATGAATACGATGATTGAACCAGTTAAGCATCTTCCTATAGCCATGAGTAGTACTACCCCTTTTCTCCATCTCATCATGCGTAAGTACATCCATATCTAGCTTCCTAGCTGCTCTTCTACAATTGAAACTACTCTTGATTACAAGGGAAGAAACATAAAAGAATATCTACCCTAATCATATCCTAATTACAAGGCCCCAAATAGACAACTAAACTAATTACAAAACGTCAACTCTCTCCAACAACATGCATGCTTCACCTGGAGGACGACTACTAGCATGGAGAGGAGAAAGGATATACGTACATGTGTGTACTGCCAGTAGAGAATTGTACTGGCCACCCTCCTTCCCGAGTGGTGCTGTATTATAAACAACATATGGGATTAGGATGTGAAAATTACATGGAAATAAGTGGCACTGTGCTAATATTAATGAATAACAGTAGTTCCTAATTTTCAATTTCTTCCATATTTAGTTAATGACATGTGTCATCAACCGTTAGAATATCCGCCCACAACTTGCTTGCTAATTAAGAATATGAGCTTATTCAAGACCCTTTCTTCACTCTTCTTCATTCATCATTTCTTATATTTTATATAGTTATTGCAAACTGATAATAAAAATTAAAAAAAATTGTTATTAGCACTCCAAAAATTTCATTTGGCACTCCAAATTTTCTATAATTAGAAAGAAAATTACACTTGTGAGAAGTGTAGAATAAGATTTTTAGAATCATAATAACAATTTCCATAATAAAAACGTAACAGTAATCATATGGGTACTAATTCAATTCCACAAAAGCCTTTCTAATTAAGTTAAAATGTCAAAACATGCCCACAATCCAAGATTTTAGGCTACTTCGCCTATAGTTTTCTTGGACTCACTCCAAAATTAACAATGGGTTCTAAGCATAACGCATAAACTTATTTCCCAGCTGATATTGAAAGAACAAAAATGAAAAGGAAAAAAGAGCTTTCCACAAAACTATCAAGAAATGTGAGAGCAAAATCACAATATACATACATACATGGCGAAGCATATGAAAAAGGAGTGAACGGCCGGGCAAAAGGAAAGAAAAGGAAAATGTACTAACAGTTGTTAGTACTCTGCTGCCTTTTTGTATGTCTAATTTGGTAACTTGAATTTTGATTTAAACTTTAATCTATTGCCACATGTATGGCAGAGATGAATTCTAATGTTGCCGTGCTATGGCAGAGAAGAAAGGAAACAGAGCATCTGAAGTTTTCAACATGGTACATATTGATTTGATAAACATGGAAGATGTTCAAATACCAACACGGTATTTCTTTTATGAAATGTTTTTCTATCTTCAACCCTTAAAGTAAAACTTAAAATTTTTAACTTAGAAAATTTAGGTTTTAACCCAGAAACTCTGCTCCAACCTTTCTGGTCTAAACTTTTAACCCAGATTATTAAATAATGAATTTAGGCTAATTTTTGTAAATTAACTTAAGAAAAATATTATGTACACTATCCTAAATTAATTTTATGAATATTTTAAACTAAAAATATTTAAATTCTGATAAATATTGAAAAAGTACTAAACCAATATCATGAAACTCATGAAAAACAATGGAAGAATATGAAACACAAGATAGATATGTACAAATAATTTTTTATTATTATTTTAGCCGTTGGAGTTAAATTTGAATCGTTAGATCTTTTTTTCTACCGTTGAATTTGATCATATTAGATTTCAACCGTTGGATTCCATGAATTTATAAATATAAAATATAAATAAAATAAAAAAAGTTTGAATAGGGACCGTTAGATCAACTAACGGTCCATTTAATCAAAGTTTTAGAGACCCAAAATCTCGAGAAATTTGGAAAGGGGTGTGCTATTCACATACCCTTTTTTTACTTTATACACACCCTCTTAATTTGCGGCCGTCGGATCGACTGAATTAAAGAAGATTAAAGGACAGAAATTAACAAATGGTGTGAGAAGTAAAAAAAGGTGTATGAATACCACACCCCTTTGGAAATATAACCATTTTGAGAACCACCTAATGAAACATAGCCTATGTTTTTCATTTGTTATAAAATTAACCAAAATTGAAGTGAAAAAGACTTAATTACCTTATGTAAAACTCTCTCTCCTCCTATCTCTATTGTTTGTCTCCTACGCTCCAAGTTGAAGAAAGAGAAAGCATTCCTTTTTGCAGAAGAATCTCCCAAATCCAATCCAGCAGAACACTTTCTCATTTCCTTGTCCTAAACTGAATTCCTTAAGGGAGGAAGACAATAATATCAAATATTATATAATTTAGATTATGATAATCTATTAGTAATCAGTGCATTTAGTGTATCCAGCTCTGGATTATAGCATGTATTGCTCTTCCTCTCTGGATACAGGTAGATACTGGATCGTTCGATTTTCAAATTGTGACTGTAATCCTATCGTTTTCTTGCGTTTTCTCGGTAGCCAACCAGTCAACATTTCTTTTCCGTGCATGCAGATTCTCAGCAACCAACCAATTGAAGGTTTCAATTCGAAATCCATCGAGGCATTGAGATTGAGATTAGCATTGAGGAATCAGGTGTGTCAAAGACAAATAGAAGAGGTGGAGAACGAGAGTTTAACTTGAGGGTAATTAAGTCATTTTCAATTCAATTTTGGTTAAATTTATAACAAATAGATAACATAGGCTATATTTCATTAGGTAGTTTTCAAAATGGTTATATTTTCAAAATTCCCAAAATCTCTGATCTTTGAAATTTTTAGAGAGAGAGAGAGAGAGAGAGGGCCACTCAAAATCTCTGAGCTCTAAGAGTTTTAGAAACCCAAAATCTCTTAGCTTTGAGAGTTTTAGAGAGAGAAAAGGAGGAAGGAGAGAGAGAGAGAGTTTTCGAATTTTTTGTAGTGTGGAAATTTGGAGAGTAAACCACCCAAAATCTCTGACCTCTGAGAGTTTTAGAGAGAGAGAAAAGGAGGGAAGAAGTTTGCACTACAAGACAGCACCACATCAAACACGATTGATTTACCATGGCCATAAAAGGCATGTTGTAAATAAATTGTTTTAATAATGGCTACAAAATGGACCGTGGTCTTACCCATTCGCTTTTGCGGACGATTTCTCTGACCCCAAACTATTCATTTCTCTCTCCAAAATCTCGCTCCACCCTACAACTTCTTCGCCTTGTTTGCATACATTATTCGAAGCCTAATTTTTTTTTTTTTATAAATTTTCTGGGCGTCTCCGGTATTCACTATGAGCTCGCGATCTATCAGGTAAAAGTTATCTGTCAGTTTTCGTTTAGTTTCTCTTGTTGATTTGTTGATATGGGAATACGAGTCTTATTTTGCTTGATACTTTCCTAATTAGCATATTGATTACTTTTTCAGTTTTTGTTGTTGATTTACTATAAATTGGTAAGAAAATAAATATTGTTTGTTTGATATAGGAATGATAGTGCATCTGTTTGTATCTGTTGATTTTTTTTTTTTTTTGAAACTTTTGTATCCGTTGATTTTGCACTACTAATTTTGCACCGCATGCTCTTGTTGAGGTTAATTAATTTTGTATATCTATGCAAGTCTTTATTCGTTATTGTTTTGACGTCATATGCTTGTCTATGCAGATAGAGAGAGACAACAATTTTTGAGGCTCACGCATTAGAGGCAGTAGTTCACTCTCAAAGTCCTTTGTTTGGAGGTGTTCAATAGAATGTGAAGTCTTCAAGTGACAATGTCCTTGTTATTGAAGGCCTATTTGATGCCTTATGGATAGTTTGGTATTTCTTTGTACAACTAGGTGATTTTGTTGTTGAAGTGTACAACTTGTAATATTTCAACCTCTAATTTTTCATGTAAATATTATATTGTGGTAAATGTGTGTTTTTTTAATTATTATTTTGTATGTATATATATTTCTTAAATTGTTTTTTTTTATTTGTGGAAAAAAAAATTTATAACAAGCATTGACTGGGTATGATGTATGTATATATTTTTCATGTAAATAATATATTGTGGTAAATGTGCAATTTTTTTGGTCATTAGTATATAAATATCTAAACATATATATAAGGGGTATTAGCTTTGTTCAATTAGTAATCCACAACGGTCATGGCATATGGTGTTAGATCCCAATTTTATCTTGGACATAATTTGTGATTACATCACAGCTGACAACGGGCATCATCCCTAATAAAATTGAGGTTTTTACTACGTCCATATTCCTAGCAGGCACAGTGCCTATGGTAAATGAGCTTTTGTCTTATAGTGTGCCTAAGTGAATAAATCGACAATCAACATCATGCCAATGTTATGGTCTGTGACAAATGGAGACGGCAAATCTCCGGTCACATGTTTCAGTTGGAGGAGAACTACTAGTCTACTAGCATGGCGAGAAGAATTTTACCGACCACCTTCCTCCCACCCTAGTGTTGCTGTATTATAAACAACATATAGGATTATGATGTGAAAATTACATGGAAATAAGTGGCATTGTACTAATATTAATGAATAACAGGGGTTCCTAATTAAGAACCTGAGTCATCAACCGTTTGAATATCTTCCTACAACCTGCTAATTAATTAAGAACATGAGCTTATCCAAGACCCTATTTCTTCGTTTTTCTTCATTCTTCATTTCTTTCATATATCTGCATATTTTTCCTCTAATTATTACACACAAATATTAAAAATGAATAGTAATCAAACGGGCATAATTCAATTCCACAAAAGCCTATCTAATCAAGTTAAAATGTCAAAACACCCACAATCTAAGATTTTAGGCTTATTTTGCCTTCCGTTTACTTAGACTCGCTCCAAAGTTAATGACGATTTCTAAACAAAGCGCAGAAACCTTTTTTTCCAGCTGATTTTGGAAGACAACAATGAAGAGGGAAAAAGAGCTTTCCACAAAGCTATCAAGAAATTATGAAAACATACATACATACATGGCGAAGAAGTATATGAAAAAGGAGCAAACGGCCGGGCAAAAGGAAAGAACACGAAAATGTAGTGACAGCTGTTACTCTGCTGTCATTTTTTATGTCTAATTTGGTAATTTGAGTTTTGATTTGCTCTAATCTATTGCCACCTGTATGGCAGAGATGAAGAGACATTCGACACTCTTAATTTCCCAATAAAAGCCTAGAGTTATCAAGAGCTGAGTTGTATAGATTACTTTAGGGGTGAGTTCAAAAAATCGAAAATCGAAAAAAAGGGGACCAAACATCCGAAATCGGGAAAAAAAAATTGAACCAAAATAGAAAAAATCGAACCAAAGCGAACCTTTATTGGTTCAGTTTTGATTATGTAGGTTCGAAAACCGGACCGAACCGAATCCCTTTACATTTTATGAATGTAGGCCCATGATGTTTCTTTTGTGAAACTTTGTTGCCAAGTTTGAAACTAAGCCTAAGGCTTTTTCAAGGAGCATACTTGGTTCAATTAGGGAGGATAATACATTGGTTATAGATGAAAGTTTTGGAAGGTTTTGAAACTTGTAAGAGTTTCTCTATTTGTTTACTTTTTGAATGGATACGGTGATCATTTTTTCAATTGAGGTTGTTGATAGCATAGGATTGGTTTCTATGATCTTGTATATGTACAACTACCTTCCCACTTTCCTACTTTCTTTATTATTAGTCTACCAATGTAAGCATCTTTTCTAAATTTCATATTAAAAAAAGATCAAGTTTTATAAATAAAATTAAAAAATTGAAAACATACTGAAACCGAATCGAATAAAACCAAACCAAAAAAAAATCTAACCGAAAAAACGAAAGAAAATCATACCGAACTGAATGAAACCGAACATACCCCTAGATTTGTTATTAGTTAGAGGCTATTTTGATCCAAGTCCAAAAATTTGAGCCGTTGTTGAATTTAGTCCAATTTTTTTTTTCAATTAAGTTTTTTAATTTATGCATCTTTACTCAAAATTTTAATTTGAATATAAAAATTTGACCACTTTCATGGAAAATAGCTTAAAAAAAATTATATGATAAATTAATCCACCTACAACAAGATTAGTTAACAAAGTTAACCTATGATGGCAGTAGAAGAAAAAATTGAGATACGAATTAGCAGCAGGAAAAATGAGAAACAATATTTAATTCTAAAATTAAGTAAAAAATAAAAAATATAATTAAAAAAACTGATGTGGATAATGGACCTAGTCCAACAAACGGGACTAAACCCAATAATGACTCACAAAATTGGACTTATATCAAGTTTATTCTATTAAATGTTTTAGTGTTTTTTTCTAGTTTGCTAAACTGAAAATCCAAACAATTATTTTGTATTACGTTTCTACATGTTAGAATAGATCATCAATATAAACAGGATGAGGCACTTTTTTCTTATACTACAAGTAATATAAAGAGAGAGAGTTGATGAGAAGGTGCGTGTTGTAGAATATCAGCAAATGAGAAAATGCATGTTGCAGAATATCTCAAAATGCTTTTATCTTTTACCTTTTATTGGAAAAAGAAAAATGCTTTTATATTTTACCTTTTATTGGAAAAAGAAAGGACAGGCTTTGTACCTTGTACAACACGATATATGAATATAAAATGGTTGGTTTGCTTTGGATTTAAACCCTCGTTAATAGATTCTTATTCATCCGGAAAAGCTTTTGCCGTTGTACAACACGATATATGAATAATTGAATATGACGATTCAACCAGTTGAGACTCTTCCTATAGCTATGAGCAATAATACCCCCCTCTTCACCTCATCATGCGTAAGTACATCCTATATATAGCTTCCTAGCTGCTCTTCTATACTTGAAACTACTCCTACTTTTAGTCATGAACAAGTACAAATTACATAAAAAATTAACGAGTAAAAATAATACCCCAAGCCTATACCCAGATTTAAACCTTGGTAGAAGTTACTTGAGGAAGCTCATTAGTTTGTTCTTTGGGTTTCGTTGCGAAACGTCGGATAATCATGTTCAGATAGTCTCTTAATTTGCCAAATGAACTGAACAACTGATGCAACTGCATTTTTATACAACGTTTTGAGGTATTCGCAGGTGTACTCAACTACAATCTTCACAAACCAAACAACCCAGAAGAATCCGACAACTAGCCCCAAACCTTGTACAAGGATCACCACTTCTAAAATCAAGGCAAGAGTTCCAAGGAGGAGGCTAATCTTATTGATGATTGATTCTGCCAAATCCGATTAGGGCGAGCTTGCACATGAAGTATTATAGAGCCAATTAGTGATCCGATGTAAACAATTAGCGTAACGATTAGGGACACCATAACCGGGTAGTCCGTATTGAACAGAAACTCATTTTCCTGGCTTCATTACCTAGCATGGATAGGATATATTTTGCCTTAGACTTCACTTCTTTAAAGACAATGAGAAAATTAAATGGAATTGCATTAATGAATCATCTACAATATATATTGTAATCTCAACTAATGCTAGGGTGACCATATTTTTGTATCACATACTAATATGATGTGACAGTGATGTGTACATACCACGTCAATTAATGAATTTATCTCATTGGATGTTTGTTGTACACATCACATGTCAATATATATGTAAATTAATCAAGTCAATATATCATCTGAAATCAACTAATTGAGAGCGTATGATACATCTATAAATTAATCAAGTCAATATATCATCTGTAATCAACTAATTAAGAACGTATAATATATTATAATCTAATCAAGCCAATATATCATCTCAAATCAATTGATTAAGTAGGTAAGTTGTAACATGGCACCTAACAAGCTGCCATTTTCTTCAATGTTAATAATGAATCGACCTAGTCATTTGACGCTCTTAATTTCTCAAAAAATTGCCTAGAGTTATCAAGAGCTGAGTTGTATAGATTAGTTGCTAATTAATCAGTTCTTTATGGTCTTCCCATCATTTTCCCCACGTAAAAGTAAAAAAAAAAAAAAAAAAAAAAAAAAAAAAAAAAAAAAAAAAAAAAAAAAAAAAAAAAAAAGAAAAGAAGAAAAAAGGCAAGCAGAGTAAACACTTACCCTTCCAGTTCCGAACGTAAAGGGACGCTAACAGCAATCTCTGCGACATGATCCATATGTGTATATATGAAACTTCTGCACAGAGGAACACAAAAACAAAATTCAGATCAAAGACTCGTCACACCTTCACACACACACACACACACACACACACACACACACACACAGACGCAAGAGCTCTGTTTTCTCTTTTTGAAAGACGAGAGCTCTGTTTTTTTTTTTTTTTTTGTTCTTTTTGTTTTTGAAATTCCGGCAAAGGAGAACACTCCAAAACAGAAATTGGCGACGAAGAATACGGGCAATAGCGGCCGTCAAGCTTAAGACAGTACTTAAGATGGCAAGCAGATATTCAAATGGTAACGAGTGAAATGCGAGCTAAAAAACGCTGTTACTTCAGAACTGCACACACAAAATGAAAGCACAAAGAACAAAGGGGACTTACTTTTGTGAACCAGAAATATGATCTTGTGAGTGAAGCAATGCAACTGGGTGTTGTGCGGCGGTGATGTTGGGCAGAAGAGTAGGCGGCCTGTCATTATATATAGACATGGTGGTGTATGAATGGGAAGTAGGACTACATCTTCGAAACATCATTTTCCCAGAGTGAATATTTTGAACATTGTTTTAATATTGTTTTTCCATCGAACGCCCAGGCCAAAGTGAAATAATATTTAACATTGTTTTAATATTGTTTTTCCGTCAAATGTTCAGGTGAATATTTTTATTCTTCTTTTTTTTTTTTAATATTGTTTTTCCGTCAAAAGGCCAGGCCAGAGTGAATATTATTTAACATTGTTTTAATATTGTTTTTTCGTGAAATGTTCAGGTGAATATTTTTACTCTTCTTGTTTTTTTTTTAATATTGTTTTTCGTCAATGTTCAGGTGAATATTTTTATTCTTCCATCAAATGTTCAGGTGAATTTTTATTCTTATGTTTTTTTTAATATTGTTCTTCCGTCAAATGTTCAGGTGAATATTTTTATTCTTCTTGTTTTTTTTAATATTGTTCTTCCGTCAAATGTTCAGGTGAATATTTTTATTCTTCTTGTTTTTTTTTAATATTGTTTTTCCGTCAAAAGTCCAGGCCAGAGTGAATATTATTTAACATTGTTTTTCCGTCAAATGTCCGGGTGAATATTTTTATTCTTCTTTTTCCGCCTATTGGGGCCGAGAATGTGGTCCCTACACCCCTGACAAACACAAACCATCCTATATGACATGAATGTGGTCCGTACACCCCTGACAAATATACAAACCTGTCGAAATGACAGGAGTATCCGCCTAAAAGTGAAAATTCTGGTGTAGTGAAACGAATAAAATATTGGACACCTATTGGTAGAACGAGATGATCACCCCATCCACAAAGAAGATAAACCAATCCCAAGGGAGAGGATTTCCTTTTATTCTCATCTCCTTCCCTCTTTTTCTTTTACATATTATTTTTTATCTTATTATTTCTATAAAAAAATTAATATAAAATAGTAACGTAGTTAAACTGTAACCCTTCAAATAGGAGGGGAGGAAAGAGAATAAAAATTAAAAGGAGAGAGAATCCTCCTTCCAAATCGCAAATGCACCTTCAGAGTTCAGACCACCTGATTTTAGTTGTGTAAAGTTTTCATAGAAAAAAATAATAATAAAAATCCGGTTGTTTGTCAATATTATTATTTTATACTGACTAATGAGAAAAATAGTGTGAATCCAAGACGCAATGAAATTAAGGAGAGATTTTTCAATACAATTAAACACGGAGTGTTACATCACATGTCATTATCAAATAGTGGGTTATCTGTGCTAAAAAGTTAATAACTTAAAAATACAATTTTCAACCACTTGTATAAAAACACGTGGTGTACCATCCATTTCAGTCACAATGAAAATTTCTCGAATTTAAGAGGATTATCATAACTGTCAGGGCAATCCTCGACTTGCTTTCTTATTTGTTAATAGTTAATGTTAAGAGTATTTTTTTTTTCTAGTTTACTAAAATGAATACCCAAACAATTATTCTGTAATTACGTTTCTACATGTTAGAATAGAGAGGGTCAACACTAACACTTGCATCCATTACGCAAATGGGAAGAGGCACTTTTTTCTTGTACTAGAAGTAATATAAAGTGATAAGCAGCTTCAAAGAATGAGAATGAGAATACGTCTTTGTGGTAAGCAGCTTCAAAGAATGAGAATACTCCTTTTGCTTTTACTTTTTTCTCACTAGTTTTGAATTTTTGATGATCGAGTTACAACGTCTTTTAAAATGAAAATTGAAATGTCTTTTTCTCTTTATGAAAACAAGACTATATCTTAACAATTAATGTAAATTACTGGTGTTAGATAATAAGAGCAAAAGATGAGAACACGCAAAAACAGTAAGGAAGATGTTGTGGGTACAGTAAGATTAAAATTCATGGTACATCAGATGATGTTGTGGGTAAAAGGTAAGAATAAAATTCATGGTGTTTGAAAATTAACATTCGTGATTAAAAATACTATGATTTGGTAACGACACTATCACGTTACAAGTAGACTTTATGTTTTTGTGTGTAGATATTGTTCATCTTTTGTTTTGAATCAATGTATAAAAACTTATCATCATTATTTGATCATGATAGTTTGAAAAAAAAAAAAAATGTAACCTACGCCATACAATTAAAAGTTAACGTAATTTTCGTTTATACATTTATCAAACACATTAGAAAAGGGCCCGCAGCCGTGATAAATAAAAGGTTAGTAGAAAGAAAGAAAATTGATGAGAAGCTTCGTGTTGTAGAATGTCAGCAAATGAGAATGTGCATGTTGCAGAATATCAAAGACTTTGGACCTCTATCTAACAATCATTATTAATAAAAAATAAAAAAAAAAGCTTTTCGGTTTTCTGCCACCGCATCGGCTCCGTAAAACATTATTAATATAATAAAAATGCTTTTTGGTTTGCTTTGGATTTAAACGCTCGTAATAGATTCTTATTCGTCTGGAAGAGCTTTTACCTTATACAACACGATATATGAATAATTAAATATGATGATACAACCAGTTGAGACTCTTCTTGTAGCTATGAGCAGTACTACCCCTTCTTCTTCATCTCATCATGCGTAAGTACATCCATATCTAGCTTCCTAGCTGCTCTTCTATACTTGAAACTACTCCTAATTTTGGTCATGAACAAGTACAAATAAGATAAAAAATTAACGAGTAAAAAATAATAACACAAACCTATACCCAAATCTAAACCGTGGTAGAAGTTATTTGAGGAAGCTCATCAGTTTCTTCTTTGGATTTTGTTGTGAAATGTCGGATGATCATGTTCAAAAAGTCTTTCAATTTTCCAAATGTATGAAGAACTGATGCAACTGCATTTTCATCCAACGTTTTGAGGTATTCACAGGCGTACTCAACAACAACCTTCACAAACCAAACAACCCAAAAGAATCCAGCGACTAGCCCTAACCCTGGCACAAGGATCACCACTTCTAAAATCAAGACAAGAATTCCAAGGAGGAGGCTAATCTTATTGATGATTGATTCTGCCAAATATGAATTAGGGTGAGCTTGCACGTGGAGTATTCTAGAGCCAATTAGCGATCCGATATAAGCAGTTAGCGCAATGATTAGGGACACCATAGCCGGGTAGTTTGTGTTGAACAAAGACTCATTTTTGGCTCCCTGCTTCAATTGGAGGAAACCGCCTAGCATGGCGATGAAGGAACATATATATTTATGCACCTTTGTAGAACGTTCTTCACTTGTGCTGTTATACATATATAGTTAATGAGAAAATTAAATAGAATTACATTAATGAATTATCTACAATATATAATAATTTGATATGGCAAATGAGGTGTACATAGCACGTTAACTAATGAATTTATCTCTTTAGATATTGGTCGTATACATCACATACCAATATAGCTATAAATTAATCAAGTTAATATATCTTCTAAAATCAACTAAGTGAGATTGTGTGATATATATATATATATATATACACACACACAGGCCCTTTAAGGGAAGGGATCCCCATTTTTCAAAAAAATTGGGGACACTCTCTTGACCATTAGATTTGATTTTAATGAAATTCTATGGTTGAGATTAAATCATAGGCCACATAATCTCAACTACAAGATTTCATTAAAGCCAAATCTAAAGGTCAAGAGGAAGTTCCCATTTTTTTTGAAAAATGAGGATCCCTTCCCTATATATATATATATATATATATATATATATATATATCTATAAATTAATCAAGTTAATATATCATCTGAAATCAACTAATTAAGTTGGTATGTTGTAACAGGGTACCTAGCTAGCTGCTATTTTCTTCAATGTTTGTTAATAACGAATCGATCTAGAGTTCTAGACATTCCACGCTCTTAATTTCTCAAAAAAATGCTAGAGTTATCAAAAGTTGAGTTTTATAGATTAATTGCTAAGTAATCATTTCTTTTTGGTCTCCCCATCATTTTTGCCAAGTTAAAGGCAGGCAAAAAATAAAAAATAAAAATAAAATTACAAGCAGAGTATACACTTACCCTTCCAGTTCGAAATCTAGAGGGACGCTAATGGCAATGTCTGGGACACGGTTCATCTGCGTATATATAACACTTCTGAGCAGAGGAATACAAAAACAAAATTCAGATCGAAGACTCGTCACGCCTTCACACACACAAACGCGA
This sequence comes from Pyrus x bretschneideri, assembly GCF_019419815.1. Taxonomy (NCBI): domain Eukaryota; kingdom Viridiplantae; phylum Streptophyta; class Magnoliopsida; order Rosales; family Rosaceae; genus Pyrus; species Pyrus x bretschneideri. The sequence goes on along the minus strand of NW_025999424.1, from coordinate 3,342,869 downwards.
GAGCTCTGTTTCTCTTTTCGAACACCGAGAGCTCTATTTTTTGTTTTGTTCTGTTTAAATTCTGGCAAAAGAGAAACTCCAACACAGATTTGTGGCCAAGAATATGGCCAATCGGCGTATATAGAAGAGAAGACCGTCTCTGATTTATATTTATAGGCGTAGGAAGGATACAACTTGGCGGACATGGTCCCCTCCTTCTGCCATCTGTGATTGGTCAGCCCATCTTTGATTTATATTTATATTTATATTTATAGGCGTAGGAAGGATACGACTTGGCGGACGTTCCCGCCTTCTGCTAGGTGTTCATCCGTGATTGGTCAGCCCATCTTTGATTTTATATTTAGGAAGGATACCACTTGGCGGACGTTCCCGCTTCTGCTAGGTGTTCAACCGTGATTGGTCAGCCCATCTTTGATTTTATATTTATATTTATAGGCGTAGGAAGGAAACGACTTGGCGGACATCCCCGCCTCCTGCTAGGTGTTCATCCGTGATTGGTCAGCTCCTCTTTGATTTAGATTTATATTTATATTTATAGGCGTAGAAAGGGGTACAACTTGGTTGCAGAAAAAAGCAGCAGAAGTACCTTTTGCTAGGTGTTCATCTGTGATTGGTCAGCGACTTAGCGCTGTTGATTTTTCAGCAATCAATCCGGGTTGAAATAGCCGCGTTGCGGGGAATTGTGGACCCATCGCCACATAGATCATCTTGTTGTGACATGAAGCCCAGCGGCATCCGCATCATAGAGCATCTTATTGTTAACTTTTACTTTTCATTAATTCCTTCAAATATTTGTTCTCAAGCAAGATTATTGACAGGGAGATTATAATTACACACTCTAAATTACTTTTACCATATCTTTTTAATTTTTTAATATTTTTCTATCAAGTGTTATTGATGTGTAAAAAATATTAAAAAATTAAAATGGTATGAGAAAATAATTTGGAGTATGTAAATATAATCTTTCTTATTGAAATTAAAGCTTAAAGAGTATTATTGAGATTGAAAGACATTTTCCACAATGAATCCCTCTTTCTTCTATTCTATTGATTAAAACTTTATTTCTTTGCAATTTTTTGTCAAGATCTTTAAGTTTTAATGAACGTTATTATTTTAATAATAATTTTTTTTTCAAGATCCTCAGGTTTTAATGGTAATGGTGTATGAATAGGAAGTAGGACTACTTCTTCGAAACTCCTGGCTAGACTACAAACCATCCCAAATGACACGCGTATCCACTAAAAGTGAAAATTGTGGCTAAAATGCAGTGAATATTGGACATTGCATTTTATTTGTGTACAGTTTCCATTAAATTTAAAAAATTAAAAAAAAAATCGGACAATTTTTCATTTTTATGACATTGTGGTTGTTGTTTAAATATTTTTTAATTTCTTGTTTGTTTTTTTTTTTTTTTTTTTGAAATAAGTACAATATTCCATTAATGAGAAAGAAATCATACAAGCAAAGAGGATAGGGTGCTAGTAATGAGCATCGATAAAAACCTTGTCAGGATTTTCAAACCGGTTCTAGGGAAAAAAGCATCACGCACCTCTAAATTAAATAATACTACTATCCTCAAAAAGTAAATAAAAAATTACATCAGATGGCTCTTTAAACCATGCAATTTGATCATCCAAAGATAAGCCCAATCTCACAAGCCGATGTGCCACCTTGTTTGTCTCACGTCCACCAAAAGTGGCCTTCCAACTCTGTAGAGACTTCAACATTTGTCTTGCATCATTCAAAACATTACCAAATGTACCATTGCATCATTTGTCTTGTTTGTTTTTATTACAAACAATTATTATTTTATACTAAACGAGAAGAATAATGTGAATCCGAGATGCAATGAATTTAAGAGGAATATCCTCGACTTCCTTTCTTATTTGTTATTAGTTAATGTTAGTGTCACATCCCAGCCCTCCCTCGCAGTGATATTGTCCGCTTTGGCATTCCCCCTCTGGACTAGGTCGCAGCAGAGGGCTACCTCACGGTATTGTCCTTGCAAGCCGCAGCTCCAAAAGGCCTCACTGAAAGGTACATGCTGGCAATGGATATATAAGGCCCAAAGACCACGCCCTCACGGGCGATGTGGGATACTACAATCCACCCCCCTTAGGGAGCCCGACGTCCTCGTCGGCACACCACGACCGTGAGTCTGGCTCTGATATCAAATTGTCACATCCCAGCCCTCCCTCGCAGTGATATTGTCCGCTTTGGCATTCCCCCTCTGGACTAGGTCGCAGCAGAGGGCTACCTCACGGTTTTGTCCTTGCAAGCCGCAGCTCCAAAAGGCCTCACTGAAAGGTACATGCTGGCAATGGATATATAAGGCCCAAAGACCACGCCCTCACGGGCGATGTGGGATACTACAGTTAGAGTGTTTTTTTTTTTCCTAGTACACTAAAATGGAAACCCGAACAATTCTTTTGTAATTACATTTCTAAATGTTAAACCCGAACAATTCTTTTGTAATTACATTTCTAAATGTTGGAATAGAGGATGAATATATTAACTTTTTGCATCCATTATGCATATGGGAAGAGGCATTTTTTTCTTGTACTACAAGTAATATAAAGAGAGAGAGTTGAGGAGGTGGTGTGCAGAGCCGGCCCTAAGGGTAGCCAGAGTAGGCGCCCGCCTAGGGCCCCCACTTCAAAAGGGCCCCCAATTTTTAGGCGGAGTTAGGTGGGTCTGGACGAGGATGGACAGGAGCTATGCAGGCTTATATATAAAAGCCGGAATTTGGAAATCTTTTGTTGCAGGGTCGACCTCGTGTGAGGAAGAAGACAACCCTATTTCCAACATCATTTTAATTGCACGATTTTACTTAAGATGGTCCCACCATCTTTTTTTTATATCTGCACGTTTTATCCCCCTTAAATAGTCCCCACCATCTTATTTTTATTTTTTTTCTTCTCTCTTAAATATCACTTTTATGTTTATTTTTATGGGGTTTTATTACCCTATTTTAAGATCACACCACATATATCATTATTATGTATCTAAAGGGCTAAAACTCTCACCTTTTTGAAAAATTACATTATTAAATGTTCAAATTAATTAGTTTATATAATATATAATAAATTATTCAATTCCGTTTCGTCCACCTAGGCACGTATACGAAAATTACTATCCTCTTCACACTAGTATTTTTCCTAGTTGTAAGATGTTGTCTCTGTAATCCAACCATTAATTCATTTATTGAATGTAATAAGTCACATTGTAACACTAGAAAAATGATTGGAATTTGGCGTACCGGGTAGGGACTTCTCTTTCGGTTTGAATTGGTTGAAAAATTAGATTATGTAAACTTAATAAGTGCATTTGCATCTAAAAATGCGAGACGGGTAATATACTAATATTTGAGTAATGTTTGTATATTTTTTTTCTTTTGATATTAATTTTTAATGATATTTGATGTAGAAATAGACTTTTCATGTATTTAGTGAATTATTTTTTACACATGTCAATGTACAAATAATCGAGAGTTAGAGAACTCTAGGGCCCCATTTCAAAGGCTCGCCTAGGGCCCCCAAATTCTCAAGGCCAGCCCTGGAGGTGTGTGGTTATGGCTGGAAACAAAACTGCTTTGATCCATAACTTGGACCTGGAATTTGAAAACCAAAAAGAAAGTTACTGTGTATGTTTGTCTTATACTTTACAATCTGCTTGTGACGAAATGAAGAGGAGAGTAGATGCAACATTCTCTGTATGAGTTCAGACTTTCACCGAACTGAGATGCCGGTGACGTGCGTGAATGAAAGAGTTTCAGAGAAATGGATGCAAAAATCAACGTTAGGTACTGGACTTCTTCCTAACTTTGTGGTTAAGCGCACCAGCATGGATACCCATTGTTCTGGGCTCGAAGGCTCATGCAGTTTATGTTACACTCTCTCAGTTCAACAAATTCTTATGTAAACTTATTTTGATTAATCATACAAGTTCACTCAGAATACCGGAAACCAAATTACGGATGACTCAATTTGGCATAACTTGTGTACAATTACAACTCCACGGCTTAAAAAATCCGAGGGAAGATCCATGCACGTTAGCTCTACTCCGATGCGCTTCTATATCTCTATGGAAAGGACCGCTCTCCATGTTTAGTTTTGAGGAACAGGAGAATTATCAATCGTATATCTTTGCCGTCGTGGACGCCTTGTCCTCGTACCCCAACAGGTTAAGTTTCTCTCCTCAGGTCCCTGCAGCTCCTAGGCCACATTAGTAGATGGAACTTCCCAAACGCTTCCTCCCCCTTCCCCTACTACCCTTACCGGAATTTCTTTGGGACGAACCTGACTGCCAACTCCCACCAGATTGAACAATCTTCTTCTAGGCTTCTTCACTCTGGAATCCGAAGATTCGTGGTCCTTCATCCCTACTCTACTTTGGCTGGGGACCCCGCCGTTTTGCAGGGTTTTTCCAATAGAATCGCAAGGAGAGTGGCTGATACAAGTACTCGATTTAGATTGTCTACCATAAATGGACCAACTCTTTCTGTCGTCTCCAGTTGGAAAGCCGGATGATGAGAAAGTTGATTATGACCCTGCCACCTTTTGATGTTTGAGCAGCTCTATGCTTTTGATGTCGTTCATCAGGTCCTTTTGCCTTTCGTAAAGACGATGGAATTCATTGAGCTGAATAAGAAAATCACAGACAAAGGCAAAGGCATTATACTACTGGCTAACGAATTTGAGCACTCAAAGTTAAACACTTTCTTACCAATATAAAACCGTTATTCAATCTTTCTAAATACTACCATAAGATCTATGACCATTACTACACTTTAGAACTCAATAGATGTTGGTTCTAGAATATAGACCTGATGCCTGAAAATTGTCTCATGCTTCAGAATACTTTGCATCAGTTGCTCCTTATCGCGTCCGTGAAATCCATCAATAACTGGCCCTGTCAAGAACACTTCGTATTGCTGCCCATTCTTAAAGTTTGTGTTCTCGTGGAGTAGGGACCAGCTCCCATGGCCGACATTGCTGCTTAGATTCTGTATGGAACAATATCCCAGGAAATACATCTTCGACTGCACTTCAGTTCCCATTCCTGCAATTAACCCAAGAAGCATTAGCAAAATTCAACGTAGATATAGTGAGAATTCAACTTAGCTTCAGTACTGTCAACACAACCAGCAAAACCACATCATCAGATTGCACACTGAAACTAGACGCAACTCACTAGTTCCGAAATCTTTACTCACCAGATAGAGTAAATCAGAAAGAATCCGCGAAATGCCTAGCTTTTAACACATAATTTCAAAGTTGCATTTCATTTTCTAGTGATTATCATTAATCCTAGCTCCACTTTAGCACATTTCAACCTACTGTTCCTTTCCCGTCCATGATCCATCCAAGATTCTCGTCAAATAACGCGGCTGAATTTTCTTGGAAGGAAAGAATTTACTATCTTAAGATACAAGCAACTCCAAGTTACCATTCGAAATTTGCGTTATGACTGTTCATCTTACAGATTAAGAAATAAACAGTGTCCAAAATCTAAGCCTTGATTGAAAAACAGCAGAACCAAAGACATAAAATTATATATACATACACATATAATTATATATAAAGTCAAATATACAAAGAAATTTATAAAAGAAACAGATTACAAATAACTAAATTATAAATTAACCTGTGGACTAAATTTAAAATTTGAAAAATTGAAAATTAAAACAGAAAATTGACAATTGAAAATTACCTCATATGGTTAATAATCTTCCACAATGCTTTCTCAGGATTGCCCTACAAATTCACCAAAATTTCCAACGACCCACAAACTAATCCAACTCCATCAAAATTCACAGCCGCAATACAAAACAGCTGCAACAAAAGTTGGTCCTTCTGTTAAACAATCAGAGGAAAAAAAAACTGAGATTACCCAAAACACAGAAAGATCTTTCCTTTTTAATTCCCTCACACTCAGAGAACCCATAAACCAACAACAACAAATGACTTGTTCAAGAACAACAGCGACTATAATTTGTCAACTTGTGGTCTGCAATTTTATTCTAATATTATGCCCCCCCACTCTCTTTCTTCTTCTATGGCTTTTGCTCCAATGATTTTTTTCCCACTTATAACATTACTTTTTTTTATGGGTTTTTGAGGAAATGTGAGATAAAGAAATATATTCTCTCGGTCACTCGATGCCAACGAATACATGATTATTCATTTTTGTATTTGATATAAAGGGTAGAAATATTCATTTAAGCTTTTTATTTAAATTGGTTTTTGAGATTGTCATAAATTTAAGATTAATAACAGTAGTCTGAGATTGTTCACCATCAATTATTTTGGTCTTTCAATTTAAGCGAGATTTTCTATGGAACAATCAAAATGATTGACGATAAACAATCTAATAGACTACTTCTATCAATTTTAAATTTCAATGACTAAAGTAAGAAATTCTGACAATCTTAAAGATTATTTTAGTTGAAAAACTTAAATAATATATTTTTAATTTTTTAATCTTAATTTTTAATTTTTAATTCTTCGTCAGATGATTACACATCTTTGGTTAGATCAAGTCACTGAGAGAACGAGACTCCTCAAAGACAAAATCATTTTTTAATTATATTAAATTTTGTTTTTTCAACATTTTCTAGATTCTCTCCACCTTCCATGCTTTTTGGGTGCAAGTATATTTATATTCAGAAAGTACTTAAAAGGATGGAGACAACTGGGTTCACTGAAGCAACAACCTAACAGTTTCCGAAAGTGGCTGATTCCATACAATCATTCGATCTGCGTCGGAGTGTGTTTCCACGCGAGTGATCGTGCTCCGCCACGTAACCCAACCGTGACGTTTGATGTCTGACGTGATCGTGTGTCTGTTCCACTTGCGTTGAAAGGAGCGTGGCTCCATTGTCTTTTGCTTCAGACTTACCGAATATGAGAGAGAAATTTGAAAAGTGCAGCCATTGTTGTATTAAATTTTTGTTTGCATTTTTGCACCCAATTTAAATTTTGATTGCTTTTTTGGATTTTGCTTTTGTTTTTGTCCAAATCTTATCGGTCAACTCAAAGACTCAAATTCTTTTGGAAAATTAATTTTAATTTCATTCTTAATATTCAAATATATTTGCATTTTGTTGTTTTTTCTGTGCACAATATTACTACAAATTGATATGTTAACTATCATGCTAATCAACAAATTACAATTTTTTTTAGTACAACGACGCATTTTACACTAAGAGAATGAGGAATTCGGCTAAACCATACAATGAGCAACCTAATTTAGTATCGAATTCGTCATCCACCAAATTCGAACCTAAGACCTCTCACTTACAAGTGAAGAGAAATATAAATATACCATCATACTAAGTGGCAACAAATCACAATGTTACATGTACTACATTAGTCATTAATTCAAATTATTGACCAGCATTGTGGCAAACAAATCTTATGTACTCATTTTGTGTGTCGCCTTTCTGTGGCCTCTATTATTGATTGACACGTGTTAAGTTTATGATAATAAAGTTAAGATGGTTAAGTTTATTACATGTGTCAATCAATGATAGAAATCATAGAGAGAGACCACATACAAATGAGTGCAAAAGATTCCATCTCATCGTCGTGCATCCGATAAGAGTCGTATGTGCAGGCAAGAGTTTGAAAGTAATGAACTTGTAATGCGGTAAGATTGAACAATTATGGAATTTAGAGCTTAAATACAAAGTCCAAATTACCAATGGAAATAAATACGAAATAAGATAACTAGACCCTTACCATCTCTGAGAGCATTTGTTGACCACTCTTTTTGGATTTCATTCTTTGAATGCAGATCACCAACTCTTCCTTCCTTCCCCGTTTGCGGGTTTTCAGGGAATTTCTTTGCAAAAGGCCACACATCTTTGTACGCATTTGCAGATAAAACCTGCCTTTTTATCTCCTCTTTGGAGCTTGAGTGATTGCCAGACATAACGACAGAAGTTGAAGCAGACACTTTGTCTATCTGAACAGGTTCATTCAGATCAGCCAAACCATTGCTTCTTACTAAATGCAAACCAGAACTTGACACACTATTGTTACAACCAGATTTGTCTGTTCCCAACCCCCAACCTCCTTCTGGTTCTTCTTCATCACTGAGGTATTCATCGGCTGGGAGTTCAAGATTGAACAATCTCCTTTGAGGCTTCTTCCCTCTGGAATCCAAAGATTCGTGGTCCTTCATCCATACTCTACTTTGGCTGGGGACACTGCTGTTTTGCATGGTTTTGCCAAAAGAATCACAAGGAGAGTGGCTGATACAAGTACTCGATGTAGATTGTTTACCATAAATAGACGAACTCTTTCTGTCGTCTCCAGTTGGAAAGCCAGATGATGAAAAAGTTAATTGTGACCCTGCTACCTTTTGATGTGTGAGCAGCTCTTTGCTTTTGATGTCGTTCATCAGGTCCTTTTGCCTTTCGTAAAGACGATGGAGTTCATTGAGCTGAATAAGAAAATCACAGACAAAGGCAAATGCATTATACTATTGGCTAACGAATTTGAGCACTCAAAGTTCGACACTTTCTTACCAATATAAAACCGTTATTCAATCTTTCTAAGTACTACGAAAAGATCTGTGACCATTACTACACTTTAGAACTCAATAGATATAGGTTATAGAATATACACCTGATGCCTGAAAATTGACTCATGCTTCAGAATAGTTTGCCTCAGTTGTTCCTTATCGCATCCTTGAAGTCCATCAATAACTGGCCTTTGTCAAGAACACTTCGTATTGTTGCCCATTCTTCAGGTTTATGTTCTCGTGGAGTAGGAACCAGCTCCCATGGCCGACATTGCCGCTTAGATTTTGTATGGAACAATATCCCGGGAAATACATCTTCGACTGCACTTCAGTTCCCATTCCTGCAATTAACCCGAGAAGCATTAGAAATATTCAACTTAGATATAGTGAGAATTCTACTTAGCCTCAGTACTGTCAACACAATCAGCAGAACCACATCATCAGATTGCAGGCTGAAACTCGACGCAACTCACTAGTTCCGAAATCTTTACTCACCAGATAGAGTAAATCAGCAAGAACCCGCGAAATGCCTAGCTTTTAACACGTAATTTCAAAGTTGCATTTCATTTTCTAGTGATTATCATTAATCCTAGCTCCACATTAGCACATTTCAACCCAATGTTCCTTTCCTGTCCATGATCCATCCAAGATTCTCATCAAAACACGCGGCCGAATTTTCTCGTAAGGAAAGAATTTACTATCTTAAGATACAAGCAACTCCAAGTTACCATTCGAAAATTGAATTATGACTGTTCATCTTACGGATTAAGAAATAAACAGAGTCCAAAATCTAAGCCTAGATTGAAAAACAGCAAAACCAAAGATATAAAATATACATACATACATACATATATAATTATATAGAGAGTCAAATATACAAAGAAATTTATAAAAGAAACAGATTACAGATAACTAAATTACAAATTAATCTGCAGACTAAATCTATTTTTCGGTGAAGAAGAAATAAAAAAATTCCATATAATTATTATTATTATTATTATTATTTTGTGAACATTCCTTATAATTAATTTAGTACCCTTTAAATCTATTTTTCGTAAGTAAAATTAAATGAATTGAACAATTTTTAATGTTAAATATTTTTTCATTAGTAGTTTGGCCATGTGGCATAGGATGACAACCACGTCAACAGCCACGGAAGCTTCTTAGATGCCCTTATGTGCTTGAAGCCTCTATTACTTTTGGTCATGAAACAAGTGTTTTTGCCCTTGTAGTTGTTGTTGTTGCGGAAAGTTGCCACAAATCTATCTAGCTTCACTTTTGGTCATGAACTACTATTACTTTTGGTCATAGATGCTCTTATATATATACTTGAAACAACTATTACTTTTGGTCATGAACTAGCAAAATACTCGCATTGGATCTGCAACTACTTTTGGTCATAGCCACAAAGTAACCATAAGACCTTGTGATTGTTGCACTAGCAAAATAGCCTTTGTGGTTATAAAATTTTCTAACATTGGGTCTGCAACTATTCTGATTACAAAAATACTCGCATCCAATCTACTAGGAAAATACTTGCAATTAACATATTTGACGCTGTATAAATTTCAAAACAGAACAATGTATTTATTTTTAATCATCATATAATGATTATAATAAAAAAAATCTCCAGAAATGATGCATATAAATGATTAAAAACAATCTCCAGAGATGTCCTTAAATAATAATTAAGAAGATGAACTGATTTCAATATAATTTTCTAACCGTACATTTATGATATAGCACAAGCGAGGCTGAGGAACATTATCGTCAAAGTTCTTTAAAGGAATTGCACTGGTGTATTGTCTCTGGCATGACCGTTCTAGCCCTGCCTATCCAGCTCAGGAACAACAGAGTTGGAGCTCCAGTATATCTGTTTTTTATGGAATACGTCACGATGGTGGCGTTTCTGGTTCTTATGGTTTACCTCGGTTCATTGGCAGTAAAGATACTCCAAGCTCGTAAAAATCCAGATTTGTCTGATTTCATGGATAAGATTAGCCTCTCGTCTGGAACACTTGCCATAACCTTATAATTTTTCATCTTCGTTCCAGCTTTGGGGTGGTTCACCTTCGCAGGATGGAGCATTTGCCTTGTGATTGCAGTAAAAAAGTCATACCGCGAAATTGCAGATGTTTTGAAAAGTTTGTATCAGAAAGCACTTGAACAGCTTCTTCAGGTGTTTGACAAATTGAAAGAGTTGTTCATGAATATTGGTGCAAGTGCAGGAGTTGTTGCAACCGGAATGTTTGACAAATTGAAAGAGTTTTTCATGAATATTCGTGCAAGTGCACGAGTTATTGCATCCGGAATGTTTGACAGATTGGAAGAGTTGGTTATGGGATCCGATCAGCCGAATGGTGCAAGTGCTAGTGCAGGAGATGTTGAAATAACATCCGCACCAGTCTAGAAGAAGATAAGTAAGCTACCTTCGCATACCTTCCATGTAGGGACCCACTCCTTTAAAAAAAAAAAAAACAAAAGAAAAAAAAAAGAATTGTTATTGGCACTCAAAAATTCTTTTTTAACACCAAACTTTCTATATTTAGAAAAAAAAATACACTTGTGAGGAGTGTCAAATGAGATTTTTAGAGTGCTAATAACAGTTTCCAAAAAATAAATAGGAAATGTTCGTGAAACAAACATGGAAGACAAAATATTTTCCTTATCCATAAATAAATCACAAGGGCAGACATTACCAAATGTATGTGGGTATTTATCTACTAGACCACGTATTCAGGCAAAGACACGAATGTTTAGCACAACGAAGATCCAATTACTGGGCTCAACAAATTCAACGCTCAAGCATAGTGTCATTTGAAGGTGATACCGATCAAGTTTAATGCCCTAACATAGTGCAATTTGGTGAAGACAGTAGCAATCATGTTTAACGCCTCAACATAGTCCCATTTGGAGAAGGCAATGGTAGTCAAGTTCCAAGAACAATGCGCTTAACTTATATAAGGCAACTTGCTCGGTCGAATCGGACACACCGGATTGTGAATTGTCAAACAGTTAAGTAACATATGAAAGTGATGTTAATAATAAAAATTCATGCGGAATATTTCATACAGTACCATTTATGTGTACGTTCTGAGTTACAAATATTTTCCTTATGTTTGGTCAATTTATTTGGCAAAGAGTGAATATTAGATATCCATGCTTTTGTTGCACTTGGAGGCAACTTTGAGTAACAGGGGTTTAGGACTCCCAGCATACGGCATATAGTGTTCTCCCATTCATATTTGTGTATGCATAACAATATTTTTACTTCGAAACACTTTGTTGAAATGGAAGACAAACACTTCGTACATGTTCAGGTCTAAGATTTCTATATTATTGTCTAAGTGGGAAAGTGCTTTTTTGTGAAGGTAACTGAACCATACTAATGTAGGATGAAAATTGAAAGCCATTAGCTATAAAGGATTGGTTAAGATTTTTAATGGAAAAGACATTTAGCTAAATTTCACTTACACTTTCTCAAGAATAATGCCCTTTGCCAACGAAGATCTATAAATATAAATGAAACCCCAAATGTTGAAATCTAGAACGAAGTTACCTTTACATTGTCAATGATTGATGGCCAAACAAAAATCCCAAACTTTGGTCTTTAGAAAATTCATTATCTCCCTACTATGGACTGCAAGTCCGGAAGTTGAACACACGGATTGTGGGGTTTCAAATGTACCGTACCTTCATGACCAAATCCTGCACTGAGAACGTCGTTCTTGCAAGCATTGACAATAATCAGTATAGCCCAAAAAAAATCTAAAACACCATATGCTGCATTTAATGTAAAATTAAGAAATATTGAGCCACATCCTTCCTTTATCTCAACCATTACTCTATCTAAACCCGATATTTGTAGAAAATGGATCGAAATAACATGGATGTACTTTACCTTTATGACCAAATGTGGCAATCAGAATGTGGTCCTGCAAGCGGCCACAATAATCAGTACAACACAAAAAAAAAAAAAAAAAAAAAAAAAACAAATTAAAATACCAAAAGCAGCATTTAACATAAATGCCAAATTCTGGCAACACATTTTTTCTCTACTAAACTCACATTTTCCTGAATCTAGTTCAAACGATCATCATTTAGCTTCAATACCACTGCCTTTTGTCAAGGACAATGGCCTCTGCTTGGAAAGATCCAGAAAATCGTATGTTTGACTCATTTTCAAAACGAACAAATTTAAATAGGCATTTCAGGAAAGACATAGGGTAACATGATTGGTTCATTGTACCTTATAAAATCTTCATGCATATCTTCTTTCTATAATTTTGATAATAATCTGCATTGCACATACACAAAGATGATCACAAATAGGTAGCGTAGGACCATCATGTCTGGAGCTGCAATGAATCAAATAAAGGCTATGCATCAGAGCCTGCTATATCACTTTCAAAACAACTTTGCACGTAAGAACAAATTAAACCCCGTATGTAAGTGCAAGTGTTCAAATAATTTACTTGTTGAAAATTCAAGTGTCCCTTGATTTTCTCGGGAACCAAACACACCACCATCGATGGACTAAATAACAACGTGCATCTTCAAATTCAAGAAAAAAATTTCCGGAAGAGAGAAAGAAAGGGATAGAGTAGTACAAACCTGAGAACGTGCCCTAATCTTCCGGATTCACTCAACGAACTCAAGTATAGGTAGAAATCTCGTTATGAGATGATCAACTTTCTCGCTTGGGCCGAGACCAAATTCTGTCAGGATTGGGCGGGATCGGCAAAACTCCGCCAGAAAACCGTCACTCTTCTAGGATACAATGTTCGAGCACAGTCCATTTTGAGGCGTGGGTGTTATATCAGATAGGAGAGTGTTCTGATACGAATCTATAGGCTCCGGCCTTGCGTGATTTCGTTACCGTATGAAAAAGTTATGATCAAATGGAGATTTTGGAGTGAAGAAGAAATAAGGAGGAGGAGAAGAACAGCTGCTGATCTGCACGCAGGGAGGAAAGAAAAGGAGTTGTTTGGCATTTTATATGACAAAATTATAAAATAAAAAAAATGTTCATGACAAAACTACCCTTTTATTATTTTATGCATTCTTTTCTTCTTCTTTTGAATTCTTTTGGTTAAGGGGCATTTGCGTCCTATGATTTTGGTGAAGCCGTGACCCCAGATTGGGGCTCCTGGCTTTGTAGCAGGAGGGAAAAAAATGAGCCGTTTGGCATTTTTATGACAAAATTATAAAAAAATAAAAAATGTTCATGACAAAATTACACTTACATTATTTTATGAATTCTGTTTTGCTACTTTTGAATTCTTTTGGTTGAGAGGCTTTTGCGTCCGATTATTTTTGGTGAAGCCATAACCCTAAATTAGAGCTCTCAGCTTTATATATAAAGATATTCTTCTTTTTATCATCTTTATATATTGATTTGATAAACACGGAAGATTTTCTAATACCAACATTGTATTTCATTTATGAAAGGTTTCCTCTAATTAACCATGTTTATCTACCTATGACACAAGATATTTTAATCTACATCTACTGTATCTTTGAATTTTTGTTGGGTTTCATTTACGTCTTAGATTAAATGTATTTATGTGCTTGTACCATTTTTTTTTTAATCTACTTCTATCACAAGTTGTTTTTGTGTTTGTCATTGTAATTTACCTCCCTCTATTACAAATTTTATTTTCTACCTATAGAGTAGGCAAAAATTGGGTTTTTTGTGTTTGTCCTATAACGTAGGTATATTAGGAGGAGAATTATCTTCCCTCCTAATCTCATTTCTCTCTCTCTCTCTCTCTTTCTATTTAAACGGTTACAATTAAATCACATTAATATGTTAAATTGATTTTTTTTATAGAGATAATAAGATAAAAAGTAAGGTGTGAGAGGAGGGGAGAGAAGTAGATGGGAATAGGGAGAGAAAGATTCCTACTCCGGTATATTATACCTGTTGTATTTTAATCCTAAATTGGAGGTATCATATATGCTTTCATCGTTTATAAGTGTATACAATATTTTTTTTAAACTATTTTATTTTATTTTGAAAAAAAATAATTTCATAGATAGGATGGAGAGACTAGTGGGGCCCAAAGCCCTTTTTAGCCTATATAGAGGTGTTGGTGGAATTCCAGGACGGATTTTGCATCTTGGCATTCGCTATTTGTACTTTGTACAGCATGATATATGAATATCACGATTCAACCAGTTGAGAATCTTTCTGTACCTTCGTCTTATTATACTTGAAACTACTACATTTGGTTATGAACAAGTATTTTTTAGGTATACAGTTTTGACACTAGTCGTACTTTTTTAATCATATATTTATAATATATCACAAACAGAGTTCAATATATTCTCTCTTTAAATTATTATTATTAAGAAGGAAAATGAGAATTTGAAACTATTACAATGATTTGGGAGGCGGAGTTTCGAAATTATTACAATTATTTTGGAGATGAGAGTTTCAAAACTATTACAGTAATTTAGAGGAGGGGAGTTTCGAACCCGAGATGCATGGGTGAAAACTCTACAACCTATTCAATATAATCTAAGTCAACAAAATAAGGGGAAAAAAATAACGAGTAAAAATAATACCCCAAAACCTAAACCATGGTAGAAGTTACTTGAGGAAGCTCATTAGTTTGTTCTTCGGGTTCCATAGCAAAACGTCGGATGATCATGCTCAAACAGTCTTTCAATTTGCTAAATGTAAGAACAACTGATGAAACTGCACTTTCATACAACGTTTTGAGGTATTTGCAGGCATACTTAGTTACAACCTTCACAAACCAACCAACCCAGAAGAATAGGGCTACTTGCCCTAAACCTGGCACGAGGATCACCACTTCTAAAATCAAGGCAAGAGTTCCAAGGAGGAGGCTAATCTTATTGATCATTGATTTTGCCAAATCAGAATTAGGGCGAGCTTGGACGTGGAGTATTCTAGAGCCAATTAGTGATCCACCATAAGCGATTAGTGTAACAATAAGGGACACTATAGCCGGGTAGTCTGTGTCGAACAAAGATTCATTTCTAGCTCCCTGCTTCAGTTGGAGAAAACCGCCTATCATGGCGATGAGGGAACATAAAACCTTTGTAGAACGTTCTTCAATTGCGCTGTTATACATATATAGTCAATGAGAAAATTAACTGGAATTGCATTAATGAATTATCTACAATTTGTATTATAATCTTAACTAATAAGAAAATGTTAGGGAAATCATATTTTTGTATCATATTTATGCACTAATATGATATGGCAAGTTTGTTAAAAAAAAAAATGATATAGCAAGCGATGTTTACATACCACGTCAATTAATGAATTTATTTCATTGGATGTTTGGTTGTATACACCATATGCCAATACATCTATAAAGTAATCAAGTCAATATATCATCTGAAATTAACTGATTAAATATGTAAGTTGTAACAGGGTAAGTACCAGCTAGCTGCTATTTTCTTCAATGTTTGTTAATAACGAATCGATCTAGAGTTCTAGACATTCGACGCTCTTAATTTCTCAAAAAAAAATGCCTAGACTTATCAAGAGCTTTGTATAGATTACTTGCTAATTAATTAGTTTTTTTTTTTTTGTCCCCCCATTATTTTCCCCAAGTAAAAGGCCAAAAAAAAAAAAAAAAAGTGCAAGCAATACACTTACCCTTCTAGTTCTGAATGTTGAGGGACGCTAACAACAATCTCTGCGACGCGATCCATCTAAGTATAGATGACAGTTCTGTACATAGAAATTCAAAAACAAAATTAAGATTGAAGACTCACCAACCTTAACACTCACAGCCACAAGAGCTCTGTTTTTTGTTTTTTGTTTTTTTTTGTTTTTTTTTTTTTTTTGTTTTTATTTAATTTATTTTAAATCCGGCAAAAGCGAACTCCAGAACAGAATTCCGCGACGAAGAATATGGCCAATGGCGGTCGTCAAGCTTAAAAGAGTACTTAAGATGGCAAGCAGATATTCAAATGGTAAGGTAACCGGTGCGGCGGTTAGTGCAATTTGAGATACACTCACAAAATGAAAGCACAAAGAAAAAAAGGGCACTTACTTTCGTGAGCACAGACAGTGGCGAGGGGGGAAACGCGCCTAGGAGAATGGAAGGAGCTCTGCAGAGTGTAAGTCGTCTTCAAATGCAAATTACTGAACCAGATATATGATCTTGTCAATGTCGTCTCTCATTATAAATGATTATGAATAGTTTCTAATCGAGCCAAATGAATAAAAAGAAGTCGGACAATTCTTCGAAACAGCATTTTGCCACAGCGGGTCCCAACATGGCATTTTGCCACAGCATTTTGTGTCGGCTTTTATATACAGAGATACTGCTACAGTAAATTGTATGAAAATGAGAAGTCTTGCGTGTATATTGCCAAAAAAACATGAATAGTGTATATTGCATATTGCATATTGCTAAAGACATGAATAGTGTATATTGCTCAAGTCAATAATCTATATTGCTAAAGTGCATGCTTTTATATATAGAGATTCTGCTATAGTAAATTGTACGAAAATGAGAAGTCTTACGTGTATGTTGTCAAAAAACATGAATAGTATATATTGCTAAAGACATGAATAGTGTATATTGCTCAAGTCAATAATCTATATTGCTAAAGTGCAGGCTTTTATATATAAAAAGACTGCAACAGTAAATTGTATGAAAATGAGAAGTCTTACATGCATGTTGCCAAAAAACCATGAATGGTGTATATCGCTAAAGACATGAATAGTGTATATTGCTAAAGTGAATAATCTATATTGCTCAAGTCAATAATCTATATTGCTAAAGTGAATACATTGAAAATATTGTTAAAGTGAATAATCTATATTGCTCAAGTCAATAATCTATATTGCTAAAGTGAATTGTGTAAAGTAAATTGTTTAAAGTGAATTTATAAGTGAATTGTGTATATTGCTAAGCTGAATTGCTCAAGCCAATAATCTATATTGCTAAAGTGAATTGTGTAAAGTGAATTGCCGATAAGTGAATAGTGATATTGCTAAGCTGAATTGCTCAAGTCAATAATCTATATTGCTAAACTGAATTGTGTAAAGTGAATTGCCGATAAGTGAATAGTGATATTGCTAAGCTAAATTGCTCAAGTCAATAATCTATATTGCTAAACTGAACTGTCTATAAGTGAATAGTGTATATTGCTAAGCTGAATTGCTCAAGTCAATAATTTATATTGCTAAACTGAATACTATTTTTCAATTTTATGACATGGTGGTCCTGATCTAAATATTTTTTTTATTTCTTGTTTATTTTTTATTACAAACGATATTATTATTGTATATTAGACTAAGGAGGAAAATAATGGTTCCAAGATGCAATGAATTTAAGAGGAATATCCTAACCGTCAGGACAATCCTCGACTTGCTTTATTATTTCTCATTAGTTAATGTTAGCATGTTTTTTCTAGTTTACTAAAATGAAAAGCCGAACATTTACTTTATAATTATGTTTCTACATGTTAGAATAGAGGGTCAATATTAACATTTGCATCCATTATGCAAATGGGAAGAGGCACTTTTTTCTTGTACTACAAGTAATATGAAGTGAAAGAATTGGCGAGAAGGTATGTGTTACAGAATATTAGCAAATATTATGGCTGGAAACAAAATTTATTTGATCCATAACTTGGACCCGGAATTTGAAAACCAAAAAGAAAGTTATTGTGTATCGTTTCTCTTTTACTTTACAATCTCGTGACAAAATGGAGAGGCGAGTAAGATGCAACATTTTCTATATGAGTTTAGACTATCACCGAATTGAGACGCCGGTAGTGCACGTGAATGAAAGAGTTTCAGAGAAGAACGGATGCAAAAATCAACGTTAAGTATCGGCCTTCTTCCTAGCGTTACGGTTAAGTGCAGCAGCATGGATACCTCATGGTTCTGGGTTCGAAGGATCCTGCAGTTTATGGTACACTCTCTCAGTTCAACAAATTCTTCTGTAAACTTATTTTGATTAATCTTACAAGTTCACTCAGAATACGGGAAACCAAATTAAGGATTGTGTACAATTACAACTCCACGGCTTAAAAACTCCGAGGGAAGATCCATGCATGTTAGCTCTACTCCGATGCACTTCAGTGTCTCTATGGAAAGGACCTCTCCATGTGTTTTTTGAGGAACAGGAGAATTATCAATCGGCTATCTAACCCAACAGGTTAAATTTCTCTCCTCAGGTCCCTGCAGCTCCTCGCATTTTGGTTGCTCAATCTAGGGCTAGCAAACTTCAGCCACATTAGTAGACGGCGCGGAAGTGTCCATACGTTTCCTCCCCCTTCCCTTACCATCCTCACCAGAATTTCTTTCTGACAAACTTGATTGCCAACTCCCACTAAATTCCCTAATCAACCCTTCAATTATTTGAAGATCATCAATCACCTCATTTTTTGACAAAGAAGCAAGACCGGGAAGTACATCACTCCGGAAATCCTTCCGTTGCCTCCCCCTCCTCGATTGGCCTCTTCGTGGCCGTTTTGACAATGTCGCTTCTTCTGTGAGGCTGCCTGAATTTGGAGGTGCTCTTCTTTGGTTTCCACCAAATGTAATGTCATGTGCTCAAAGAAATCCATGTCAACGGGTAAAGCCTCTTTATCACAGGAAGTTTGCTTAACCTCTTTTGCATTTCCATTGTCAAGATTTCCATCATGTGAAGAAATTAATTCTGCAAACCAAAGAAGGGAGTCGTTTTCTGAAGCTTCCAGATTGCGACAAGTTGCTTTTTCCTGCACATCGGGAGCTTGGGATGATGAGATGGCAACTAGAGCCTCGGCTGCAACTCTGATAAGGCCCTCATGAGGTGAGTCAAGAGGTTCCTTACGTCTTCTTTCAGTGGAATCTTCCCCATATATATTTGTTTCAACTATCACCGGTGCCTCCAAATCTGTCACAATTTCTGTCATCGTAACTGGGGAAGCAGCAGTAGTTTCGGTTTCTTCTTCAGTGAAACATCTATTTAAATCTATTTGGTGTCTTGGACCAGAATTCTCATTTGAAAATCCCTTGTCTAGAACCAGACCGTCTGCCTTCAGTTGCTCTCTACACGTGTGTCTGCTTTCAATTTCTTTGGAAGATTTCCCATTGCAAAGTGGCACCGCTTCAAGTCAATGCAATCTTCCTTCTCGACTTTCTTGGTTCCTCAGCCCATTGAGAGAAATTATATTTTGTTCACAAGCAACTCCATGCAGATATTTATTAGTAGGAACATCATTCACATCAATTGCAGGTTTGACATCCACTCCGTAACCTAAACTTGAATGGTTCCCTTGGCGGGCATGGCTCGTTGAGGGGTGACAAGCCTGTAATTCATTGGCCTTCAACTTAGCACGGAAGAAAAAACTGCTTTGGTGTGACACTTCGTCTTTCAGACTGCAAGTTGACGGTGTTGAATTACAGTCTAGAAGCAATCTGTCCTTGGTAACTTCACGGCTTTGTGGCATCATGAGTGAAGCGCTATTAGATTGTGTGGAGGTATTAACGGAAGTGCTTACTTGAATTGATGTTAAGTTCTGGCTCAAGCTACTTGGAGGTATTGTCCAATTAGGAGATGACTCGGAAATGGCTGCATCAGATTGTGAAGTCATAGCAGATGAACTTACATCGCTTTCAGAGGTTTCTATACCAAAAAGTGTCCTCTTTATTCGTTTCTCCGTTTTATTCTGATCAGAAGTGAAAACCTTCGCAGGAGGATCACAGGGTATCCTAGCTTCGTTTTCTGATGATTCACATGGCTTATTAAAATCTTGAAGACCAAACTTTCCGCCAGAAGAACTTCTTAGTTGCTCTGAAAAAAAGCATATCAATCCGTTAGTCCAAAATGAAGAGAAATGCAACCCTTTGTAAGATTTTCCAATCTTGAGCTTTATTAGCAGTAAAGTAAACGATGGAGGAAACATAATTAACTACTTGTTTGGTTGTGTTGGTAAATGGTAAGAAAATCACCAGGGATATATTCATGTAGTCTAATTATGAAATAGCTAAGAGAGTTTCTTCTCTAAAAATGAATTCTAGAGACAGATTTCTCGCCCGACCGCCCCCTTCCCTTTTGTAGATATAATGACCAGCGTGCATCGCATAAGGGTCGATGAAACTTCAAATATCAAATTTTAATTCAAAATTTATAATAACCTACGTAGAAATGTATTATTGCATTAATTTCAGGGACTTCAATAACAAATCGAAAATAAACAAAGTTTCAATCAAAGAATGTTGATGAATAGGGACCACATCCAAAGTCACCCTTATATTTAATTCTAAAATTGAGTTTTGCCAAAAAAAAAAAAAAATCTAAAATTGAGTAAAAGATAAAAATACAATAAGAAAAGCTGATGCGTGTAATGAACTTAATCCAACAAACAGAACTAAACCCAATAATGACTCACAAAATAGGACTTATATCAAGTCTACTCTATTAAATGTTTTAGTGTTTTTTCTAGTTTACTAAAATGAAAACCCAAACAATTATTTTGTAATTAGGCTGTTACATGTCAGAATAGATGGTCAATATTAGCGATTGAATCCATTATGCAAATGGGAATAGGCGCTTTTTTCTTTCTTTATTGTACTACAAGTAATATAAATAGAGTGAATTGATGAGAAGGTGCGTGTTGTAGAATATCAGCAAATGAGAAGGCACATGTTGCAGAATATCAGTTTTTTTTTTCATTCTTCTTCCTGTTGCTTAATGGAAGAATTATATAGATCTTCCTCACCTTTTTTTTTTTTTTTTTTTTTTTTCATTTTCCTTTCGTCTTCTTTCTCCTTCGTTTTGTTCTAGAACTTTTTCTTGTAATTTATTGCACCATGATTTTTTTTTTTATTATTATTTTTTTTTTTTGTGGTTTGCTACTTCTCTTTTTGTTTTTTTTTTTACTTGACGCATCATCTTTTTTTTGTGTGTTTTCTTCAGTTTTTCCCTCATGGATCATCTACCTGTGATGTAGGTCTCCTAAAGTTTTTTTTTTTTCTTTTATGAAAGGTTTCCTCTAATTAAGCATGTTATTTATCTACCTATGACACATGATATTTTAATCTATCTCTACCATATATTTGAGTTTTTGTTGAGTATCATTTATGTTGTAGATTAAATTATTTATTTAATTGTACTCCATCTTTTTTTTTTTAAATATACTTATGTCCCAGGTTCTTTTTGTGTTTGCCAATCTAACTCACTCTATTACAAATTTTATTTTCTACCTATAGAGTTGGCAAATATTGAGTTTTTTTGTGTTTGCGCTATATAACGTAGGTATATTATACATGTATTTTCACCCTAAAATGGAGGTATCGTACATGCTTTCATCGTTTTCTGCTACATGTAATGTTGTTTTATAGGTATATACAACATTTTTTAAAATATTTTATTTTATTTCGAAAAAAATAAATTTCATAGATAACTGTAAGTTTGAATCTGTTTAAATATTTAAAGTTTAAAATTAGTAGCATTATTATTATTATTATTATTATTATAAATGGTATGTTTATAAACGATGTGTTGGTGTCAAGTCATGTTTAGTGGAATCCGACCGATGAATTTTTCTCCTAAAAGGTGGACCGATCCATTTTCTGCCACCGCATTCCCCTCCATCAAATACAATATAGTAATAATAATCTTAGGGACACTCATATTGTTTCCTTCTTTTGGTTTGCTTTGCAATATAAACACTTGTTAATAGAATCTTATTTGTCTGGAAGGGCTTTGTACCGTGTACAACCTGATATATGAATGTGATGATTCAACCAGTTGAGAATCTTCCTTCAACTATGAGTAGTGCTACCCCTTCTTCTTCATCTCATCATGCGTAATTACATCCATAACTAGCTTCCTAGCTGTTCTTATGCAATTGAAATTACTCCTACTTTTGGTCATGAACAAGTGAAAATACGATAAAAAATAACGAGTAAAAATAATACCCCACACCTAATCCTAAATTTAAACCTTGGTAGAAGTTATTTGAGGAAGCTCATCAGTTTGTTCTTTGGGTTCCGTTGCGAAACGTCGGATGGTCATGTTCAGATAGTCTTTTAATTTACCAAATGTATGAACAACTGATGCAACCGTTTTTTCATACAACGTTTTGAGGTATTCGCAAGCGTACTCAACTACAACCTTCACAAACCAAACAACCCAGAAAAATCCGGTGACAAGCCCTAAAGCTGGTACAAGGATCACCACTTCTAAAATCAAAGCAAGAGTTCCAAGGAGGAGACTAATCTTATTGATGAATGATTCTGCCAAATCCAAATGAGGGCGAGCTCGCACGTGGAGTATTCTAGAGCCAATTAGTGATCCAATATAAGCAATTAGTGCAACGATTAGGGACATCATAGCTGGGTAGTCTGTGTTGAACAGGGACTCATCTCTAGCTCCTTGCTTCAATTGGAGGAAACTGCCTAGTATGGCGATGAGGGAACATATGTATTTATGCACCTTTGTAGAACGTTCTTCACTTGTGCTGTTATACATATATAGTTAAAGAGAAAATTAAATAGAATCTCATTAATGAATTATCTACAAATATATAATAATATGATACGACATTAGGGAACATGTGTACATACCACGTCCATTAATAAATTTATCTCATTAGATGTTGGTTGTATACATCACATGCCAATATAGCTATAAATTAATCAAGCCAACATATCATCTAAAATGAACTAATTGAGAATGTATGATATATCTATAAATTAATCAAGTCAACATATCTTCTAAAATTAACTAATTGAGAAAGTATGATATACCTATAAATTAATCAAGTTAATATATCATTTGCAATCAACTAATTAAGTAGGTGAGTTGAACAAGGTACCTAACTAGCTGCTATTTTCTTCCATGTTTGTCAATAATGAATCGATCTAGAGTTCTAGACATTTGACGCTCTTAATTTCTCAAAATAATGCCTAGAGTCATCAAAAGCTGATTTTTATAGATTAATTGCTATTTGATCAGTTCTTTTTGGTCTCCCCATCATTTTTGCCAAGTAAAAGGCAAAAAAATTAAAAATAAATACAAGCAGAGTATACACAGTACACTTACCCTTCCAGTTCGAGGCGTAGAGGGACGTTAACGGCAATGTGTGGGACACGATTCATCTGCGTATATATGATACTTCTGTACAGCGGAATACAAAAACAAAATTCAGATCGAAGACTCGTCACACCTTCACACACACACAGAGACGCAGAAATACACTTACCCTTCCAGTGTGAAACGTAGAGGGACACTAACGGCAATCTCTGGGACACGATTCATCTGCGAATATATGATACTTCTGTACAGTGGAATACAAAAACAAAATTCAGATCGAAGACTCGTCACACCTCCACACACACAGACGCAAGAGCTCTGTTTTCTCTTTTAGAAAACAGAGAGCTCTATTTTTTGTTTTGTTCTGTTTAAATTCCGGCAAAAGAGAAACTCCAAAACAGATTTGCGATGAAGAATATGGCCAACATGGGCCGTCAAGCTTAAGACAGTACTTAAGATGGCAAGCAGATATCAAATGGACGGTCCGGTGGTGAGTGCGATTTGAGCTACACTCACAAATTGAAAGCACAAAAAATGGGCGCACTTACTTTTGTGAGGACAAAAGGGTAGAAGAATGGAAGGAGCTCTGTAGAGTGTACGTCGTCTCCAAATGCAAATGCAAATTATTGAACCAGAAATATGACTTTGTGAGTGAAAAAATGCAGCTCCGCGTTGCCGGAGTTGTGCCGGAGAGAAGACTCTTCTCAATTCTATTTATCGGCGAAAAAAAGGATTGCCCTGATTGGTGACTCACCATTTCCCTTCTCCCTGATTGGTGAAGACACCCAAAATGCTTTTTCTAATTGCCGTCCTTTCTCTCCCCGTTGTCTCCTCTCTGATTGAAGGTCCTCTTTCTCCTTTCCCCTCCTTTCTCTCCTCTCCTGGTGGTCACTCAGCCTCTCCCTGCTGCTAGGTGTTCATCTGTGATTGGTCAGCGCTGCTAATTTTTCAGCAAGCAAGTTCTGTTCGCTTAGAAATAGACGCGTTGCGGGGAGTTGTGGACCCATCACCATAGATCATCTTGTTGTAACATTAAGCCCAGTGGCATCCGCATCATAGAGCATCTTATTGTTAACTTTTACTTTTCATTAATTCCTTCAAATATGATTATTGACAATGAGATTATAATTACACACTCCAGATTACTTTCACCGTATCTTTTTAATTTTTTAATATTTTTCTATCAAATGCTATTGATGTGTAAAAAATATTAAATAATTAAAATAGTATAGGAAAGTAATTTAGGGTGTGTGAATGTAATCTCTCTTATTGAAATTAAAGCTCAAAGAGTATTATTGAGATTGAAAGACATTTTCCACTATGGATCCCTCTTTCTTCTATTCTATTGATTAAAACTTTATTTCTTTGTAATTTTTGATCAAGATCCTTAGGTTTTTTTAAGGTCCTCAGGTCTACTTCGAAACCTCAAGTCAATTTTGGTGTGAAATTGAGTTTCAACATAAGCAAAGAAGGTTTTAAGGGCAATTTGTGTTTCGTGTTTGTGCCGCATTAAGAAAACCCATGTGAAACGAGAAAAATCATCAACGATAGTTAAGAAATAGTAAGCACCACTAAGGGAGGCAGTCTTATGAGGACCCCAAATGTCACAATGCAAAAGTTCAAAACACATAGAAGTTGAAATGGAGCTACGACTAAAATGTTGGCGAGCTTGTTTCGCCAACGGACAAACATGGCAACTATGACTCGAATCAAAAGGGAAATTTAAGGTTTTATTTGCTAAATATTGTAAATGCCCTAGACGGCGGTGCCAAAGATCAGCGGAAACAGTGATGTGGTGGCATGAAGGTTGGCTTTTGCAGAGTGGAAGTGGAAGCCAACGCCACAAGGTAATATAGATTGTCCCGTCGCTTACCAACACCAATCGTCACCTTCAAAATCAGGTCCTGTAAAATGCACCAAGAGGGAAAAAAAGTCACTGAATAATGTAACCCATCTGTAACTTTTCCAACAGATAACAAATTAACCTGGAAAGAAGTCACGCATAGAACATCTTTCAATTGTAGTAAATCACTTAATTGAATGTTGCCAATCGAAGTAATAGAAGCCTTCTCTCCGCTAGGCAGTGAGACAGGCGGCAAAGAAATATTTTTAATGGAGTTTGTCAATAAACTAGGTGAGCGAGTGATGTGATCCGTTGCTCCGCTGTCGATTATCCATCAACAGAGAACAAGCGGTGACAAACCTGATTGTTGAGAGGTGAAAGCGGCAGCATGGGCTTGTGATCGATCATTCTTAGCTAGTGGGCCATCATTCTTGGAATTCAATACAGAAAAGATGTCTTCATATTGTTTTTTCGGATAGGTTAGGCACAGCAGCTTGAAGATCCTTGATGGTGGGTGTAGAAGTAACGTGGTTGGCAGAAGAACCTCCACGAGAGAAGCTGCTACCACCACCACTTTTTTTGGAGTTGCGTGTCTTGTTAGGATTGTGACGAGGATGATCCGGTGGGTAACCATTTTTCTGCCAGCAAGTCTCGACTGTGTGATACTTAGCATCGTAGTAAGAGCAATGAAGAGGAGGTCGACTATTGCTGCTGCTCTGCGATGACTGTTGTTGTTGCTTGTTGCTATTACGATGGCAAACCGCATGGCTGCTAGTTCAGTCAGGTTGCGGGTAGTGCCCAACTCCCGTTGTTTTTCTTCTTGAATGATTGAGGAATATGCTTGTCTAACAGAAGGGAGTGGATTCATCAACAAGATTTGTCCATGAATAGCACTGTAAGATTCATTCAATCCCACGAGGAATTGCATAAGTCTGTTGACTTCATTTTGTGCTCCACAAGTGCAGGTTGTTGAAGAACTATAGGATGCCAACTCATCCCAAAGCCCCTTCAATTTGGTGCAATAAGCAGCCACGGATTGTTGTCCTTGGTTGAGAGAGGCAATCTCTCTTTGAAGCTGAAAAATTTGTGGAGCATTGCTCTGAGAAAAGCGTTCCCGAAGATCTTCCCAAACTTCATAGGTTGTCTTCAAGTAAAGAATCGAGTCCAAAATGTCAGATTCAATGGAGTTGATGATCCAAGCAAGAAGCATGTTATTGCATCTCTGCCATGCAGCGTGTTCATCGGGTTGCTTTGTTTCAGACGGCATTTTCACTTTGCCATTAATAAAACCAATTTTTTTCTTGGCACTCAAGGAGATTTCCATAGCCCGGCACCAAGTGTTGTAGTTGTCCCCATTCAATTTTTTTTAGACTATAATCAAACCAGGATGGTCTGAAGGATGAAGAAAATAAGGGTCGGTAAGATTCTCGCCATCGCCCTTCTTGATAATGGTGTTGTGGCTGTCACCCATGGAGA
Organism: Pyrus x bretschneideri; assembly: GCF_019419815.1. Lineage (NCBI taxonomy): Eukaryota > Viridiplantae > Streptophyta > Magnoliopsida > Rosales > Rosaceae > Pyrus > Pyrus x bretschneideri. The sequence goes on along the minus strand of NW_025999424.1, from coordinate 3,315,995 downwards.
AGGAAGACAACGAAAAAGAGGAAGTCTGATGCTTCTGGTTACGGCAGAGAGTGCTAGGGTTTGAAACCTGCTCTAGATACCATGAGAAAAAATGTATTTGGCCAGAATAAGTCTTTCATTGATAGAATACTGAATATATACAATAGCTTTCCTTGTACAATAAGAAGACCTACGATCTAGGAATACATCAATGGAAAGTATCAAATACAAATCAATCATATAATTCCTTCCTATCTAATTACATTGACTTTCTAACAGGATGGCATGACAACCTTTTGTATATCGTTCCGTGGCCAATAACCTCCCACGCCAAGTGTGATACAGACACTGCTTTTCCCCTTCACTCAAAACCCAGACTCCGTTCATCTCTGCCCTCCCTCTACTCTTATCTCCTCATTCGACAAAACATGGACACCGTCATCTCCAATTTGGCATTACCATCCACATGTTGGTTCACTTTTAACCAATCTAGTTAAATTAATTGGTTCACTTTCTAATGCCTGATTGAAAGAGCTCTTCGTTGATCAGTAATGTTGACCACAAGTTGGCCAAGGATTTGAAAATTAGATTAGAAATTTCTTTTGGTTTTTTGGCAAACAAAGACAGTGACTTGCCCTAATTAAAAAGGTAGACAATACGAAAATCAATTCATATAAATTTGCATAGCAATACTTTAACACTATCTATTTAACTCAATAAGTTTCATAGTAATATACTCCACATGAAGCTAGCAAGAAAAAGCAGCATAAGAAATGAAACAGCAAAACGGAGCACAAAATGCAGTCGTGCATGAAAGAGCTAATCAATTAGGATGCGGTTGCTTGAATTTTCTTTCACATAATACCACTTCACACTTAACTATTCATATGCTGAGTTCAATATAGTCCAACTCAACAAAATAAGGAGAAAAAATAACGAGTAAAAGAAATACCCCAACCCTAAACTGTGGTTACTTGAGAAAGCTCATCAATTTGTTCTTCGGGTTCCGTTGTGAAATGTCGAATGATCACGTTCAGATAGTCTTTCAATTTGCCAAATGTATGAACAACTAATGCAATTGCATTTTCATACAATGTTTTGAGGTACTCGAAGGCGTAGTCATTTCGTACAACTTTCACAAACCAAACAACCCAAAGCAATCCGGCTACTAGCCCTAAAACTTTCTAAAACCACAGCAAGAGTTCCAAGGAGGAGGCTAATCTTATTGATGATTGATTCTGCCAAGCACGAATTAGGGCCTCTAAAGCCAATTAGTGATCCACCATAAGCGAGTATGGCAACCATAAGAGACACTATAGTCGGGTAGCTTGTATCGAACAGAGACTCGTTTTTGGCTCCCTGCTTCAGTTGGATGAAGATGCCTAGCATGGTGATGAGGGAAGAGATATATTTATGCAATACCATTGTAGAACGTTCTTCGTCGCTTGTGCTGTTATATATATAGTTAAAGAGAAAATTAAATGGAATTGGAATATATCAACTAAGTACGCAAGCAATAGTACGTTGTAACAGGGTACCTATCTGGCTGCTATTTTCTTAAATGATTGTTATAATGAATCAATCTAGACATTCGAATTCGATGCTCTTAATTGTCAAAAAAATTGCCTAGACTTATCAAGAGCTGAGTTCTTGATAAATTAACCGCTAATCAATCAGTTATTTTCTTCATTTTTAGGTTAGATACGAGGGAATGGAATCTTGGAACCCCCCCCCCCCCTGCCCCCCCCCAAAACTTAATAAGCTATTTCGGTACGTACAACGCATGAATCAATTTCATTTCCAACACAACATCGTTTAAAACAAGTGAAGTGTTGTTTTGGATGCCCACTTCCCCCATGGCCTCATCGCACAATAATATGGATTTATCGTTATTCAATCAAGTCGGGCTACATTCACTGCGTATATATGACATAAATATGTGCTATTAAATGTGAAATCCTAACATTTTCTCCAAATAAAAGGCGAGGAAAAAAAGAAGGGGAAGCAGAGTGTACGCTTACCCTTCCAGTTCCGAACGTCGAGGGGCGCTAACAGCAACCGGGACACAATCCATCTGTGTATATATGACACCTGTACAGAGGAAAACAAACACAAAATCCAGATCGTCAGGTTGAAAACTCGTCACACCTTCACACAGACGCAAGAGCTCTGTTTTCTCTTTCCCAACAACAAGAGCTCTGTTTTCTTTTTCTTTTTCTTTTTCTTTTTTAATTTCTAGCGAAAGAGAACTCCAAAACAGAAATAGAGACGAAGAATATGGGCAGCCGTCAAGCTTAAGACAGTACTTAAGATGGCAGGCAGATATTCAAATGCCACCGTAACCGGGACTTCAGAGCTCCAGAGCTTCAGAGCTTCAGAGCGGGACTTGCAAACTATTTGCTCTATCTGATTGGTATTTATATGACCCATCGGGAGAAGGGAGGGGGTGAGTGATCAATCGGAGAGGAGAGAAAGGAGGGGAAAGGAGAAAGAGGAGTAGTGCCGACATGACCCTGAGGGTCAAAGTCGAGGGTCTGTTTATGTAGTTTTCCCGACTAGAAGAAAAAAAATTTAACTCAAGAGTCACGGGGTCAATGTTAAAGACCGGGTGCATGTCATTCCACCCAAAACACTTTTTCTATTCGCCATCCTCTCCCGACTTTACCCTCGCCAAGTAATCAAGAATCAGTGGTTATCCGCGTCCATTTAGGTCATTCCACCCAAAAAAAGGTTTTCTATTTGCCATCCTCTTTTAACTTTACCCTCGCCAATTAATCAAGAATCAGCGTTTTATCCGCGTCCATTTAGGTCATTCCACCCAAAATATTTTTTCTATTCGCACTCTCCAGCTCGCCAAGTATTGCTGCGCAGTGCAAGTCCTGCCCTGACAACCGGATCGGTTACGGTAGCATTTGAATATCTGCTCGCATTGACAACGTTCAGAGAAGATGTCAGAATATAAAACTTTGAAACTCCTAATTCCTTGAACCCGATTTCCAGAAATTGAGATGTGCAATTTGAAGTTTTGAACCAAGGAGGAGTATTCACATATCACTGAATCCATGCTCCAGAAAAGTATTAATTTAAATAAAAATCCAAATCCTTAAACCCGTTCTCCAGATTGTCCAGAATCATCAAAAGGAGGAGGGATTGGGGTTCGATTGAACCTCTCTGGGTGGTTTGCTATGCGTCTCCTTAAAGACAGGCATAAAAAGGGAATAAAAAAAAAAAAGAAACAGAAAAGATAGCAATAATTAAGGCACGGTTAAGTTCCAGCCGCACGATCTTATTAAAGAGTCTGTGACAACTGAATATTCCATAGGAATTTAAGTTACAAAACAAAAATTATAGACTAATTTGGTATTTATTTCGGTTTTAATTTTCAACCATTTTTTGTGTTATACATAAAGGAAAATTGTGTTTTAGAGAAATAAGAAATGCAAAAGAGTGAAAGAATGATGGTGGAAGAAATGTAAGAATAATGTGTACGAAATGACACACACAACAAAAACGTAATATAGGATAGTTATCACTATATCAAGTTTTTAATTTCATTTCTCCCTCCTTCCACCCACAACCTCCTTTTATCCCTCTCCGTTACTTATTTTTGTTTGGGCCCAAAATATTGGTGTGGGCTGAGTTAGGAGTTGTTCTTGGCCCGGCAGTATGTTTCTAGAATCATCGCGAATTCTAGTTATTATGGGCCGCTTGGTTAAGATCAGTCGAGTCCTAGTATGAGGCGGATTGATGGGGTAAGTCGAATCCTAGTATTATAAGGAGTCTCAATGGATGAGGATGCTGAGATTCGAGAAGTGAATGTGGCTGGATAAAGAGATTGGTTCAAAATCCTAATGGAGGTAGGATTGGCCGAGACCTAGTTAGATTAGGTTAAAGAATCCTAATCCGAGTGTAGTTTTGGTTCGGCCATGATGAGATCGGCTGCTGTAAATAAGAAGTGGGTGCATCATTCTAAACGCCATCCAATTCAACACACAAACTGTCATGCGTAAACTTTTTCCCTATGCGAAACCTCTCAACAAATTTGAGATTTTTATTTTCTTTTTCTGCCAACACATCTTCAGTTTGGATAAACAGCACTGTGAAGGCAACCGGTGACATCTTCAGTTTGGATAAACAACACTGTTGTCGTAGAATCAGCCGACTTCGGAGCACCTTCAGTCTGGATAAACAGCACTGCATCGAGGCCGATTGGTTATCTATCCAAGTCTTGGTCAAGAAGGATTTTCAAATACTTATTGGCAGAGGTCATCTCGTTAGCCTTCTCGACAAAGTAAGGTGTTACAGATTCCTGGGCTCGGCACATTGAACGCCGACTTATTTTATGATTAGATACTCACAAGTAAGATTTAGAGTTCAGCATTCCGACGGCCGAACCACATTTATGATTAAGACGTACATCTGCTCCCATATAGTCTGGTGTCGATTCGGCGTGCGTATACTCTTACGAATATAATCATCGTGACCAAACTCGACGCAACGATCCGTGAACTTCGCAAGACTAGCAGCCTTGTCTTCAAGTTCTAGAACCCGAAAGCTGAGACGTGTTCCTCCCTCAGCCGCAATCGCAAGATCAATAAGTCAGCAGTGCGCTTAATGCAACATCAACACATTTTACTCCCCGGCCGAGCTCGGTCGACGAGTTGGCACGCCCGTACACAACCGAATGACATAGTTAGCTTATTAATTACTCGACACACGCGTCACGTCGACTTGGTAGTTTTTAGGGTCAACATTTTGGCACTCCCAGTAGGAAACTACAAAGTTCATGCCCGTCAAAACATGGTCAATAAAAAAGAAAACAACCATAGGAAAATCGATCGCTACACCAATAGCCCAGAACCCAAGGCTAGAAGGCTTCCTGCAGGCACAAATTACTGCTGACGTGACGCTCGAAACACTGAGTGCGGCACGTCGAGAAACGGAAGTTGGTCTCAGTAAGCCGTTTCATGATACATGAGTCATCACCAGAATGACAAAAAGAACTCCCACCGAAGGAATATTGGAGGATTGTGATGAAGACGGTGGCGAAGGCTCTGATCCACCAACTAGGTCGTTTTTTCGAAGACGACTTGAGGAACAATCTCGACCGTTTGAGCAAACGTTTAGCCGAGAAATAAAAGGGATACTAGAAGAAGTACGTGGTTACAGCGCTGTGCACACTAGATTGTTTGAGGTCCTGGTTAGTAATACCCAAAATATAAGATTTACCGATCGATCTAGACAATATATTCCAAAGAATAATCTACTAACAACATCAACAACCGAGACAGAATCTGCTCGGATTAGAACGATTGATTTGGGAAAAAAAGGTGGATCGAATAGCAAAACGAATAAATTCGACCAAGAAGCAGAAACACCAGCAGTAGATTCAGTCGAGGTTCAAAAAATGATCGATTCAACATTGAAAAAGGGGCCGAATTCCCAAAATTCAGCCATCCATACCCAGCTTATGTAGAGAAGTTCGAATATCTTAAAGGTTTTAAAATCCCAAACTTCAGCCTTTTTGCTAACGAATCGTCCCTGTCTTCGTTAGAATATGTGGCTCGGTTTACTGCGCAATGCGGAGATGTTAATAGTGACTTCCATAAACTGTGACTATTCAACTTCTCGCTAACGGGTTCAGCGTTTGCTTGGTACATCAACCTCCCGCCTAATTCCATCCAGAGTTGGGAGGAACTTGTCGAAAAGTTCCATAAACAATTCTATAGGATTTAGAGTTTGGCTTTCCAACGGTCGAACCACATTTACGATTAAGACGTACATTTGTTTTAAGTACTTGTGCCCATATAGTCTGGTGTTAATTTGGTGTGCTTATACTCTTACGAATAGAATCACCGTGACTGAACTCGGTGCCAACGATCTGTGAACTTCGCAAGACTAGCATCCTTGTCTTTAAACTCTAGAACCCGAAGGCCGAGACGTGTTCCTTCCTGGGCCGCAGTCGCAAGATCAAGAAGTCAACAATGAGCTTAACGCAACATCAACACATTTTACTTCCCGGCCGAGCTTGGCCGACGAGTTGGCACCCCCCGCACACAACCGAGCGACATAGTTAGCTTATTAATTACTCAGCCTGCGTACCACGTAGGCTTGGTAGTTTTTAGGATCAACAATTTTTCTCATATATTCTCTCTCTCTCTCTCTCTCTAGCACAAAAAATACATTAGAAAAGTAAATTATGTTAATTGCCAACTCTTTTCGCAGAAATTAGGATGTCATTGCTTGAATTTTCTTTCACATATGACCACTTCGCACTTAACTATTTATAAGCTGAGTTCAATATAGTCCAACTCAAAAAAATAACACGTAAAAATAATACCCCAAACCTAAACCTAAACCGTGGTAGAAGTTACTTAAGGAAGCTCATTAGTTTGTTCTTCAGATTCCGTTGTGAAATATTGGATGATCATGTTTAGATGCTCTTTTAATTTGCTAAATGTATGAACAACCGATGCAACTACACTTTAATATAACGTTTCGAGGTATTCGCAGACGTACTCAGCTACAACGTTCACAAACCAAATATCTCAAAAGAATACAGCGACTAGGCCTAAACCTGGCACAAGGATCACCACTTCTAACTCATGGCAAGAGTTCCAAAGAAGAGACTAATCTTATTCACAAACCTCATTCTGGTGAATGTTAGCTCAAGGAAAAATTGGAATGCCACAAGTGTACGGATTCGAGCATATGCAAAAAGATTGCACCTACAAGGATAATCAACAAGGAAGCACAAAGTGAAATGCCATAAATGTAATTGACCCGTTATCCAACCCGTTAGCCGCATATTTATGTACCGTTGAAGAACTCCGTCGAACTGACCAACTCTAAAATACCCAACAAGAATTGTATTCCAAAGAGCGCATACAAAAGGGCTAATCATAATAAAAATGATTCCTTACAATTTCTCGAATCTTACGTCTCCCCCTCATTTTCTTACTCATCTAGAGTCTACCCTCCTCATCCTTCTTCTTCCGCTCCTTCCTTTATCAGTTTTTTTTTTTTTCATCTTCCTATTGCTTAATGGAAGGATTATATAGATCTTCCTCACCTTTTTGTTTTCTTTTTTCTTTATCCTTTCCTTTCGTCTTCTTTCTCCTTCGTTTTGTTCCAAAACATTTTCTTAATTAGAATTTATTGCATCATGAAATCAATTTTTTTTTTTTTGTGTGGTTTGCTACTTATATTTTAGTTTTTTCACTTCACGGATCATCTTTTTATTTATTTATTATTATTTTTTTTTTTATGTTTTCGTCATTCCACATCGACCGTATCTCTAAGAAAAAAAAATTTTAATATCATAACCTCACTTCAACTAAACCGAAGTCTTTTGTGATAAATCTTCACACCTGTCGTACTGTGCAGGTGATAATTAACAAGGGTTTGAAGTGGGCTCATCTACCTATGACGTAGGTCTCCTAATTTTTTTTTTCTTTTATGAAAGGTTTCCTGCAACTAAGCATGTTGTTTATCGACCTATATACGAGACATGATAATCTATCTCTACCATATATTTGAGTTTTTCGTGGGTGTCATTTATGTCGTAGATTAAATGTATTTATCTATTTGTACCCTTTTTTTTAATCTACCTCTATCACATTCTTTTTATGTTTGCCAACGTAATCTACCTACCTCTATTACAAATTTTATTTTCTAATCTATAGAGTAGGCTTGACCCAAAAAAACTATAGAGTAGGCAAATATTGGGTTTTTGGTGTTTGCCCTATAACGCATGTATATTATACTTGCTGTATTTTAACCCTAAAGTTGAGGTATCATATATGCTTTCATCCTTTTCTATTACATGTATTGTTGTTTTATAGGTATATACAACATTTCTTTATAACTATTTTATTTTATTTCGAAAAAAAATTAATTCCTTAGATAATCGTAAGTTTGAACCTGTTTAAAATTTAAAATTATGTAACTACTAACTGATGTGTTATTTAGTGGGTTAGCAATTACTTTAGAATTTGAACTACTTCAGCACAAGGAAAAAAAGCTGCTACGTATAGAACTACACTAAAAAAACGCGGTTCCTTTTAAGCTACAAAAAAAAAAAAAAAAAAGGGAAAAAAGGTTACTTGTGTGAGGAGACAAGGGTAGACGAATGGAAGGAGCTCTGTAGAGTGTATGTCGTCTTGAAATGCAAATTACTGAACCAGAAATATGATCTTCTGAATGAAAAAATGCAACTGGCTGCTGCGGTGATGTTGGGCAGAAGAGGAAGTAGGATATTTATATATCGCTGATATTTATCCCGCTGCAGGAATAGGAAGTAAGATTTTGGTAGAATACGCTTCTCCGAAACAGGATTTGGCCATAGTCGATCGTGGGCCCAGCATCCACAATGTCTCGTTTCTTTCTAAAAAAGGTATTAAGGCAAATCATTCCTTACAATGTCTCGAATCTTATCTCCTCCTCCGTCATCTTCCTATTGCTTAATGGAAGAATTATATAGATCCCTCACCTTTTGTCTAAACTCTAACGTTCGTTGTTTACTGATTTTTTTCAAGAGCTCTTCCCTTTCTGTCTAAAGTTCTTTTTCTTGTCAAGTAAACTTTGCCAAATGGTTCTTGCATCAACTCACGGATGGTTGTGGGGAGTGGCTTTTATATGTGCGGATTAAACCTTGGTTAAGTTAATGTGCAACTGGGCGGTGGCGCCTGCGGACTCTGCTGAGTCGAAGAAGATTGTTTCCTTTCGTTTTACTGGAGTCTGGAGAAGACGATGTTGGATGATCGACCCTTGGGTAGAATGACATGATCATCCCCCTCCAACCAGAATATGACATGATTATCCCTCATATTGACCATACCAATGCATCTTCATAATCCAGACCATGTGATGATTTTATGTGAAGTTTCCAAAAAAGGAAAAAAGTAAAAGATTCAAGCTATTTGTCAATTTTATGACATGGTGGTTCTTGATTTTATTTTTTATTTTATTTTTTTTGTTTGTTCTTTTACAAATGATATTATTATTCTATACTAAATTAATGAGAAGAATAGTGTGAATTTAAAATGCAATGGATTGAAGAGGAATGTTCTAAGCGTCAGAGCAATCCTCAACTTGTTTTCTTATTTGTTATTAGTTAGAGGCTATTTTGATCCGGTCCAAAAATTTGAGCTGTTGTTGAATTTAGTCCAATTTTTTTTTTTAATTTATGAAGCTTTACTCAAAATTTTAATTTGAATATAAAAATCTAACCACTTTCACGGAAACTAGCTTAAAGAAAATTTATATGATAAATAAAATTAAACCACCTTTCATCCATGAAAATAATTCAAAGAAATTCCATCTTCCACACATTTATAAATGCATACTAGTATTATATTGATACATATACATATATATGTAGTACCTACAACATAAATTAGTTAACACAGTTAACCTGTGATGGTGATAAAAGAAAAAATTGAGATACGAATTAGGAGCATGAAAAAGGAAAAACAATATTTAATTCTAAAATTGAGCAAAAGATAAAAATACAATAAGAAAAGTTGATGTGTATAATGGACCTAATCCAACAAACAGTACTAAACCTAATAATGACTCACAAATAGGACTTATATCAAGTCTACTCTATTAAATGTTTTAGTGTTTTTTTCTCGTTTACTAAAATGAAAATCCAAAAACAATTATTTTTAATTCCACAATAAAGGGTCAATATTAGCGATTGATTCCATTATGCAAATGGAAAGAGGCACTTTTTTCTTTTTTTTCTTGTACTACAAGTAATATAAATATAGTGAATTGACCCTTTTTTTTTTCTTTCATCTTCCTATTGCTTAATGGAAGAATTATATAGATCTTCCTCACCTTTTTTTTGTTTTCATTTTTCTTTATACTTTCCTTTCGTCTTCTTTCTCCTTCGTTTTGTTCTAAAACTTTTTTTTTTTTTGTAATTTATTGCATCTTGAATTCTTTTTTTTTTTTTTTTGGTGGTTTGCTACTTATCTTTTTGTTTTCTTTTTTTACTTGACGCATCATCTGTTTTTTTGTGTTTTCTTCAGTTTTTCCCTCATGGATCATCTACCTGTGATGTAGGTCTCCTAAAGTTTTTTTTCTTTTATGAAAGGTTTCTTCTAATTAAGCATGTTATTTATCTACCTATGACACATGATATTTTAATCTATCTCTACCATATCTTTGAGTTTTTGTTGAGTATCATTTATGTAGTAGATTAAATGTAATTATTTAATTGTACTCCATCTTTTTTTTAAATATACTTCTGTCATAGGTTCTTTTTGTGTTTGCCAATCTACCTCGCTCTATTACAAATTTTATTTTCTACCTATAGAGTTGGCAAATATTGAGTTTTTTTGTATTTGCCCTATATAGTAGGTATATTATACATGTATTTTAAACCTAAAATGGAGGTATCATGCATGCTTTCATCGTTTTCTGTTACATGTAATGTTGTTTTGTAGGTATATACAACATTTTTTTAAATACTTTATTTTATTTCGAAAAAAAATAAATTTCATGGATAACTGTAAGTTTGAATATGTTTAAATATTTAAAATTTAAAATTATATAACTGATGTATTTAGGAATTCGATTATCTCTGTTCATTAGGGTAAAATAGGCATAAAAAGTTGTAATTGGACAACAAAACGTAATTGGACTCACCTAAGAAGCAGCCTAAAATTTTGGGAAAGAGATCGTCTCCGCATCTTTCCCTCCAAAGTCCGAAGATCAAGTGATTCGGGGCTTTAAATTTTGATCCAACGGCCAAAAAACAGATAAGTTAGCTAAAACTCTTAAAAGTTATAATTATTTTTAGCCATTTGATCAAATTTCAAATGCCCGAATCATTTGATCCATGGGCTTTGGACGGAAAGATCCATAGATGATGTATTTCCAAAATTTTGTACCTCTATCTTTTTTTATTTATCAAAGACTTTGGACCTCTATCTACCAATCATCATTAATAAAAGGGGTCTTTTGATATGGGTCTAATTTTATAAGCCTGTTTTGAATAAAATCCACTAATATTACATAAGCATAAGTGGGGCTTAGTAAGTACAACAATCATCCATATCAGCAATTAAAATGCACATAATTTACAAACAAAATTACAACAATTGCCATTAAATGGGTTATCAAGTCTCTTGCAGATGAATTACAACCCAAATTAATCTCATTGTTTATTCAAAACCTTATCCTCCTATCTTTCAAATTGCTTTGTGTATCCAGCTGAATCCAAATTTGAATTCTAAATCCGTATGAAGATATGAAAGCTATAAATTTTCTCCCAGTATATGATGAAAATAGAATAGGCAAATATCAGATTCAGGTTTCTTGGTATACCTGGAGAACATTTATTGCAACTTCTCGGAAGATTTCAGTTTCGTGCATGGTCATCTGGTTTTGTTTTTCTAATTTTTTGGTTTGGTGATTTGGGCTTTGTTTTTGCAGTGTTCGTTACCTAGATAACAGGTATTACACTCCCTCGATTTCAATACCAGTATTTGATAACAGGTGCTACTGTATCTTTGCTCTAAATTTCTTCTTTTTTTTCACTTGAATTGTTCGAGATTTTAGAGTTTGACGAGTGTTTACGACGCGTTAATGAAGGCTTGTACTAGTTTGAAATCGATTAGGGGGGTTAAGAGGGTTTATAATTACATTATTAGTAATGGGTTTGAGTTGGATCAGTATACGAAAAACAGGGTGCTGCTTATGCATGTGAAATGTGGGATGATGATTGGTTCAATTTGTTTCTCTAGTTTTTTGGTATGTTGCTTTGTCTTTTTACTTTTGTGGCGTTTGATACCTAGATTACAGGTACTACAGTTCATCTCTTAATAATTGGTGTTTTAGTATTTGGAACTTTAATAATTGGTAGTTTAAATTGATACGTTGTTTATCTTGTAGAGTTGCTTTTAGGATAATTAGTTCAGATTGTTAAGTTAGTCTCTTTTTAACATTACTTATATAAATATGATATGTAGTTTGGCTTGATATGTTATCATTTGGGCGTTATTTAGTATGTTTTGGAATAATCATGCTTATAGCAAACTTTGTATTACTTGTAGCCGAAGATGTTTTGCATGGAGAGAAAAAAAAAGAAATAAAAAAAGATAAGACTGGAGTACAAGTCTGACCTTTTAAAGTTTCGTCATGTTATGGAAGAAATGAGACTTAGTGTGACAAATGCGCATCTTGAGTTAATGAATTGTACATCATTCGGGAGGTTGTTCAAAGCGTACCACGAGAACTTGATCATTGATGGTGTTTGCAGGAAATATGATGCGAATATTGTGTCTATATTGAAGTGCTACGACCCAGTACAAAAAGCATTTGTTTCTGTGCATTTGTTTTTTTGAATAAAAAGAGAAAGAAGCATATCAATGATAAATGATAGAAAGGGATTAGGGGGATTAGGATAAAGTCTTCATGTAAAAATTCGCACAGCAAACAACAATAAAGGAGAAAACAATTATAATATACCTGATTTGAAAATTAAATGGCATTCAATTTGCTGTGTTTTAGTCCTTTGGTAGACGAAGAAGGTTAAGTATCACCAAACAACGATGTAAAAACACGATCATAAAATTGTACCTGGAGAATAGGTCTCATGAAGAAATCTGCATGTATAGAACACATCTAATTTGTATAGAACGTTAAAAGTGATTAAGCCTTCCTTAAAAATAGATTGATAAGAAATTCAAATTCAAAAATTGTTATCAAGAAATCAGGGAGAAAGATGAAGGTAACTACTAAACAATGAATTTGAATGCTGATAAAAAATTAAAACATGGGAAATATATGGAGAACGTGAAAAAGCTATAGGAGGGTAAAATAGTAATAACAATGCAAAAAAAAATCAACCTAATCAGAAAAATTGCTGACATGGAATCCTAGTCATTGGAGCTAAGTCAAAAGTAACTAAAAATTGGACTAATCCTAATGTTGAGCTGTAAAATTGGACGTACTTCAAGTTTCCCCTTAATAAAAATGCTTTAAAGTCTTCCAAACAAGGAAGAGAGGAAAGAGAGGCTAGTGGGGCCAAACCTTAATACGTTTTATTTTTCTTATTTAAGTAATAGTAGAGAAACTAAATTTGAAAACAAAATTTCATAAATTAAATAACATGGAAGTTGATGGTTAGATTATTACTTAAATGTTGATGAACTTGCTCATTTCCAATTGGTGACACATCATTTAGCTTGTAAATTTTATCTACAAATTTAATATCCCTAGTATTATTCTTTTTATTTCATAACCGGTGGCTTGGTGTCAAGTCATGTTTAGTGGAATCTACCGATGAATTTTTCTCCTAAAGGTGGACCGATCCATTTTCTACCACCGCATTCCCCTCCATCAAATACAATATAGTAATAATAATCTCAGGGACACTTATATTGTTTCCTTTTGTGGTTTGCTTTGCAATATAAATGCTTGTTAATAGAATCTTATTTGTCTGGAAAGGCTTTGTACCTTGTACAACACAATATATGAATGTGATTATTCAACCAGTTGAGAATCTTCCTTCAACTATGAGCAGTACTACCCCTTCTTCTTCATCTCATCATGCGTAATTATATCCATATCTAGCTTCCTAGCTGATCTTATACACTTGAAACTGCTCCTACTTTCGGTCATGAACAAGTAAAAATAAGATAAACAAATAACGAGTAAAAATAATACCCCACATCTAAACCTAAATTTAAACCGTGGTAGAATTTATTTGAGGAAGCTCATTAATTTGTTCTTTGGGTTCCATTGCGAAACGTCAGATGGTCATGTTCAGATAGTCTTTTAATTCACCAAATGTATGAACAACTGATGTAACCGCTTTTTCATACAACGCTTTGAGGTATTCCCAGGTATACTCAACTACAACCTTCACAAACCAAACAACCCAGAAAAATCCGACGACCAGCCTTAAACCTGGTATAAGGATCACCACTTCTAAAATCAAGGCAAGAGTTCCAAGGAGGAGACTAATCTTATTGATGAATGATTCTGCCAAATCCAAATGAGGGCGATCTCGCATGTGGAGTATTCTAGAACCAATTAGTGATCCGATATAAGCAATTAGTGTAACGATTAGGGACACCATAGCTGGGTAGTCTGTGTTGAACAGGGACTCATCTCTGGCTCCCTGCTTCAATTGGAGGAAACCGCCTAGTATGGCGATGAGGGAACATATGTATTTATCCACCTTTGTAGAACGTTCTTCGCTTGTGCTGTTATACATATATAGTTAACGAGAAAATTAAATAGAATTTCATTAATGAATTATCTACAAATATATAATGATATGATATGGCATTAGGGAACATGTGTACATACCACGTCAATTAATGAATTTATCTCATTAGATGTTGGTTGTATACATCACATGCCAATATAGTTATAAATTAATCAAGCCAACATATAATCTAAAATGAACTAATTGAGAACGTATGATGGATCTATAAATTAATCAAGTCAACATATCTTCTAAAATTAACTAATTGAGGAAGTATGATATACCTATAAATTAATCAAGCCAATATATCATCTGAAATCAACTAATTAAGTAGGTAAGTTTTAACAAAGTACCTAGCTAGCTGCTATTTTCTTCCATATTTGTTAATATTGAATCGATCTAGAGTTCTAGACATTTGACGCTCTTAATTTCTCAAAATAATGCCTAGAGTTATCAAAAGCTGATTTTTATAGATTAATTGCTATTTGATCAGTTCTTTTTGGTCTCCCCATCATTTTTGCCAAGTAAAAGGCAAAAAAATTAAAAAAAAAAAAATACAAGCAGAGTATACACAGTACACTTACCCTTCCAGTTCGAGGCGTAGAGGGACGTTAACGGCAATGTGTGGGACACGATTCATCTGCGTATATATGATACTTCTGTACAGCGGAATACAAAAACAAAATTCAGATCGAAGACTCGTCACACCTTCACACACACACCGAGACGCAGAAATACACTTACCCTTCCAGTTCGAAACGTAGAGGGACGCGAACGGCAATCTCTGGGACACGATTCATCTGCGTATATATGATACTTCTGTACAGTGGAATACAAAAACAAAATTCAGATCGAAGACTCGTCACACCTTCACACACACACACAGACGTAAGAGCTCTGTTTTCTCTTTTAGAAAACAGAGAGCTCTATTTTTTGTTTTGTTCTGTTTAAATTCCGGCAAAAGAGAAACTCCAAAACAGACTTGTGACGAAGAATATGGCCAATATGGGCCGTTAAGCTTAAGACAGTACTTAAGATGGCAAGTAGATATCAAATGGTACCGCAACGGTCCGGTGGTGAGTGCGATTTGAGCTACACTCACAAATTGAAAGCACAAAAAATGGGCACTTACTTTTGTGAGGAGAAAAGGTTAGAAGAATGGAAGGAGCTCTGTAGAGTGTACGTCGTCTTCAAATGCAAATGCAAATTATTGAACCAGAAATCTGTTTTTGTGAGTGAAAAAAATGCAGCTCCGTGTCGCCGGGAGTTGTGCCGGAGAGAAGACTTCTCAATTCTATTTATAGACGAAAAAAAGGATTGCCCTGATTGCCAACTCACCATTTCCCCTGCCAACTCACCATTATTTCCCCTGCCAACTCACCATTTCCCCTGCCAACTCACCATTATTTCCCCTGCCAACTCACCATTATTTCCCCTGCCGACTCACCATTTCCCCTGCCAACTCACCATTTCCCCTGATTGGTGAGTCACCACTTCCTTGCTGACTCACCCAAAATGCTTTTTCTTAGAAATAGGCGCGTTGCGGGGAGTTGGGGACCATCTTGTTCTAACATTAACCCCAGCGGCATCCACATCATAGAGCATCTTATTGGTAAGTGGTCCAGTTTTAATGTTAATGGTGTACGAATAGGAAGTAGGACTACTTGGAGTTGGAGGACTCGGCTTCTGCCTTCCCAGTTCTCATACACTCTCATTCCTTCCTATTTTGTACGATTACGGTTAAGTCACATTAACATTTTATATTGATTTTTTAATAAAGATAATAAGATAAAAAGCAAAAGTGATATAAAATGTTGACGTGGTTTAACCGTGACGGCACGAATAAGAAGAGATGAGAATGTATGGGAACTCGGAAGACACACGTATCCACTAAAAGTGAAACCCCTGGCTAGACTACAAACCATCCCAAATGACACACGTATCCACTAAAAGTGAAAATTGTGGCTAAAATGCAGTGAATATTGGACACTGCATTTTATTTGTGTAAAGTTTCCATTAAATTTTTTTTAAAAAAAATTCAGACAATTTGTCAATTTTATGGCTTGGTGGTTGTTGATACGTAATATTGAAAACACATATCTGCAAGTGTCATGTATCATGATTAAAATTCTGGGGTTTTTTTTTTCCTGCAGGTTCAGTAGTAATTACTAGTTGTTTTGTCTGTTTTACAACTCTTTTTTACTGTCTCATTAGCTAGGAAGAATCAAATGGGTTCCAGTTAATTGACTAATCAATTTACTAAGAGTAATTTCAACTGGGACTTTAATCTTACTGTTGGTGGATGGAAATCCATGCCAAATAGGGTATATGTATGTCTGCATGATTGTGTTTGGCCAAGCTCAATGGTTTTGTGATGAGAGGTTTAGAGGCAGAAATTGTACATAAAACGCTAGTTTTAGAGGTAGTGCGGTTGAGAAGAATATCTAGAAACTTGATGATTGTAAGTAAGTTCTCGGCTGCATTTTCTCCATTCTCTGCATATGCAATGCTAATTTGCACTACATGCTCTTGTTGGAGTTAATTTTGTACATCTGTGCAAGTCTTTACTGATTAATTTTTGTCTTCATGTGTGGACTGTTGGAGACTATGCAGATGCTTATGTCTATGCGGATAGAGAGACAACAATTGATGAGGCTCAAGCATTAGGTGCAGTATTTCACTCTCGAAGTCCTTTAATTGGAGGTGTTCAAAGAAATGTTAAGTCTTCACGTGACAATGTTCTGTTTGGTACCCCTCATGGATAGTTTCTTATTTCTCAATATAACTCATTGGTTCTATGGTTTGCCTTTAGTAAATTATATATATATATATATATTGGAATTTTTTTATAACGGGCGTTGGCTGTTGTTAATGTATAATCCACAACGGCTATAGCCTGTGGTGTTAACCCATTGTCGAAATCAAGACTTTCTATTACATCCAAATTACTAAAGGGAACCATGTCCGTGGTGGATTGTAATCTACCACGGGCATTCACCGTGGTTGATGAGCTTTTTTTCTTCTAGTGGAATGGATGCAAAAATCAACGTCAAGTACTGGACTTCTTCCTAACCTTGTGATTAAGCGCACCAGCATGGATACCCATTGTTCTGCACTCAAGGGCTCGTGCAGTTTATGTTACACTCTCAGTTCAACAAATTCTTATGTAAACTTATTTTGATTAATCATACAAGTTCACTCAGAATACCGGAAACCAAATTAAGGATGACTCAATTTGGCATAATTTGTGTACAATTACAACTCCACGGCTTGAAAAATCCGAGGGAAGATCCATGCAATCCGATGCACTCTGTTATTCTATGGAAAGGACTGCTCTCCATGTTTAGGTTTGAGGAACAGGAGAATTATCAATCGGATATCTTTGCCGTGGAGGGCGCCTTGTCCTCTTACCCCGACAGGTTAAGTTTCTCTCCTCAGGTCCCTGCAGCTCGCATTTTGGTTGCTCAATCTGGGGCCGGCTAACTTCAGCCACACTAGTAGATGGAGCAATAGTTCCCATACGCTTCCTCCCCCTTCCCCTACCACCCTTACCGGAATTTCTATGTGACAAACTTGACTGCCAACTCCCACCAGATTCCTTAATCAACCCTTCAATTATTTGAAGATCATCAGTCACCTCATTTTGTGACAAAGAAGCAAGACCGGGAAGTACATCTCTCCGGAAGTCCTTCCTTTGCCTCCCCCTCCTCGATTTGCCTCTTTGTGGCCGTTTTGACAATGTCCCTTCCTCTATGAGGTTGTCTGAATTTGGAGGCACATAGCATGGCTGCTCTTCTTTGGTTTCCACCAAATTTAATGTCATGTGCTCAAAATAATCCATGTCAACAGGAAAAGCCTCTTCATCACAGGAAGTTGGCTTAACCTCTGCCGCATTTCCGTTGTCAAGATTTCCATCATGTGAAGAAATTACTTCTGCAAACCAAAGAAGGGAGTCGTTTTCCGAAGCTTCCAGATTGCAACAAGTGGTATTTTCCTGCATCTTGGGAGCTTGAGATGCTGAGATGGCAACTAGAGCCTCGGCTGCAACTCTGATAAGGCCCTCATGAGGTGAGTCAAGAAGTTCCTTACGTCTTCTTTCAGTGGAATCTTCCCCATATATATTTGTTTCAACTAGCACCGGTGCCTCCAAATCTATCACAGTTTCTGTCCTCATAATTGAGGAAGCGGCAGTCGTTTCAGTTTCTTCTTCGGTTAAACATCTATTTAAATCTATTTGGTGTCTTGAACCAGAATTCTCATTTGAAAATCCCTTGTCTAGAATCAGACTGTCTGCTTTCAGTTGCTCTCTACATATGCGTCTGCTTTCAATTTCTTTGGAAGATTCGCCATCACAAAGTGGCACTGCTTCAAGCCAATGCAATCTTCCTTGTCGGCTTTCTTGGTTCCTCAGCCCATTCAGATAAATTATATTTTGTTCACAAGCTCCTTCATGCAGATATCTATTAGAAGGAACATCATTCACATCAATAGCAGGTTTGACATCCACCCGGTGACCTGACGCTGAATGGTTCCTTTGGCAGGCAAGGCTCATTGAGGGGTGACAAGCCTGTAATTGATTGGCCTCCAACTTAGCGCGGAAGAAAAAACCGCTTTGGTGTGACACTTCGTCTTTCAGACTGGGAGTTGACGGTATTGAATTACAGTCTAGAAGCAATCTGTCCTTGGTAACTTCACGGCTTTGTGGCAACATCAGTGAAGCGCTATTAGATTGTGTGGAGGTATTAATGGAAGTGCTTACTTGAATCGATGTTAAGTTCTGGCTTAAGCTACTTGGAGGTATTGTCCAATTAGGAGATGACTCGGAAATGGCTGCATCAGATTGGGAAGTCATAGCAGATGAACTTATATCGCTTTCAGAGATTTCTATACCAAAAAGTGTCCTCTTTATTCGTTTCTCCGTTTTATTCTGATCAGAAGTGAAAACCTTCGCAGGAGGATCACAGGGTATCCTAGCTTCGTTTTCTGATGATTCACATGGCTTATTAAAATCTTGAAGACCAAACTTTCCGCCAGAAGAATTTCTTGTTTGCTCTGAAAAAAAGCATATCAATCCGTTAGTCCAAAATGAATAGAACTGCAACCCCTTGTAAGATTTTCCAATCTTGAGCTTTATTATAATTTGTCAAGAGTTCAATTGCCAAGGAATATATTCTCTCAGTCACCCGATGACCAACGATACCTGGTTATTCATTTTTGTATTTGATTAAAGGGTGGAAATATTCATTTAAGTTTTTTTATTGAAATTGGTTTTTAAGACTGGTATAGATTTAAAAAGAGTAGTCTGAGACTGTCCACCGTAAAGTATTTCAATTTAAACGAGATTTTTCACGAAATGATCAAAATGATTGACGATGGACAATCTAATAGACTATTTTTATCGATTTTAAATTTCAAAGACTAAAGTAAGGAGTTCTAATAATCTTAAAGACTATTTTAGTTAAAAAACACTTAAATAATATATTTTTAATTTTTTTATTCTTAATTTTTAATATTAAATTCTTTGCTAGATGATAATACATCTTCAATTAGACCAAGTTACTAAGAAAACGAGACTTCTTAAAGACAGGATCATTTTTTTTTAGTTATATTAAATTTTGTTTTTTTTTAACATTTTCCAGATTCTCTCCACCTGCCATGGTTTTTGGGTGCAAATATATTTAAATTCAGAAAGTACTTAAAAAGATGGAGACAACTGGGTCCACTGAAGCAACAACCTAACAGTTTCCGAAAGTGGCTGATTCCATACAATCATTCGATCTGCGTCGGAGTGTGTTTCCACGCGAGTGATCGTGTTCCGCCACGTAACCCAACCGTGACGTTTGATGTCTGACGTGGTCGTGTGTCTGTTCCACTTGCGTTGAAAGGAGCGTGGCTCCAGTGTCTTTTGCTTCAGACTTACCGAATATGAGAGAGAAATTTGAAAAGTGCAGCCATTTTTGTATTAAATTTTTATTTGCATTTTTGCACCCAATTTAAAATTTTGATTGCTTTTTAGGATTTTGCTTTTGTTTTTGTTTTTGTCCAAATCTTATTGGTCAACTCAAAAGACTCAAGACTCAAATTCTTTTGGAAATTTAATTTTAATTTCATCCTTAATATTCAAATATATTTGTATTTTGGTTTGTGAGGGTAGTTTAGGTCGTAAATTTGGCTTTAAAGAGATATTGATAGATTAGTTAAAAGTAATATAGGTGCAAAAAGTAAGTTGAGTATAAAAAGAAGTTACATGGGTCCAAATAAAATTTTCCTATTTAAATAGAATTGTAGTACGTGTCACATAAGCACATAATAGAATTTTTGACAGAATTGTGATGGAATGACCATATTGATGTGCGAGACCCCATTTGCAGGGACTACATTGATCGATTTTCAATTTCATGGACCATCTTGATAGGATGGGTCAATTTCAATGACTATTTGTGATAAACCCTTTAGATATTTGTATGTATTTTAAGTCACAACATAATATAAGCTTAATGACTATTTGCAAATAGAAATTTGTATGTAATTTATGCTTGAAGAGATCCTCTCCGGATCCACTTTGTGGGGATCCTAGGAATCCCCACATCCTAGCCGTTCATCGCACAGTTTTCGTTAGATACTATTTGTATTTAATTTTAAATAAAAAGAATTAGAGATGTTAAAATCACATGTAGGTGAGGCAGGCTTAAACAAAAAATAGTAAAATTTTGTTTTGTAAAATTACCTTACTGCCCTTAATTTTGTTGTTGTGATAAAAGACTAAACAGTCTTTTCATCCTATTTTGGTTGACAAATAGGGTTATATTACAATGTAGTTAGATAAGTAGTTTGGTAGTCTGAGATTTTTTAAATTGAAGCATAGTTTTATTTGACTTGATAAATATTTATGTATCAGAAAACTTAATCTTTTGATTGAATTGGAATGTGAAAGATGTGTGGATGCTTAAAAGATTAAAACTCTAGAATGTTGAACCCTTTTTTAATATTTGTGTTGGACTAGGCTTAAACCAACAAAATCAAACCGATTAACAATGATTTGGTTCAATTTCAATGGTGGTATTGGTAAAAAATCAAACCGAACTATTAAATGGTAATGAGTTTCGTTATATTTTTTGTGTCAAATTGAAACAAATCAAACCATGCTCACCCGTAACCAAAACCACCACTAAAAGTTTGGTTTGATTTCTAAACCATTTGAATTTTTAATGGTAAAAGTCGAACCAACAACTACAATTTGCGTTGGCTTAGTTTTCCATATCTTTTTCCAATTTTTTTTTATATTTCTACGGAAATATCAACCTTATCAAAAAAATTTCAGACACTGGTGAGTTCACAACCATGTGATCCAATGACCAAAGTTTAAAATTTTCCTCACCAAAAATTAAAAAGAGATGAAGTGAAATGGGACGTAGGTGATAAAATTTAGCACAAAAATGTTTTTTTTCCCTCCCTTCCACAGTTGAGAAAAAATGTATTTGGCCATAATAAGTCTTTCATTGATAGAATACTGAATATATACAATAACTTTCCTTGTACAATAAGAAGACCTACAATCTAGGAATACATCAATGGAAAGTATCAAATACAAATCAATCATATAATTCCTTCCTATCTAATAACATTGACTTTCTAACACTCCCCCTCAAGTTGGAGAGTGAATATCAAGAACTCCCAACTTGCATAACAGGGATGAGAATTTTTCCTTGCCTAAGGCCTTTGTAAATATGTCCGCCAGTTGTTGAGAAGAACTAACATATCGAGTAGCTATAGAACCGTCTAAAATATTGTCCCGAATGAAATGACAATCCATCTCTATATGACGTGTTCTCTCATGAAAGACAGGATTGGCATCAATGTGCAATGCTGCCTGGTTATCACAAAACATAATGGCAGGCCCTGAAATGGGTACATGGGTACATGCAAATCTGTCTACAAATATCGCAACCAAATGAGCTCGCAACATGTCCCAGCCATGGCCCTATATTCGGCTTCAGCACTAGAAAGCGAAACCATTTTCTGCCTCTTAGTCCTCCATGAAGTCAACGAATTCCCCAAGAATATACAATACCTAGTTGTAGAGCGATGAGTTATCGGACAACCGGCCCAATCCGAGTCACAAAAGGCTCTCAAAGTTAACTTATTATCTGACTAAAAGTATAAGCCCTGACCTGGTGTGGACTTCAAATATCGCATAATTCGAAGTGATGCATCCATATGTGGCTGACGCGGTTGATGCATAAAACAGCTGAGCACATGCACGGAGTACGTGATGTCCAATCTAGTAACGGTAAGATAGATCAAGCGTTCAACCAATCTTCGATACAAAGATGGGTCTTTGAGTAGTTCGCCTTTATCCGAAAGTTTGTTGTCCTTCATTGGAAATCCCACAGGTTTGGCACCCAAAAGACCACAATCCTTGATTATTTCAAGGGTATACTTTCTTTGTGAAATATACAGTCCTTTTTTTTTAACGAGAAACTTCAATACCCAAAAAATATTTCAAATTGCCAAGGTCCTTAATACGAAAGCGGGTATGAAGAAACCTTTTTAGGGCATTAATGGCCTCCAAATTGTTGCCTGTAATAATAATATCATCAACATAAATCAACAAAGCTGTGAAGGATGTACCGTTCTTTTGGGTGAAGAGTGAATAATCCGCTTTGGATTGAGTAAAGCCAGTAGCAAGTATAGCTTCTGTGAATTTTGCAAACCATTGTTGAGAGGCTTGCTTGAGGCCATATAAGGACTTGTTGAGGCGACATACAAGGTTCTCCCTCTGTCGCCGAAGACCAGGAGGAGGAGACATGTAAATCTCTTCTTGAAGATCGCCATGAAGAAATGCATTATGAACATCGAATTGTTGAAGGGACCATCATTGGCCAGCAGCAAGGGCAAGGAGGCACCGGACAATGATCATTTTGATGGTGAGAGAGAAAGTGTCATGATAATCAATCCCTTCTGCTTGGGTGAATCCTTTGGCTACTAAACGAGCTTTGTAACGCTCGATAGAATCGTCAACATTATGCTTAATTTTGTAGACCCACTTACAATCAATTGGATGCTTGCCGGGAGGAAGCGGAGTAAGAGTCCAGGTATTGTTGGAAGAAAATGCATCAAGTTCTGAATCCATGGCTTGGCGCCAATTAAGGTCTTGAAGAGCCTCTGCAAAAGAGGAAGGTTCTACACTTCGACTAATGTGAGCAACAAAAGAAAGATGCAATGGTGAATATCTGTGATAGGAAATAGAATTACAAATGGGATAACGAGTACCTCTGGTGGAACCGGATGACGATGGCGATGAAGATTGGAGTGGGGGCAACATCACCTGCGAGCAAATGTAGTCCCGGAGACAGACATTGGGCTCCTTGTGGCATGTGGAAAAACGGGTTAATTGAGCAGCGAGTGAAGGTGCAAGTATAGGTTCCGTAAGGGGGTCAAATGGTGAAGGTTATGGGGATGGGTCAAAGGGTGAGGATGGGTCGGTAGGTGTTGAAAGAGATGTGGAAGGTGATGTAGTAGGAGAAAGAGGGGTGGGATGGGATGAAGTGTGGGGTACATGATCGGGTAGTAAGGTGAAAGGAGATGGTGGGATATCAAGGGTGGTGACAAATGGAAGGGGCAAAGGTGTTGAGTGAGTCAAATCGGGTAAGTTGGGAGAGGTTGCAGCGGTGGTGGATGGATGAAAAGGAAAAGTGTTTTCAAGGAAAATGACATCCTTATTGGTGAAAATCTTGTGTGTCTCAAGATCATAGAGTTTATAAGCTTTTTGACCACAGGGATAACCAAGAAAAACGGCATCGATGAGCCCGGGGAGAGAACTTAAAGGGAGGGTGGACTGAGGTGGCATAGGCAAGACAACCGAATACACGCATATAGGAATAAGAGGGTGGCTTGTTGTATAGTATCTCAAATGGTGATTTTTTGAAAGTAATGGTGTAAGGAGACGGTTGATAAGATAGGCAACGGTGAGAACACACTTCCCCCAAAACTTAATCGGTAAATGAGACTAAAAACGCAAAGCTCGAGCAGTTTCTAGTAGGTGGCGATGTTTTCGTTCTACAACACCATTTTGTTGTGGTGTGTAAACATAAGAGTGTTGATAAATGATCCCATTTTCAGAGAAGAAATCCCGTATGGAATAAAATTCACCCCCATTATCTACTCTAATTTGTTGAATTTTGGTGTGAAATTGAGTTTCAACATAAGCACAGAAGGTTTTAAGGGCAATTTGTGTTTCGTGTTTGTGCCGCATTAAGAAAACCCATGTGAAACGAGAAAAATCATCAATGATAGTTAAGAAATAGTGAGCACCACTAAGGGAGGCAGTCTTATGAGGACCCTAAATGTCACAATGCAAAAGTTCAAAACACATAGAAGTTGAAATGGAGCTACGACTAAAAGGTTGGCGAGTTTGTTTCGCCAACAGACAAACATGGCAACTATGACTCGAATCAAAAGGGAAATTTAAGGTTTTATTTGCTAAATATTGTAAACACCCAAGAGAAGGGTGCCCTAGACAGCGGTGCCAAAGATCATTGGAAACAGTGATGTAGTGGAATGAAGGTTGGCTTTGCAGAGTGGAAGTGGAAGCCAACGCCATAAGGTAATATAGATTGCCCCGTGGCTTACCAACACCAATCGTCACCTTCGAAATCAGATCCTGTAAAATGCGCCAAGAGGGAAAAAAGGTCACTGAACAATGTAACCCATCTGTAACTTTTCCAACAGATAACAAATCAACTTGGAAAGAAGGCACGCATAGAACATCTTTCAATTGTAGTAAATCACTTAATTGAATATTGCCAATCGAAGTAATAGAAGTCTTCTTTCCGCTAGGCAATGAGACAGGCGGCAAAGAAATATTTGTAATGGAGTTTGTCAATAAACTAGGTGAGCGAGTGATGTGATCCGTTGCTCCGCTGTCGATTATCCATCGACCGGGAACAAGTGGTGACAAACCTGATTGTTGAGAGGTGAAAGTGGTAGCATGGGCTTGTGATCGATCATTCTTAGCTGGTGGGCGATCATTCTTGGAATTCAATACAAAAAAGATGTCTTCATATTGTTTTTCGGACAGGTTAGGCATAGCAGCTTGAAGATCCTTGATGGTGGGCGTAGAAGTAATGTGGTTGGCAGAAGGACCTCCACGAGAGAAGCTGCTACCACCACCACTTTGTTTGGAGTTGCGTGTCTTGTTAGGATTGTGACGAGGATGATCCGGTGGGTAACCATTTTTTTGCCAGCAAGTCTCGACTGTGTGATACTTAGCATCATAGTAAGAGCAGTGAAGAGGAGGTCGACTATTGCTGCTGCTCTGCGATGACTATTGTTGTTGCTTGTTGCTATTACAATGGCGAACCGCCATGGCTGCTGGTTCAGTCAGGTTACGGGTAGTGCCCAACTCCCGCTGTTTTTCTTCTTGAATAATTGAGGAATACGCTTGTCTAACAGAAATGAGTGGATTCATCAACAAGATTTGTCCACGAATAGCACTGTAAGACACATTCAATCCCATGAGGAATTGCATAAGTCTGTTGACTTCATTTTGTGCTCCACAAGTGCAGGTTGTTGAAGAACTATAGGATGCCAACTCATCCCAAAACCCCTTCAATTTGGTGCAATAAGCAGCCACGAATTGTTGTCCTTGGTTGAGAAAGGCAATCTCTCTTTGAAGCTGAAAAATTTGTGGAGCATTGCTCTGAGAAAAGCGTTCCCGAAGATCTTCCCAAACTTCATAGGTTGTCTTCAAGTAAAGAATCGAGTCCAAAATGTCAGATTCAATGGAGTTGATGATCCAAGCAAGAAGCATGTTATTGCATCTCTGCCATGCAGCGTGTTCATCGGGTTGCTTTGTTTCAGACGGCATTTTCACTTTGCCATTAATAAAACCAATTTTGTTCTTGGCACTCAAGGAGATTTCCATAGCCCGGCACCAAGTGTTGTAGTTGTCCCCATTCAATTTTTTTGAGACTAGAATCAAACCAGGATGGTCTGAAGGATGAAGAAAATAAGGGTCGGTAAGATTCTCGCCATCGCCCTTCTTGATAATGGTGTTGTGGCTGTCACCCATGGAGAAGGAAGACAACGAAAAAGAGGAAGTCTGATGCTTCTGGTTACCAGAGAGAGTGCTAGGGTTTGAAGCCTGCTCTAGATACCATGAGAAAAAATGTATTTGGCCAGAATAAGTCTTTCATTGATAGAATACTGAATATATACAATAGCTTTCCTTGTACAATAAGAAGACCTACGATCTAGGAATACATCAATGGAAAGTATCAAATACAAATCAATCATATAATTCCTTCCTATCTAATTACATTGACTTTCTAACAGGATGGCATGACAACCTTTTGTATATCGTTCCGTGGCCAATAACCTCCCACGCCAAGTGTGATACAGACACTGCTTTTCCCCTTCACTCAAAACCCAGACTCCGTTCATCTCTGCCCTCCCTCTACTCTTATCTCTTCATTCGACAAAACATGGACACCGTCATCTCCAATTTGGCATTACCATCCACATGTTGGTTCACTTTTAACCAATCTAGTTAAATTTATTGGTTCACTTTCTAATGCCTGATTGAAAGAGCTCTTCGTTGATCAGTAATGTTGACCACAAGTTGGCCAAGGATTTGAAAATTAGATTAGAAATTTCTTTTGTTTTTTGGCAAACAAAGAGAGTGACTTGCACTAATTAAAAAGGTAGACAATACGAAAATCAATTCATATAAATTTGCATAGCAATACTCTAACACTATCTATTTAACTCAATAAGTTTCATAGTAATATACTCCACATGGAGCTAGCAAGAAAAAGCAGCATAAGAAATGAAACAGCAAAACGGAGCACAAAATGCAGTCGTGCATGAAAGAGCTAATCAATTAGGATGTGGTTGCTTGAATTTTCTTTCACATAATACCACTTCACACTTAACTATTCATATGCTGAATTCAATATAGTCCAACTCAACAAAATAAGGAGAAAATTAACGAGTAAAAGAAATACCCCAACCCTAAACCGTGGTTACTTGAGAAAGCTCATAAATTTGTTCTTCGGGTTCCGTTGCGAAATGTCGAATGATCACGTTCAGATAGTCTTTCAATTTGCCAAATGTATGAACAACTAATGCAATTGCATTTTCATACAATGTTTTGAGGTACTCGAAGGCGTAGTCATTTCGTACAACTTTCACAAACCAAACAACCCAAAGCAATCCGGCTACTAGCCCTAAAACTGGCACAAGGATCACCATTTCTAAAACCACGGCAAGAGTTCCAAGGAGGAGCCTAATCTTATTGATGATTGATTCTGCCAAACACGAATTAGGGCCTCTAAAGCCAATTAGTGATCCACCATAAGCGAGTATGGCAACGATAAGAGACACCATAGTCGAGTAGTTTGTATCGAACAGAGACTCATTTTTTGCTCCCTGCTTCAATTGGATGAAGATGCCTAGCATGGTGATAAGGGAAGAGATATATTTATGCAATACCACTGTAGAACGTTCTTCATCGCTTGTGCTGTTATATATATAGTTAAAGAGAAAATTAAATGGAATTGGAATATATCAACTGAAATCAACTAAGTACGCAAGCAATAGTAAGTTGTAACAAGGTACCTATCTAGCTGCTATTTTCTTAAATGATTGTTATAATGAATCAATCTAGACATTCGATGCTCTTAATTGTCAAAAAAATTAACCGCTAATCAATCAGTTATTTTCTTCATTTTTAGGTTAGATACGAGGGAAGGGAATCTTGGAACCCACCCTCTGTCACTAATTGGGGCAGTATCCCCCCCGTAACTTAATAAGCTATTTCGGTACGTACAACGCATGAACCAATTTCATTTCCAACACAACATTGTTTATAACAAGTTAAGTGTTGTTTTGGATGCCCATTTCCCCATGGCCTCATCGCACAATAATATGGATTTATCGTTATTCAATCAAGTCGGGCTACATTCACTGCGTATATATGACATAAATATGTGCCATTAAATGTGATATCCTAAAATTTTCTCCAAATAAAAGGCGAGGAAAAAAAAAAGGGGAAGCAGAGTGTACGCTTACCCTTCCAGTTCCGAACGTCGAGGGGCGCTAACAGCAACCGGGACACCATCCATCTGTGTATATATGACACTTCTGTACAGAGGAAAACAAACACAAAATCCAGATCCTCAGGTCGAAAACTCGTCACACCTTCACACAGACGCAAGAGCTCTGTTTTCTCTTTCCGAAAAACAAGAGCTCTGTTTTCTTTTTCTTTTTCTTGTTTTTTTAATTTCTAGCGAAAGAGGACTCCAAAACAGAAATAGAGACGAAGAATATGGGCAGCCGTCAAGCTTAAGACAGTACTTAAGACGACAGGACTTCAGAGCTTCAGAGCTTCAGAGCAGGACTTGCAAACTATTTGCTCTATCTGAGTGGTATTTATATGATCTGCTCATCTAGGTCCCACCCGAAAAACTCTTTCACTTATTGACCAATCGGGAGAAGGGAGAGCGTGAGTGACCAATCGGAGAGGAGAGAAAGGAGGGTAAAGAAGAAAAAGGAGCAGTGCCGACATGACCCTGAGTGTCCAATCCGGTGCTACTCCTCTTTCTCCTTTTCCCTCCTTTGACCCTGAATTTTCCATCCGGTGCTACTCCTCTTTCTCCTTTTCCCACCTTTCTCTCCTCTCATTGGTCAGAGACAGCTTTCTGATCCATAATTTGCATTTCAAGCGACTCACACTGTGCAGAGCTCCTTCCATTGTTCTACCGATGTGTGCTCAGAAAAGTAAGTGCAGTTTTCTTTTCTTTTTTTTTTTTTTTTTTTTTTTTTTTGGTGCTTTCATTTTGTGAGACCATCTCCAATGGTTGAGCTAAAAATCAAAATTTTTAGTCCGAAAAATTTAGCTTTTAGTCCAAAAACAGTTTTTCTACTCCAATCATTCTACCCTAAAATTTTAAGCCCAGGATTATTAAAGAATGAATTTAGGCTTTTTTTTTGTTAAATTAAATTTTTTTAAAAAAATAAATATGTAGACTATCGTAAATTAATTTTATGAACATTTTAATCTAAAAAAATTTAAATTCCGATAAATATTGGGTAGAGTTCACCCCGATTTCTGGGCTAAATTTCAGGGGGAATTTGGCATTGGTTTAGCATTTAGCATTTAGCTCAAAATTTCCTTTTGGATTGGAGTGCGTTTGGGGGGGAAATTTTGGAGGGTAATTTAGCTTTTAGTCCACCATTGAAGTTGGTCTGAGTAGCTCAAAACTAACCGGCTTTTTTTGCTCGCATTGACCACCGGACCGGTTACGGTAGCATTTGAATATCTGCTCGCATTGACGACGATCAGAGAAGATGTCAGAATATAAAACTTTGAAACTCCTAATTCCTTGAACCCGATTTCCAGAAATTGAGATGTGCAATTTGAAGTTTTGAACCAAGGAGGAGTATTCACATATCACTGAATCCATGCTCCAGAAAAGTATTAATTTAAATAAAAATCCAAATCCTTAAACCCATTCTCCAGATTGTCCAGAATCATCAAAAGGAGGAGGGATAGGGGTTCGATTGAACCTCTCTGGGTGGTTTGCTACGCGTCTCCTTAAAGAGAGGCATAAAAAGGGAATAAAAAAAAAAAGAAATAGAAAAGATAGCAATAATTAAGGCACGGTTAAGTTCCAGCCGCACGATCTTATTAAAGAGTCAGTGACAACTGAATATTCCATAGGAATTTAAGTTACAAAACAAAAATTATAGACTAATTTGGTATTTATTTCGGTTTTAATTTTCAACCATTTTTTGTGTTATACATAAAGGAAAATTGTGTTTTAGAGAAATAAGAAATGCAAAAGAGTGAAAGAATGATGGTGGAAGAAATGTAAGAATAATGTGTACGAAATGACACACACAACAAAAACTTAATATAGGATAGTTATCACTATATCAAGTTTTTAATTTCATTTCTCCCTCCCTTCACCCACAACCTCCTTTTATCCCTCTCCGTTACTTATTTTTGTTTGGGCTCAAAATATTGGTGTGGGCCAAGTTAGGAGTTGTTCTTGGCCCGGCAGTATGTTTCTAGTATCATCGCGAATTCTAGTTATTATGGGCCGCTTGGTTAAGATCGGCCGAGTCCTAGTATGAGGCGGATTGATGGGGTAAGTCGAATCCTAGTATAATAAGGAGTCTCAATGGATGAGGATGCTGAGATTCGAGAAGTGAATGTAACTGGATAAAGAGGTTGGTTCAAAATCCTAATGGAGGTAGGATTGGCCGAGACCTCGTTAGATTAGGTTAAAGAATCCTAATCCGAGTGTAGTTTTGGTTCGGCCATGATGAGATCGGCTGCTGTAAATAAGAAGTGGGTGCATCATTCTAAACGCCCTCCAATTCAACACACAAACTGCCATGCGCAAACTCTTTCTCTATGCGAAACCTCTCAACAACTTTGATATTTTTATTTTCTTTTTCTGCCAACACATCTTCAGTTTGGATAAACAGCACCGTGAAGGCAACCGGTGACATCTTCAGTTTGGATAAACAACACTGTTGCTGTAGAATCAACCGACTTCGGAGCACCTTCAGTCTAGATATGATGTATTTCCAAAATTTTGTACCTCTATCTTTTTTTATTTATCAAATACTTTGGACCTCTATCTACCAATCATCATTAATAAAGGGGTCTTTTGATATGGGTCTAATTTTATAAGCCTGTTTTAAATGAAATCCACTAATATTACATAAGCATAAGTGGGGCCTAGTAAGTACAACAATCATCCATGTCAGCAATTAAAATGCACATAATTTACAAACAAAATAACAACAATTGCCATTAAATGGGTTATCAAGTCTCTTGCAGATGAATTACAACCCAAATTAATCTCATTGTTTATTCAAAACCTTATCCTCCTATCTTTCAAATTGCTTTGTGTATCCAGCTGAATCCAAATTTGAATTCTAAATCCGTATGAAGATATGAAAGCTATAAATTTTCTCCCAGTATATGATGAAAATAGAATAGGCGAATATCTGATTCGGGTTTCCTGGTATACCTGGAGAACATGTATTGCAACTTCTCGGAAGATTTCATTTTCGTACATGGTCATCTGGTTTTGTTTTTCTAATTTTTTGGTTTGGTGATTTGGGCTTTGTTTTTGTAGTGTTCGTTACCTGGATAACAGGTATTACACTCCCTCGATTTCAATACCAGTATTTGATAACAGGTGCTACTGTATCTTTTGCTCTAAATTTCATCTTCTTTTTTTTCACTTGAATTGTTCGAGATTTTAGAGTTTGATGACGGGTATAAATTGGTGGCCAGTGTTTACGACGCGTTAGTGAAGGCTTGTACTAGTTTGAAATCGATTAGGGGGGTTAAGAGGGTTTATAATTACATTATTAGTAATGGGTTTGAGTTGGATCAGTATACGAAAAACAGGGTGCTGCTTATGCATGTGAAATGTGGGATGATGATTGGTTCAATTTGTTTCTCTAGTTTTTTGGTATGTTGCTTTGGCTTTTGACTTTTGTGGTGTTTGATACCTAGATTACAGGTACTACAGTTCATCTCTTAATAATTGGTGTTTTAGTATTTGGAACTTTAATAATTGGTAGTTTAAATTGATACGTCGTTTATCTTGTAGAGTTGCTTTTAGGATAATTAGTTCAGATTGTTAAATTAGTCTCTTTTTAACATTACTTATATAAATATGATATGTAGTTTGGCTTGATATGTTATCATTTGGGCGTTATTTAGTATGTTTTGGAATAATCATGCTTATAGCAAACTTTGTATTGCTTGTAGAGAAAAAAAAAAAAGATAAGACTGGAGTACAAGTCTGACCTTTTAAAGTTTCGTCATGTTATGGAAGAAATGAGACTTAGTGTGACAAATGCGCATCTTGAGTTAATGAATCGTACACCGTTCGGAAGGTTGTTCAAAGCGTACCACGAGAACTTGATCATTGATGGTGTTTGCAGGAAATGTGATGCGAATATTGTGTCTATATTGAAGTGCTACAACCCAGTACAAAAAGCATTTGTTTCTGTGCATTTGTTTTTTTGAATAAAAAGAGAAAGAAGTATATCAATGATAAATGATAGAAAGGGATTAGGGGGATTAGGATAAAGTCTTCATGTAAAAATTCGCACAGCAAACAACAATAAAGGAGAAAACAATTATAATATACCTGACTTGAAAATTAAATGGCATTCAATTTGCTGTGTTTTAGTCCTTTGGTAGACGAAGAAGGTTAAGTATCACCAAACAACAATGTAAAAACACGATCATAAAATTGTACCTGGAGAATAGGTCTCATGAAGAAATATGCATGTATAGAACACATCTAATTTGTATAGAAAGTTAAAAGTGATTAAGCCTTCCTTAAAAATAGATTGATAAGAAATTCAAATTCAAAAATTATTATCAAGAAATCGGGGAGAAAGATGAAGGAAACTACTAAACAATGAATTTGAATGCTGATGAAAAATTAAAACATGGGAAATATATGGAGAACGTGAAAAAGCTATAGGAGAGTAAAATAATAATAACAATGCAAAAAAAATCAACCTAATCAGAAAAATTGCTGACATGGAATCCTAGTCATTGGAGCTAAGTCAAAAGTAACTAAAAATTGGATTAATCCTAATGTTGAGCTGTAAAATTGGACATACTTCAAATTTCCCCTTAATAAAAATGCTTTTAAGTTTTCCAAACAAGGGAGAGAGGAAAGAGAGACTAGTGGGGCCAAACCTTAATACGTTTTATTTTTTTTATTTAAGTAATAGTGGAGAAACTAAATTTGAAAACAAAATTTCATAAATTAAATAACATGGAAGTTGATGGTTGGATTATTACTTAAGTGTTGATGAACTTGCTCATTTCCAATTGGTGACACATCATTTAGCTTGTAAATTTTATCTACAAATTTAATATCCCTAATATTATTCTTCTTTTTATTTTATAACGGGTGGGTTGGTGTCAAGTCATGTTTAGTGGTATCTACCGATGAATTTTTCTCCTAAAGGTGGACCGATCCATTTTCTGCCACCGCATTCCCCTCCATCAAATACAATATAGTAATAATAATCTCAGGGACACTTATATTGTTTCCTTTTTTGGTTTGCTTTGCAATAAAAACGCTTGTTAATAGAATCTTATTTGTCTGGAAAGGCTTTGTACCTTGTACAACACAATATATGAATGTGATGATTCAACCAGTTGAGAATCTTCCTTCAACTATGAGCAGTACTACCCTTCTTCTTCATCTCATCATGCGTAATTACATCCATATCTAGCTTCCTTGCTGCTCTTATACACTTGAAACTGCTCTTACTTTTGGTCATGAACAAGTAAAAATAAGATAAAAAAAAATAACGAGTAAAAATAATACCCCACATCTAAACCTAAATTTAAATTGTGGTAGAAGTTATTTGAGGAAGATCATTAGTTTGTTCTTTGGGTTCCATTGCGAAACGTCAAATGGTCATGTTCAGATAGTCTTTTAATTTACCAAATGTATGAACAACTGATGTAACCGCTTTTTCATACAACGCTTTGAGGTATTCCCAGGTATACTCAACTACAACCTTCACAAACCAAACAACCCAGAAAAATCCGACGACCAGCCCTAAACCTGGTACAAGGATCACCACTTCTAAAATCAAGGCAAGAGTTCCAAGGAGGAGACTAATCTTATTGATGAATGATTCTGCCAAATCCAAATGAGGGCGAGCTCGCACATGGAGTATTCTAGAGCCAATTAGTGATCCGATATAAGCAATTAGTGCAACAATTAGGGACACCATAGTTAGGTAGTCTGTGTTGAACAGGGACTCATCTCTGGCTCCCTGCTTCAATTGGAGGAAACCGCCTAGTATGGCGATGAGGGAACATATGTATTTATCCACCTTTGTAGAACGTTCTTCGCTTGTGCTGTTCTACATATATAGTTAATGAGAAAATTAAATAGAATTTCATTAATGAATTATCTACAAATATATAATGATATGATATGGCATTAGGGAACATGTGTACATACAACGTCAATTAATGAATTTATCTCATTAGATGTTGATTGTATACATCACATGCCAATATAGTTATAAATTAATCAAGCCAACATATCATCTAAAATGAACTAATTGAAAACGTATGATATATCTATAAATTAATCAAGTCAACATATCTTGTAAATTCAACTAATTGAGAAAGTATGATATACCTATAAATTAATCAAGCCAATGTATCATTTGAAATCAACTAATTAAGTAGGTGAGTTGTAACAAGGTACCTAGCTAGCTGCTATTTTCTTCCATGTTTGTTAATAACGAATCGATCTAGAGTTCTAGACATTTGACGCTCTTAATTTCTCAAAATAATGCCTATAGTTATCAAAAGCTGATTTTTACAGATTATTTAATCAGTTCTTTTTGGTCTCCCCATCATTTTTGCCAAGTAAAAGGCAAAAAAATAAAAATAAAAATACAAGCAGAGTATACACAGTGCACTTACCCTTCCAGTTCGAGACGTAGAGGGACGTTAACGGCAATGTATGGGACACGATTCATCTGCGTATATATGATACTTCTGTACAGAGGAATACAAAAACAAAATTCAGATCGAAGACTTGTCAGTCGTCACTCCTTCACACACACACACAGACGCAGAAATACATTTACCCTTCCAATTCGAAACGTAGAAGGATGCTAACGGCAATCTCTGGGACACGATTCATCTGCGTATATATGATACTTCTGCCAATATGGGCCGTCAAGCTAAAGACAGTACTTAAGATGGCAGCTTACTATTGAACCAGAAATATGATTTTGTGAGTGAAAAAATGCAGCTCCGCTTTGCCGGGAGCTGTGCCGGAGAGGAGACTCTTCTCAATTCTATTTATAGACGAAAAAACTGAAGGATTGCGCTGATTGGTCATCACCCAAAATGCTTTTTCTAATTGCCCTCCTTTCCCTCCTCTTTGTCTCCTCTCTGATTGGAGGGGATCCGGTGCTCCTCCTCTTTCTTCTTTCCCCTCCTTTCTCTCCTCTCTGATTCGTCACTCAGCCTCTCCCTGCTGCTAGGTGTTCATCTGTGATTGGTCAGCGCTGCTGATTTTTCAACAAGCAAGTTTTGTTCGCGAAGAAATAGGCGCGTTGCGGGGAGTTGTGGACCCATCACCGATTCACCATAGATCATCTTGTTGTAAGTTGTAACATTAATTAAGCCCAGATGCATCCGCATCATACAGCATCTTATTGTCAACTTTTACTTTTCGTTAATTCCTTCAAATATGATTATTGACTGGAAGATTATAATTACACACTCTAAATTACTTTCACCGTACTTTTTTAATTTTTTTAATATTTTTTATCAAATGTTATTAATGTGTAGAAAATATTAAATAATTAAAATAGTGTGGGAAAGTAATTTGAGGTGTGTGAATATAATCTCTCTTATTGAAATTAAAG
Source organism: Pyrus x bretschneideri (assembly GCF_019419815.1). NCBI lineage: Eukaryota > Viridiplantae > Streptophyta > Magnoliopsida > Rosales > Rosaceae > Pyrus > Pyrus x bretschneideri. The sequence continues at coordinate 3,280,324 of NW_025999424.1, read as the reverse complement.
CTCAAAGAGTATTATTGATATTGAAAGACATTTTCCACTATGGATCCCTCTTTCTTCTAGTCTATGGATTAAAACTTTATTTCTTTGTAGTTTTTGGTCAAGATCTTTCAGTTTTAATGAACGTTATTATTTTAATAATAAATTTTTTTCAAGATCCTCAGGTTTTAATGGTAATGGTGTATGAATAGGAACTTAGGAAGTAGGCGGTAAGTAGTCCAGTTTTAATGGTAATAATGTATGAATAGGAAGTAAGACTACTTCGAAACCCCTGGCAATTCTAAATGTTGGAAGAGAGGTTGAATATATTAACTTTTGCATCCATCATGCATGATGCATATGGGAAGAGGCGCTTTTTTTCTTGTACTACAAGTGATGTAAAGAGAGAGGGTTGACGAGATGGTATGTGGTACAGAATATCAGTAAATATCATGGCTCGAAACAGAACTTTTTTTATCCATAACTTGGACCTGGAAACAAACCATGGACTAGGGATAGACAACGGTTATGGCAGACGGATAATTGCTGTTACTTACGCATAACCGTTTATGCTTATGCCCGTATAACCGTTTACCGGTTGGGTAATTACCCAAACGGTTATACCCATACTCATAACCGTTTATAAATGATTAACCATACCCATAACCGTATACGCATTTAACCGTAACCATTTAATACCCGTTTACCCATTTACCCTGTTTAACCCGTTTATCTTTTTTTTTTTTTTTACCATTACCCCTTTTTCACCCGTCTACATGTTTTTTAACAACTTGAAATTTAGAAAAAAAATTGTCATAATTTTTTTTTTTTATAATTAAACACCGTTATAGATAACATTTATCATACATTTCCGTATTTTAATTTTTTAAGTCCTTATACCATTGAAATAATAGTTTACGAACGATATTTTTAACTGTTATCAATGAAGGTAATATAATATTTGCTAAGTATTCTTGGGTTATGAAAACTGTTTAGAAGATGGTATTCTTGGGTTATTTTACCCATAATGTAAAGTATTAACAGAATATATATAATGAGCTACATTATATTATAATTAGCTATAAAAACCATGCACTATAGTCAATAGCATTGATTTAAGTTTTGTCCGATAAAGAACATGGTTAGGAAAAGGATTACACTTATTGACCGTGAATCATGTCTTTTCGGCAACAATCAAAAGATGCAACATTCAAATTGAAGAGATGTGATTGTTGGGTTAATAACACAACTTTCCATCCCCTGTCAAACAGCAGCATATATATATATATATATATATATATATATATATATATTTAAATATTCAATATTACATATTACATATATAAAATAAATGGGTAAACGGTTATCCGTTTATAACCGTGGTTAATACCCATAACCATCCATTTAAATTTCACGGGTAAACGGTTATACCCATAACCGTTTATTTATCTAAACGGTAACTCATAATTGTAACTGTAAAGTTTAAATAGACGGGTAACCGCAGATATTTTGCCCATCCCTACCACAGACATTTAAAGTTTCGTGGTAAATAAATTAGTTTAACAACGGGCATAAATAGGTCCGTTGTTGAAGTGATTAAAATAACAACGTTCATTTAAAGCCTGCTGTAGTTTAGCTAAATATATCACGAGGCAAGTCTGTGATTGCAAAAAATTTAACTAACAGCTCCTTTTTAAATCTACAACGGGCTTTAATTATTATGCTTATAATTTCAATTTTTTTATTTTTTAATCAATCAATATAATAATTTAGATCTTTATCGAACCTCATCTACGGTTTTCAGACCGGACGCCGCCAACCACCAGGTCTACCCCATTCGCATATGTCGACGATTTCTCCGACCCCAAACTACTAATTTCTATCTCCAAAATCTCACTCCCTGTACATTTTCTTTGCCTTGTTTGCATATACTATGTGAACCCTAATTTTTCTATTTCTTTGGGCATCTCAGGTGCTCCCAATACTGGATCTTCGTCTTCTTCTCCAATAGAGAGCATGAGATTTGGCCGGCGTATGTCTCGGTGGATGAGATTTCAGAGGCGATGGCGGCTTTGGCACAATCGCCGTTGTCAGTCGAAATGGGAATCGATCTCCGAGATCGATTGAATTATGGGCGGCGAATTGATGGCGGAAAGAGGATTCATCTAGCCTAGCTTCCCTTGGATAACACTGTCAGCTCACTATCTCAGAACACACTCTAAGCTCTTCTCGATCTATCAGGTCAAAGTTATTTTTCTTCATTTTTTAGTTTATCCTCTTGTTTGATATTTTCCTATTATCGTATTGATTTATTCATAATGTTTCTGTTCCAGAAATTGGTCTGTGATTTTATAAATTGGTATAAAGAACAACATTTGGTATGTATCATGATTAAAATTCTGGGTTTTTTTTCCTGCAGGTTCAGTAGTAATTACTAGTTGTTTTGTTTGTTTTACAACTCTTTTTTACTGTTTCATTAGCTAGGAAGAATCAAATGGGTTCCAGTTAATTGACTAATCAATTTACTAAGAGTAATTTCAACTGGGACTTTAATCTAACTGTTGGTGGATGGAAATCCATGCCAAATAGGGTATATGTATGTCTGCATGATTGTGTTTGGCCAAGCTTAATGGTTTTGTGATGAGATCTTTCAATCCTCTACATTGTTTCAAGTATTGAATCCCCATAGGAGATCTCTGGATTCAACGTTGGACATGTCGATTTTTCTTTCAGGAAACATCCTGAGATGAAATTCTGGTGTTTAAGAATTTTAATATAAATTTTGAGTGATGTTTCATTCTTAAGCTTTGCAGTTTCCAGTTATATTTGCACAAAAGACTTGCAGACAGGGTAAACATTTTATTAATTTTTGGGCTAATGATTGATTTGGTTTATCGCATTGGTTTGCTTTATCTTATATAGTATATATTTGCAGAAATATATGTAGTGGCTCTATTCAGTAGGTTCATAATCGAATCATGTGTTTATTTTCTTAAAGTGCTTCCCGTATTATAATTTGTCAAGAGTTCAATTGCCAAGGAATACATTCATAGAAAGGTTTAGAGGCAGAAATTGTACATAAAACGCTAGTTTTAGAGGTAGTGCGGTTGAGAAGAATATCTAGAAACTTAATGATTGTAAGTAAGTTCTTGGCTGCGTTTGCTCCATTCTCTGCATATGCAATGCTAATTTTGCACTACATGCTCTTGTTGGAGTTAATTTTGTACATCTGTGCAAGTCTTTACTGATTAATTTTTTTTCTTCATGTGTGGACTGTTGGAGACTATGCAGATGCTTATGTCTATGCAGATAGAGAGACAACAATTGATGAGGCTCAAGCATTAGGTGCAGTATTTCACTCTCGAAGTCCTTTAATTGGTGGTGTTCAAAGAAATGTAAAGTCTTCAAGTGACAATGTTCTGTTTGGTACCCTCATGGATGGTTTCTTATTTCTCAGTAGAACTCATTGGTTCTATGGTTAGCTTTAGTGTACAGCTTGTAATATTTCAGTTAAGTGATTTTGTGTAAAATTATTATATTGTAGTAAATGTGGAATTTTGTGTATATATATATATTGGAATTTTTTTATAAGGGGCGTTAGCTGTTGTTAATGTATAATCCACGACGGCCATAGCCTGTGGTGTTAACCCGTGGTAGAAATCAAGACTTTCTATCACATCTAGATTACTAACGAGCATCATGTCCGTGGTGGATTGTAATCTACCACGGGCATTCACCGTGGTTGATGAGCTTTTTTTCTTATAGTGGAATGGATGCAAAAATCAACGTTAAGTACTGGACTTCTTCCTAACCTTGTGATTAAGCGCACCAGCATGGATACCCATTGTTCTGGGCTCGAAGGCTCGTGCAGCTTATGTTACACTCTCAGTTCAACAAATTCTTATGTAAACTTATTTTGATTAATCATACAAGTACACTCAGAATACCACAAACCAAATTAAGGATGACTCAATTTGGCATAATTTGTGTACAATTACAACTCCACGGCTTAAAAAATCCGAGGAAGATCCATGCAATCCGATGCACTTCTGTTATTCTATGGAAAGGACTGCTCTCCATGTTTAGGTTTGAGGAACAGGAGAATTATCAATCGGATATCTTTGCCGTGGTGGGCGCCTTGTCCTCTTACCCCGACAGGTTAAGTTTCTCTCCTCAGGTCCCTGCAGCTCGCATTTTGGTTGCTCAATCTGGGGCCGGCTAACTTCAGCCACACTAGTAGATGGAGCAGTAGTTCCCATACGCTTTCTCCCCCTTCCCCTACCACCCTTACCGGAATTTCTATGTGACAAACTTGACTGCCAACTCCCACCAGATTCCTTAATCAACCCTTCAATTATTTGAAGATCATCAGTCACCTCATTTTGTGACAAAGAAGCAAGACCGGGAAGTACATCTCTCCGGAAGTCCTTCCTTTGCCTCCCCCTCCTCGATTTGCCTCTTTGTGGCCGTTTTGACAATGTCCCTTCCTCTATGAGGTTGTCTGAATTTGGAGGCACGTAGCATGGCTGCTCTTCTTTGGTTTCCACCAAATTTAATATCATGTGCTCAAAATAGTCCATGTCAACGGGAAAAGCCTCTTCATCACAGGAAGTTGGCTTAACCTCTGCCGCACTTCCATTGTCAAGATTTCCATCATGTGAAGAAATTACTTCTGCAAACCAAAGAAGGGAGTCGTTTTCCAAAGCTTCCAGATTGCAACAAGTGGCATTTTCCTGCATCTTGGGAGCTTGAGATGCTGAGATGGCAACTAGAGCCTCGGCTGCAACTCTGATAAGGCCCTCATGAGGTGAGTCAAGAAGTTCCTTACGTCTTCTTTCAGTGGAATCTTCCCCATATATATTTGTTTCAACTAGCACCGGTGCCTCCAAATCTATCACAGTTTCTGTCCTCATAATTGAGGAAGCGGCAGTCGTTTCAGTTTCTTCTTCAGTTAAACATCTATTTAAATCTATTTGGTGTCTTGAACCAGAATTCTCATTTGAAAATCCCTTGTCTAGAATCAGACTGTCTGCTTTCAGTTGCTCTCTACATATGCGTCTGCTTTCAATTTCTTTGGAAGATTCGCCATCACAAAGTGGCACTGCTTCAAGCCAATGCAATCTTCCTTGTCGGCTTTCTTGGTTCCTCAGCCCATTCAGAGAAATTATATTTTGTTCACAAGCTCCTTCATGCAGATATTTATTAGAAGGAACATCATTCACATCAATAGCAGGTTTGACATCCACCCGGTGACCTGACGCTGAATGGTTCCCTTGGCTGGCAAGGCTCATTGAGGGGTGACAAGCCTGTAATTCATTGGCCTCCAACTTACCGCGGAAGAAAAAACCGCTTTGGTGTGACACTTCGTCTTTCAGACTGGGAGTTGACGGTATTGAATTACAGTCTAGAAGCAATCTGTCTTTGGTAACTTCACGGCTTTGTGGCATCATGAGTGAAGCGCTATTAGATTGTGTGGAGGTATTAATGGAAGTGCTTACTTGAATCGATGTTAAGTTCTGGCTTAAGCTACTTGGAGGTATTGTCCAATTAGGAGATGACTCGGAAATGGCTGCATCAGATTGGGAAGTCATAGCAGATGAACTTATATCGCTTTCAGAGATTTCTATACCAAAAAGTGTCCTCTTTATTCGTTTCTCTGTTTTATTCTGATCAGAAGTGAAAACCTTCGCAGGAGGATCACAGGGTATCCTAGCTTCGTTTTCTGATGATTCACATGGCTTATTAAAATCTTGAAGACCAAACTTTCCGCCAGAAGAATTTCTTGTTTGCTCTGAAAAAAAGCATATCAATCCGTTAGTCCAAAATGAATAGAACTGCAACCCTTTGTAAGATGTTCCAATCTTGAGCTTTATTAGCAGTAAAGTAAAGGATGGAGGAAACATGATTAACTACTTGTTTGGTGATGTCGGTAAATGGTAAGAAATTCACCAGGGACATATTCATGTAGTCTAATTATGAAATAGCTAAGAGTGTTTCTTCTCAAAAAATGAATTCTAGAGACAGACTCCTCGCCTGACCAGCATGCATCTGATAAGAGCCGTATGTGCAGGCAAGAATTTGAAAGTAATGAAACTTGTAATGCGGTAAGATTGAACAGTTATGGAATTTAGAGCTTAAATACAAAATCCGAATTACCAACGGAAATAAACACGAAATAAGATAACTAGACCCTTACCATCTCTGAGAGCATTTGTTGACCACTCTTTTTGGATTTCATTCTTTAAATGCAGATCACCAACTCTTCCATCCTTCCCCGTTTGTGGGTTTTCAGGGAATTTCTTTGCAAAAGGCCACATAACTTTGTACGCATTTGCAGATAAAACCTGCCTTTCTATCTCCTCTTTGGAGCTCGGTTGGTTGCCAGACATTATGACAGAAGTTGAAGCAGACACTTTGTCTATCTGAATAGGTTCATTCAGATCAGCCAAGCCAATGCTTCTTACTAAATGCAAACCAGAGCTCGACACACTATTGTTATAGCCAGATTTGTCAGTTCCCGACCCCAAACCTCGTTCTGGTTCTTCTTCATCACTGAGGTATTCATCGGCTGGAAGTTCAAGATTGAACAATCTTCTTCGAGGCTTCTTCACTCTGGAATCCAAAGATTCATGGTCCTTCATCCCTACTCTACTCTGGCTGGGGAGACTGCTGTTTCGCAGGGTTTTTCCAATAGAATCACAAGGAGATTGGCTGATACAAGTACTCAATGTAGATTGTCTACCATAACTGGAATCCACCAAGGGTAAATTAGAAATATGCCAACTCTTTCTGTCATCTCCAGTCGGAAAGCTGGATGATGAGAAAGTTGATTGTGATATCCCTGCTACTTTTTTATGTTTGAGAAGCTCTTTGCTTTTGATTTCGTTCATCAGGTCCTTTTGCCTTTCGTAGAGACGATGGAGTTCATTGAGCTGAATAAGAAATCACAGACAAAGGCAAAGGCATTATACTATTGGCTAACGAATTTGAGCACTCAAAGTTCGACACTTTCCTACCAACATAAAACCGCTATTCAATCTTTCTAAATACTACGATAAGTTCTATGACCATTACTACACCTTAGAACTCAACAGATATAGGTTCTAGAATATACACCTGATGCCTGAAAATTGTCTCATGCTTCAGAATAGTTTGCCTCAGTTGCTCCTTATCGTGTTCGTGAAATCCATCAATAACTGGCCTTGTCAAGAACACTTCGTATTGTTGCCCATTGTTCAAGTTTCTGTTCTCGTGGAGTAGGGACCAGCTCCCATGGCCGACATTGCTGCTTAGATTCTGTATGGAACAATATCCCGGCAAATACATCTTCGACTGCACTTTAGTTCCCATTCCTGCAATTAACCCGAGAAGCATTAGCAAAGTTCAACTTGGAAACAGTGAGAATTCAACTTAGCCTCGGTACTGTCAACACAATCAGCAGAACCACATCATCAGATTGCAAACAGAAACTCGCTCACTAGTTCCGAAAATTTTCAGTCGTATTTCACATCAGAAAACTAAATAACTAAGAAAGCAGAAATCTTTACTCAGCAGATAGAGTAAACCAGCAAGAACTCGCGAAATGCCTAGCTTTTAACACATAATTCAAAGTTGCATTTCATTTTCTAGTGATTATCATTAATCCTAGCTCCACGTTAGCATATTTCAACCCAATGTTCCTTTCCTGTCCATGATCCATCCAAGATTCTGGTCAAAAAACGAGGCCGAATTTTCTCGAAAGGAAAGAATTTACAATCTTAAGTTACAAGCAACTCTTAAGTTACGATTCGAAATTTGAGTTATGACCGTTCATCTTACGGATTAAGAAATAAACACAGTCCAAAATCTAAGCCTTGATTGAAAAACAGCAGAACCAAAGATATTAAATTATATATACATACATACATATATAATTATATATAGAGTCAAATATACAAAGAAATTTATAGAAGAAACAGATTACAGATAACTAAATTACAAATTAATCTGCAGACTAAATTAAAAAATTGAAAATTAAAACAGAAAATTGAAAATTACCTCATATGGTTTATAATCTTCCACAAGGCCTTCTCAGGATTGCCCTACAAAGTCACCAAAATTTCCGACGACCCACAAACCAATCCAACTCCATCAAACTTCACAGCCGCAATACAAAACAGCAGCAACAAAAGTAGGTACTTCTGTTCTGAACTAACATTAAACAATCAGGAAAAAAAGAAAGAAAAAAAAAACCTGAGATTACTGTCACAGAGCAAATCAGATCTGCTGCTGGAGCAGAATCTGACGAGAAAATCAGAGAAAGATGTTTCCTTTTCAATTTCCCATATCCCAAACACAGAAAGATCTTTCCTTTTTAATTCCCCCACACTCAGAGAACCCAGGAACCAACAACAACAAATGACTTGTTCAAGAACAACAATGACTTTAATTTGTCAACTTGTGGTCTGCACATTTATTCTAATATTATGCCCCCCACCCTCTTTCTTCTTCTATGGCTTTTGCTCCAATGATTTTTTCCCACTTTTAATATTACTTTTTTTATTATGGGTTTTTGAGGAAATGTGAGATAAAGAAATATTCTCTCGGTCATCCATGACCAACGAATACATGATTATTTATTTTTGAATTTGATATAAAGGGTACAAACATTCATTTAAGTTTTTTATTTAAATTGGTTTTTGAGATTGATATAAATTTAAAATTAATAATAGTACTTTGAGATTATTCATCATTAATTATTTATATCTTTTAATTTAAGCGAGGTTTTTCACGGAATGGTCAAAACAATTGACAATGGATAATCTAATAGATTATTTCTATTAATTTTAAATTTTAAAGACAAAAATAAGGAGTTCTGAGTCTTCTGACAATTTTAAAAATTATTTTAATTGAAAAAATAAAATAATATATTTTTAATTTTTTAATCTCAATTTTTAATATTAAATTCTTCGTCAGATGATAATACATCTTCGATTAGACCAAGTTATGAGAGAACGAGACTCGTCAAAGACATGATCATTTTTTTAATTATATTAAATTTTGCTTTTTCAACATTTTCTAGATTCTCTCCACCTTCCATGCTTATTGGGTGCAATTACAATTATATTCAGAAAGTACTTTAAAAGATGGAGACAACTGGGTTCACTGAAGCAACAACCTAACAGTTTCCGAAAGTGGCCGATCCCATAGAATCATTCGATCTGCCTCCGAGTGTGTTATCCACGCTAGTTATCGTGTTCCGCCACGTAACCAACCGTGACGTTTGATGTCTGACGTGGTCGTGTGTCTGTTCCACTTGCGTTGAAAGGAGCGTGGCTCCATTGTCATTTGCTTCAGACTTAACAAATATGAGAGAGAAATTTGAAAAGTGCAGCTTTTTGTATTAAATTTTTATTTGCATTTTTCCACACAATTTAAAATTTTGATTGCTTTTTTGGATTTTGCTTTTGCTTTTTTTGTTTTTTTGGTCCAAATCCGATTGGTCAACTGGAAGACTCAAGACTCAAATTCTTTTGGAAATTTAATTTTAATTTCATCCTTAATATTCAAATATATTTGCATTTTGGTTTTTTTTTTTTTTGTGCACAATATTACTACAAATTGACATATTAAATACCATGCTGATCAACAAATCACAATGTTACATCTACTAATTTAGTCATTAATTCAAATTATGTCATATCCTGGCCCGGACCCCTACCACATCTCAGGCTCGACTCCACCGTAGCACGATATTGTCCGTTTTGGGCCCCGACCACGCCCTCACGATTTTGTGTCTGGGCACTCACACGAGAACTTCCCAGCGGGTCACCCATCCTGAAATTGCTTTTGCACAAACTCGCTTAACTTCAGAACTGCGAAGCTAGTGAGCTCCCAAAAAGCCTCGTACTAAATGGAGGTGGGAATGTATATATAAGGCTTAGAGGATCCACTCCCCTGGGCGATGTGGGATGTTACAAATTAGCATCCTCGTTAGGGCTGGGTGTGGTTCAAAACGGTGCAGTATTTTGCCAAACCTGAAATTTCAATTCAGTTTAATTTTTTTTGGTTTTTTTTAGATTTCGGTCTTTTTTCTATTCAGTTTTTTCTGGTTCTGTTTCGGGCAGATTTGGTTTTTTTTTTTTTTCTTTTCTTTTTTGCTTTTTTTTTTCCTTCAATAGCAAGCAAAAAAAAAAAAATCCTTAAAAAACAAAACTTCCAATGGAATCAAAGACAATGACAATAAAGGAAAAACACTTATTAGTCCAAATTTCCAATAAATGCAATGAGAAATGGAGCACCCAAACTCCACTGGAGAAGCATTAATTAGTCCATAAACTAACAGAAACAAGCAACAGACAGCTAAAGGTGAGTAAAGGCTGAATGAAAACTTACAACAGACACCCAATGGGGTTTGGTCTAGTGGATAAAAGCAGGCTAGGCCACAAGTTGGGCGGTTCTTCTGTGTACCATCCTTAGGGAGGTCAGGGTTCGATCATCCGCTTGTAAAAAAAGCTCTTAAGGAGAGTTTTCCAGTAAAAACAGCGACCCGACTCGGAGTGGTAGCCCACTACTACCATTTTTTTTACCAAAAAAAAACTTACAATAGACCAAAAAAAAGCGTGCCAATACTCAGCACATTGGCATCCAAACCAGAAGCAATGCCTGTAGCTACCCAAGAAACCAGTTTTGACGATCCAAGCATCTTTAGAATGGTCAGGTGTATAGCATATTGAGTGCCCAAATCACTTGTAAAATCAACAGGACCGGAATCATAGATCTGTCCTGTAATACACCTTCTGACCAATTGATATTCAGCCTTCACAAAGTTAAGATAACCCATAAGAAGAGAGTTCCAAAAATGAACATATGGGATCAAATGGGCACTACGAATAAAATACAGCATGTGTTTTAACAAAAACTAGAAAGAAAACATACCGGATAATGCTAAACATCACAAATTCCATAAAAAATCTGCAGTTACATTTAAAGTTATTACAGAGTACAAACATTGAAATAAAATGAGAAAACTTACCCCAAATCCAAAAATCAGCTTATTAGTGCCAAATACACTACTCACAAAACTTACCCTAAAAACCTTGTACATACAAGCTTTTGTACCAACAAAAAGAGCCACAAAGACTACAGAACATGGCATAACCTGTAGCTCATGCATACCCAAAATACATAAATAAATAACAAGACACTCCATAGAGTAAACTTCGAAATTCGAATGGGATGGGATTTTACACCGTATAAGACTTCGGTTTTTTCTCGCTATTAGGCGAGTAATACACATACACACACAACTAACCACACAATCGTTGGCCCGGGAATCGGATCATAGCTCCGTATTAAATATATGCATCAAAATCTAAAGAAGCAATGAATAAGAAATTGGCAAGCTGGGAAGCAAGCTGACCTTAACCAGCCCATTGAGAATAACAAAGGCGAACGACATGGCCTTTTCAGGATAGAATCTACACAAAATCTCATCACCAGAGCAAAAAAATAAGCTCAAAATGCAGCAAAATTGAATAAAACACCAATCTTTAAGCACATCCATGAATCATAAACCAAATATCCAAATACAAGCAAATCCATGAACGATTCAGCACAAAAAGAATTCTAAAAATACGTCTCATGCATGTTACGTTATGTTTGGGTGGTGAGCAAATGCGAGAGAAGTGAGATTGTGAGACTAACCTTTTGCTATCAAGACTCGAAACAGCAAGAAGAATCTGACGGTGAGTTGCGAGAAATTGAGAGTGAGAAGGGTCACGCCGTTGCAGGTCGCCTGGGATTCAAGATCGAGAGAGACAAAGAGTTTGAGAGAGACTAAGAGTGATTGAAGTTGAAGATTGAGATAGAGGGAGAGAGAGAGAGAGAGAAAAAAAAGAGAGAGAGAGAGAGAGAAAGAGAGAGAGAAAAAAAGGATGAGGCTTAGGCTACGTGAAGGCCTCGGGGTTATTGGCTTGGGGGGGTAAAACGACACTGTTTCTAGAATAGGATTATTAATTAATAAATAACTACAAAACAACGTCGTTTGAAGAACTTCGGTTCGGTTTTGTTTTTTCGGCTTTGGTTCGGTTTTCAGTTTTTTCCAACCCACCCATAATCCTTGTGGCAATCAAATTTTATGTACTCATTTTGTGTGTGGTCTTTATGTGGCCTCTATTATTGATTGATACATGTTAACTTTACGACAACAAAGTTAAAAGAGTTAAGTATTCACACGTGTCAATGAATGATAGAAGTCACATAGTAACCACGTACAAAATGAGTGCAGAAAATTTCATCTCATCATCATGAGTTCTTAACCATAGAACTTGTGGAAACGTAGAACTCAGTTTAACCATTTATCCAATCGGTCATTTTAAAAGAGGAGTTGACGTTATAACTTTAATTTATAAATTAGCAGAACAAAATAATTTGAATGAATGATTATGGTCATGAATTTCTTTTTAATATTCTCGCAGATTTAAACATTACAATTAGGCTATACTAAAGTTCTCCCTTGAAAAATAAGAATCATACTTTATTATTTTTAGATTGTTTTTTGATAATTGAATACGCAGGACCACGCTTGGCATGACAATTTGCATTGTTCATTAAGTACATAGGGTGAGATCTATAATAAGATTCATACTTCTTATTAGTCAACACTTGTCAATTATCTACATGACTGTTACATACGTAAGCGACTGATACTAGCATTCTTGAACACGAACGACAAAGCAAAGATACAAACACAAACTCTAATATCCGACGACCACAAACGGATTTCACCGGACCTTCCGACGACCCATAAGCCCAAGGACCTTCTCCCAAAGGCCAACACTTCCCACACTCCTCAAATCAATCACACTTGGGCTACAAGCTACCACAGTCCAATAACCAGATCTTATTTCATCCTTCAACTGCTCTTTCTCCCTCCCACAACACCCATAAAAAAACCTAAACTCCCCGAGCCCAACCATATTCCTCTTCACCATCTCAGCTGCACACCCTACACTTTCCTTTGTCCCATAGTACAACCCCTTCATCACCTCATCAAAAACTCCACTCGTCCCAACTACATCATCACCCCCTTTGGGCCTCACTAAGAACAAACCCTCCTCCAACAGCCCGCCGAAGAACAACGGCGGTCCAAGAACGTGCCCGCCACTTCCAGAGTGGTCGATCACGTTTCCTTGATCAACATGAGGGATGGCCGGTTGAGTATGATGCCCGACGATTCCAATGGCCCAGTACCAGAATGACCGTCCTTTCGAATATGTGGACCCCGTCGAGCTTTTCGGTTACAAGGAGTAGGCAGCCCTTTTCAGGCTCGTGGATTGCGTGAGCCCATTTGTCACCAACAGTGATGGGCTTAGGTTGATCCACCAGAGTGTCAAGATCAAGTGAGGAAGTAGAAGTGGGCTCTTTTGGCCTTGATTTCTCTGCAACTACCAGTCTTGCTATGAATGATCGCCAATCTGCATCAATGGAAGGTTTGTGATCACCGTTGGATGGCGTTGATGACTCCCCGCGGCTACCTATCATTCGACAGAAACCCCGTTAGAATATGGACGAAGAGCACGGGATTTTTCCCTGCTTGAAACAAAAAGGCAATACAACAACTTACATGTTATTGAAAATGGAATCCCAACTCTTTTGGATTGAAATTGAGTGAAATTTCTGTTGGAAGAAGTAACAATGTTGGTGAAGGAATTTGAGGCAAGAAAACAAGCTTCCATTGATGAACTTTTGACGTCGATCAAAGCTTCACATATGGCAAGAAAAAAAGAGCAGATCATACACTCATATATAAGCTAATAATATATGCAAAGACTGAATGAGTGAGAATAAATGTGCACCCTCTTCACTCTATTCCACAGTACTAAGTGACTTATCTCTTCACTTTATTTATTTCCTTATCTCCTCCTATCTCTAGTCCTTATCTACTCTCTTCTATGATAGTTTTCTCTCTCTTCACTCTTTTCCGTCTTTCTTTCATCCCTTCTCTCCATCTTTCTCTCTCATAAATCCTCACAAAAACGAAAAATTAAAAATTATACAGTACCATTGCCGAATATTTTCAAGTGTCTTCTTTGCAAACAAAATAAACATCAATACTAGCAGAACTTGCGTTTCCTATCCGAAATAGAAATCGCCCAACCAAATGAAACAGCAACATATTTCTTCACCAATCAGTGATAGCTTCTCAGCAAGTCCCAAGTGGTTATTGAAACTTTATGAGTTTGCCACCGGAAACTCATACAGGAAATAAGACATTGAGATGAGTTTAGCAGCTCTCAAAACTTAATATAGAATATTGATCACTATATCAAGTTTTCATTTCATTTAATTTTGTTCATTTCTCCCTCCTTCCTCCCACAATCTCCTCTCATCCCTCTCCCTTATTTATTTTTCTCATATATTTTCTATCTCTAACACAAGAAAAATATCGGAAAAGCAAATTAAGTTAATTACCAACTCTTTTCACGAAAATTAGGATTTCATTGACTGAATCTTCTTTCTCACATATTACCACTTCGCACTCAACTAATCATAAGCAGAGTTCAATAAAGTCCAACTCACAAAAAAAAAAAAAAAAAAAAAAGGGAAAAAATAATGAGTAAAAATATATAATACCCCAAACCTAAACCTAAACCGTGGTAGAAGTTAGGAAGCTCATCCAATTGTTCTTCTAGTTTCGTTGCGAAACGTCGAATGACCATGTTCAGATGCTCTTTCAATTTTCCTAATGTATGAACAATTGATGTAATTGCGCTTTTATACAATGTTTTGAGGTATTCGCTGGCGTACTCAGCTACAACGTTCACAAGCCAAACAACCCAGAAGAATAGGGCGACTATCCCTAAACCTAGCACAAAGATCACCACTTCTAAAATCACGACAAGAGTTCCAAAGAGGAGGCTAATCTTATTGATGATTGATTCTACCAGATCCAAATTAGGGCGACCTTGAACATGGAATATTTTGGAGTCAATTAGTGATCCGCCATAAGTGATTAGCGCAATGATAAGTGACACAATAGTTGAGTAGTTTGTGTCAAACATGGACTCATTTTTTATTCCCTGCTTTAGTTGGATGAAGATGCCTAGCATGGTGATGAG
Source organism: Pyrus x bretschneideri (assembly GCF_019419815.1). Classification (NCBI taxonomy): domain Eukaryota; kingdom Viridiplantae; phylum Streptophyta; class Magnoliopsida; order Rosales; family Rosaceae; genus Pyrus; species Pyrus x bretschneideri. Next base: position 3,265,247 of record NW_025999424.1, on the reverse strand, counting down.
GGAAGAGATATTTTTATGTAATACATTTGTAAAACGTTCTTGACTTGTGCTGCTATACATGGTTAATGAGAAAATTAAATGGAATTACATTAATGAATTGTCCATAATATCTAATTTAATCTTAACTAATAAGAAAATGTTAAGGAGACTGCATTTATGTACCATCTAACGTGCTAAGTGATGTGTACATGTCACATCAATTAATAAATTTATCTCATTGGATGTTGATTGTAAGCATCACATGCTACTGAATATGTGATTTCTTATTCTAACTAATAACAAGAATGAGAACGTATGATATATCTAGAAATCAATCAAGCCAATATATCCTCTGAAATGAACTAATTGAGAACTATGATGTATCTATACGTTAATCAAGTCAATATATCATTCAAAATCAACTAATTGTGAACATATGATATATCTATAGATTAATCAAGCTAATATATCACTTGAAATCAACTAATCAAATAGGTAAGTTAGTAGAATTGTACACCTAAATACTTTCTTGTTTCTTATTCACCAAAAATTTACAATATACACACATAGAAACCTTACAAGAAAAACTATAAACACAATATATTTCTTCCTAATAAAGGACTCCTACTATCTATTCTTAAGGACTCTCAAGTTAACAGTAACAGGATACCTAGATAGCCGCTATTTTCTTCAATGCCTAGACTTTTGAAGAGCTGAGTTCTTTATAGATTAACTTCTAATTAATCAGTTTTAATTTCAACACAACATCGTTTATAAGTTTACATACAAGGTAATGTTGTTTTGGATGCCTACTCGTCGCATGGCCTCTTCCACATTGAGTTGAATTTTCGTAACTCGGTATTCTCATGATGTGGCAAATGATTTGTACTAATGTGGTAAAAAAAATGTAGTCTTCTAACATATTTTCCAAATAAAAAGGCCAAAAAAAAAAAAAAAAAAAAAAAAAAAAAAAAAAGAGGCAAACAAAGTATACAGTTACCCTTCCTGTTTCGGACGTAGAGGGACGCTAACAACAATGTCTGGGACACGATCCATCTGATGCATAGAGGAATACAAAAATAAAATTCAGATCGAAGACTCGTCACACCTTCACAACCACACAGACGCAAGAGCCCTGTTTTCTGTTTTTTTTTTTTTTTTTTTTTTTTCCTTTTCTATATTTCCAGCAAAAGAGAACTTGGGGACGAAGGATATGGCCAATTGCGGCCGTCAACTTAAGATGGCGATCAGATATTCAAGTAACAATGGTATAAATCAAGTTTAACCAAAGTTTTTGTGACCTCCATTGCACTGATTTGTATGCAGAGAGCTCTTCCCTTCTTGTTCTAATGTTCTTGTCCTTGTTAAGTAAACTTGCCAAATGATTTTTGCGTGGTTGTGGGGAGCGGCTTCTACAGGTGCGGCTTACAGTCGAATTAAACCTTGGTTTAGTTAGAATTAAGGCCTCGGTTAAATAAGAATTTAACCTTGGTTAAGTTAATGAGCAACTGGGCGGTGGCGCCCGCTGACTCTGCTGAGTCGAAAAATTTGTTTCCTTGGAGTAGATTATGTAGGATGATGGACCCTGTGGTTGGGCAGAATAACAAGATTAACCCGTCCAACCAGAATATGATATGATTCCCTCATATGGACCAATTCCAATGCAGCTATATAGTCCAGAAACCTCTGATATTATTTGTGTTTAAAAAAATAAAATAAAAGTTTCAGGCTATTTGTCAATTTTATGACATCGTGGTTCTTGATTTAAATATTTTTTTTATTTCTTGTTTGTTTTTTGTTACAAACGACAATATTATGTTATACTAGTATACTAAATTGGAGAGGAATAATGTGAATCCCATATGTAATAGATTGAAGAGGAATGTCCTCGTTGTTACAAGGTTAATATTAATGTTTGCATGCATTATGCAAATGGCGAAAGGTGCATTTTTCTAGTGCTTCAAGTACTATAAAAATTGAGAATTGATGAGAAGGTGTGTGTTACAGAATATCAGCAAATGTTGTGGCCGGAAACAAATTTATTTGATGAATACACCCCAAAAGTTAAAATCATAAACTGCTTCAGAGACTTACCAATGGGTTTCTCACAACGTCAATGGCAGCCGCCTTTCCGTTAACCATGCATGGTGCCCTCATCCAAGGGAATGTATGCCGTTTCTTTGCATGGGTCAAACAAGTTGTACTTGTCACTCTTGCTGAAAATGTTTTGCAAACCACCAACATATATACACAGCTGCGAGAAGAGGAGTAATTCCAAGGCTTGCATTGGAGGTGTAATCTTCGCAGCAACTTTCCTCCATCCATACTTTTCTAATATAACTTGACCGAGCAACATCATTGTGAACATTGCTATAATGCTTTTCCGGTGACAACTGAGAATCGCTCATAAAAGAACCTATTTGGCTTTGATCTGCTGAGCAAGGATTTGCAGTATAGAATCGAAACGACGTTATTTTTCCAAGCTAAATTCTTTAATTTGGCTTTGATCATCTAAACTAAGAATTGAAACTCATAGGACAATGATCAAGCAAACACGGAATAAGTGAAGTTCATGTGATGTGTATGTAACGAAGAGTGTATGTAGTAGTATGAGTAGTCTGAGAAAGTATGTGATGTACTAATGTCTATTAAGACAAATTATAATCGAAGAAGTAGATATGAAGTGTACTCAGTATGTAATGTGTATTCAACAATACTTGGAGTGTGAATAAAACAACCTTTTCTTTTTTTTCTTCTTTCATTTTTTTTGTCAGAACCCTTTTTGTTTTTAGGTTGGAGGGATTTGAGTGTGAGGTGGGGAAACAGGGTGAGAGGGTTTTATGTACACATGTAAGCAATTGGGCACGAGTTTTGCACTCATGAACATGTCAATATATCCAAGAGAGAACAGAAAAGTGTCCCCTAATATAGAAATAGTGGACCCCGTACATTTAGAATTAGACAAACTAGTAAGCCCTGCATGATACTGTGGGATTGAAAACCATATGAAAATTTTGTGTATAGCACTATTTACATACAAAAATACTTGATCTAGTTGGAGCCTTTGGAGTAAGAGTTGTGTCTGATATTTCCTTTGCTGCAACATCACTTATATAAATGTAAAAGAGGAAAATAAAAGTCTTACTAAAGATTAAGTAGTGTGGAACTTCGAATAATGAAAAACTATGAACTTGATACGAATAAATTTGAGATGAAGATATACATACAGTATTTTGGGACATGTGAAAATGATTTCGGAATTGCTTGAAGTTGCTTTGGTTTTCAGAGAAATGATAAGGGTACGGTCGAAATTTGAGTCAAAATTTAATACATTTTACTATGGAGCGTTTGTGTCATCACTAAGTGTAAAACAGAGGACAATTGAAGGCATTAATAAACACTTAAAATGCATAGATTAAAATTAAAGGCATTAGATAGATGTAAAATACACTAGCATTTATACCGTAAGTAATAATACCAACTTGCTTTAAAATTTGGATCAACTTTATGGTTTTCATGCATAATTTCAACAATCGGATTCCAGTGATGATGAGGGGTATCGATTTGACGCCTCCGAAGTGATCGCATTTCACAGTGGGCCCCACTCTCAAATTATCCTCACACTAATTGTGGGATGCTTTTGTGTAATTTCCTCGTATTGCATTAAGCCCCCTCTTAACCTTGAATTTTAGCTCCGGATGCATAGATAATGTGGTTGCTTGAACCTTCAAATTTGGGTCAACTCTCTGGTTATCATGCTTGAGTTTCATGATTAATGTAGTAATGTTATGTTCGATTCTTGTCAAACGTAAATTTAAATAACATTGTTATGGTCAACCAAGTGTGAGGTTGTCCACTCTCTTATTCTCTTAGTCTAAATAACATCGTTTATTTAAAAATAAATTACAAGCAAATTTGATGCTTATGATCTCAATGTCATTTTTTTGTGACTCAATTAATCTTTTTTATTAAAATGTTACATTCCAATACGAAAGAAGATCCTTCAATTATCTCCATATTTTGTGTAATTTCTTCATATTGCATTAAGCCCCCATCTTAACCTTGAGTTTTAGCTCCGGGTGCATAGATAATTAGATATTGTGATTTGTTTCAACTTTGAAATTTGGGTCAACTTTTTGGTTATCACGCGTAATTTCAACCATTGGTTCCTTAGTAACCCTACAAATGGGACCCACCCACTACCACTTACCGGAAATAGGATTCTCTTCTTCTGAGCATGAGATCAAGATCCTCCTAACTTACTTACATGGACTGTTGAATTTTGATCTAACGGTTAAAATTATTATAACTTTTAAATGAGTCCCTTGTTTGTAAGCGTTGAATCAAAATCTAACGACACGTATTGTTCGGTTAAAAGGATCTTGATCTCCTGCTTAGGAGAGGATCCGATTCCCACGTACAGAGTTACAGGTACGTACCCCCTTTCGGCTCTGAATCTTCCAATATAATGGAAAATGTCTCCTCAAATATCATTGGCGGTCCGAAGCCTTTTGACTCTGAATCTACCAATAATCTTCCAGTATAATGGAAACTGTATACTCAAATATCATTGGCGGTCCGAACACGGGCGGAGCCACCATAGGCTCAGAGCGAGCAGATTTGGCCCCTCATTTTTGTGTGTGAAAAGAAAATGTGCTCTTCTTGTTGTAGTATTAGTACTAACTGTTTCATATACTATTTTTATTGTTGAAAGAACATTTTCGATCATGAAATTTATGAAGATCGATTTTGAAATTGTATGAGAGACTAATGGATAAATGATAACATGGTTATTTTTGTAGAGAGAGATGTTTGATGGTATTGGTAATAATGTTATCATGCAACGTTTTCAAAACATAAAAACGCATCGATGGATATTGTGATATGTTATATGAAAAACCTTATGGACTAATATATAAGTGTTTTGTTTAGTATATTTTTATGCTTTTTAGTACGTAACTTTGTTATTTAAAGATGTCCCCATTTATATATATCTCTGACTTCATCCTCGGTCGAAGTCTTTTGGCTCTGAATCATCCAATATATGGAAAATGTGTCCTCAATTCATTGGCGGCCCCAAGCAATATGTTAGGTTCCTGTCGGAAGGTAATCATCGTAACCCTGTCAGAAATTATATATACTCGCTAACCAGAGTCTATTTCTGTGGAGAAATGGCTTTGTACAACACTGAGAGTATCATGATTCAAGCAGCTAGCAACCGACCTGCAGTGACTGCGAGCAGTAGCACCCCTTCATCTTTATCATCTCGCCATGCGTAAGTACATCCTCTATATCTAGCTTCTTAGCTGCTCTAATATACGTTAAACTACTACTGCATCTAGTCACATGAACAAGTGTTTTTGCAATCACACCTCTTCATGTTGTTTTAGAAAGTGGCCTTGTGGCCATGAACTTTCCAATGACATTGGATCTGCGACTATTTAGATTTCAAAATTACTTATATCCACTCTATCAGAATTATACTTGCAATTAACATATTTGTCACGTATAAATTTTAAGATTAGAATAATATACTTTTTAATCATTATATAATAATTATCTTTATAAAAATATTAATTAAATCAAAAATCTTAAAATGATGCATATAAATGATTAAAAACAAAGAAAAACTAACGTAAAGTTCTCAAAAACTTTAGTTTTTAATCAAAATGACAAAATAAATGTGTAAGTAAATAGTATTAGGAGTGACTTTTCAAGGTAAAAATATCATTAACGTTAAAAATGAACTGTACCGAGAGTGTTTCATTAAGATTCCCCAAAAACAATCCACCGTTTTTATTTTTTATTTTTTTTAGAGACGGTCTTTAAATAATAATTAAAAAATGAACAATTTTAATTATAAAATTCGTGGTAAAAATAGGTTAATCTCATGAGATAGATTAAGATGATGCACCTTATGGAGTTGATGAAAGTATTGTCCTTTAGATTAAACATATTAGATGTGTGGTAGAGTACGTAGGTGCAACCAGAGCTTTCACTTTGTCACCGCGTCGAGCTTAGAATTTTGTCTAAGAGGGCTTGAAATGGGATTACATAATATTTCCAACAAAAGAAAATGTAGAACTATAAAGAATAAGTACAATTTTTTTTCTTTGGCAAAAAATATGTAGAAAGTTCCAAACTTTGAGTATTTGATTTGTTGAATCAATGTTATTTAGACGTAAAATATTAACACACTGTAAATAGCTTTTCGATCGAATATTATGACTTACCTCTATTTTTTGTACAAGTGAGGTCATCATTAATCCACGCTGCATGCATGCTTTTAATTATAGAAAAACTAATGAAAAAGACTTGAAAACCTTGAGTTTTAACAAAAATGACAAAATAAATGGTAAAGTGAATAGTATCATGATTGACTTTTTAGTGTAAAAATGTGGTTTTTCGTTAAAGTAAACAGTACCGGAATCTTTTCGTTAAAATTCCCTTTAATTATTGGTTGTTCGTATTCTTTAAACAAAAATGTTATTCTATCATTTATTTGTACCTATTTGTATCATTTATCTGGTAGAGATAGGATCCACATGCGTTGTCAAATCCTACTTTTATTAGGGAGATAATATAAATGATGGTATAAATAAATGATAAGTATAACATTTACTCTAAAATTATATGTTAGAGTCTCACATTGAAAATATGAGAGATTTCGATTCTAAATCACTGAAGCCTTTTATGATAAAATTTAAAACCTAGTAATAGGTGCTTAAATTTGGACTGTATTGATGATGCTTGTGGTTAAACATGATACGCCTAAAACGTTTATCACTATAGACCTAGAAGAAAAATGCTTATAACCCAATATAATTTTCTAACCATATATTTATAATACATCACAAGCGAGGCTGGGGAACATTATCGTCAAGGTTCTTCAAGGGCATTGCACAAGCGTATTATCTTTGCCATCCCCACGCTAGCCGGGTTTATCCAGCTTAGGTACGGAGCTGGAGCTGCAGTATATCTGTTGTCCACGGAATACGGCGTGTTAGTGGCTTTGATTGTTGCTATTGTGGTTTACATCAGTTCATGGGCACTGGCAGTCAAGATATTCCCAGCTCGTGAAAATCCAGATTTGTCTGAGTTCATGGATAAGATTAGCCTCTCGTCTGGAACACTTGCCATAACCTTAGAATTGTTGATTATCGTTCCAGCTTTGGGGTGGTTCGCCATCGCAGCATGGAGCATTTGCCTTGTGATTGCAGTAACAAAGTCCTACCATGAAATTGCAGATGTTTTGAAAAGTTTGTATCAGAGAGCACTTGAACAGCTTCTTCAGGTGTTTGACAAACTGAAAGAGTTGTTCATGAATATTGGTGCAAGTGCAGGAGTTGTTGCATCCGGAATGTTTGACAAACTGAAAGAGTTCTTCATGAATATTGGTGCAAGTGCAGAAGTTATTGCATCCGGAATGTTTGACAAATTGAAAGAGTTGGTTATGGGATCCGATCAGCCGAATGGTGCAAGTGCTAGTGCAGGAGATGATGAGATAACATCCGTACGAGTCTAGGAGCTACCGTCGAAAATTTTCCATGTAGGGACCCACTCCTTAATAAAAATAATAAATAGGAAGTGGTCGTGAAACATGGAAGACAAAATACTTTCCCTGTATTAATTATCTCATCAGACTTTTCTTTGGTCAAATTTCTGTTTTTGGATTTGGACCTCCAGGTCCAGGAGGGGCCAAACCCTAATATGCTTGTTTTTTTCTTTTGTACATGGTGTGTTGGTTGACATGGTTGGTGGAAATTTTCTGGTAAACGTGGACAGATCCATTTTTATTGTTTCATTTTGAATAAATTGTAGCAATAATTTCTCAACTTTAATCAGAATTTTCTCAAAATGAATTTTATCAACGGACTATAATCAATATGAAATCTAACATCAAGTTTATTTTAAATTTCAATTTTTTTAAAATACTAAAATTTAAAAAACCCCATATTTATATACCTCTGATATTTATCCCGCTGCAGGAATAGGAAGTAGGATTTTGGTGGAATAAACTTCTCCGAAACAGCATTCGGCCTTAGTCGATCGTGGGCCCGGCATCATGTCTCGTTTCTTTATAAAAAGAGGTATTAAGGCAAATCATTCCTAACAATGTCTCGAATCAATAGTTTAAGCTTTGCTTGCAAAACATACATTGAACGTCCAAAAGTGGAAAGAAGTTGAAAAAATCTGGGTGGTCCAACCAAACATGTTGAAACCTATAAGGTGTGGAAAATTGAGCAACGTACTATTGAAAAGAGACTAAAAGTGGATTATGGTCCGAAGGCAAATCATTCCTTACAATGTCTCGAATCTTATCTCCTCCTCATTCATCTTCCTATTGTTTAATGGAAGAATTATATGGATCCCTCACCTTTTGTCTAAACTGACATGTCTCGATCTCGATATCTCCTGAACATCAGAATAGACACGTGCTGGCCGACGCTCGATGCGACGAAAGCCATCTATTAAATGCAAATGCTGACAACAAGGAATAAATAAGACTTATAAATTTAAATATAATGAATATGCATTTAAGGAACGTGTTCAGAGCACACGTCTAATCTAGAACACTAAAAGAATTAATATAAAAATTGAATGAACCAGGAATGGGTCCTACACCGAGAGGACTCGATGATGCCGATGCGGAAGTGTCTTGAGGCCGGGATTGTACGCCTCGAATCTAAATCTTGAGGGGGCACAAAACAAACCTGAGTGGACCAAGTTGATATATATATATATATATATATAATACTAAAACAGTTATCAACATACTAACCCCTAAAGTTTTACGAAAACTCATAGTATAATATGTAATAGGTTTTCCAAAAACCCTAACATGCCATAAAACCTTTCATGAAACATATGTCGTATATAGTGTGCTAACTAGTGATATCAGTATCGCCCAAAGGCATATAGAACTCTTCTTCAGAACACTTCTTTCACAAGTATTAATCGCCTACATGCTTTTACAGCACCTAACCCGAAGGTCAATTTAAGTATCAATCGCCCAAAGGCTCCTACAGCACCCAACCCGAAAGTCAATATAAGTATCATCGCCCAAAGGCAGAATAGTAACCACTAGATACACACAAAACCATTGAATATAATCTTTCCAAACATAGGTACATATATCTAAAAAACATCTTCATAGTATAAAGTCATCCATCATCTATATTATAAAGAAGTGTGTAAAACATGTTCGAAATAGTATATCGTCATCCATCAAATATCCTACAAGAACATGGGTTCGATAGAAAATATAGTATTTCAAATACGCTCAGTATAGCATGATAATCAATTTCTTATAAACGTTTTATAAACGTAATCATTAAATCATGTTTTTCATGTATGCATTTCTACTATTAAAACATGCAATTTAGAAAGGGTCCACTTACAGATACTTCATTGCCGAAGAGCCATGTAAACTAACGAAGACGGAAACGCCACAAAGATTGCCCCTAAGCATACAAAGGGTCCAATTAATAAAACTCTTTTCAAATGATTGAATTTTGGAAAACGGACGTCAAAAATGGATTCAGTACATCGAATTAACTTAAGCAGTGTCCCGGGTAAATTTCGAAAAAGTCAACACAAGACTATTCCCTATGAAGTGTTTGGGCCAGTTAGGGTTTAGGGTTTAATAAGGACTTGGGCTAGGGTTAAATAGGTTAAAAGGTTATAGGGTTGGGATACCCAAAAGGGCTAGGTTCCAAAGGTCCAATTCGGCTGGGCTGGGTCAAAGGCTAGTGGGCTAGCTTCCATGGCCCAATGGCCTGGGGTCATTTGGGCTCTAAAGGGCTTCGGTTAAATAACCGGGCCTAAGGCCTAGTTTAGGTTCTCAAGGGGGGCATTTGTTTCACCTTCTTAAGTGGGACTGGACTAGCTAGGATTATTGTCCTATGTTTGGTATGCTTGGGGACTAACTTAAATGAGACTAGCCCGGACTCGTGTGGACTCTGAGCCTAGTTAGATCGTCCAAATTAGTCCGGCGTTGAACCATAGGATTGCTAAGAATGCCTTCCTCACAACGTTGTCTCCTTCGCCGTTCCTTATCTCTCTGTCTCTCCCTCTCCCTCTCTCTCTATTCTCGCGTGTTCTCTCAACTGCTCTCGTTCTCTCACTAATGCTTGCGTCATTTCCCTCTCTCCTCACCCTGAACCCATATCACGTCATCTCCTTCTCTTTCCTCGTCCTGCTCGATGCCGAGCCGATTTGCACGACCCAACCGAGATCACGTCCTCTCCTGCTTTCTCCTTGTCCTGCTCAAATCAGAGTGTCGTTGTTGGGTATACAAGGAACACAGCTGCGATTTCAATTCGATTGAAATTGAATTTTTGATTGTTTGTGTTTTGGGAGTTTTATCGATTCAAATGGAAGAGAAAGATGTGGTTGCAAGTAATGGAATTTGGATGGAGAGCTTTATTAATTGAAATGAAGGAAAATCTGTGATTGGAATCTATGGAGTTTGGACGAAAAAAAGGAGAAGGAAGAAAGGTTTTAGGATTGTTATATAACAGGAAAAAGAAATAGAAAAAGAAAAAAAAGAATTTATTTTATTATTTTTATTATCCTACTTCTTAGTCCGACACTGCACCAAACACTTCACTAAGTTAATTATACTTAGTCTAGTCTAAGCCAATCCGGCTTAGTACCTGAAACTAGTCCAGTCCTAGATAGTCTGGTACAACAAACACCCCATAAGGGTTTTAGGATGCGTTCAAAAGGGGTAAAGGATTGGGCTACCCAAAAGGATGGTTTTTGGCCTACCTGTTTCATGGGTCGCCGAAACCAGAAAAGAAGAAAGTCGGAATCCGGCGGGGGAATTCCCTAGCTCCACTTGGCTTCGTTTTCCATCCAAAACTCATCATATAAATGCCAAAATAAAGCTACGAGGATGGAGATTCGAGTCATACCACTTAAACTCACGGTCGTGGTCGAAAGGTGATCGAAAAAGCCTTTGCAAGTCACGGCACCTCACCGGAAAACTAGGAATTCCTTCCTCAAGTGTTTCTTTGTGGTTTTGTTGTCCAAGAACACAAACATACAATTAGTAATGTATCATGGGAACCAAGGGGAGAGATTTAAAGGGTTTTCAAAGCTTACCTACATTGAAGTAAGTCGGGGAGAAAGTGAACAGTGGACTCTGTCATTGTTGAGCTTTAAGGTCCTCAGTCCGAGGTTTGTGAAAGCATAGTCAAAGTAGTGGTGAGTGGTTGTAGTGAAAGGAGGGACTGCGGGGAAGAGTGAAGAGCCAGAATGAGAAGTTTGCAAGGGAGAAAGCTCGGGGGATGTGAGAAGGTGAAAGCTGAAATAAAGAGAAGAGATCCGAGAGATTTGGGGAAGGTGAAACTGCCACGTGGCAGGTAGGGAAGAGGGAACCGAGGACACAAATCAGGGGGTGGGCCCCTTGGGTTCATTAATTAAGATCCAAAAATAATTTTTAAATAAAAACCCAAAACTTAGTAAAATTACAAACTAAATTTGGGGAGAGGTTTTACAATCTACCCCCCCTTAAATAAAATTTTGTCCTCGAAATTTGAAATAACATACTACACTGAAAAACTCGAAAATAAGAAGAAGAAAAGAAAAAAAAAAATATATATATATATATATACACACACACACGTAGTGAAGAAATAACTTAACTAATCATTAACCTTTTCCGTAGATGGGTCTACTTGCCCACTTGCTTAATGAACCAAACGAATAAGCTATCGATATCATAGTCTGCAGCCGCAATATCGACAACACATTGTTGTCTGGATAAACAAGTAGTAATTTCCCGAGGGTGCACAATTTCTCATATCATAAAATTTGATCCTCCGAAAACAAGTTCGCAAAACTCTTATGTCAACCCATGTTGCCTGTAGAAACTCTTGTACCATGTCGTAAAAAGTCTAATACCCAAACCCACTGCAAATTTTGTTCCTTGCGTCTCCTCCTTAAAGATTGCTCAAGTTCTGGATCAAATGGAATCAATTTTTGTGCTACTGATCTAGTTCTGACCATGCACAGATTGTTGTAATCTGCAGTACTGCTGTAATCTGTAAAAATAAAATAAAAATGAAATTAATTTTTTTTTATGTGTATAGACAGCAATAACTAACTGTAAATCTGATTAGAATGAATTATTTTAAATAATCCCCGATAGCGGTGCCAATTTCTTAATAGAGATTTTACCACACACGCAAACGGGTTAAAAACTCTTATATTACTTGCAAGAATGACAAGGTTGTTGTAGTATAAAATGGTTCTCGCAAGATCATTCTCCACAGGAATTATTAAATAATTCAAAACAAGCCAAATTTCAATTAATTATTGTAAAACAGAAAGTTGAGATGATTGGTTTTATAACCTACTTAAATTAAAACGAATTTAATTAATAAAAATAAACTAATCTGCAATATTAAAGATGAAAGGAAAAGAAAACTGTTTTGGAAAAATCAAATTAAGAAAGCACTAGGGTTCCACCATCACCTAGCAATCTTATGTATTTTTACCAATTACTTATGATTTACACATGCCACTTTGAAGGTTAGGTTTTCCTAATTTATATTCTACTTGGAACCTCTAACATAGAACGTATATCTAACATGCAACCCGTCCGGACGTTCGGATCAAATCTGAACATGAGAGACTCATTATGTTTTATGAAAACCCTTTGAAAAACCGTGCAACCCTTAAGACGTGGTGTTCATCTTAAGTGAAATTACAATTATTAATCAGAAGAAGCCATCGTCAATTTCAGGGAACCTTCCGACCAAAATTGCATTAAATTACTTTTCTAAAGATCCTAATGATGATCAGGCATTAAGACAATTAGATAGTTTTAATTACGGTGATCAATAATTCAAAGTATGCATGCAATCAATCACAAGCAATTAAATAAAAATTACATATTCATGCTAAGACTCAAGGTTTCGCCCTAGCAAAAGGAATTAGTTACGAATATTCATAATTGAAATCATAGAAAATATTATTAAGAATAAAAGGAATGAAAACACCTTAAAGTAGAAAATCTCCAAAAACCCTAGCCAAGTTCTCTGTCTCCTCAGGTAGCATAAAAGAAAGCATCCCCCAAAACCTAGAACCGGCCAAAGCCTTTTAATATCTCTCTAAAAACCAGCGCACAAACCCTAACAATCAAGTATTTTATTCCCACTAAGAAACTAAATAATAATAAAATAAAATAGAAAATAAAGTCCTAATTAAACTAGGAAAAACTGCACAAAAATTGTTCAGCCACGTTTTAGCCTCAAATCTCCTCCAAATCCGGCCCAAGATAGCTTGTTTTAAAGATAAGAACGTTCTGAACACATCTCCAGAAGGTCACGAATCCATCTGAGGTCATCTTGGGCTCCAAAACACAAGTTAAGCCCAAAACGTCACTATTCCAGCATTGCGCATTGCTCCTTTATTTTATTGCCAGAAAATCATCGCTTGGTAGAAAAATCTAATATTTTGATACGATCAAGCCAGGTGACTCACCACATCCTCCAATTGGAATTACTCCAAAATTCATCCATTTGGCCATATTTTGCTCCAGAAGAAGTTGAAAGTCCTATATTAGATATACAATTTAAAGTATCAAAATTCTTCCAAATTATTAACCAAAATATACTAAGAATAGGGTAAAATATATAATATAAAATATACTCATCACTAATCAACAAATCACAATGTTACATCTACTAAGTTAGTCATTAATTCAAATTACCATCCTCGTTAGGGCTGAGTTCGGTTCAAAACTGTTCAGTTTTTCCTTGTCTTGTTTCGGACCAGTTTGGTTTTTTTTTTTTTTTTTCCTTCAATAACAAAAAATAAATAAATAAATAAAAATCCTTAGAAAACAAAACTTCCAATGGAATCAAAGACAATGACAATAGAGCAAAAACATTAATTAGTCCAAATTTCCAATATATGCAATGAGAAATGGAGCACCCAAACTCTACAGGAAAAGCATTAGTTAGTCCATAAACTAACAGAAACAAGCAACAGACAGCTAAATGTGAGTAAAGGCTGAATGAAAACTTACAACAGGGGAAAAAAGAGCGTGCCAATACTTAGCACATTGGCATCTTTAGAACGGTTGGGTGTAGAGCATATTGAGTGCCCAGATCACTTGTAAAATCAACAGGACCAGAATCATAGATATGTCCAGTAATACACCTTCTGATCAATCGATGTTCAGCCTCCAAAAATGAACATATGGGATCAAATGGGCATTACGAATAAAATAAAGCACGTGTTTTAACTGAAACTAGAAAGACAACATACCGGATAATGCTGAACATCACAAATTCTGTCAAGAATCTGCAGTTACATTTAAAGTTATTATAGAGTACAAACATTGAAATAAAATTAGAAAACTTACCCCAAATCCAGAAATCAACTTATCAGTGCCAAATACAAAGTCGGGTATCCACTACTACAAAACTTACCCCAAAAACCTTGTACATACAAGCTTTTATACCAGCAAAAAGAGCCACAAAGACTACAGAACATGGCTTAACCCTTAGCTCCTGCATACCCAAAATATATAAATAAATAAAAGGACACTCCATAGAGTAAACTCGAAATTCGAATGGGATGGGATTTTACACCATATAAGACTTCGGTTCTTCCTCGCCATTAGGCGAGTAATACACGTACACACACAACTAACCACAAGTCATTGGCCCGGAAATCGGATCATAGCTCCGTATTAAATATATGCATCAAAATCTAAAGAAGCAATGAATAAGAAATTGGCAAACTGGGAAGCAAGCTGACCTTAACCAGCCCATTGAGAATAACAAAGGCAAACGATATGGCCTTTTCGGGATAGAATCTACACAAAATTTCATCACCAAAGCAGAAAAATAAGCTCGAAATGCAGCAAAATTGAATAAAACTCCAATCTTTAAACCCATCCATGAATCATAAACCAAATATCCAAATACAAGCAAATCCATGAACGATTTAGCACAAAAAGAATTCTAAAAATACGTCTCATGCATGTTACGTTCTGTTTGGGTGGTGAGCAAATGCGAGAGAAGTGAGAGTGTGAGACTAACCTTTTGTTGTTGAGACTCGAAACGGCAAGAAGAATCTGACGGCGAGCTGTGAGAAATTGAAAGTGAGAAGGGTCGCGCCGTTGTAGGTCACCTGGGATTCAAGACCAAGCAAGACAAAGAGTTTGAGAGAGACTGAGAGTGATTGAAGTTGAAGACCAAAAGAGAGAGAGAGACAGAAAGAGAAGGCTTAGGCTGCACGAAGGCCTCAGGGTTACTGGCTTTGGGGGGTTAAAATAACACCATTTCTAGAATAGGATTATTAATTAATAAATAACTACAAAACAACGTCGTTTGAAGAAATTCGGTTTGGTTTGGTTCAATATATTTGGTTCGGTTTTCGGTATGGTTTTCTTCGGTTTTTTGTTTTTTCCAACCCAACCCTAATCCTGTGGCGATCAAATTTTATGTACTCATTTTGTGTGTGGTCTTTCTATGACCTCTATTATTGATTGATACATGTTAACTTTACGACAACAAAGTTAAGAGAGTTAAGTATTCACATGTGTCAATGAATGATAGAAGTCACATAGTAACACATACAAAATGAGTGCAGAAAATTCCATCTCATCATCATGAGTTCTTATCCATAGAACTTGTGGAAATGTAGAACCATTTATCCAATCGGTTATTTTTAAAGAGGAGTTGACGTTATTACTTTAATTTATAAATTAGGAGAACGAAATAATTTGAATGAATGATTATGGTCATGAGTTTCTTTTTAATATTCTTGCAGATGTAAACATTACAATTAGGCTATAATAAAGCTCTGCTTTGAAAAATAAAAATCGTACTTTATTATTTTTAGATTGTTTTTTAATAATTGAATACGCAGGACCATGCTTGGCATGACAATTTGCATTGTTCATTAAGTAAATAGGGTGACATCTGTAATAAGATTCATACTTCTTATTAATCAACACTGTCAATTATGTACATGACTGTGACATATGTGAGCGACTGATACTAGCATTCTTGAACACGAACGACAAATCAAAAATACAACACAAACTCTAGTATCCGACGATCGCAAACAGATTTCACCGAACCTTCCGACGGCCCATAAGCCCAAGGACCTTCTCCCAAAGCCCAACACTTCCCACACTCCTCAAATCAATCACACTTGGGCTACAAGCTGCCACAGTCCAATAACCAGATCTTATTTCATCCTTCAACTGCTCCTTCTCCCACCCACAATACCCATCAAAGAACCTGAACTCCCCAAGCCCAACCATATTCCTCTTCACCATCTCAGCCGCACACCCCACACTTTCCTTTGTCCCATAGTACAACCCCTTCATCACCTCATCAAAAACTCCACTCCTCCCAACTACATCATCACCCCCTTTGGGCCTCACCAAGAACAACCCCTCTTCCAACGGCCCGCCGAAGAACAACGGCTGGTCCGAGAACGTGCCCGCCACGTCCAGAGCGGTTGACCGCGTTTCCTTGATCGACATGAGGGAGGGCCGGTTGAGTATGATGCCCGACGGTCCCAATGGCCCAGTGGACAACACCAGAATGACTGTCCGTTCGAATATGTGGACCCCGTCGAGCTTTTCGGTTGCAAGGAGTAGGCATCCCTTCTCAGGCTCGTGGATTTCGTGAGCCCATTTGTCACCAACAGTGATGGGCTTAGGTTGATCCACCACAGTGTCAAGATCAAGTGAGGAAGTTGAGGTGGGCTCTTTTGACCTTGATTTCTCTGCAGCTACCAGTCTTGCTCTGAATGATCGCCAATCTGTATCAATGGATGGTTTGTGATCATCGTTGGACGGCGTTGATGACTCCCCACGGCTACCTATCATTCGACACTCGACAGAAACCCCGTTAGAATATGCAAGAAGAGCATGGAATTTTTCCCAGCTTGAAACAAAAAGGCAATAGAACAACTTACATGTTATTGAAGATGGAATCCCAACTCTTTTGGATTGAAGTTGAGTGAAATTTCTGTTGGGAGAAGTAACAGTTTTGATGAAGGAATTTGAGGCAAGAAAACAAGCTTCCATTGATGAACTTTTGACGGTAGATCAAAGCTTCACAGATGGCAAGAAAAAAAGAGCAGATCATGCACTGATATATAAGCTAATAATATATGCAAAGACTGAGAGAGTGAGAATAAATGTGCACCACATGGTGGTGTTTAATCCAAATCCCAATCCATGTTGGATGTTACTTCGTAATTTGCAAGCTTTCAAAGTATGGGCCAGTGGATATGACTTTACACATGGCACAAAAGGACAGGGACCTCCTCCTCCTCTGTGGGTAAGGGGCTTTTCTCATCAATCAAACCAGTTGTTTGTTGGGCACTTGCTCACCAAACTTTGAAGCACAATAACTTGTTAGATGTAATGGAGGAGTTATTTGACGGATGTCACTCTGTCAGTATTCTAAATTAGAAACACACTATTATATTAAAAAGTTAAAACACATGGCAATTGTTTTTAAGATAAGTTTTTCTTCTGTGAATGAAATAGCTTACAACACAGTAGTTCGACGTACAGTTGTTTTTAAGATAACATATTTCATTAAGAAATTCAAGGTTGAGTTACAACTTACAGCATATCAGCAAGAGCGATCCTTTCTCGTCCCTTTTCCGGCTATTTGATTGCGATATTATTTCCTAAATTTGAAATTGATGACAGAGCGGTGGCAAGCAGTGATATGGATACGGTGCTATAACTGTAGACACTTCCCCAGCTCTCTGCAAGAATTGTACTAGTGTGACACAGTAAGGCAGTAACAAACTTATTATCTCACTGATAAAATAAATGGCATTGATCACTGTTAGAGGTTAATTCCAATCTACGGATACACATAAGCAACAAATTAAACGATTGATCCCCTTCTATTTATCAACAAGTATACAAGTTTATAATCTACGAACACTGGAGAGAAGTTTTTCCTTGGAAAATTTCCTATTAGGAGGCTTGCAGAAGTGCTTCTGGCCAAGTTTAAGTCATGCTGATGCTCACCACATAAATGCCTCTTTCACAATTTATCCACCTATTACATTGCTAATACTCCGCGATGACAGATTCAATTGCTTGAAGTCGATACGAAGTCTGTCAATCATCCCATACACTTCGTCGGATTTAGGGTGTAATTTATCGAAAACTGTAAATTCATGGACCTCGTCGTCCACCTCGATGGAACTAGCCCCGGAAGGTTTTTGGACTCCAGGTGCTCCTCATTTGCATCCTTACATTGGCAACATTTGCCCAGTCACCAGCTGCAGCATAGATATTTGACAACATGGAAAAGTTTCCCGGTTCAGACGGGTCTAACTTAACTAGGTGATTAAGCACCTCCTCATGCGAGTTCCCGATCATTATGCATCCGACATGCCCCCAAAAGGGTACCCCATATAACAGCATTCGGTTCCATTGGCATGCTATGCACAAGCCTAAAAGCCTCCAGGAGACGCCCACCACGACCCAAAAGGTCAATCATGCAACCATAATGCTCAACTTCAGGTACAATCCCATACTCCTTCTCCATCGTGTTGAAGGCATGAAGACCTTCCTCCACAAATCCTACATGCGTACAAGCACATAAGACCCCAATGAAGGTCACTTTATCCGGAAAAAACCCAGCTTTCACCATTCGAGAGAAAAGCTCAAGAGCCTTCTCGCCATGCCCGTGCATGGCTAACCCTTGGAGCATGGCATTCCAAGACACCAAATCTTTTTTCGCTATCCCATCAAAGACTCTAGATGCTTCATCCAACACACCACATTTGGCATACATGTCAAGCAAAGCATTCGAGACAGGAGTACTACACTTGAACTGATTCCTCTCAATTGAGGCATGAACTTTCCTACCCAATCCAATCATACCAGACTCTGCACAAGCAGCCAATATACTAATAACAGCACCATTATCAGGCTTCAATCCAGCTTCCTCCATTTGATCATATAGCATAATCGCCTCCTTCGCAAGCCCCTTCTCGGCATAACCAGATATAATAATAGTCCATGGAACCAAGTTCCTGAAGGGCATCCTATCAAACATCATTCTTGCCATACTCATATCCCCAGCTTTGCTATAACCCGAAACCAGAGTCGACCACGAGACAACATTCCTCTGAGGCATTTTCTCAAACAATTCAAAGGCTTCATTCATCTCCCCAGCCTTCACATACCCATCCAATATTGTATTCCAACTAACCGAATCTCTCTCAGGCATTTCTTCGAACAAGCGGCGTGCATCACTCAGCTCCCCAGCTTTTGCCAACCCCCCAATCATTGAATTCCAAGACACAGTATCTCTCTCTTCCATCACCACAAACAGCTTCTTCGCCTCGCTAACACCAATCAATCCACACTTTGAATAAGTATCAATGAGCGAATTGGGCACGAAGATATCCAACCCAAATCCAAATTTCTCAATGTGGGCATGAATCATTTGAACTACCGGCAGCCACGGACGGCCCACACAAGCTTTCAGAAGAAATGGATAAGTAAAATTATCGGGATAAACCCCATTAATCTGCATATCGAAGAAGGCCGCGAAGGCCTGAGAAGTCTGCGAGTTCTGAATGTGAGCTCTGATAAGAGTGTTGTACAAGTGGACATTTGGGTAATCAATCTGATTGAAAACGTTTACCGCCAGCGCCATCTGCCGGCAGAGGGAGAAAGCGGCGATGAGCTTGGGCGCCGAGTGGATGTCCTGGTGGAGGTCGGCTTTGAGGATTTGGGCGTGGACTTGCTTGATGTGGCTGAGGTTTGTACATCTGTGGAGGTCGGAGAGCTTCTGGTCTAAGATCCGTCGCCGGGAAACCCACGACGGGGATCGAACTGGTACACACATTTGCATGGCGGGAGAGAGAGATTGGAGCAGAAAGTTGGGATATTTTTGCGTTCAGTGTGAAATAGGCATGGCGGTTATTATGGTTTGTGGGAAGCAGTGGCTGGGACTTGATTTTTTTTTTATCTCAGAGAGAGAGAGAGAGAGAGAGAGAGAGAGAGATTTGAAGAGGTTGCTGAGTGGACTGAGCCAATTTGTAAGAGCTAAAGAAAGGGTGGGCTTTTGCAGCCCAATCTCTAGATCCACTCAATTTCACTTTGATCCAAACAAATTGATTTTGATTGACGTGATTTAGGTGATTGATTAGAACAATGAACCCAGTTGTTCTCCAAATCTCTAAAAATGAGTCTAAGGATCAAGTGATTCGGAACGTTGAAATTTGATTTAATGGCTACAAACGAGGGAGTTCCTCTAAAATTATAATAATTGTAAGCATTTAATTAAATTTTAATTGGTCAGATCACTTGATTTTTAGGCTCAAATTTTTTTGATCTGAAGATGATCTGGTTCAGAGTAATGAGCTCAACTCTTTGTCCTCGAGTTAGAACTTTTCTTCTAAATATTGCTCAGATAAGAAAACATTATATTATGATTATACACAGTTTAGGATATGTATATCCAAGTGCCCCAAGGTATAGGGGTAGTGATTTTCACTTTTTTGTTGGGTGCAATTAAAGATAGATGGGAGAAATCGGTTAAGGTAATTTATACACGTGAACCTAAAATTTGCATATACTTTGGTTAGATGATGCAACTATCAGAATAAGGATCAAGTCAAAATGGGTAGAGGAATACCTAGAAAGACTTTGAAAGAGACTTCAAGAAAAGACATGAAGTATTTAGAGCTAACAGAAGACTCGCTACAAAACCGAGCGCATGACGTTCTAGTATTTATACTGCAGACCTTATTTAGTAGGATAAGACTTGGTTATTGTTATTTATATTATTCTTGTTTGCGCTCCTTACTTCCCATTGTTTATTCAGTTAACAAAAACATAACAAATATGATATACGAATGCAAATAGACAAAAATGAGAGTGTAAAAATCGTCACCATAATTTTGGTTACTAAATTCCCTTATAGTGGTGTCCAAAATATAGGAAAGTTCAATCTTACACATTTCCTTCTAGAAAAACACTCAATGAAGAGTATGTGACTATATGTCCTAGTTGCCTTGCCTACTAACTGTTCCACTCAATTATATTCTTTCACCACTAAGTGCTTGAACAAAGCAAACATTAATTCAAATAAAAATATAAATGTCATGTGATAAGAGTTTAGGAATGAAAGTGGAGATCCCATGGTCGTTTTTGTCTTGTTCTTTTTTCTTAAATAAACCCATGTGACAAAAATTGTTGTCATTCTCAAATTGTTCCTGAAACACATCTAAAATGAAGACCAAACTTAGCAGGTCACTGGGTCGGTGAGAACCATTATTTGTTCCATCCACCTAAGACAACGCTGATAATTATTTAGGGTTCGTTTAGAATTGTTTTTAAAATGGCTAAAAACGGCTTTTGTGAAAGTAATTTTTAGATTCAATTTTTAGTTAAAAATGCAAGTGAATCTTAGAAAAATACTTAAAGTTTTTCCAAGAAGCACATAAATGGTGGTTTTTGCAAGAAGCACTTTAGGTGCTTTTGGCTTGCTTTTAGTCATTTTTAAAAAAACTTCTAAATAAGCCCTTAATTAGTGAGATAACTTCCGTTCACGATGTCACAGTAAATGTATTTTAAGTCAATTTTGTGTATAGTTATGCGTATTTAATTTGTAACAACATTTAAATAACTTGAAATATCATAATTGTGACATATTACATAAATTCTATTACTATAAAAGGAAAAAATGACATAAAATAAATTCACAACCACGTGGCGTATAATAATGCACTTTATTTGAAGAAAAACCGTATTGAACTAAAACGTCTCCGCAACGGAAAATTTTTAGGTGTACCGGGTACACCAAAAAAATTTGGTGTACCCTCACTCATTAGAATTTTTTTGGTGTACAAAAAGTGAGGGTGCATCAAATTTTTTTTGTGCACCCTCACCATTATGAGTGAGGGTACACCGAAAAATTACTCCTCCGCAACGCGAACAGAAAAGATTGGAACTCAAGTGTCGCACATGCCCACATCCAACAAACCAATCACGACAAAAAGTCTCAGAAAACACAGAAAAAAAAAAACCAACAAAAAAAAAAAAAAAATTAACTAAAACTATCCGTACTGTTTATTTGAACGAAAAATTACATTTTTACACTAAAAAATCAATCTTGATATTATCTACTTTACCATTTATTTTATCTTTATAGTTAAAACTTAAATTTTTTAAAATTTTTTATTAGTTTTCTTAAAAAATAATGTGCAGTGTCTGCCTTCTGTTCTGTCTTCAGCCTACCAACCACCAATTCAACCTCTATACCTACCCTACTCCTCCCTCCCCCTTCCAACCACCACCATAGTATTGCTCCCAATTCCATACCTCCATTCTTTCTCCTGATTTCTCAAAGAACCCATCTCTCTCCTCCCCCTCTCTCTCTCTCTCTCTCTCTCTCTCTCTCATCCATGGAGGCCAAGCTGCTGATGGCCTCCTCTCCTGCCGCTCTTTCAGCTCCCCATGTTTCCAATTCAAGACCCAATTATTTGTTTCCCTTGAAAGCAACGCAATCCAACAGCTTCGCATGCCTCAATTCTTCCTTACCAAAGAAACCAAATTTGTCTGTCCAGGCTGCTTCGACTTCCATTGGGTACAAATCCAGCAACCCTTTTGCCTAAACTTGTTGGGTTCTCTGATTTTCTTTGTTTGCCCTTTTATGGATCTGCTGGTTATTCTGCTTTTATGTGAGAGAGAGAGAGAGAGAGAGAGAGATATATATATATATGCTTTTGTACTGTTATTTCTGGAAATTGGCATGCTTTTATTTTTCTGTGCAGATAAACTGCATTGATTGATTGGAGTCTGTAATGATTTGATATGCACCAAATAAGATGCGTAAAATTATTATCTTTTTCCTCAAGTCTAGGAGTAAATAATTGTTCAAAAATATTATTTTGAAAGAGAATTTGGGAAAGGCTGCTCCTTTGTGACTGAAAGGTCACAGTGAGTTGTGAAAACAGCTTCTTTGTTAAGGCATAAGGCTATTGTACGTTTTCCCCGACCCTCACAAAGCGGAGAGCTTTGTTAGCTTGAGATCGCCCCTTAGAATTTAAGTACTTGATTATTTTTGTTATTGTTAGTGTGCTTTTGCTTTCAAGTTAGTCAGGCTACTTCAAGTATTCCGATGAATTCAAGTTCAAGTGAATATAGTTTGCTCAAGTTTTCAAGTTGGTTCAGGTACAAGTAATCCGGTTAGTAGAGTGATAGCTTAATTGTTTACATTGAAAAAGATGTTTTTGAAAGTACCTATGATTTAACTTTTTCTATGACCCGTTGGGGGTAAGAATGCTGGATCCGCCACTGGATGTAACCATAAAAATTCTCAGGAAGTGTTATATATTGCTTCGAATAGTATTTGTAGCTTAGATTGTTGTGATATCTGGCATGTCTTTGCTGTATATATTTTTTGATGTTTTGCGTAGAAAAGTATGTTCGTTGCCACTCAAATCCATCGTTCATCATAAAAATGCATATTATTGATTACTGGATGGATTAGGAGTCTTGCTTTCAATTTACTATGTCTAGATTCTGATACTAGACTGGCTATTGTGTAGATCATTGGCTACGAAGAAAAGGATGGATGAAACCGATAGTTTGACACTAGAAGGTATAAGACATTCTTTGATCCGGCAGGAGGATAGCATAATTTTTAGCCTTTTAGAGAGAGCTCAATACTGTCATAATTTGCTTACGTACGACCCCAATGCTTTCCCTGTTGAGTGTTTCCACGGCTCCTTGGTAGAACACATTCTTAAAGAAACAGAAAAGCTTCATGGCCAGGTATGTTAAACCGTAACATGGACAATAAGAAAACTCGACGAAAGGATTGTTCTGGGGTTTCTTATTGACTTTGCATTGTGATTAGGTGGGCAGATTCAGCAGTCCTGATGAGCATCCTTTTTTTCCGGATGACGTACCTGAACCAGTGTTGCCACCTCTGCACTACCCTCAGGTAAATGTAACACACATTAGGAACAATGAAATTGATTATGCCCAAGCTTGTGCTTATCTTTACGGCAGGGCCACATGCAGGCCCGGCACGGCAATGGCCTCCCACATCCTCCATGTGGCTGTTTTCACTTATTAAAATTTTAAGAATATATTTAATAGTTTAGAAAATTCTGAAAACATGCGTTTTTTATCCCTCTCCTGCAATGCTGCAAGGGACAAACTATGAGAAACATTTGAAAAGGTCTCATAAATAACTTACTTGAATGGGGCTGATTGTGATCGAGAAAGTTGTGTTGAACATGGAGGTTTTGTTTTCTTTTTTGGCCGATGTGTGAAGCTCAACATGGTCTAAAGCACAGAAAACGGAGTCTTTTCATGTTATTACTTGCTCAAAAGAAAATTATATCTGAAACTATTTAAGAGATAACTCGATCTATAACATTCCTAGATAAACTTAAAATGGTAGTCAATTATGTGAATCCATCTGCAACAAAATATTTATTCAGAAAATTTGATTCTACCAAAAAACTTGACATTTAAAAATCTAACACTAATGGGAAACAGTTAAAGAAACAATGTCTTGTCGGTCATAGTTTAACTGAAATTTCACTACATGAGCTAGCCCTTCCAATAGGAGAGCTTTCTTTATCTCCCCGCTTTCTGCATCTGTCCTATTTGTACCACCATTGTTGTGTGGCAGTGGCAATCGTTGTTCTGGTTTTCTGAGTGGCAACCACTTTCATTCTGAATATATATGTCCGACTTGCAAACAGGTACTGCATCCCATTGCCAACTCAATTAATATAAACAGCAAAGTTTGGGAAATGTACTTCAGGGATATTATTCCAAGACTGGTTAAAGAAGGAGATGATGGTAATTACGGTTCAACTGCTGTTTGTGACACAATGTGCTTGCAGGTATTCAAATCCTACCTGATCTTATCGTTCTCAACTTCCATTTCTTGTTCGGTTTGGAAGGCGAAATAAGCAATGTCCTTCTTATATAGGTTAATAGATTCAGTAATTATATGTGAGTTGTTTTTTAACTAGCATTTCTAAATGCTGACGCGGGGTGTCCTATGACGGCAGGCTCTGTCCAAGCGAATCCACTATGGTAAATTTGTTGCGGAGTGCAAGTTTCAGTCCAATCCAAAGTCCTACGAAGCTGCCATTATCGAACAGGTACATGATCTTGAATGGATTTCTCTATCCTCCTGTCATAAGTAGTTTTGGATGTTCCGTGTGCTTAGTCAGTTTTCTTCATTTTTCAGAACAGGGACAAGGTGATGGCTTTGTTGACATTTCCGACGGTTGAGGAGGCAATCATAAAGAGGGTAGAAATGAAGGCCAAAACTTACGGGCAAGAAGTGACATTGTACGAAGGGGAAAAGAAAAGTCCCAACCTCGTGTACAAGATAAAACCGACCTTGGTTGCAGATTTATATGGGGAATGGATCATGCCAATGACCAAGGAAGTTCAAGTTCAATACTTGTTAAGAAGGTTGGACTGAGAGGCAGCTAAACTAGTCTTGAATATCTATTACTATCCACGTACAGAAATTTGTGCTTTCATAAATTGTGCTTATTTTCAAAAGCATGGGGAGCTGCTTATGTTTTTATCTGTAATTTGCTGGTTGATGTGGATGCTAAGATGGGAGGCAAAGACATGTTATTGTTGTATGATTAAAATAAGTACAGGCCCGTTCTGCAGCCTACATGTATAAGTTTTGCAGCCCACTCTAGCTTACTGAAGTCTTGAATGTTGGTGCCACCCAGCTAAAAATGTTGGGTTGTTCTAGGCACCTATTAAGGAGAAATTTTTCAATATGACAGGTATACGATGCGGTATTGGTTAGAGCTTCATTTTCAAGTTTTCAGCCAATTGTACTACTACACTTAGTGTCGGGTCGTGTGCCTGGCATACTGAAAAATTTCTTCCCAATTAGAGCTGCTCAAAATTAGTCATAATTCACTTCTCAAGGTGTAAATATTTTCCAAATAGTTTGTAGGTGAAGAGGGCTAGTGAGGTTATGTTTGTAACTATTTCTGGAAGGTTTAACAATCAAATTTGCAAATGGCGAAAAACTTAAAAACCACTTTTATGTATAGAAGATGCTTCCAAGTGTTTTGTGTTCCTCTTAAAAACACTCGCAATAAATACGCTTATAAATAGAAGTGCTTGCACGTACTTGTTCTCGAGTGGTCAACATTTTCAGATGATGACAACCACTCTTTGAATTATGTCCTTATTGGTAAAATACATGAATAAAACACCCTGTACAGCGAAAGCAGTGAAAAGGCACATGCTTTACAACGTGCCAACGACAACTATCATAACCATTTTTCATTTTGTATTTGATTTTGTGATGGTTGCCTTGCATAACTTGAGCTTTGGTCCACAAACTTTAATAAATCTAAAAAAGGGCCGGCAAATCCTTCTGGCAGAAAGCATTTGTCGAAGATAATTTTCATATGAGAACTGAAAAACTATAGAAAATTTTAACGAAATATTTTCGATACTGTCTATTTTTAATAAAAACGATATTTTTACTCTAAAAAATCACTCATAGTACTATTTACTTACAACACTTTTTTATCCTTTTGATTAAAACTCAAAGTTTTCAAGCTCTTTTTATTAATTTTCCTAAAAATATAATATATAAGTTTGGTTTTATTTTTAATAAAACAGAGACTTTTATAATAAAATTTAATACTTAGCAATGGATGAATACGCTAAAATAATATCAGAGTAGTTAGGAGTGGATCAATGGCTCATCTCTCTGACAATATTTACCCATAATATTGTTTACTTTTGGGAAAACTTGTGTGCTTTTAGGTTTACTTGTTATTATGAAAATGTCACAATTGCAATTGTATTAATCAAACATTGAAAGACACTATTGATTGAGGTCCTTTTTTTCCCACCCAACCAAATTTAAATGTGTACGCTTTGTGAACCTAACCAAACCTTATACATTGGTCACTAGTAGAAACAATCTTTTTATTTTATTTTTATGCAAGGCTTTGAACTACAAATCACTTGTACTAACTTCTACCGTTTTAGTCATGTCGTGTTAGTTGTGTCATTAATCTACGTGTTTTAATAGAGCTGTATTACATAATATGTCATGAACTTAAGGTAAAAAACACACGTATTATAAAATAAGTAAATATAAACACAACACAATTGTGTGGTTCAAAATCACACCGAATTCCTCAACAAGTTTTGCTTCTCATTGTTTGGTTTCTTAAGAAATCTATAACCCACAAGTAACTCTCAGCTGGATTTCACTATTTTGCGCAAGATTTAACTTACAAAGATTGCCTAATTAACTTCAACAGCAGCAAAACAGCACATTCAGACAGGAGAAGCTTGTCCCATTGACCTGGTTTGAACACTGTCATCAACCAACACTTAATCTTAAATTAATTATTTTTAATCACTAAACACTCGAACTTTTATTAATTTATAACAATTAGGTTCTTGCATTTATGAACAGGCACACATAAAAGTGCAAATTTAAGAAATATAATATTTGCATACGGCCATACAGGAACTGAAATTATCCGGATAAATAGCCCACGGCACTTGTAGATCTGGAAACCGAAACCTCATATAAACAAACTACCCTAACTAAACTAAAGGCCCAAAAAGTTCAAAAGCAAAGTGCTTTTGTAGACGGAGCTTTCTAGAGCAACTGCTACTGCTTGTGAGAGAGTGAGAGAGCAATGGAGAAAGAGAGAGCTATAGCGGTGGTGGTGCTTTTGTGCTTGGTGGTGGTGGTGAACTTCCAGAAGCATCAGCTACGAGATATATGGTGGGAGGGAAAATGGGTTGGAACAGCAATGTCAACTATACAATTTGGGCTCAGGATAAGCACTTTTACAATGGAGACTGGCTCTGTAAGTTCATCTTTCTTTCTCTTCTCTCAGATCCATTAAGTTTCTGCTTTTTTTTTTTTTTTTTTTCTGTCAATGCTTATGGTTCTCTGTTAGTTAATTCTCAGCTGAAATTTTCTTTTTTTAGCTCATTTTTTTGGTTGATGTCGCTTTTTATTGTGTTAGACTTAGATCTGAAAATTGCTTAATGGGTTGAGCTTAAAATCTGCTTTTCCATTTTTGTTTGACTAAAGAAAAGCATTTTTTACCGTAAGTTTGTTTCTTGATGTGTAAAGCTTAAGTTAAATTCAGTTTTTCCTGCTGATAATTGCAAGAAAAAGAAGCAAAGATTACAAGTTTGGTTATTCAAATTATATATGGGGTTACTTTACTTAAGTTTGTTATATACAGTTTGAATATAATCAGATTACCAATTAAGGAGCTTTTCTGAATTTTGTCTCTTGATGTGTAAAGCTTATGTAAAATCTCAGATCTGCAACTTTTTCTAATTGTTTTCCTCTTTGCTTTTGCTGTGAAGAAAAGCCAATGTTAGTTCAATTTACTTTCATATTTTAGTGTATCTTTTGGTTAGTTCTAAAGGGTGTAGAAGAAATGGAAATCCGGAAATGAACAAGAGTGTGCGGAAATCATTTCCTTATTAAAATGTCGCCCTGCACGACACGAAAACTTAAAATAAGTACCAAATATTAGTTTTCTACTAAGAAAACCATATATTTTATCTAGTTGGTAAATTGTGTTTCTTTTTCCTTCAGTTTTTGTTTATGACAGGAACCAAATGGACGTTCTAGAGGTGAATCAGACCAACTATGTCTCGTGCAATGCCGAGCATCCCGTTCACAACTGGACCACGGGAGCCGGAAGAGACGTGGTTCCACTGAATGTGACAAGGCACTACTACTTCATCAGTAGCAAGGGGTTCTGCTATGGTGGCATGAAGATCGCTGTTAAGGTTGAAAACATGCCTCCACCTCCCAAAGCTTCCCCGGTGAAGAGCAAGAGCAGTGTCCTAACACCTACCTTCAGATCCCAGTTTGTTTTGCCTGCGGTTTTCGCCATTGGCGCAATGTGGGACGCTTTGGTTCGGCTGTGAAGGCATATGATCCTTAAACTTATTCGCTAAACAGTGTGGATTATCGAAATTCGCTAAACAGTGAGGATTATCAAAATCAAAATTAGACAATTCTTCTAGCTAAGTAAGCTGAGCCATTGATTTGGGAAGCAACTTGAGATTGTCTTCCACTTTACTTGGATTTAATTTTTCTTTTGGTTTTTGGGGTTTTGATTTGTTGATTTGTTGGTGTTGTTTTAGTTTCACCTTGATGGAGTAGAAGGAGGACAGTCGTTATGATTGAGGAAATTTTTAAGTGTTCTTTTCATTTCTGGATGATTTTTTTTACTTTTTATTTATTGGATTTTCAAATGCGTTGATTACGGAAGTTTGTTGAAATTAATTGTAACTTATTCCTCGGTCCTTCAATCATGGAGCTGGATCCAGCCCTTTAAGCGTGTCGTTTTGGAGATGTTTTTCAGTTTACCCGCAACACGGTTTTGTACATTAAATATAATAATACAATCGGTTGTAAAAAATTCGTTCTTTCAAGCTTCCCACAAGAAGAAAACTTGCATTAAATCCACATCACTGGACCTATGGACCAAAGACGAAAAAGAAGACATGGGTTCTTTGGGCTCATTTGCTCCCATTGCAATTTCCATGTCATGTCTAATGGGTGAATTAGGTGTACATGGGGCACTATCCCTTTTGCATGATTTCATTTTGCTCTGTAGAAGTTGTAACATGTAAGGGCAGTGTGTCCGTCTTTTTCTACAAGTCTGACCTTAGTTTTTTTTTTTAATTTTTCTTCAATAGTTCAGACTGCTTATTAGTACGGAAAATTGATGGTTATGCTTAATTGTAAAAAAAATTATTTTTGGTTACTTGTTAATCTAATGAATATAAAGCTGGACTACCTAGTAGTCCGGAATATTGAAGACTTACCTAAATTTTTTTTATACATTAGAGTGGTTCAAAGTATAGTGTTGTTAAGAAAGAATTTTTGTTTACTCATCGTGTGGTTCAGTATTCTAGTGGATAGGATGTTGGGTTTATATTCATATGTATCGGGTTCGAAAGTCTTCCTCCCTTAAATCAATGTAATAGTTTTGCACCCTCTCCGTCTTCTTAATAATGGTAATTTCAATTTTTTTAAAACAGAATTTCTGTTTACTTTCTTTTGTGTTTTTGTGTTAGATTTTTAATTTTTTCTTGCTATCTTTGTTTCTATGTAGGATCAAATTTGCTTTTATTCTTCCTTCTTTTCCTTTATTTGATTTTGCAAGTTTGAGTGGGGTTGTTTTCCTTTCTCAGACACAGACAAGTTCATTCTCTCTCTCTCTCTCTCTCTCTATGCTTTATATTACTGCTTTTTAAAAAAAAAAAATTTAGGCAGGCTTTAATTTTTTTACTTTTCTTTAGTTTCCCTCTTCAAACCAAATCAAAATCAAACCAAAATCAAATTTTAAGAATCTGTTCGTTTGCTTTGTAGCAGGTGGCTTGCTTTTTTTTCCCCCCTTGCAAGCCTTCTTCTGCACTGAACCAGCTAAAATACCAACACCAAAACACTCCCAAACTTCAGAAATTCTCCTTCTCTTACACTCCATGGTATCTTATTCTGGAAATTTTGACTGTTAAATTTATGTATTTGTATACTTGACGAATAACCTAACTCTTTAAAAACTGTGAAATACAATTAAAAACTTCTAAACAATATATAAAATAATTTATAATGTCCTTTCATTTCAAAACCATATTATTCTTCGAATGTGAGCATAAGTCCAGGGGCCTTTAGGCCGGCTATTAATTTTGATACGATAATTCATTTAGATTTTTGGAAACCAAAATTTTTTATTTTATTTTAATTAATTATTATTCTTCGAATTTGAGCATAAGTTTGGAAAATGATCCTCTCTGAATTCACTTTGTAGAGATCTCTAGCCGTTTATTGTACATTGTGCAACCAGTTTTCGTCAAATACTATTTGTGTTTAATTTTAAATAAAAAAAAATCTGTATGGGAAAATGATCATCTCCGCACGATATACGATGAATGACTAAAATGTGGGGATCCTTAAGATCCCCACAAAGTGGACCCGTATGGGATTTAATTCCCATAAGTCCAAAGGTTTTTAGGCCTGCTATTAATTTTGATATGGTAACTTATTTGGATGTTTGAAACCAAAAATTATGATTTTACACTCAAAATATATTCTCCATGAACTTTCTATGATTTCATAATTTAACGTTAGTTTTTATTTTAATATTATAAAATATTGTGCAAAAATTATGAAATGACGAAAAAATTATATGAATAATTACTTATTTGAAATAATTTCCTTAACATGCAGCATAATAAAAATCCCCTCAAATTCAACCAGTCAGTCAGTCAGTCAGTCGAGCAAGTGTAACGATTGTAACTGCTCTGAAACATTCTTTGTAGGATGGGAGTTGAGATGAATTGGACCCCACCAATGTCACCAACTTATGTGAAACCACCAATCACCTCATGCCACGTACACAAAGAACCAAAAAGCCTTCGTGTCTTTCATGCAAGTGTGTAAGTAACCTATCATGTAATTTTGACTCATACCCTCTTGGTTTGAGCTCGAAAAGAAACCCCCCACGTTCCTCTTGAGGCTGATGCCATTCGTCCCTTCACCTTCCGAATAAATACCACCATTACCATCAGCATTATTTGCCAGACAATTATAAATTAGGGTTTACAGAGAAAGCAGACATTAGTGTGTGAAGTTAAGCAATGCGGATGATGAGTTCGGGAGTGATGGCGGCGGCGGTAATAACGGTGGGCTGGCTGATGGCGTCTGCAACCGCTATTCTGCATAAGGTGGGAGGCAAACAGGGTTGGGATCAGAACGTCAATTACACTGAGTGGGCGGCAAATGAACAGGTTTACGTCGGCGAATGGCTCAGTACGTTTATCATCATCTCTCTCACATAAAATATGTGTATTTGACATCTTCTAAAATAATTCTCAATTCAAAATTTTGATAAATTATACAGAGAAATAAGAACATTGATGCAACCAAAAAGTTGTTTGTTTGTAACGCAAAGATAAAATTGCATAATTGGAAACAGTTTTGTTGGCCTAAGGTCGTCCTTTTTTTCATTTTTCTTTAGTTGTGCATTAGAAATGACTGACTTTGAGCATACATTGCTTTGTTTTCAAGTATTCAACTTTGACAAGAGGTACTACAATGTTCTGGAGGTGAACAAGACGAGCTACGAGAACTGCAATGATCAAGGCTTCATAAAGAACATAACCCGGGAGGGCGAGATGTGTATCAACTCACAGAGGCAAGGCCGTATTACTTCCTCTCCGGCGGAGGTTACTGCTGGCATGGCATGAAACTTTATCTGATTGTCCACGATGGACTCCCACCTGCTCCGGAACTCGCTCCAGCACTTGCTCCGGCTACAAGTGTTGCTTCTCCTCCAAATTCACTAACCTCTTCGGCCGCTGAGATGTTGTTTCTATCCATTGCGCTTTGCTTAGCTTTAATGTGGACGCTCTAGCTAGTTAGTTATATATAAAAGCGAATTATATGTGGTGATGATCAGGATCTTCTGTATGTTCTATTGCGTGCAAGATTATGCAAGGCATTTAATTGTAGCCGTGAATTGAATGAAATTCTTGAACTTTCATACCCAGATTAAACTCCAATTTGCAATTTTTTTGGTGTTCTTTATCCCTTGCGAATTTCTAAGCTTGCCCAATGCTTGGCATGGTTTTTTTTTTTTGGGTCTCTATCAAGAACCATTGCTAATGGGTTCTTCTGATTAACAAGACTTCGCTGAGATCTTTGAGCGTTGAAAATTTATGGCTGAGAGAGAAGAGAGAGAAAGCGATGTATCATGTAGTATTATTTTGTTCTACTTTGTTTGAGAGAGAGAGAGAGAGAGAGAGAGAGAGCACCAGCAGCAGCAGCAGAGAGTGTGCGGCGGGAGAGATTATTTGGGGTACAGTACTTGACTACTCAAATATTCGTTGTCAATTTATATAATTTCGTGTTTATAATCAAAACTGTTCATATTATAAATCATCCTATAAAGATTGTCTCTACAAAAAATCAATTAAAACTAAGGTCGTTTAATCATCAAACTACTTAAAAACAAATGAACGGTATCGGTAAAAGCATTACGAACCATCTACGTATTTGCTACAATAGATTGACTAAACGATAATGGTTTTAATTTATTTTTTGCAAAGGCGATCTTTACAGTGTGATTCATAATATGAATGATTCTGATTATAAACACAAAACTCTATGACTAAAACACTAAGAGTTTTGAGTAGGAGTTCCTACTCATCTTTGAGTTGTCAAGTATTATTATTATTTGGAGAAGAGATCCCCTCCGAATCTCTCCCACCAAATCCTAGGGATCCGGAGATTCGGACCCTTGAAATTTGATCAAACAGCTACAATTATTATAACTTTTAGATGGCTCATTATTTGTAACCATTTGATCAAATTTCAAGAGCCTGGATCTTCGGATCCCTAAGATTTGGTGGGAGAGATCCAAAGAGGATCTCTTCCCGATTATTTGGGGGTTTTGAAACAAAAAAACATTAACAAACGACTCATTAAACATGTTGGATAAGAGAATTATTTTAGTATGTCAGAAACAAAGCACAGTACATCAAGTTTTAATATAATTTGATTAGAATTTGTTTTAATTTTCAAACAATTGTATTATTATACTTATGTGCTGCACGGTCCGACATATTGAAAAAATTTTCATTTGGTAAAATCTCTCCTTCTGTACATTGTGAACCATTTAATGAGTTGTAATGGATA
Source organism: Pyrus x bretschneideri (assembly GCF_019419815.1). Classification (NCBI taxonomy): domain Eukaryota; kingdom Viridiplantae; phylum Streptophyta; class Magnoliopsida; order Rosales; family Rosaceae; genus Pyrus; species Pyrus x bretschneideri. The sequence goes on along the minus strand of NW_025999424.1, from coordinate 3,231,522 downwards.
ACGAGTTGTATTCAATTGAGATTTTAAAATATTTTAAAACAGTTATAAATCCATAGAGTTTAACATATATGTGAATTTTTGGTGAAATCATTAAAAAATTTAGGGGCCAAGGCCTGATTCTATCAAGCCTCAAAAACATTATAAAATTCCTCTAAATCCATCAATTTTTTTTTATTATTAAAATACTTTAAAATCCAATCATAATTGAATACATTTGAAGTTTTATGACCTACTTCAAACGTGAATACATTCTAATTTTCATAGAATTTTATAAAACTCTTTAGAAATCTATACCCGTAGACTTCAATTGAATACATACAGATTTATAAGCTTATTTAAAATCTCTCTTCCAAATTTATGTCGTGTTTTACCCATTTACTTCGTTTCTCCTTGGAAATATTTCACAAGATAAACGTATCATCATTGCGTTCGCAAATGAAAGTAAAACCTATCGTTTAACTAATTTTTATTGCTTTGATTTGAAGAGGGCTTTACACAAATAGTTTTAGGGTTAAAAAAGCATGGGCCTTTAAAACCCATTTTTGAGATAAGATGACAAAACAGAGCAGCTTCTTCTGCTCTGTTCTGCTCTGAGCTCTTCACTGTTTGCTTTCATGGCTTCCACTTACTGCTACTCACTTTCACTCCCTCCCATCCCCAACCCACCAAACCTCAACAAAATCCAACTCCTACCCACCAACCTTTACACCAGGAACCCGTTTTCTCGCTCCATTTCTAGAATTCGGAGCCCCGGAATCCGAGCTTCCAACTCGTCGTCTTCCACCGCAGTACAAGATGAAGCTCGAAAGCCCAGCGAGGAAGCAATGAGCATCGACAATCTTTGCCGCTTTGTTAACCTCACCGTGGGAAATTGGCAAGGTTCCTTCTTTGTAAGTAACTGGTTTGGTCTCTAAAATTTGGGAGGTGTTTGGTTGCTGAGAAAACGCAGGAAAAAAATTAGAATTTAAATGGGATTTTGTTTTATGTTTCGTCTGTAAAGACTGCAAATTTTTCAACTTTCTGAGCAAAACACATGTAAATCTTGTTGAGTTAATGAAGATTGAGTTTTTATTCCTGCATTTTCTGGACAGCCAAACAGATTATGTATGTTCAGATAATAGGAATCATATGGGTTCTGGTGATTGATTAGTCCAGGTTATTAATTAGTTTGAGTGATATTTTAGCAATTTGATACTGTTGGGAATCTGTTGCATAAAGTGAATACAAAGCTTGCAGCTAGCTCTTATGGGGAAGATGAACTCATCAGTCTCATTCAAACGTAAGCTTCAGATAAGCAAAAAGTTTAAGATTGGTTGAAATGAAATTTGTGTATTGAATATTAGTGAGCATGGTTAGTTTGTTCTGATGGTTTAATGATATCATGCTTTGCAGATTATATATTAAACAAGCTCCATCAAGCACTTCATTTTCTGAATTAGATGACGAGGTGGAGTGGGCGGAGTACAAAATTAAAGAAACGAACATGTTCACGGTGGACAAGTATCAGCAGGTGAGGTTTTCAGAGTGTTTGGGATTGGATTACTAATCGGTTTCTGCCCATTAAGATATAGCTTAGAAACTAGTTTTGTGATGAATTGTTTTCCGTTGAACATCCGTTGTGATTAGTCTGCAGATTGGCTTCTTCCCCAATGAGAAAGCATTTTCGCTAAGGTACCAGACGGCTGGCATGTTAGAAACAGTGCTGAGACAGGGCGTTCTTGGGGAAGATGACACCGGTGAAGAATCACCAAAGTGAGTGGTTCCTCCGTCAGATGACGCTCTTTATGATTCACCGATGTAACTATACACAATGAGAGTATAGTACTTAGTGTAATAACATGTTCTTGTCCATTGGTGTGATGAATTAAGGTGCATTTCGTCATTATGTTTTTTATTGAGCTTCTTGTTTCTATACCTTATTATATGTTGATCTCTGTCCTCTTCAATTTTTGTTCATCATGTAGAAATCTAAAGCTTCCTTCCCGTCGTCCTGCTATTGTATGTGAAAGTTGTCTACATTCACTAGAGAAAGATATGCGAGTAAGAGCTTTCCACATCATGGACCCAAAAGGCATTATCGAAATGATTGTAATCTTCCTGGAGGAAAGAGGAGATGAGGCAGTTCTTCCTCCTGCCCTCGACAATAATGTGGTATGTATCACAAAGAAGGCTTGTATCAACGAAATTTTGGTTTTTATAGTTACGTATTTGTTTTTAGGTGTGATGCATATAATTAAGTTTCCTTGAATGGTCTCAGGAAAACACAGACAGGATTGTGCCATTTCTTGGTACGTGGAAAGGTCACTCCGTAACAAAACGAAGTGGTGTTTATGGATCAACAATGGCTGAAGCTGATATAGTAGCAACACTTGAGATGGATGATAACGGCCACGTTATTCAGGTATCTTCCACTCGAAGAAAATCCCTCTTGAGAGAACATGGAACGAAAAATCAAAATGCTTCATTGAGTCTTTTCTTCCTCGTTTCATTTCTCATCATTCATAAATTATGTCAGGGCATCACTTCCACCTCCGCTGCGGGTGATGTCACAACTAGTGTGCCTTGGACGGGGATCAAGTCGGACAGCTTGATTACTTTCAACGGAGGTTACCAGATGACTCTATTGCCTGGAGGCATGTACGTGGGATGCCCGTGCGATGTAGGAAACAATGTTGCAGAATCATTGTCGTTCCATTTGGAGTTCTGTTGGCTTGAGGGTCCTGGCAAGAGACAGAGACTGGTTCGCACTTACGATGTTGAAGGTCAGGCCGTCTCCACAACTTACTTCTACGAGACTAAAATGTGATCACTCCATCTCCACCGTAGAGACATACCTTTTGAAAGGGCGATGGATTCTTCCATCGATGGTTTTGCACCGTTCTTTAGAACCCCCATTTGAGGTGCCAATTTGTATTTGCCTGAAGCCTTGAAGTAGTTGAAGAGTCGAAAGTCTTGAGACAATTTTTGTACGTCATTTTGCCATTAAAAGGTAAATTTTTTAGAAAAAAGGTGAAATTGTCTATGAATCTTTCCGAAGATGTCAATTCCTAATGGAAAATTACATTAGTTTATAGGCTCGTTTGGAAGTGCTTTTAAAATGACTTGAAAATGCTTTTAAAGAAAATATTTTTGGTTCTAAAAGTACTTCAAGTGTTTTTATTTATTTTTAATATAGGATTTACTTGTATTTTGATAAAGAATTGGTTCCAAAAACATTTTCACTAAAAGTGTTTTCAACCATTTAAAAATACTTTCAAACGAACTCTATATTATTGGAGCATTGCTTGGCTCATTCCCTGCAAGAGTCGTTCCTCCTTCCTATAAATCAAAGCTTAACATATATACATAAACATCCCATAAAAATCACAGAAGGGAAAGTCTCTATTCGCATGTCAAACTATCATTAGATGGAAAGTAGGAGCTCCTATTTTTAGAAGGAATCAAGTATTATCCTCATCGTTAAATTTATTTTTTTATTTTTTAAAAAAGGAAAAGAAAAGTGAAAATTGGGGATAAACAACTTTGATTTTGTGCAACCAGAAATAAATATTTCTTCACAAAAATTAGTACAAGTTGACAATATGCAGCTTGTGTTGGGGACTTCATGTTGTAATTCACTCACTGATATGATGAAGCACAACTTGGTTGAAAATCTTGAGATAATTTCCCCTTGCCGCCCCAACCACCAAAAGTATGAAAATCCCCACCAAAGATTAATGCAACTACTCCAAGCCCCACCTTTATGCTTCTATTATTGGTATGGGAGTGTGTACGGTTGCCATACTTTATACTTCGGAGGAGGATTCTCTATTCTCCTATTCTCATTCTCTTTCATCTCCTCCTCTCACACATTCTTTTTGTCTTATTATTTTTATAAAAAAAATCAATATAAGATGTTGACGTGGCTTAAATGTTACCGTTCAAATAGGAGGGCATGGAAGGGTAGAGAGATTAGGAGAGTAGAGGATCATCCTCCTTATACTTCTGGGTTATTTTATAAGATCGTCTCTGCAAAAAAATCAATTAAAATTAAAGTCGTTTAGTTATCGAATTGTATAAAAATAGATACATGAAATTGACAAAAGCATTACGAACTATCTATGCATTTGCTATAATAAATTGACTAAACGATTTCAGTTTTTATTTATTTTTTTTTTTTTTTAGCAAATATGATCTTTATATAGTGATTCATAATATAAACGGTTATGATTATAAGCACAAAACTCTGTGATTCGAACTCAAAGAGTTTTGAGTAGGAGTTTTTACTCGTCCTTAAGTAGCCAAGCATTGTTCATATGTGACATATAGAACTGCAAACTCAATTATGCATTGTCATGCTAATGTGAGTTGTGGGTTCCTTTGCACCTAAGTTCAAGTTCTTCTTTTCATAATTAGAATTGCAAACTCGATTATACACCGTCATGTAGTTTAAATTTTTTTAAATGGGATTTTTATGCTCTCATTTTCACCTCTTACACTTCTCTTTTTTATAGCTATTGAATTTTATAGATCAAAGAAAAATCAAGAAACCGAATGACTCTGAAGAGTGTAGAAGGTCGAACAAGAGTATGGCAATACTACTAGCGTGGCATTCGATGTATGCGAAAGTTCATCTCCACGATGAATATGATTTATTTTCGCTGTTTCAAGCGGATATTCTACTTCAACTACCAAAAAGGTATCATACTCGGACGTATAAAATGGGGCATTTCCGCTCTAACCTAACTAGCCAACGATACCGGGAGTTGATAGATCCATTCACATAAAATCCTTCCAATGTGGACTAATTTCCATACATGATACGTGTGGTGTGAATTTATAAAACATAGCAAGCAAACTCTAGCTGTTTATAAATTGACATTTTTTTTTCAAATTTTAATTCATGTACAAAGCTTGCGTACGTCAACAAGTTTAAGCATCCACATTCCACACGTAGTTGTATTTATTAACAAAATATTTTTTTTTTTATCAAATTATTAAAATATTAATTTCGAATTTCGAATTTTCTTCAATATATATGACCACTAGATTTTTTGCGGCAGCACTTCATTTTAATCTTCTCGGTTGAAAAAATCAAAAAATGTTTTGACAATTATTAAATTATACGTGTAAAAATATATATAATTAAAAAATGTAAGCGTAGCGTGTCTTACTTTTGCTATTTTCTTTTTTAATTTTTTTAATTTAAAATGTCGAAAAGTCAGAACACATTGCCGGTTGCTTGCATAGGCTGCCAAAATAAAATGATTGTGGTGGCTGCACATAAACAATAACTAAAGAAAAGAAAAGGACGGGTGGTGATAAATGATAAATACAAAATTAAAATATGGTTTTGGAGAATTTTTTTTGTTTACAAGAATAATTAAACTGAAAAAGACACATCTAAAAAAAATAAATTTGGAGAAATATCTCTTTTTTTTTTTTTTTTTTTTAACAATCGAATTGTTAGTTTTTAGTGACACACCCCGACCGAGATCAGGGCGTGCTGGCCATCACGCAGAGGTGACGTAACCATGTGCACAGTGCGGAAGCTAATAAAACAATAATAGAAGAAGTACGAATAAATAAAAACTAGCATACATAAGGTAATGGAAATAAGTGCTAGCGTAAGTGAGACACAAGTTCAGAGCATAACGCCTAAAGCAGTCCAAACGAAAATGACGCGACAACAGTACACCTGAAGGTGACCTACGCTGGTGATCGTCTGTCAGAATTGCCGGGAAAGCCCTTTGGGAGAACCACCAACCTGCTAAACAGCTAGAACCTGGAGGGGCGCAAAACAATAGCGTGAGTGGGCAAAAACAAAGCTTTTCGAAAACCATTTCACAAAATAAGTTCTAACCCCTCGCCGTAAAACCTGTATACTTCCCAGAAGATAAACATATGTACACACACACACACACACACATATATATATATATACCAATCATGCTCAAGAATATGCCATGTAGGAACCTCAGAATGAAATGCAAGTGCTCAGGTATAAATCACATCAATAACATATAGTCTGGCAGCCGGAGTCACCTAACGTGACCTGTACGGCTGTATCTAGAGCTCAAATCTCAATCTCAATAACTAAACCTGCCCACGAGTCGGAACCACCTAAAGTGGTCTGTACGACATGCCTGGGTGTAATACATATAAACGCTCTAGTGCTACGATCACGTGAAGGCTGTGCGAATAATCGCGGGTCACCTACGAGTCGGAACCACCTAAAGTGGTCTGTACGACAGGACTGTGCACCTAACTTGGATCCAAGCTGAGCGTGTGGTGCGGGAGGTGAACAACACGTGAAGGACTGTGCCCTACTCTGGACGGGAGCACTAACACCGGGGGTGCAGGTTATGAGCTCTCTAAGCATCTCGAATCGCTACCGAAAGTAAACATGAATACACTTACCTGGCACGTACCTGTGCGTCCGCAGCACCCAACATGCATATGTGTATATATACAACTAATAATGCAACTAGCGATGCATAAATAACGATAATCTAATGCATGGCATATGGCAAATGATAATTCAAATCAATTTCTGGGAAAATATATGTATATAGGTATATACGGAAAACCAAAAGCCCACTCACTGGTAAGTGGAAGGGTCGTAACCCCCTACCTCGAGTGACCATGCTCGTCCTCGGGATACGTCTCACCTATATGCGAAAACTATAAAAACGTTAATTTTAAAGCACATAACCAAATTTTAGAAATAACTTCTCATACAAAGCTCAAATGGGGTGTATGAATACACCAACGTGATCTACTTAACCTCAGGAACATCCCCATATTTTTAAAATAATTTTTCACCGCCGCACACGCCCCCCACGCGCAGGCACGTGCCTGGCACGCTGACGGCGTCAACTGACGCCGTAGGGAATATTCCGTCAGGTTTAACAGATTCTGTCAACGGCGTCAGGAATATTCCGTCAGACTTGACGGAATATTCCGTCGTCTTCTCCGGCAAGCCTCCGACGCCGTCGCCGGCGCCGGAAAATCGGGAAAATTTCAAACTTCGATATCTTCTTCGTTTTTCATCCAAATTTCACAAAATTGGTACCAAAATGAAGCTTAGAACTAGAGGAATACAATCATACCACTTTCAAGGGCTAAAATCCACAAAATCTCACCTGAAAAATCAACCCAACTCCGGCCAACTTCGAAACTAGTGTTCCCGACGTCCAAATCCTTCAAACGAAGTTAACGAACCACCCCGAGCCTCCTAGGGACCTCCCCAAGCTACCTACAAGCTTGAAATTCTTTAAAACGTGAGAAATCACGTGTGCATGAACAGTACTCGAAATCGGACATCGTGGATTCGACGTGAAAACGATGGTGTTCTTACCTGAAAATGGTATAGTTAGACTCCTACAAGCCTCATGAACTCGAATATGGCCTTGGATTCCACGATCTGTGAAGGTTTGATAGGTTTATGGGTGTGTCCGTACGTGTTAAAGGAAATGGAAGGGGAATGGGGCTCGGGACAGGTGCAGGAAATATGAGGAAAAGGCTGTGGTGTGTGGGAAGGTGTGTGTGGCTCCAAACATGCCAACCAAAACTCAAAAACAACAATAAACGTAAAGGAACAAACTAGGGGCAAAACTGTCTTTTCACGCGTACGTTTCAACATTCCCGGGACGGGCTGTCACATTTAGAATGAAGAAGGACTTCTAAAATCAAATTTGCACAAAATGCATTAATACAATAAATTTTCGCAGTTGCGTTAAAACGTGGTCTACTACAAATATATGTGTTCATCTGACATTCTTTTCTGATTTTGGATAATAGAAGCACTGGGTCCCATCACAATTGATGATGGTAACCAAATCAGAGTGGGCTCCGTCTATCATGCTTCCCCCTGTCGCTGCATGTCATAAAGCTAAGTGTTACGCCATCTCAAAACAAAGGGTGGTTAGAGGGCTCGTTTTAACTCTCTGGGTTCTGGCCCTCCAAGATATTAATATTTTAATGAACAATACATGGCCATATTTGCCTCTATCTCCAACCGAATGCCAAAGTGCCATAGGACTCGTTTTAGCCCTGTCACAAAAAACCGCCTCCAACCGAGGGCCAAAAGGCCATAGGGCTAAACATAATTTATTATTTAAAAACTACAACTTAAATTCAAATCCAACGACTAAGTGACGTCAGCATGATTTTTATGTTGTTAAATATTTTTTTTATGTTGTATAATTTTTATGTTGTTAATGTTATTTAATATTGTTTCATATTGTTTAATGTTGTTTCATGTTACTTAATTTAATTTAATGTTGTATAATGGCTTAGGAAGTTATGGGAAAAAAAATTGAATTTAAAAAATATATGAAACAAATTTTGTAAAGTAGAAATTATAGGAAAAAAATGGCATTAAAAAAAATATGAAACAAATTTTGTAAAATAGAAGTTATAGAAAAATTATAATTTAGAAAAAAATATAAAACAAATTTTGTAAAATAGAAGTTAGAGGAAGTTATAGGAAAAAAAATTGTGTAAAATAAAATAAACTAAAATTGTAAAAAAAAATTCAAAAATAACGACTAGCTGATGTTAGCTAGCCGTTGCATTTGAAATTTGGCCTGGAATTCCTGTCGGATATTTATAATGCTAGAATTTCTGGCCCAGCCTGGGACTGGCTGGCTGGTTGGATTGGGCTAGCTGGTTGGCCCTTTCAGATTCCGTGGGGCCCACGAGCCCTCTGGCCTAGCCCTCGATTGGAGACGGTTTTCGGGCTATTTTCGGCCATCTAGACCCTTCGGTTGGAGATAACCTTACATGCCATGTATTTTTAGAAAGAGGAGAAGAGCCATTAGTACTGCGGTCTAGTGATATTTTTCTTCACTTGTAAGTGAGAGGTTTTAAGTTCGATTCTTGTCAAAGGTGAATTTGAACCACATTATTGCTAGCTTATTGTAAGGTTAAGCCCATCTCCTTCCCTTAGTGTAAGTAATATCATTTGTTCAAAAAAAAAAGAAAAAAAAAAAGGAAGAGGATTCTTCTCTCCCATTCTCATCTCTCTCATTTTCTCTTCTCCTACTTAAACGATTACGATTAAATCATGTCATCATCTTATATTAAATTTTTAATAGAGGCAAAAAAAAAAAAAAACAAAACAAAAGCAAAGTGAGAGGAGAGGGAGGAGGAGGAAGCGAAGGAAAATAAGAGGCGAGAGAATCCTACTGTATTGTATATAAAATTTGTCACATGATCGAAACCTAGCTAATTAGCGGTCATTTGCTGTTTTTTTTTTTTGATACATGTTTTTCTTTTCGTTATAGTTAGCGACGACAAAATTCCTTTTCTCTTTAGATAGAAGCAACATTGGGGAGATCTAAACCCCTAACTCAAATACAAAAGTAAATATGCTTAATTACTTGAATTACAAATATTTTACAATTAAACTGCTTAATTACTTGAATTACAAATATTTTACGATTAAATGAAGATTTAAAAGTGTTTAAGTAAAGTGGAAGTTCCAAGGAGATCAAATTTCGTGCACCCAAAACGAGTGTGACTTGCCGTAATTACTGACTTACTGACTGACATAATTAATTTTATGACAACAAAATTATAAAAATAAAAATTAATTTTATAAACAGGTGTCAGTCAGCAATTGAAACCATAGAAAGACTGTCTATTTTGTGTGCAGAAGAAGATTTGATCTCGTGTTAAAGGGCAACGAAAAGATGCCAAACATCCATCTGTCTAAAATTTCACTTTAAAATTTCACCGTCTATTCCGTGGACTTTCCGCTTGAAGTTGAGGATAGCACCGCACGAAACCACCAAGAAAAAACCCAATCGGTTTCTGAGAGCAGAGCACAAAACCAAGCAAACAACTCCACCTGCAGCAGGAAACAACACAGAAAAACAGAGAGTTTTAGAGAGAGAAAAACAGAGATTCTTGAGAGAGAGAGAGAGAGAGAGAGAGAGAAACAGAGGAAAAAGCTGCTTCCTTGATTGCTCGATATTACTATCAATGACCGCCAAAACCCAAGGCTCGAACAGAGTCACAGTTTCAGCCCCGCCGCCGCAGCAGCAGCCGCAAAGACCAGTGATAACACTCCCGCCGCGGCCGTCCGCGGAGGCCCTTTTCAGCGGCGGATCTGGGGCGAGCCCGGGTCCGATGACTCTTGTCTCGAGCTTCTTCGAGACCTACCCTGAGTCGGATTTCAGGTCCTTCTCTCAGCTGCTCGCCGGAGCCATGGGCTCGCCGGTGGGGTCCACAAGGGGGATGAGCTTTTTTAGCGATAACCCAGCTGATGGTTTGGGAAAATCAGGCGGAGGGTCCGAATATGGCGGGGAGGGCAGTTCTGGGTTTAAGCAGAGTAGGCCGATGAGTTTGGCGGTGGCTCGGCCGCCATTGTTTACTGTCCCGCCGGGACTCAGCCCCTCTGGGTTGCTTAATTCGCCTGGCTTCTATTCACCTCAGGTAAGTTTTGTTTAATCTCTACGAAATTTACTGTCACTGTTGGGTTGGTAAAAGCTAAAAGCTGCTTTCTTTTGTGTTAAGTACTAAGAAATGATGAATTTCTTCACAAAATTGTATGCAACGGAAGTTTGATTTATTCAAAAAATATCAATTTTTTGCCTATGCGATTCACCAAAGTTGTGTAAAGATGTTGCTTTTATAGGCGCAACTATATTAGTGCTTCTTGTGCTTGTGAGTGCTGAAAATATATGGCTTGTTTAGAAGCTCTTTCAAAATGATGAAAGCACTTTTGGGGAAGATGTTTTTGGCTTCTACAAGCACATAAAGTGCTTTTCTAGGTTTCATGTGTCTTTCCAGGTTTCACTTACATTTTTACTAAGGATTGATCCCAAAAAGATATTCACCAAAAGCAGTTTCAGCCATTTTAAAAGCACTTCCAAACAAGCCCATATAGTTTTGATTTTTCGATTGCTAATCATGTTCATTCTTGTATTGTGGTTATAATTCCTGATTAATGCTTCTTGTGATTGTACTTTTGTTAAAAGCTTCTCAAATGTGGTTAAACATATCAATATATTGATGCGTTCTTGTGACAGACCATATGGAACTAGACTTGTGTTGGTGTTATTCTGTATTGTCTTTCAACATGATACAATATGATTTCCGAAGATGGGTGACTGGAATTAGCATCCGGTATTCATGTATTTCTCTTCATATCGTTGCAGAGTCCATTTGGAATGTCACACCAGCAGGCCTTGGCACAGGTTACTGCTCAAGCTGCATTAGCCCAATCTCGTGTGTACATGCAACCTGATTACCAACCTTCTTCAGTAGCAGCCCCGACAGAGCCACAGGCATGTCAACCATCTTTAATGCCTGAGGAAGCTTCTCGGCAGCTTACATTGCCCTCAACATCTGATACTAAAAGTTCTGTGAGGCAATCCTCGGAGGCATCTCATTCTGATGGGAAATACCAACCTTCATCCACTGATAGGCCTGCAGACGATAGCTACAACTGGCGGAAATACGGGCAGAAGCTGGTTAAGGGCAGTGAATTTCCTCGAAGCTACTACAAGTGCACACATATGAATTGCCCTGTCAAAAAGAAAGTCGAGCGTTCTCCTAGTGGCGAAATAACTGAGATTATCTACAAAGGTCAGCATAACCATGAAGTCCCTCAACCGAGTAAACGCCCAAAAGATGGTGATCTGAATGGGCCTAAGCCTGAAAACGGATTACAAAGAAGGGTAGGAGATTCAAATAGGTTGAGTGAAAATGTAGCTTCTCACTCACAACCTGAAAAGGATCAGGAATCTACCGGAGCCGCTTCTGGACAGTTACCGGGGGGAAGTGACAATGAAGAGTTGGGTGATGGGGAAACTAGAGAAGGGGGAGATGCTGATGAACCAAATGCAAAGAGAAGGTATTTTTCAAGACTATCATTTTGCATAAAATCGTAGTATATTGTTTACCTTTCTTTCTTCTTAATATTAAAGTATCCATGTAAATGAGCGCAGGAACGTAGACGTTGGCGCATCTGAGGTAGCTTTGCCACAGAAGATGGTCACAGAACCAAAAATCATTGTGCAGACAACGAGTGAGGTTGATCTTCTCGATGATGGCTATAGGTGGCGCAAGTACGGGCAAAAGGTGGTGAAAGGGAATCCTCATCCAAGGTGGTTACTTCCTCCATATAAATATTTCTTATTTTCAGTTTTACGGATCGCATTATATGCAAAGGCAAGCACTCTCTACATTGTTTCTTACGTGTTAATACTCAATATTAATGAAGTAATAGGCTTGCATCTTTCTCGGCCGAGTTAAAATGGGCAATAAATTATTCCGAGAATTCTTTGCACATTATTTGTATGATGGAGGTGAAATCAAGAACTATTAGGTGATATATAGAGTTGGATTCGGAAAATCATTAGGGATTGGGATGAATTCAGGATTACTTATGCTCCAATTGATTAAGAAAGCTCCAATTGATTAAGAAACAACTACTTTCTGATCTTAGAGCGTCACATCCTTAGCATACATTTAAGCAATATGTGAACAATTTAATTCTAATGTTTTTGTTTCCACTGGAGAAATGATTTTCCTTTTGTGAGCATGTTATCTGATACAAACTTGTTAACAGGAGCTATTACAAATGCACGTTTGCGGGGTGCAATGTCCGTAAGCATGTTGAGAGAGCTTCCACTGACGCTAAAGCTGTCATCACTACATATGAAGGCAAACACAACCATGATGTTCCAGCAGCAAGAAACAGCAGCCACAGCACGGCCAATAATAGTGCATCACAGTTAAAACCACCCGCGTCCGGGGCTCCTCAGCATACCCTACTTAAAGGCAGAGAATATGGAAACAATGATCAGAGACCGGTACTTCTTCAGCTAAAAGAAGAACAAATCGTTGTTTGAAGTGCTTCAGTGACATACGTTATGTAAGTAAAGGTCAGCAGTCAAGTCCAACAACTAACACGATGCAAAATGAACGAATACGGAGAATAAAGAAAGGAAAGGTTTTTTGAGTGGTGAATGTCACTGGTGTGCGATCTTTGTTGATATGCATTGCCGTACATGTAGATGGTTTGTAGGTTTGGCTTCATAAGCCCGACATTATTTGTAAATACGAATGCAGAAATAGGGTTGTATTTGTGTAGAATTACGTCACGCTGAAATGCGAATATAGAAGTATACAACTGATGTATAAATGTGCTTTAAATCTACCCCGCTTTTTTTTCAATTATTTCCGTCTACATTTTTTTTTTTTTCTTTTTCGTTATATTTCTCACATGTAAGCTCGTGTGCCATTCATGAGAGAGCAAATGTCAGACATCCTGTCACATCCTAGTTCCGATTTCGCCGTAACACGATATTGTTCCTATCCCCCTTAGGGGCCCGACGTTCTCGTCAGCACACTTGTACCGAATGACAAAGTGGTTCTGATATTATCTTGTCATATCCTAGTTCTAGTTCCGTCGTAACACGATATTGTCCCCATCTCTCTTAGGGGCCCAACAAGACGATATTGTCCCCACCCCTCTTAGGGGCCGGACGTCCTCGTCGGCACACTCACATCGAATGACAGAGTGGCTCTGATACCATTCTATCACATCCCAGTCCCCGCTCCACCGTAGCACGATATTGTTCGCTTTGGGCTCCGGCCACGCCCTCACAGTTTTGTTTCTGGGAACTCAAACGAGAACTTCCCAGTGGATCACCCATCCTGTGCTTTGGGCCTCGGTCACTCCTTGATACCATTCTATCACATCCTAGTCCCGGCTCCACCGTAGCACGATATTGTCCGCTTTAGACCCCGGTCACGCCTTCACAGTTTTGTTTCTGGGAACTCAAATGAGAACTTCTCAGTGGGTTACCCATCCTGTGCTTTGGGCCTCAGTCACGCCCTCACAGTTTTGTTTTTGGGAACGTAGACGAGAACTTCCCAATGGATCATCCATCCTGAGAATGCTCTCGTTCGAACTCATTTAACTTCGGAGTTCTGATGGAATCCGAAACCAGTGAGTTCCCAAAAGGTCTCATGCTATAGGAGGTGAGCATGTACATATAAGGCACATCACCCCCTCTCAGTTAGTCGACGTGGGATGTTACACATCCGTTTCATGAGACAAGTAAAGGTAAGTTCTTAGGCTGTTTTTTGACTGGCACAAAGCCAAGCTACCTGGCTTTTGAGATGTTCATACTTTTTGGTGCGTGCTTTTGCGGGTTGTTTTGTGAGTGGCACAAAAGCAACCAAAACAAGTTGAAGCAGGACAACTGATCTGCCGTTTGGGAGATTGTATTTTGACTGCGAAAATACATCCAAGATATTTCTGAAAACCTCTTTATTTTTTATTTTTTTATTTTGACAATAGGGCGTAAACCCGAAAGAAAAAAAAAAAAAGATTACATAAGAATATCACGAGGCCACAAGAAATCATCTATATCTCCAACTAGTAACTGACAACAAGGAGGAGCTAGCTAAAAAAAAGCTTGAACCCAAATAGTCAAATTATCAGCAACAAAATTCTTTTCATGGAATATATGAGGAATTTCACAAAATCAACTTTGGCATATAAAAGCACGACAATTCAATGCTAAACTTTTCAGGGTGATCATCCACTTTTGCATTTAGAATCAATTGTACTGCAAGTACAGGATCCGATTCCACTATAATCTTCTTAAATCATTCATTCCACGCAAGTTGCAACCCAATAAAAACACTCCAAACTTCACCGCATAGAATCTACCTCGACTAAGATTAGCACAAAAAACCGGAGGCCCATGCCCCTGACGAGATTCTGAGGACACCACCAACACTAATGAAATTGACCACCCCCTTGCGACATCCATCAACATTAAGCTTTACCCATCACTTAGGAGGAGTTTCTCAACGAAGAAAAGCATGTGTTAGAAGGGGATTTATAGAGAAACCATATTCACCTACACCAATTTTTTAGGGAGCAAAATTTTGTTCAAAAATACTTTTGTTTCGCTAGTGCCACAAGAACTAGGGAGTGATACACAAAATAAATCTCCATTCCAAATTGTCCAAGACTAATATTTTGAAAGATATTCTTTTGGAAATATATTAGTACATGCATCGATAAAAATTTGATCAGGAACAGAGACTTTTTCAAACCTTAGCAGTAAAGGAACAATCTCTAAAGCCATGAATAATCGATTCAAAAGCACCATCACATCTGCCACATGAAGAATCCATGGCCACTCCCATCTAACTCGTTGTGCATTGGTCAATAATTTGTCAAGCAACAAGCCAAAGAAAAGAGAACACTTTAGGAGGAAGAAGAAACTTCAAGATAAAGCTCTTTCACCACTTGGTGTTCATATTAGCGCCAAGATCCAACACATAAGCAGATTTCGCATTAAAATTACCATCACTAGTTGATCTCCATATACATTTGTCTAACGAACCACCAATACTATCCACATGAATATTGATACTTATGGGTTGGTTTCAACTGTTTGGTAGCCCGTCCAAAATAATAAAAAACTGAAACTCACAATAATTTGAAACAATTATTTATTTGATCAGAAATTTTGCTTAATTTCCCAACTCATAAAATCTAGCACAACTAATAATGTACACCCTGCTTCTGGGTATAATCATACGTAGCTTTGGGGCTGTTGGGCAGTTTGCCTGCAACGTCCGTCACCACCCTCACCTCCCCATTTCATATAACATCACTCATCCCACAACTCGCTTTCTCTCTCTAATGTTTCTTAGGCGACATGTTATTGGAACAACTAAATGTGTTTTCTGACAATTCAAAACGCTTCTGACTATATTTGTTAGAAAAATGCAAAAACATATACGTACCATGGAAATATTCTCTAGAGAGGCACCTCGAAAATATTTTCGAGTGCTTTTTTAAAGAACGCTTTCAAGTAAGCACTCGTGTGCGAAAGTACTCCTACTAGTTTCTCTCTCTAAACTTTCCTTCTCTCTTCCCCGTCACTGTGCGACCGACAGTCCATTTTCCAACCAGAGACACCAAACACCGTGAAAGCATGAAAGCAACAAACAAACAACGGTTACATTCTCAAATTTCCCACCTTTTCCTCTTTTCCCAAATCACAGACCCCAAAAAAAAAAGCAAAACACAAAAACCAGAGAAAAATTATGAAGAAAAACATGGACCCACGTACTCAAATCACTGTCGATAAAAAAAACATTGTAAAAACGATGTTGTTGTTGCTTCCTCTGTTTCCGGACCGTTGGTCACGACATCCTCATAACGCCCCCGCACATTTCGCAAAAACCGAGGAGGGAGGACGACCGGCTCATTGGGACAGCCACCCAAATATGGCCGCCTCTGTTTTCTCAATTTTTTTTGGCTTCGAGAAAATGACTTCCATAATGCTGTAGGGGTGCCCTTCCCTTCCCCCTTATCGACCCATCTCCTGATCTCCGCCGTTCGATCCCTCGGCGATCTCCCCCCACATTCTCCGATCGATCGATGCTGGCGGGATTTGGTGGTGGCGATAAATGGGTTGCATCAGCTCCAAGCGGGCGGCTGCCTCGGCGTCTCCTTGTTACGAGTACACGGCCGCCGTCGCCGGCAATGGCTCCGTCCTCCTCGAGCCCTCTTCGTCCTCCTTAAAAAAGAACAACTCCGCCTCCGCTGCCAACAACAACAACAACGTTAGCCGATCCAAATCCAAACCAAAGTCCAAATCGAACTCTTCGGAATTTAAGAAGAGTGGTAGCAAGAGGGAACCACAGAATCAGAATCATCGTCCGGGCGACGTGTCGGAGGATCGGAGCGTCATCGGCGGCAGAGAGTCGAAGAGGAGCAGGAAGGAGAAGGAGGGGTCTTATCACAGCCATAATAGTCACAATGGCGGGAAAGGTAGTGCCTTTAGCTTCAGATTGGGTTTTTCAAGTCGTTCTTCTTTGGAGGCTGAGCAAGTCTCCGCCGGCTGGCCCTCTTGGCTCAGCGCCGCCGCCGGCGAGGCCATATACGGGTGGATCCCCCTCAAAGCTGATGCTTATGAGAAGTTGGAAAAGGTACATTTTGATTGATCACCTTCCCATTTTGCAGTAGTTTTAATGAAATTATTAATTAATCACTAATAAATGCTAACGCGATGTTTATTACGTATAATAATCACATTTTAGATTCCATCACGCAGATGTTTTCCTTCATCCATGTTGGTTTTGATTTTGTCTGATACGAGCGATATACTATTTTAAACCTATTTTAAACTAATCTAAATTGCGAGGTGATAAATTGAATTCGAAATGAACAAGAGGATCACGTATGCGCTATTGTCATTATGACTGCGCCC
Source organism: Pyrus x bretschneideri (assembly GCF_019419815.1). NCBI lineage: Eukaryota > Viridiplantae > Streptophyta > Magnoliopsida > Rosales > Rosaceae > Pyrus > Pyrus x bretschneideri. The sequence continues at coordinate 3,214,282 of NW_025999424.1, read as the reverse complement.
ACGTCCACACTTTTGGTTTTGATTCTTTAAGTAAAACATATTTGCTTACTTTATTCTTTGTTGTGCCCCAACTTGAAGTTTGTCGAGAGTGCGAAGCACGAGTGGAAAATGTATCCTCCTATCGAAAAATGTGTTTGTTCTAGTTGAAAGTGCACATCTTTAGTTTGTTTAAATGTGGAAGCCTTCAAGAATCTTGTAATGGGATTTTGGTTCTTGATGTAATTCAATGTTGGTTTCCAATGGATTGACCTACATTGTTCTAGATTTTGAATTTGCTTACAGTTCATCGATTTTTTACATTAGTTCATTTCGAATGCTTGCAGATTGGACAAGGTACATACAGCAGTGTGTTCCGAGCAAAGGATGTCGAAACTGGGAGGATTGTTGCACTCAAGAAAGTACGCTTTGACAATTTTCAACCGGAGAGTATTAGGTTTATGGCTAGAGAGATCATGATTCTTCGCAGGCTTGATCATCCGAACATCATGAAACTGGACGGAATAATAACATCTCGATCATCAAATAGCATATACCTTGTATTCGAGTACATGGAGCACGATCTTGCAGGACTTGTAGCTAGTTCCGAGATCAAATTCACCGACATGCAGGTTAGCTTCTTGCCTAACAAGTTTTGCTGAACCGTGTGACCATTGCCATACAAGTCAATAAAGTTTGGTTGGTCTTTCTTCTGTGTAGATTAAATGTTATATGAGGCAGCTATTTTCCGCAGTCGAGCACTGTCACTTAAGAGGTATTATGCATCGAGACATCAAAGCCTCAAATATTTTGGTAAACAACGAAGGGATTCTAAAGTTGGGAGATTTTGGATTGGCGAATGTCATTAACTCAAAGAGCAAGCGACCACTGACCAGTCGGGTGGTGACCTTGTGGTACCGTCCCCCTGAACTTTTGATGGGGGCAACTGAGTATGGAGTTTCGGTGGATCTCTGGAGCGTCGGCTGTGTATTTGCAGAACTGTTTCTAGGAAAGACTCTCCTTAAAGGAAGAACTGAGGTGATTACAATGTTAATGTCCAACGCTAAGTTTCTCTGATTATGGATTTTTAATAGTCCTCATTAGCAATATGGGATTTAGAATTCGAGATGAAGTTAATCGCTCCCCTCTCGTTTTACAGGTCGAACAATTGCACAAAATTTTCAAGCTTTGTGGGTCGCCACCTGAAGAATACTGGAAAACGTCAAAGCTTCCTCACGCAACTATGTTTAAACCGCAGTACAATTACGAAAGTTCTCTTAAGGAGAGGTGTAAAGAGTTTCCAACTACTGCACTAGACATGTTAGAGAATCTCCTTTCCGTAGAACCTTACAAGCGCGGGACTGCCTCCTCTGCCCTAATGTCCGAGGTAAAATTCCATGAAAATACTCTCAAACTTGTGATGGAAAACTACTTTCAGCATTGTTTGAAGAGACGTTCGTAAGAGTATAAAAATTCTGCCTTTGGTGATTTACTTGTTTATTATGGCCTCTTTTCTTCCAGTACTTCAAAACAAAGCCTTATGCCTGCGATCCGTCACATTTGCCAAAGTATCCTCCTACAAAAGAAATGGATGCTAAAAATCGGGAGGAATCACAAAGGTAAAATTCTTCGTTTAAACTAAGGTTGTAGTTCAGATGTCTGTGGGACTCTGCAGGTGTTTTCCCATTTCTAATTGCGATGTTTACATAGAAGTGATTTCAAATGTAATACTTGTAGATTAGACCATGCTTTAATGTTTACGTTGGCATAATTAGACGGCTGTATTACATTTTCAGGAAAAGACCTGGTATTCGAGAACGAGAGACAACAAGGAAACCAAGGAGAGTCCGTAAGGCCTTGCACGAGTCAAATGGTTCCGCTAAAGTGGCACCAAAAGAGGTCTTTCTCTATCTCTTATTGCTTGCCTGTGCGTGCGTGTGTTTTTGTGTAATGGAAGCTAGAAGCAAGAAGCAAGCTAGTTCTAACCAAGTGATTTATCCTTTGACTGTGCAGGATGGGCAAGACGATCATACTCAATCTGCTCGTAGAATCAATGGTGGTAACCCGTTTATCCCAAAGGCGAAAGGAGGGCTTCTGCGCCGAGAGTCTAATCTAAAACCGCAATTTGATACAGTTTCGGAGAATTGCGAGTTGAATGCATCACAAGGATACAGCACATTGTCTTCCGTACAAATCTCAGCAGCAAGCGGCTTTGCATGGGCAAAAAGGGGAACTGAGGATGGTACTAAATCCGCAGTTTCAGATGGCTCGAAAAGCCAGTTCAGTGCACTTGACGCAAATTTCGCAAAGAGTACATTTGACCTAAAACAAGGATATAGAACTGGCAAGACTGCGATACGAAAGCTTAGAACTTTCGACACGTCTGAACTTATTAGTACAGGAGAGCCAGATGATACAGGAAACGACATGGTAAGGACAGAGAACACAACCGTCTTTGACACAGTTGATCCAGATGCTTTACACTTAATCACTACGACTTATCCTTCAACAATGTTATAGGATTCCGTTGTGGAAGAGAACCGTGCCATTGAGTTTTCCGGACCCCTACTTTCCCAGCAATGTGGAATCGACGAACACTTGCGGAGGAACGAAAGCCATATACGCCATGTATCTCGAAGATCAAGGTTCGAAAGAGGTATGCGCGCGAATCTTAATCCAAATGGAGCATAAATTATCGTGTTATTATACATATACCATATTAACTACTCGTTACATTGCTCATCGCTTATGTTACAGAGGTAGAACACCAGCCTTTAGAGGTGACCATATGAGACAGTGATCTTTGTACAAATAGTTGTATTATACACGACAATGGCAAGGGCGATTACGTGTGATGAATCGAACTTAATTTCCTCAAGAGAAATTATGCAAGAGCAGGCAATGCTTGTTGAATCAAGCGATTTGGAGCTCAGAAGACATTTTTCTCTTGCCACATTATTTCATGTGTCACGTACACTCTGTGCCCTAAACCAAAGAAAGTCTAAGTTCTTCATACAAATTTGCGCAACACCACCATCGGGCATTTTTAGCGAACATCTAGGCAACCCCAATCAAATTTTTCACAAAGCCAGAACTGTTTGCCCTTTCCATTTTTCAAGTGCTGCAGATTTTTTTTTTTCTTGAATTATATGATGGGCATAATGAAATTTCATTTATTTAAATGCAAATATAGTATTATGTTAAAGTCTACAAACAACTATTCTGTTTTATCTGTTTGATTGACGATGTGATGTCTCTAAATTACTCTTGATTCACGCAATGGATATTAAAGCACGGGTGAAAAACAATATTTTATAATATCCTAACTAACTAACCTAACTCGAGTACAAAAAAATAGCGAGAATGTCGTAATTAATTAACCTAACTCACGTCAACGGCTCATTTGTCTAATCGAATTGTTGGTTGCTTATAGATCGCTTCTTTGAGTACTATGCTATAGTGGTTTTCATATTATAAAAAATTCAAAATCAAAACTTGATACCCTTTTGAAAAATTCAAATCAAGAGTGGACAAATTTGTAATTTCCTTGTGGAAACCAAAAAATAGGGGAAATGAAACCAAAACAAAAAAACAAAAATCAGAGACCAGGGACAATGAACTACGACTGAATTAATCCAAATCCCAAAATTAAAAAAAAAAAAAAAAGCACAAATTGAAAGAAACAAATGGTTTTTTTTATAGAGATTTTAAAAGCAATAAATTAGGTTTATAGATTTTAGAAGCAAGAAAATTGGGGGTTTAGAGAAAAAGGAAGATGTAGGGCAAACAGATCGCTTGTGCTGCAAAAACTGGAGCAGCAGAGCGGCCATGGAGCCCCCAACCGCAACCTCCCCCGGAAGAAAGAAGGCCGGGTTGTTAATGTGCGCCCAACGCACTAACGTGCGCCACGAATAAACCTCTCCCGTGGAATACCACGCCGCCTCTTCCTTAAGAGGGAAGCGCCCGGCCTCGGGCGCCATTTTCTCTCCTCCCTTCCTCCTCCATCATTTTATAGTCAAACCCTAACCACATTTCCCAATACGCCCTCGCTTTTTCAACTCACCGTCAGGTAAATGCTTTTTCTGTTTTACATTTTTTTGAGAGATTCTAGTTACTTTTTTATTTGCCCTTTATTTATTTTTTTTAATTTTGTATTACGATTTAGTGGAAACTTGCAAGTAGATGTCTTAACTTCGATTCTCGTTAAATGAAAATTTAAATCACATTATAGCTGTCGCGTTGTGAGGTTGAGTCCACTCCCCATCGGGTCGTTTGGAAATGCTTTTAAAATGACTGAAAATACTTTTAGTAAAAATGTTTTTAGGTTCTTAAAACACTTTAAGTGTTTTTTTTTTCTTCATGATTAACTTGTATTTTTATTAAGTATTAATTTTAAAAACATTTTCATCAAAAAACACTTTTAGCTATTTTGAAATTATTTTCAAACGAGCTCTAAAAAAGTAGACCCCTTGTCTTCCCACTTACTCGACCAACGTCACCCACCCATTTCTTACATCAAATCCATAACCCAACCATGGTTCAGTTTTGTTTGGTTTCAACCAATAGCTACAGTTATAACCAAACCAAACCAAACCAATCCGATCTATAGTATGATTGTAATTTGGACATCAAACTGATCCAAGTTGTATCTGTCCAACATTGTATCATCAATTCCATCTAAGTTGTGAACTTGTGATATAAAAGGGACTCGAAGGAGAAGAAGTAATTGCAAACACATTGTTGCTCTGGTATCCAAAGTAATCCGAATATTAAACCTTAGTCCTAATAAATCCTAACTCCTAAACTAGTTTTATCAAGCTAATGCTAATACATACAAGCTACAGAGTTATACAAGACTCACCAGTATATATGTATTTTAACGCTAATTAATCGCGATTATTGAAACGCTACTACAAACGAACATCTCGATCACCAATTTCGCCACTAATGTGTGTATATCGGTAAGTCTAGATGGCGTGCCCTGCATCTCATCCTCTATGTCATTCATCGTCAATGGTCACAAGACTCGGTATTTGGCCGTGATCAACAAAATCAATCTTGTTCAGCCTCATACAACAGAGCACTTCCTCCGGCAGTTCTTCCTGTTTCTGTGCCTACAAAAAGCACGAAAACAGCAAGTTAGTAACACGAACACAATTTGGAGACAAACCGATGAATATGCCAGCATTAGTGAATGTGACAGGGTTTCTGGTTACCTGGATGGTTAAACCCATGTCCAGCATTCCGTTTTTCAGACGTTCTCTAAAAGATTCGAGACCCTTCCTCGATATGTAGCTGAAGCGATGAATGTCCAGATCGATCTCAAGGTAATTAGGACCCTGCATGTGAGAGTGCTTGATGAAGTCAAACAGACGTGGTATTTTCCAGTATTGTAAAACTTAGCAATGTCAAACGTTCAGTGTTTACCTTATAAAAATTGTGCTGAGGACGCGAAAGAACTGGTTTTTCGTTATATGCATTTACAAGCTTCTTTTCAGCAGAACTCAGACCGAGATCCTCAGGATTAACCAACCCAGCCATGATCTTTAGCCTTTCTCTAAAAGGTACAATGGAGTCCTTCGCAAATCCTTTAACCTTTTCCGTTTCATCGTCAACCAATTTCTGAAACATCACATAGATCAATAGACTGAGTATACCAACAGATAATCCAAACGTTAAGTCCAAGACAATTTCACAAAGAGGTAATTCGAAATAAAGTTACCTTGATGCTGTCCTGGAATTGAGGAGAGATGTCTTTCTCAAAATTCTCAGAAACTTTGAAATACATTACGAGACTCATTCCTTCTCCATCACTATCACCAAGGAACATTGCAGCGGGATAAGTAGGCAACTGCAATAATGCAGAAAGCAATACCATAAGAAACAGTTGAGAACAATGTAAATAATAAAACATACCAGCATAAATTTGTTCTCTGAGAGTACCTGTATATTTACAATGAGGAGCGGAGGCACTTTTCCATCGGCTTTTACTTTGGGAAGCTCAAGATGCTGGGCAATGTGATGTATCTTCTTGGGGCATACAAATAGATCAACACCTATTGGAGTATATGGACTGTAGTTTGGAGCAGGTGACTTTCGTTTATCCCTGATCAACAGAAAATATTATTCTCATTAGAGCAAAGAAAACTCGAAAAAAGAGTAACTAGTTTCAAATTCAGTGAGGTTGGTTTTAAGAAAGAAAAACCAAAATCATACTTGAAATAGTTCTCGCCACGGAGTTTAAAAGTTGAGGGTGGAATCTCAGACCAAGATCCTGAAGTCAGCTTTTCCACTCTACAACATGGAATGATATATCCTGGTCTAGGACGATACAGAAACCTTCTTGATTGACCTGCGGATATATCGATGATATGCTCAATTACAATCTCAAAATTCTAAGTTTTCTTCCTATTCAAAGACAGTTAAAGTATTTGAATACTTACATTGTTCAATGGTTTCGTCTGCATCACACGATCTCCTCTTAAAAGAAAGCCTGAAAACTGCTGATGGCTTTCTTTGTGCCTGTGGACCCAAACTCTGCGCACTTAAAATCTTATCGTTGAAACTTACAGAAGGTACCAATCGTGGCAAGCCAGATTTAAGCATACTGTCTTGAATTTTTTCATTAGAATCACGTCGATCCTCTCTAAGTCCTTTAAAGCTTCCATAAGAATGATCCTGAATATTCTTCCTCTTGCTACGCAGTTCGTCAGCCTTCCCCATGAACTTATCTGATATACCTCCATCTATTTTTGTATAGCTTTGGTATTCTTCATACTTACACCCGTTATCCACAAAGCGTGCGGATCTTTCGTACTGAACTACTTGGCCACCTGAGATATTCCCAATTGGGTTGCCTCCTAATGGAAAACCATCTGTTGAACAAGGGAAGAAAATTAAAACCAAAACAAAACAAAACCGCTTTCCAATCAAACATGACGAAACCAATGTCTATACTCTGTGCGTGCGTGTGTGTGTGTGTGTGTGTAAGTGGTTGTAGGCTGATGACCAATACCTCCGTGTATACTGATAAATTCATCATCCGAGTCAGACTCCAGAATACTCACTGAATCGAACCAAGCTTCCTCTTGGGATATTACTGCAAGTGATAACTTTCAAAATATGAGATTCAAGAGCTAAAAAGTTGTCAGCATTTTCGGTTGAAAGATGTTGCAATCTGAAGAAAATGGAGCACAAACCATTTGAATCATATTGGTGGTGCCACTGCATTTGGGTGAGTTGGAACGTTGAACTAGAAACCTTAGATCTTCTGCGAGTAGTTGTTGCGCCATTCTCAAAGTCCATATGAACAAACTCGCTCACAGAATAATCAGTTACGCGAGCTCCTGCATCGCTGTTTCTCTTCTTGGCACCGCTATTTCTTTTCCTGGTACCATCGGAAGCAGAGCAGGTTATGTTTCCATGGCGTTTGCTGACTCTCTGACGGTGTTTCTTCCGTGATTTAATTGTTCTGGACGGGGTTGACACGCAACCACCCATCGCAGCTCTTTTAGATCATACAAGTCCAACCACAACGATGTCTTCACAAAGTCGTCCAATTTGTGTTCCTACGTAGAACAACTGAAACAAAACGCATCACAGAAGTATGAGATTTGCATAACTTCTTCACTCTTTAAGGGGGAGGAGGAGAAACTCCAGAACCTGATGAGGCTTGATCAGCATATTTTTTGCTCTTAAACTTCTTACTTACCACTTTAATGTTCTATTAAAGTATGATTAAATTACCTTAGATAACAAGCTATCAAATTAACCATGCCTTACAAATGCTAATATATGTTTTACGCTCACATATCACTTGCAACAACTGATCTAATCTCAGAATTGCAGCACTAATAATGGCATAAAAAAATTCAAAAAATATATTAAAAATGAAAAGAAACAGAAAGAAGCAAAAGAATATCCTTGCAAATGGAACCACTGCTAATATCAACCAAAAAGTACGCAAATTTCAAAGCATAAATTCTCAAAAGTTGCAGCATTACCTACCCGGAAAACAATTCTGCATCTTTTTGTATGAATTTCAAACTGACAGATGCATACATTTAAGGGGAGAGAGAGATAGAGAGAGAGAGCCCTTTGAGTTTCAAGGAAGCTCCAACTTTGAGTTTCAAAGAAGATATTAAAAATGAAAAGGTAGAAGAAACGGCAGGAGACCCCACTTGGGCCACTTCCACCGATGTTAAAGAAGACAAATGAATAGGTTTGCAAATTGCAAGCAATCATAAATAAAATGTTAAGATGACGCTTGAGTTATCCGGAATAGGATCCTCTACGTGAGATCCGAATGACCAATCAATCGTTTTTGTTCATTATACAGTTAGAATTTATTTTGAAATTTTTATTTAAAGTTGAATAGAAATAATACTTAACAAAAAATAACCGCACAATATACAATAAACAAATATGATTGATTGATTATTCGGATCCTCATCGAGAGGATCCTGATCCGTGTTATTCCATGAGCAAACCTACTTATCCTTTCAGTTACAGTTAATGAATTTTTAATGTCCAAATATCATAATTGAAATTGTTCATTTTTTTTATTATCGTCTAAATTTGTTGTATATGCAAAAACTTAATTTTTTGCATATATGATTTTTAGATGATGGTAAAGAGAATAATGATCTTGATTATGACGTTAAAGATTTTTTAATCGTAGATTAGGGACAAGTAGGTTCCAATGAAAGGACGCAAGCATTATTCAAAAGTTGATATTTTTTTTAATGAAAAAGGAAAAGACCGACAATTCGTCCCCATCAAAAGGATGATAAAAGTGTAAAAATGTGATATTTCCTGAAAACCCCAACAAACAAATATGAAATAAATCACAAACAACGCAGAAAATGCAGTTCCAAAAAATTAAGAAAAAACTAAAGCAAGTGCAACATATGGAACGTGAGAGCCTTTATGGATGAAACTCAAGATTTAAATCTTCCAACAAAAACCCAGAAAATCAACCGCAATCAAATTTGAGGAAAAACAAAATCCAGTGCAGGATATGGTCCAAAAAATAGACAGAGATCGTTAAAAACATCAAGCTTTACCTTGTTGCCGGAATGCTGCAGACTCCCTCTCTCCGAAGCAACAAAAACACGAGAGAGAGAGATTCAGACGGGCGGATGGGTCCGACTCCGGCAGTGTCGAATCTGGGTCCGGTATCGGAGCTAGCTGCTTGTCTTCCTTGAAGCTTGGATTAGTTAAATTACAAAAAAGAAAAAAAAAAAAACCCTTTAAATATTAATGGAAGAACAAGAAGAACAGGAGTTACGATGAGAAGGGTTGGTGGGCGTTGTGATGTTCGTGTGTATATTGTTGGCCTTGAGTTTAGCAAATTGTGTCCGAGATTTCGGTGGGAGAAAAACAGAGAGATAGAGAGAGAGGGTTGAGGTTGTCAATACTTGTCATCACCTTCAACAAAATCCGGATTTAACAGATTTTTTCCCACTCGTTTTTCTGTTTACCAAGACACCACCTGTCTATTCGTTACCATTTTGGAAAATAGTTTTTTGTTATTTTTTTTTAAATATAAAAATAGGTGAAAAACGCCTTTGACGAACTGTTTCGTGAAGATATAATAAAAAACGAAAAACACATACACCAATGTTTAGCTTAAGTTTTGTAAAACTTCAAATTGTTATTTCTTCCGTTTTTCAAAAATGGTTTTCAAAATAATATCTGAGTTTTAATAAATAAATAAAATTTATAAAAAAGACATTATAAAAAAAGTTAGAGGTTTAATAAATAAAAATTAATGTCGCTATCACCACCACCTCTTACTACTGTCATCGCCACTACCGTATCTTCAACCATCATCACCTTTGTCACCATAGTTACCACCACCTTTACCAACTCATATACGGCCATAACTGACATCGTCACCATCTTAGCATGACCATCATAACTTGTACCTCCGTTGCCATCATGCCCACCAGTAACACCACAATCACCACCACCTCAACCATCTCCGCCAAATCATCCTCACCTCTCAACTACTATTTTCACAACCATCCCTCATAACCATCGTTAACACAACTACCACCATCGTAGTCGCCGCCACCACCACCATGCCCTCCGCCATCGCCCTCTACCTAGGTTTGCAACCACATATGTCCCACCACCACTAACACCTTTATTTTCACCACTACTCCAACCCCCAGTTTTACACACACATCCTTACCACCACCTCCACCATTGTACCAAACATAAATTTGTATTATAGATACATACATACATACATACGTACATACATACATACATACATACATACATATATATATATATTACATTTGGTATCGGACGTGTTTTGACTGTTTTCAATGTTTTCATTCTCTAAAATCATTTTTGAACTAAACCATCAAAGCATTCTCAAATCATCACAAAATTGAAAACTCATATCATATTCGTTTACAGAACAATTTTAAAAAAATCATTTTGTAAAACGTTACTGAATGGATCCTAAATTTTCTAGATATCTTGTTGCTATCCGTCCTATGAATATATGAATTGTTTTTATTTTCTTGGTTGTTAAAATGTTTAAGCTTATTTCTAAGAATGTGTATTGCTAGGTTCCCACACAAGAGAAACTTATTTAGACAGAAAACGACAGTGTGGCAATCTTTAAGCCACTCACACCTGAAATACAATCCGTTTTTCCATAATCATCATTTATATCTCTAAGCTCATTCCTTTTCATAATTTTCTAATTGTTAGTGGAGTGTTAGTTTAATGATATTAACTTACAAGTGTTTCTAAGTCAAAAGAAATTTGATGATCTCAGCTCTTCATCTTGGTCTAAGCTTATGGGAAGCCACAAAATCACGTGTATTAACATGTAGTTAATGATTTTTTTTAGATTAACATGTAATTTAACGGCCAGAATCCTAACGTACTCTCTAATGCAAGTAAGTTTCACGTATAATATTAAGACTAATCTTAATTAGAGAATGTAACATGAATACAGTGTATAACATTGTTATTTAACAATTGATTCATCATATATATATAATTCAACGTTGCATGAATTGGCATGGGCCACATGGTCACACATGTAAACTCGTGCTGTATTAATATGACAATTGGATGTGACCCAAACAAAGAGATTGTCTGCCTGCCGTTTTGCATAATTATATGGTTTACAGCTTCATCCAGCTGCTTTTGCTTCCCTATTTGTTTTTCTTCCTTGCTCTTTTCTGCCTTCACAGACTCACAAGTCCACAAAATTACACCTGTATTTGGATGCATGCCCTAATGAAAATAGCAACTGCTACCAATGCTTACAAGTTACAATCAGCATCCAAGCAAATTTTACGACACTTGTCATCAATTTTAATTCCCTATATATTTAACCTTTTTATGGCTAAAACCTTTTTACAAGCTATATGGTGGGACTATTCAATATCCATACCCTTATTTTTACCTCCCAAACAACCTTCTCAATTTCTGGTCATTAGATTGAATTAATCAAAGAATATCAAATGACATAAATTAACAAAAAACATGTAAGAGGTAAAAATGGGTACCAAAATTTTTGTTTAAGCTCGAATAATGGATGCCATGCACATCACAATCATGCTAATTAAATAAGTGTTAGATAGGGCAACGTGCATACAATTTCAAATCCTTATTTCGTAACTTATAATAATTTAGAATTTCGTTTTGTTAATAAAAGTATGCGAAGAACATTTTCTTTAAACTTTGCTATATTATTCTCTCCAATTGTAAGCCAATAATACATCAACAAAACTTTTCACTTTTTCCCAATCATGCAAGATTGTCGAAATGGAAATTAAAAACAATAAAAGAAAAACTGAGAGAGAGAGGGAGAGAACCGGATACCCTCCTAGGCTTAGGAGGTTGAGTCTCCTGAGCAAATTATACGTGCTATTAAAATTTGATTCAACGACTGTAATTAATTATTATAATTTTTAGAGGACCCTCTATTTGTAGCCGTTTGATCAAATTTCAACGATCCGGATCCTTTGCTCAAGAGGCTCAGCCTCCTAAGTTCAGAAGGGGATCCAGTTCCATGCGGGGGTACTAAATTATATGGTCTTTGAATCCCTTTTGTTAGGCAATATATACTTTATTCCTCGCAAAGTCACAATAATATTAATTTTTTATGCACTTCTATAAGCAGTGGAAGTGCTAAATAGCTAGATAGGCTTTTACTAAAAGCTGTTTTACTATTAGGGTAAGTGCCATTTTTGTTAAATTGTAAACTGAGTGCCATGAACCTCACTTGAATGGAAATCGATGGAGATGGAGACGCAGATATTTATCACTTTTTTATGAGAGTCATCATCAAACACGAAAAAGACAATCTAAAAGCTATGCGATGATTCATCTCAGCCGCAGTTAGGAAAAGCAAAAGTTAATTATTTTGAGTGCTAATCAATAAAAGAAATCTCCACCTATGATTATGATCCTTGTATAGCTTGGTAAGAACTCACCTCATATAATGGCTATCTCTTTTCAACGTGCCGCTACTTGGTTTCAGAACATACTTGAAAAGTTCGATTTTCTTTTACTTTCTATAACAATGATCTATCCATGCTTTTTGTATGTAAGAAGAGTTTTTTTGTCAATTAATGTGGTTTGAACCATAACGTACCTCTAATTATGGATCAAACCATAAATTTACTTTAATAATTCAACAAGAAACTAAATTCAAATCATGTTAACTACCATGATTTGCTTCTTAATCATATTGTACATTTTCGCACTTCTCATATAATGAATAATTGTTGCAACTAATTAGAATAATTTGTTGTTAGAAATGATTCATTATTTGAAATAAAGCAGAACTGCTCCAATAGCTCTTTTACCCTCTTTATTAGTCCCTCTAAAGTCGAACATTATGACGTATTTTATCACTCAACTTTTGAAATAAGAGAGCAGCTTATAAAGTTTGAAGCATGATGGTGACTTGAGGTAGTGGAGTTTGTGAGTGCATGCATGCATTGCTTGCTCCAGTGACAAAAGTGCGTGGGTTAAATCAAGGATGGTGCTCTTTACACATTTATTTTTACTTTACATACTTGTTTTGTTAATTTATATTCATTGATATTCTTCAATTCATTTGATCCAATGACCGAAATTGAAAATGGTGCGTAAAAGTATAAGATGATGTCTGGATAGCACTACCCCTAAATTAATACTTGATAAGTTGAAAACACAAAACTATTTTGCATCAGACAATATCTAATTGAAGATATTTAGAGATATTTGCAGTTTAATATTTGATTATATATAAGTTAAAGCTTAACGAAAAACACTAGCAGTACAGTTTACGATAAAATTTAGATCATAAGTGCTGCAAAATCCTCCCTGGTTGAGGTCTTGAAACTTGAAAGAGATTAGGGTTTAGGACGAGAAACAACATTACAGGCAAAACGACATGAACCTTAAACCTCTCCTATCAATCACTAATATAATTTAAAGAAGTGGCTCTCTAAGCAATAAAGTAAATAACAGACGAAGGAAGTAGCGATGACATGCATGCATGTTCACAAGAAAGTGCAGAAAGCACGTGCCCTGCACGCAAATGCACGAGCATATTGCAGAGAAAAAGAAGTTGGATATATACATGCACAATTAATTAGCCTCTTTTTTTTTAATAATGCAATAATGTGGGTTTATTAATCAAAGATCATTACCTGCACTGCACATGCATGTCTCCTGCATTATACTGCATTATATAATGTGTATGTATATAAATATAAAGCCAGCACCCTAAAACGATGAAGCTTTTAATATATTAAACATGCCCCTTTCTAATTGGAATCACTATATTAAAATAGGACTATGATTCTTTCCCTTCCTCTTTCCATCTCATTCTCTCACATTCTCTTATTTTGCCTTTCTTTTGCTATAAAAAATTAATATAAAATGTTGACGTGACTTAACCGTAACCTTTCAAATAGGAGGAGAGGGAAGGGGAGAGAAAAAAAGAGGGGAGATGGAGTAGGATTCTCTGAAATATATATCTTCCAGTTTGTTCAAGACATTGCTAGGAAACTTCATGTGTGTTAAAGATGATCTTCCCAGTTCTTTCTTTTGCTGTTTCTTTCTCTATTATAATTCCCCATTGTACCTCTCATGGCTACTAATTTAATTTCCCTCCTTTTCCAGGGTTCAAATACGGACATGCATAGCCAATTATATACGATTCAGTCTTTACGTTTCATATATATTCTGATCGAGTCAACTCATACGAAAGCTATATACCTAGTTGTATTTTTTATTTTTGGTTAAGCTGCCCTAAACTAGCTAGTTGCATTCTGTGTGTTCTAAATGGTTTAGGATTTAGGGTTTAGGTTTAGGAAACTCAATGGTAACAAGATGACCAACCTAATTTTACCTAACATAAGTTGGCATCGATCTCTACTAAACTGGTCACTCTTACAAAATTTGATAATCTCTAGAGATGTAATAAGAGCTAGATGTCTACAACTTATTCCACTAATTGCTAGTTGCCTTTTGATTTATTGGTAATACTAGGAGACTAAAATTTAAACCAAATTTGCAAACCCAATGATGTGTTATCAATAGGAAATAAGCACATTAATCAATATTTAAGTAATAATCTAATAACTAATAACCACGTCATTTAATTTGCAAATTTGAACTGTCTAACATTATCCTTAAGTTAAATGTCAATATTTGATTAATATGTCGATATTTGAATCACACTGTAAAATGATTGTTTTAGTCACTTTCCTCTTTATTTCCTACTTTCAATCTTGTATCCATCATTTCTTCTATGTATATATGGTTTTATCAAACGGAATTTAAAAGGTGTGTTTTAATTTTTTGAAAAATAAAAACAAAACAAGAACACTAAATTGTGTGGGCTTGGCTAGGCTTATCTGAATTTTAACCATAGCCCATTTACTGGCTTACTCACCCGAGCCCGTTAACCCAGTTACCCAAATCTTCCCTCCTTCCCGGGTCCCTTCTGCCCTCTTCTTCGAGTCTTCTTCCCCACCGTTTACTGATTCACCATAACCCAATTGATCTCCATCCTTTCTGTCAAGTTTTTGGGTTTTTTTTCTTCTCGCCGACTAAGAGGAAAGTTTCAATCTTTCGTTGTAGAATTTTTGCAGAAAAGTTTCAAATTTTCAATCGCCGGTTGAAAGGGCAAGTCTCAGGTTAGTAGATTCGTTGAATTCTTGCAATTTCAGCATCTGGGTTTGCTTTTTAGGATCCATTTGGGCCCTCCAATGCTTCGTTTTACTATTTCCGTCCTGTTTTTTCAGATGAGTACTTTTGTTGGTTCATTTATTTTTGTGTTTGTGCTTGAATTTTGTATTATAATTAGCCTTAATTGACTTTGATCTTCATACGAATAATTGAACATAATTGTCTTCTGTTTCTGCAAATTGTTTATTTTTTGTTTCAGCCAATGAATCTGTGCTTCAAACTGTTTCTCTATGTTTGCCTGCGCTTGTTGTATGCAGAGTTTTGTTTCCTTGTTCGAAGGAGTATACATTATCCTATATGCCATCATATAGATTTCGATATGATAGTCTTTGATTGGTTGCATTTCTTAATTCCTAGAAAAAATAGAATCTTGCATTGTCAAGTTCCTGTCAAATGGTTTATGGGTTTTCGACGTTTTTTATGCCACCTTAACTGCAGTGTTGTAACTTGAAAATGCTGTTTGAGGTTGTTTTTCATTTTCCCATATGCCTTGTCCGAGGAGGTGGGCCTGTTCGTTTTATCCTTAAGGATGTTGTGAGACGGCTTTAGTTATCTGCTCCGTTCTGATCCTCAGGTCTTGTTGAACATCCTTGGTGATGGCATCTAGGCGCAATGTTCGTTACAGCCCTCTTGCTACGGATGATGATGATGTTTATGGAAGCCCCAGTGACCCTCGGTTTGACTATACGCCAAAGTCTTTTGATAAAATCCCGTGGAAATCCATAGTTCTTGCTCTTTTCCTGCTGTCTCTTGGATCATTGCTTCTGTTTCTTTCGTACTTCATTTTCACCGGTCACATGGGAGGGGAGCTGGCTCAAGCCTATGGCCTTTTGGCTCTTGGGGTTCTCACCTTCCTCCCAGGTATCCCAAAAGATATTTCCATTCAGTACTTTAATTTTACGTATCCTTTGTGACAACTTAGAGTTATATAACTGATCGGACTATATATTGAATGCTAATATATATAATTCAATAATTTTAGAGTTTAATATTAATGAATCATTTCAAAGCATTGGAAAATTTGTCTTATCGATTACCTCACCATACAATTAGAGATAAGGAAAACTAAATCATTTGGCTAGAGGAGACGGCATTCAATTCTCAAATCGATAGCCTCATATCAATTCCCTAATTCTTATGTTGAATTTCCTCTTTTCTATTTGGTAGAATGTTGAATTTCTTTAGATGTAACTATTTGAGCTTAGGAGTAAAGCGTAAACTGTATTTCCGAGTCTGGCAATTGGCTATCTGGAGACGTTTTCTGAAATTCTCTGTGAACTTTGATATGCTGACTGGTTTCATTTGATTCCAAGTCTTAACTTATGCAAATGCTTCATACATGTTTCAGGTCATCGATTCACCGACTGATTTCTTTATAAATATTGTGACCTGCAGGCTTTTATGAGACACGAATTGCATATTATGCATGCAGAGGTGCAAAAGGATACCGTTTTGCCTCCATTCCGGACTACTAGGGTTCTTTTGCCTTTCCAAATAATGCCTTGCGGTGAGAGACACGATCATGTAAAATCCATATTGTATAGGACACATGAACAATCCGTATGTAACTTCTTTTCCATTTACTTCTCGTTAAATGACTTGTTGCTATTGAAGCAGTGGCACTCGCACGCATAGTTCATTGTACTGGGATTTTCTCTTCGGCTTGTGGGCTGTAAAACTGTTTATCCAGCAGAAGTTTGTAGTTCATATTATTGTAGCCAAATTATGCCTATTTTTTCAATGTTTTGATTGGAACTGTGAGGATGAAACACCCTAGTTGGGGTGAAAGAAATGTGCGGCCGGCCGGCCGGCCAACGGCTGGAAACTTGGAGCTATGGAGGGGTGAATGAACTGGAAAATGGAGGGTCTGTTTAGTAGATCAGAATCAACGATGTCATCACTGCTATCCTAATCAATGATGTTTTATAGAAATCATCGACGTTATAGTTTATAGAGTTCATAGGAATCCTCACTCAGTTAAAATCTACTCTTTCTGCAATAAAACGTGTGATAAGTGTGACATTTTATTTTATTTAAAACTTTTGCATAGGTTGCAGCTCCCTAAAATTTTTAAGTCCTCATCAATTCATCAATTGGGTCAAATTCAATGATTGTTGCCAGCGGAGGGACGTCTTGAGTTCGATTTTTGACACTAGGGAATCATATTAGAGGAGATTGAAATGTCTTTGTAAGTCTTTTCATCTCCTGTAGAATGGACCGTTGTGACGAAACCACCAACTGATCTCCTTTTAAGAAAAAAAATAGACATTTGGTTAAATTATTTTTTTAAAACTTTTTTACTATTGTTAATGCCGAAAAAAAACTTAGTTACTTTGAAATTTGATATAAAAATTTATCTACTTTTTTCTTCTTATTTAGAGAATGAATGCGTATGAAATCAACTAAATATCTAATTAATTAAGTTTAACATTTGAAAATTTATAAATTAGATTGATTCGATTCACAACTTCTCTTGTCTAAAGTAAACATTTCCGCTATCTTCTATTAATTAATAACTTACTAAATTTTTAAGAATTAACAAATTTGTTATTTCGCTTAAACTTAAAACTTCGATTTCATGTCAAAGTAGTTGGCAGAAAAATTTGTAAAAACAGTTGAAAATCCAATGAAGACCAAAAAGATGAAACTCCAAAAACAATCATATGAAATCCCCATTTTGCCCCCTCGGAAAGTGACTTTCACTGTCGTTTCACCGAACTTCGATGGGCTGAATCAGTCATTTGAGGAGGAACTAATTAAGATTAGTAAACTTGATTAATACGAGTTGATGTTGATGGTGGCGGAGTGAGTGGAAAGTCGGGAAGCGAAGCGAGAGAGAATAAAGACGAACAGGTAATCCCTTTTTTCGAGTTTCTGGGTCTTTGAGACTGCAATTTCCTCAATCCAATTCGAAGAGAACCTTTACGCCTTGCATATTTGCGACTTCAATTTCGGGTTTAATTTTCTGTAACTCTCTCCCTCTCTACTTTCTCTCTCTTGTTTTCTGTATTATGTGTTTGTGTTGAATTGCATGAATCTTTGATTGTATTGTCCAATTCTGTGATTTTATTCGTGGTTTCGGAGATCTGTTGCAGCTGGGTTTATTGGGTTTCTTTGGAATTAGGCAACTATTGGAAAAATTGGGGGAAAATGTTACAAAATTTGCAAAAATTGGGAATTATTATTATTTATTCTGATTGAAGGTTTTACTGATTGATTTGTGCGAGATTGGGTTTCTGTTTCTAATTTGAAAGTGGGGTTTTTCAATTTCCTTTTTTTTCCCTGTTGTTGCTTATATTCCTCAAAGTTACTGTTACTGTGTCTTGGGATTTTTACATGACTGATGTATCGAAATCGAGGATGGGAGGGCAATTCTAAGATAGATAGCTTTTTTATCTTGTGGTGTGTTGGAGTAATGGAAAAATTTTAACTTTTTATGTTGTTTATGTGGGTGAAATTACAGATCCAATCAAAGTTGCTTACTTTTATCATTTCCATGGCTATACAAAAACGTTGGAGTGTGAATTTCATCTGTACTTACAAACTTACAGATTAAATGTCTGTTATGAAGTATGTGAAATCAAGTGTGGTGCCTTGCTTTTCCAATCCTGGTGGGGTTTGAGTAATTCTATATGTACACTTGAAGAATCACAAACTGTTAGCTAGAGTAGAGAGCCGGAGTAGAAAGAGAGAAGGGTGTGAAATATGGAACCAGGGGCGATTAGTTGGGACAATTAAACTAAGAATAAAATAGGAACCAGTTGAAAGTGAGGATATGTGTCATACAATTCTCGGGTCTTGAATTTATTCTTACTTTTTAAAAATCTACGCGGGTATATTCATTATTTTTTATTTGATCAATGACTAAGAGGTATCTTTCAAAAGTATATATGGACATTACTATGTGACCTTAACTGTCATTATATGGTGGTGCATCTCTTATTAGTTATTACATAAATTCGCTATTGTTTCTCCCCGCTAACCATGACCATGAGGATGTCTATGGCTGAGAGATATCTTCTTGGCATGATATTTTGTTGGTGTTATCTCTTGTACATTTATCTGAATATTCGATTGTGTGTTTAGATTAGGAAAATGGATGGACCTGTTGGCCGTGGTGGCAGCGGTGCAGATACTTATTTACCAAATTACAAGCTTGGAAAGACTCTTGGTATTGGTTCTTTTGGAAAGGTTAAAATTGCAGAGCATGCATTAACTGGACATAAAGTTGCTATCAAGATCCTTAACCGCCGCAAAATAAAGAACATGGAAATGGAAGAGAAAGGTCAGCCCTCTATCTTTGTAAATCGATGGATGAATTTGATTACTTGTCCTTTCTAATTAAGAGTTCTGTCCTGAATTCAGAATTTGGACTTGGTTGTATTATCTTTCCATTTTCCCCTTAAATTTGATGCAGTGAGAAGAGAAATCAAAATATTGAGGTTGTTTATGCATCCTCACATTATACGACTCTATGAGGTCATTGAAACACCATCCGACATTTATGTCGTGATGGAGTATGTGAAGTCTGGGGAGCTCTTTGATTATATAGTAGAGAAGGGTAGGCTGCAGGAAGATGAAGCTCGTAACTTTTTTCAACAGGTGATTTGTCAATTGTCTTGTTGTATTTATTCTACTATTGTTTTGCTTCTTATATGAGTTAATATTTTTTTTGGCAGATAATATCTGGCGTAGAGTATTGTCACAGGAATATGGTTGTTCATAGAGATTTAAAGCCCGAAAATTTGCTTCTGGATTCCAAATGCAATGTGAAAATTGCTGATTTTGGTCTGAGCAACATAATGCGTGATGGCCATTTTCTCAAGACAAGTTGTGGCAGCCCGAATTATGCGGCTCCAGAGGTAAAATGATTGCAGTTAGATGTCTTTTAAATTATTTTGAAGTAGTTTGCATACATTATTTTTGTATCTTGGCTTGATTTCTCTTTCCAATGATACATCTGTTTCATCTTTCGTAGGTTATATCTGGCAAGCTGTACGCTGGGCCTGAAGTGGATGTGTGGAGTTGTGGAGTTATACTATATGCTCTTCTTTGTGGCACCCTTCCATTTGATGATGAAAATATTCCAAACTTGTTTAAGAAAATAAAGGTATTGCTAGATCTGGTTCTTTTGTTTACTATAAAATTGATATTTTAGTTTTCATCAGATATATTTTCCTTTTGTTTTCGAATTATATTAAGATCTAATTCTGTTGTGGCTTTTGCGTCCACTGACAATCAAATTTTCCATTCACTATCTATATTAAACAAGCTATAGCATATCATGAATCAAATAGTTATATGCTTGCAGATTAGTTATCTGGCCTAAGCCTACGTCATTTTGTCTTCAGGGTGGGATATACACTCTTCCTAGTCATTTGTCACCTGGTGCAAGAGACTTGATTCCAAGAATGCTCGTAGTTGATCCAATGAAGCGAATGACCATTCCTGAGATTCGACATCATGCATGGTTCCAGGCTCATCTTCCTCGTTATTTAGCTGTTCCTCCACCAGACACCATGCAACAAGCAAAAAAGGTTTCCTTGTATCTCCTGTATTGCAGTTATAATAAATGTTCTGGTTTGTTCTTCAAGATGTGCCAAGTGATATTTGCCACGTTGTTTAAATGGAATTGTGAAATATTTCGGTTTTTTGGTCCATAGTTTAATGTAACAAGTGTTAACACATAGCTGATCCTTGCTCACTGTATTCCATTTTTTTCTCAGTTTTGTATTGGCATGTCCATAGTGTGTTTGTATTGCATGTTTTTATTTATGCTGCATGGACAAGTGCATGTGCACAAACAATTTTCAAGATTACCATCCACACTGGTTGTTTTTTATGGTCCATTGTCAGTATTTTGGCCTTTTTATTGTTGTGATGTTTACTTCTTTTGGGGAGGACTTGGGATTTTGTCTTTTGGTTACATGATATTATATCATAAGTTCTGAAGTGTAACCCTTCTTTATGCAGATTGATGAGGAAATTCTTCAGGAGGTAGTTAAGATGGGATTTGACAGGAACCATCTGGTTGAGTCTCTTCGTAGTAGAGTACAGAATGAGGTTTGTACCTTAGGATCTCATCCTCTTGATTTTCCAACTGAGACTTACTATCTGCATCATGTTTCAGGGAACAGTTGCATACTATTTGTTATTGGACAACCGTTTCCGTGTATCCAGTGGCTATCTTGGAGCTGAGTTTCAGGAGACTGTGGTATGTGTCATCCGTTTTCGATATTATACCAACAGCTTGGTTAGAAAATAAAATTTTCTCTTTTAAGGCCAAAGACTAAGCCTGTTGGCCATAATATAACAACGTGAAAGAAGAAAGAAGTTAGGGGGAACTTTTACAGCATTTGATACAGGAATATGATAGATTTGTGAACGAACATAATTTAGGCCAAGATTTACATAACATGAGTGGGGCAAATTTATTCAAAAGCTTGAATTGTTTTTATCAAGCTCATCATATATTCTTCTCTGCTGTTCAGTTTCTGTTAAGACTTGGCACAATTCGTGTTTCATTTTTATTGATATGGTCCAGGAATGTGGTTTCAATCGTATGCAGCAAAGTGAGACTGCTGCTTCACCTGTTGGGCACCGCCTTCCTGGATATATGGAGTATCAAGGAATGGGTTTTAAACCACAGTTCCCTGTTGAAAGGAAATGGGCTCTTGGACTTCAGGTTAAATTTCTTCGGCTTTTGGCTAAGTATTATTATTTGGGAGCAACTCTCCTAGACGTTAAATGGAGTGAAGTTCAAACTTTAATATGATTGTTGTTGATCTATTGCTGCCTTTTATTGCCAGTCTCGAGCACATCCTCGTGAAATAATGACAGAAGTCCTTAAAGCTTTACAAGAATTGCGGGTTAGTTGGAAGAAGATAGGACACTACAACATGAAGTGTAGGTGGGTTCTTGACAATCCAGGTCAAAACGAAGGCATGATCGACAACCCTGTGCACAGTAACCATTATTTTGGAGATGAGTCCAGCATCATCGAAAATGATGGTGCTATGAAGATGCCAAATGTGGTCAAGTTTGAAGTGCAGGTAAGAGTTTCTGTTAGATCGCTCCCTAATCCCATACTTTTTCTAGTTCCATTCAGTCATCAATCTACTATTGTCTTTGGTATCAAAGGAGTTCACTGCTCGAGCATCTGTCCAGAACATAATCCTGACATTTTGCCGCTGTTTTGGGTATTAACAGCTTTTCAAAACTCCGGCGGAGAAGTACCTGCTTGATCTTCAGAGGGTTCAGGGTCCGCAGTTTCTCTTCTTGGATCTTTGTGCTGCTTTCCTTGCCCAACTTCGTGTCCTTTAGAGGTAGAGAGCTAGGCCTTCAACAAGTCCTTTGTGAATCTATCGTGATGCTTGGGAAAAAAACCTCGCAATTTGTATATATAATCTGTCCTTCAGTTGGTGCTGCTGTACTTATTTCCGTCGCATTCCCGAGTTTTATATGGGTAATCGTTTTGTTATTGAGCCAGTGTTCAACACTGGCGTAGGCCGAGTTATTTCTAGTTTGGTATTTGAAGTGGGTCTGTCCTGAATTTTCCTCTTTACGAACACAAATTAGTATGAAAGAAAGAACTGACCTCCCTTGGAGAAATGCTTTAACATATCCTTACAATTCAGTGTATTTCAAAGTACTGTAATTTATTTATGCAACGAAAGTATACAGATGCTCCGGTTAGAAAATGCGATAATGAGTCAGAGAGTCAAGTCAAAAAGGGTATAGGAAGACTTGGGAAGATTTTAACAAAAACTTACAGAAAAGATATAGAGTACTTGAAGTTAACGGGAAACTCGGTGTTAAATTGAGCGTAGTGGCGTTCTAGAATTTACATAGCTGATCTGATCTTATTTAATGAAATAAGGTTCTGTTGTTGTAGTTGTAAATCATTTACCATCATCAATCAATTCAGGTGAAACGTCTACATCAACTTTTGCCTACTTGTTATCATCTCTTGTGGTGTGTAAAAGAAACAATCACTTGCACAGGCGGTTATGCTCATCTAGGTGTTAGCTTCTACATAAGGATGAAAAGTTCGATATCTAATTATAATTGGTCAATAACAGCTCTCGATAGAGATTTCATTAACTTTCTGAATTGCTTAGTTTTAAAAGGATCTTGCAAATTATTAGTTTGGGTTGTGTTTGTCTAACATGTGTTTTCCCTTTAGCTTATGTCCAATACACACCAAACAAAACCTCAAAATTTCCAAATTATTGAATCAAATATACAACAAAACCTGCTAATTTATTTTATTTGTTATATTTTTTTAAAGAATTATAGGAAATGAATTTTGTACTCCTACACATTGGAATAAAAATAATAAAAAAGGAATTAAGGGGCAAAAACAAGACAAGGTAACGAACACTGAAGGAAAAAATATGAGTTGAGGAAAACATATTCCTTTATTATTACTTCATCGGGTCGAAGTTTGAACCCAAAGTTCGAATTACATAAAATTCACTATTTCTTTGAAATATATTAGAATATCAGAAAATATTGCAAAGAATGGAATTCCAGATTGATGTGTGGAATCAAATTAGAGCATGAATTTGGTAAAAAAGAAAAAAAAAGGAAAGAAAAAAAAAAGAATAAGAAGAACTAATTAGTTGACAAAAAGCAGATTGGCGGCAGATCAAGTGAGCTCCAGAGTGACAATTCACCATCACCACTCAGAGAAACATCCATTGATGAACCCTGCTCCTCCTGTTTCGAATCATTTCGTTGGTGTTCCCCCGCCGCCCCCACAGTAACAACAACCTCCTCTTCTTTCTTGTTACCGCACGCTCTCTGAAGGTTGCTCAAACACTCAGACACCCCTCTACCTTTCCCATTCCCATTCACCGATCCGATTCTTAACTTCAAGCACTCGGGAATCCCATTGAAGGCGTAGAGAGAAGCCGAAAACTTCCTCTCGTACTTCATTCTCTTCATGGCGGCTCTCAGCATCGAAGGCTCGTCGGTGTAGCTCTCAGCCTCCAGAACCGGCTCCTCTATCTCCTCAGCAATCTCGAAAGGCGATGGAGAGTAGCAGTTTGAGTTGGATGCTCCGATATCATCGACAAACTGGAAGTCTATAACTCCAACTTGATCTCCGTTCATTTCCTCTTCTTGTTCTTGTTCTGGATCAACATCTTCCTCCGATCCTTCTGCTGCGAAATTTGCATCTCCGCAGCTGTAAGTCTGTTGCACCAATTCACTCAAGTTACCGTACTCTATGTGATCAGTTTCCTTGTTAGTTAAGCATGACTCTAAGCTCGATGTCATGTAGTCAATGCTGCTTGCACTGATATGATCAGTGATGATGTCATGATTGTTGCTGCTTGTGATGTAGTAATCTTCGGGATCGTTGAGGAAATCCGTGTATGTTTCAGACAATTCGGTTTTTGCTGCTTGTTCGTGAAGATTGTTATCGTGTTGGTGGTTGATGATAGGGAGAGGAGCAGAAGGAGGAGAGCAAGAGTTGGCGTTGTTTCTTGCTTTCAGCCTCTGGAGGAGGAGGTTTGTGATCTTCGAGGGGAGCGCCGGGGTTGAAGACGGCGAATGGGAGCAAGGCCAGAAGTTGGTTCGGGTGTTGGCACCGCGAAGCAAGCAGGCAGCCTCATCGTAAGCCCTAGCTGCTTCCTCAGCAGTGTCAAAGGTGCCTAGCCAAACCCTAATTTTTTGAATGGTATCCTTGATCTCGGCCACCCATCTTCCAGAGGGTCTTTGCCGGACACCAACAAAGCGCTTTCGCGCCCTACGTGCTCCGCCTAGCTCGGCGACAGCAGAAGCTTCCTTCACCATCTCATCCCAACCCATGGTTCCCTCACTTGAAGTAGCGCTGTTGTCTTCCACTCCCTCACTAACTTTTCTCTTCCTTGCCATTTCTAGCCACTAGCTATTAAGTTCTTTTGAGTTTATGTTTTGTACTTGCAAGTGATTGATTTAATTGAAGTTGGAGGCTTTGATGCTAATGTGCATATTTATATGCGGGGAATAGGAAGATTTTTTCACAGGATTGAATATGAAATGGTCTTATAGCGTTTGTTTTTATCTCTTTGTTCTTATTAATCTCGGGCAATAAACAGTAACCTAATTGAAAGAGACCTGCAACTGTTAAATTTGACCGAGCCAAAGATGCCAATATGATCTCTCTTCTATGCTATCAGTCCAATGATCATATCTAGAAAAACTCATTTAATTAAGAGATTGCTAAGTCGTGTGTATCAAACAAGTTACCAATTTATCATAAAGACGTTATTTGTTATCATAATTGTTGATTTGTTTGACACATATGATTGACTAAACGGACTCCAAGTGAAACGAATTTTTTTAGACATAATTCTTCGATGATGATCAAAAGAATGAATTATCCCGATTATCTTATGATCTGATGAAACAATGTCACATTAGTTAAAAATAAAACTTTCCTCCTTCGAGAAGGACGAGAAGACTGTTGTTATTTTAAAAATATGTATCACAAAATTAATTATATGGAATTGTGAGCTTGAACTAGTCGTATCTTCTTTTACATGTATTTTATATGTTTAATAAACTATATTTTATAAAATTAGTGAGTGACGTTTTAGCACCAAGGAGATAAAAACATAGAAGTAAAGATAGGGACTAATTGTACCCTTGTATTGAATATCTGATGAAAACAATTACAAGTGCATCATCAGCATTGAGCAAAACAATTAATCAAATGATGCTGAAGATGGACAACAAATGGAGCCTAATTAGATCAACATATGTTTAGTGAGCTAATTACAATTAGGGGCAGAAGATCCATATCGGTACAGGATAATTATATTAATTAAACCAGCTTAGAAAAAATTTCCACCAAATTGATCACCACCCTTATTGAAAGTCATCTAAGGCAACTAGGGGTTTATTTAAGTTCATCTACTAGAGGAATGAACATCTACCGGAAACATGTGATCTAATATCCTGACAGATAAGGTATTGAGTTTCTACTCATCCGTTTTGAATTTAAAACTCTACACTTCCCTAGATGAAATCCTGAAATGATAGATTAATCAAGGATATGGAGGAAGTCTGGTAGGAGAGAAGACGGAGAAATGCACAAAATGACATACGAAATGAAAATATAAAACTAGAAATGAAAATCTACATAAAATTGTTTTTAGTTTTTTTGTTTTGTACCATTCTATGTACATTTTTCTATATCTTTCCACCACCATTCTGCTATCCTTGTTCACCCTTCCTTCCCTCGTTGCATTTCCTTTTATTTCTAATAAAAAAAGTGAAAAATAGAAACTAAAAATGAAATGATTATCAAACAACTGCATAGAGTCACATTTGAATTTATATACAATAAGATTACCTTAATACAAGGGGATTGCAGCACAAGTGATTGAAAGAATTCATCCTTGCATGCAAGATCACTTATCCAATTCTCATTTTGAGTTCTCCATCCCACAATTTCGCTCGTATAAAAATAATAATACTAACACTAATAATGTATGTGACAATGACATTTTCATGAAGAGTAATGTTAAGTAAACCATTTTTTAGATCATAAACGATGTGATGTGTCACAAATAGAAAATAAGCACGTTAATTAACACTTAAATAATAATATAATCTTCAACAACCATGTCATATGATATACAAAATATGGTTTAAATTGATAGTCTTCTTACCAAACCTTTTTCATGAAATACCGACACTAAAGGCTCATTTGGAAGTGTCTTTAACATGATTAAAAATGATTTTGGTAAAATATTTTTGGAATCAATTCTTAGTAAAAATACAAGTGAATCTTGCAAAAGTACTAGAAATGCTTCTTACAAGAAGCACCAGTTCTTTGAAGAAGCATTTTAAGTACTTTTAAAATCTAAAATCATTTTTTTTAAGTACTTTAAATTATTTTAAAAGTATTTTCAAATGATATTAATTTCTAAATAATAATTCGGCGACGGTTCCAATTTGCTCTTCCTATCCCAACCAAATCTAACACACTGGATCCAGATTTTCTCCTAAAGCTAAAGCCACTAGCTTTCTTATGATGGGACAAAAATTAAGGGGCAAACATTCTTAATTTTTTTTTTTTTTTTAATCTTGGATGTGACTTGTAGAACAACGCGTTTTATGTCACTTTCATGGCCATATGAGGTCAAAATTTACATTGCCTTGGGTAAATAACCTCACAGTAAATTAACCCTACTAGGCTAATCATTCATGAAAAAAAGTTAAGAAGATCGATTTTTACAAAGCCACCCCTACAAGGAAGCATGTCCAGCCCACTCTAGCACATAGAACTGGTCCTTAAGTTTATCCACCTTAAATCATTTTGGTATTTCTGTGAAAAATTTCCATCAACTAAGGAAAAACAACAAAAATACCTTCAATTTTTATCAAATCATTTTGACCTATTGTTTATTAAGCTGAGGGTATTTTTATCATTTTGGTTATTTAACAGAAATTTTTCACACAATGACCAAAATGATTGATGTTGGATAAATTCTGAGACAATTTCTATCGATTTTAAATCTCAATGATCAAAATGAGAAATTATGTCAATCTTATAACCATTTTGACTAAAATGTCTTTTTCTACACCATAAGCTTCTTAAAAGCCATGTAAGACATTTCAGAGATGTTATGGGTTCCGAATAACCGTTTACGATCCTACGTTCAAACTTTCCGAAAACATCAAGATTAATAATTATCATTAAGCAGTTATCAACTTTGTTGGGTTGGTTAGTATTAGGAAGTTAGCAACTTTGTTGGGTTAACGGTTGATTTGACATCTGAGAAAGCACAAATTAGCAAGAACACACCAGTGAAGAAGATTTAAGACAAAAAACAACTATGTAAACACAAAAGAAGAAGCAAAAAAGGGTAATTAAAAAAGATCAGGTAGCAAATCTAACGGATTGTATGGCGGCCATGGACAAAGGAAGAGATGAACAAGTCCGAGGCTGCCGAATCTTTCGATTGTTCACATTTGAAGTTAACCATTAAACCATAAAAATTGAAAAATAAAAAGAAATGCTAAAGAGAATCTCTGAAAGTGAGGTTATATTTTTCATATGTCTGGAGATGAGACGGTACATCACGCGTTACTATACAAATGATGAGATACTTGTTTAAAATATTAACAACTTAAAAATAAAACTTCCCTCACTTATATAATGACACGTAATGTGTCACTCATGTTCTGGACACAATGAATATTTTCTCCTCTTCATGGACTTTCTGCCACCTCATAGTTTAAAATTAATTTCCGTGCCAACATTATAAACTACTATGCAAAAAATATGAGATTGTAGAGAGTCCATAAAAAGTCCGATTTTTTAGAGAGTCTCCTTAGCATTTCTCAATAGTAATTACCTAGATTCTTTAAAATCTAGGAAAGTATTTACAATAAATTGGTTACAAGTTTCCAATAGAATTAAATCTGAAGGGATACGCACTATATATACAATAAATTGTATTTATATCTTGGCTTATTGCATCTCTTTTTGTCTGTTTATCGTCCATGAGGTTTTATTTTTTATTAAAAGTTACATGTGTATTTTTAGGGTGGTGTAATCTTCAAACTTATTTTGCTTCTCACAAACCTCTTTTTATTTCGGGCTGTCGAATCGAATAAATTTATGAAGATCAATGGACAAAAAAATTAACAATGATGTGTAATAAGTAAAAAAATGTGTAAATAGCACTACCTTATTTTTATTGTCTATTTAATCTATTTATTATTAGAAATTATAACCAACTCTATTTTTGCACAATTTACGGACAATATTTCTTTTTGTTTTCTTTTTTTAGTACATCTTTCTTATCAGTTTAGCGTCCATCCAGTTCTAGTTTTTATTGAAAGTTACAACCGGCCCTGCTTCTGCACAAGTTACGTCACTATTCCTTTTTTCCCCTTATGAAGAAGAAAAATATAGATTGTACTGCACTTAAGGTTTGTGGTACTGCCATGTCTGCATGTCATGTGTTCATCACCCTAATTAATTTAAATTACAAAGAACATTATTTAAAGTTAGCATGGAAAGGGTAGTTAATAACATTGCGTCAAGTTAAACCTAAATTTTTTGTCATCCTAACGTTTTCTAAGGGACATTTTGACATTTGACCTAAAAAATAAGGGTACATTTTGACCAAAAATGTTTTCTAAGGAACATGTCAATAGCCCTTTGTTGTTGCTCCACGTGGAGGCCAGAAAACAAGCCAAATGTCAACATCCTTAAGCCTCCAATTTCTAAAATGTAGGCTGTTTCTAGAAAATTAAGAAGGAAAAATAAAAGTGACATAAATCACATAAATTATAGGTAAGGTTGACAAATGTCAAAGTCTTACGTTAATAATCTGGAAAAATGGAACTGTTCCAATCTTCAACAATGTTGTAGAAGTGGGGTTTTGAGTTGACAAATGGAACATCAGAATCAGCATGTTTTGGGAATTGGTTGCCAAAAGTTAGTTAAGTTAGTTGAAAGTATAAAAAGAAATTTTCTACGTTGGGACACAACTGTAACCAATATCTAAAGCTAATCACATAATGTCGTGCGATATTTCACGTTTAAGAATTGGAATATCATTCAACACAAATATTTATGCATGAAAATACACGTTATTCAAACCGCATATATCAATAAAGATGTGAAAGGTTACTAATATTACAACGACAATCATTACGATAGCAATAAATGTTTACCATACAACTCTACTTCTCGAAATCAAGGGTTTGTTTGGAAGTGATTTTGGAAAGCCAGGATCACTTATAGACGAGAGGTGCTTCTCCAAAAAATTCACATGGTTTACAAGCCTAACTGAAAGATCACACTCGTCACATTTTACATGAAAATACAGACTCACCACACACAATCTTACCTACACTTTTAGCCAAAACTTCTGTCCCTGTATTCGCGGCAAAAGCTGTTTCGTTCTTCGTTTTTTATTTTCGTAGAGACAGGTAAGCTTGCTTCAGACGACGGATTGAAGAAGGGGAGACCTGTATCCATCAGTGCTCCGCGGATGCTGCATTGGCAACAGAGCTGGATCCCTGTAAGCAGTGGTTAACTTTTCATAAAATGCAGAGATTGTGGGATCCTTCTCGTCTTCTCTATCTTTCTTTATCAAACACTGCATCAAAACGCAGTAATGAGGTTCTTATATACATGCCAAATCGTCGGCTGAGATATATATTCCTTAAGTTTTTAATACAAGGAACCATATTAATGATAACCAATTCGATGTCACTGTCAGATATCGATGGTCTGAAAAGATAGGGTATATTCAGGGTAAGAACCAGATTTGGAACATTAACTAATTATACTTCCGTTGCAAATGAAATAAACGAAAAGTTGATAGCATTAGTACCAACATACCTCAGCTGGATAGTCTTGGAATATTGGAAGGAATCGTTTGCGGCAGTACTCATTGAAAAGAAGCGTGAGAATCGGAAGAGGAATAATCAAACCGGCCGCTAAGGGGATCTCTTTGAGCCCAAACATTCCAATTGCAATAATGTGCATCAGCACCAAGGAAAAAATTGTTGAATTGTGCACCGTTGGCCAAAATCTTCCACCCGTTTCATACTTGGGTTCATATACATTCAGAAACTGTTCAAAATTGTCAATATATAACATCAGAATAAAAAGAACCAAAACTTGTTAAATACAACAAAATTTACAATAAAACTTCGATCAATGACCAAATATATACTTAGATTGTACAAAATATGAAGTAATGTCAAATTGTCAGCCTACTTTTTGAGTATAAGTTAGTAACTCAACTGAATAGGGTCCTATATGTGCTTCTAAGATCACTAAAACGAATTGCCAAAAATTCAAGACATAACAACGAAGCGAAAAATTGACCTTGCAGAAAGCTTTCCTTGTCTGAGGTTTGACGGTGCAAGAGGAGTTTGGGGTTGCCACCAATTTTTTAATTTATTTCTCATTACCCTAGCA
Organism: Pyrus x bretschneideri; assembly: GCF_019419815.1. Taxonomy (NCBI): domain Eukaryota; kingdom Viridiplantae; phylum Streptophyta; class Magnoliopsida; order Rosales; family Rosaceae; genus Pyrus; species Pyrus x bretschneideri. The sequence continues at coordinate 3,183,141 of NW_025999424.1, read as the reverse complement.
CCAATATTTAGTCATGACACAACCTAAATTTTGGAGTTTCAGTCCGATCCATTTGAAACGCTAATAGTTACTAAGAAGGACCCAATAAGTTGCATTGGGAGTTTTCAAAACGTGAAGTTGTATTGTGTCCTTAATACCAACTTCCCACCACCCATGTCCATCTTCTCTCTAAATTAAATTATAGTTGGTTTATTATAGTTAGAAATTAATTTTTATACAATAAGAGAGCATCGAACTAACCTGGTTACGGAAGATTATGTATCCCAGGCAACAGTAAACCACGAGGAACGGGAGAATTAGTGGAGCGAGGAAGAAGTATGTTAATCCGAGGAGTCCAAAAAAGAGAACTTTAGGAATTGCACTGTGGTATGGAATTGAAGGAGCTTCAAATTCATCATCTTTTCCTGAAAATGGTCTCTTTATGATGCTCAAAATCAGGCGAGTCACGCGGAAGAGTTCTGAAGATAGAAGGCTGGTCCATCCAGATGTCACAACATATGCAATGAAGAATGATGCCTGCATCCAAGATAACAAATCTATATAATACCTTCATCATGAATTCGTGATGCAAACAATTGGTTTCAAAAGTTAAAAATATAGCACTTCAACTGAATCTCAAGTTCACCTGACAAATATACGATCATAGAAGTACCACTGGTTTTTTATTGATAACAATTCTTCACATTATCACCAATATTATAATTTGATGATGATCGAGGATAAGTTTTTCAAAAGTTACGGATCAGGAAAAAACTGACCAGGAAGCAAAATTCAAATTTCCGGTCTTAACATTGCACTTTAAACAGTTACACAATGTAATGAAGTTGCAAAAAGCAACTAAAAATTAATATGATTATTCTAGCGAGAGAATGATACATGCTAACATGACGTATGTATTTTTACCTGTGCTGGAACAGCATCAGCAAGTATCCCCGGAATCTTTTTGGGCTCAAGAAAGATTTCGAACCCATAGAGAAGTGTTCCTGATAGTGTATTTGCCAAGAAAACATTCCATATTGTGAACCCCAACATCTTGCTGCATGCACTTTTTTGTATCTGACTGAAAGAGATGTATCCTTCCAAGGAAGACAACATTATCATGACGGGTGGCACAAACGACATGAACAATTGAAGAATAAGACTTGGAAGATATCCTGTTATGACTGCACTGACAACTGTTCTGCAAGTCAAGAAATTGTACAATTCATCAGACGTCGTAAATAAAAGAGTCAATTAGTAAAACTGATAAATTTCTACTTACAGGTCCAGTACGCTTGTCAGAAACGGGAACCAGGTTTCCAACTGATTAAGATTGGTAAGGCCTTGCACTACTACAACTGGAATGAGGAATAGAACTGTAAGAGCAGTATATGCAACCACCACCACCAGCTTGGAGATCCATCTTTTTATAAAAGATGCAGAAAAGAAGGGCCAGTGAACATCCTGGGGCTCCGGAGACCTCTCGGTAACCCATTCTATGGGATTTTCTCCTTGCTGAATGTGAAAAGCTACTGCAGCACCAAGCCGGGACTTGAATGACACAAAGGCAGCTGCAACGTCCTATAATTAATATTTTTTGGGCATCATGGAACGAATGCATCAAATTTCATGTTCATATAAATCAAACAATTTCAGAAAAATCTATTGGAACTATGATTTTTTTTTTCCTCTAAAATTCCGACATGTCTTTTACAAGTCAACATGTGGCTATACATGTTTATTCGTACAATTCCTAAAGCTAACATAACAAAAATAATAAGAGGAAGATTGTGCGTTACTCATTTCTATTATATTTCCCAGATACTTTTGTTTCACCTCTCGGGTTAAAAATTTGCTAAATGAAGTCTTAAGCAGAGGAGAACTTCTTCAATACCATTAGCAAACAATTACTGTCACTCTCTTGAAAAAATAATAGTATGAATACCTTTCCTGCCACTGACGTTTGCTCCATTCTCACATTATCTTCTAAATCATCCAATTTCTTTCCATAGTAGTCTAAAGCATCAACTTTGCGTCCAAACAGCCCCCAACAGCCATCACGCTTGAATCTTTGCTGAGTATTAGTTTCTGATCTCAGGCGCATAAGCTTTCTGTATAGTTTCCCTGCCTCACTCTACCAAGAAAAGAAAATGAATTGTTCACATATCTCATTGATAGAGAAATGTTAACTGTTACAGTTTTGTTCAAATGCTGTAAGTGTGATGTTTCAGAAACCCAAAAAATACAAGTACGACGAACACCTAGGCAGTGTGGGATGAAGCAAGTAGAAAGGGACTCCGAAGTGTGACGTGTAATAATCTGAATAGAATACACATAATAATTACAGAAGCACCAAGCAGGGACTAAGAAAACAACCAAAACATTAACTCGTTCGGGCTTAAGTCTGATACTCATTGAAAACTATTTAATTAAGTAATTAAATGTTCCAAAAGCTTAGCCTTGTAAAAACTAAAAAGTCAACCCAATGAAGATGACAGAACTCAAGAACAAATTAAGTCATAAAGATTTCGTTTTTCAGCAAAGAATAATGAGGTATTAAGGGTACATAAACAGTTCTATCATGTCTTTGATTATCTGCCACATTGTCAGGATTATCCAATAAAGAATGCAATCGAGCATAGGCACATGTCAGGATTATAAGTGAAAAACAAATGAGGTCTCACACTTATTTTCCAAAATATTCAAAAATAAACTCCCACAATCAATTCTGACCCCTGTCGGTGTGAGGACAAAAGATTAAATCTATAACAGATACTTACTGTGAGCCCTTGGAGTTTGTTAGTTCGACGAACCACTGAATGTGAAAGATAAGTAGAAGGATAATTCTCTGTAAAAAAACTCTCAACAGTCTCACTGCAGCTGCTCCCAGATGATACAGGAACAGAACGAACTACTACCGTAAACTGATTAGGCTGAGGTTTGGATGAATAGAAATGAGCAATTCTTTTCGATGAGATATAGCTATACTCCTGCAGTTATAGTCATGAAGTTAAAATCACAATTGATTATTTCTTTTCAATGAAACGGAAAATTGTGATGGAATAAGCCATGAAAGAGAAACAAAACAAAACTTACATAATAAAGGAGATAACAGACAAATCCGGTGACAATGTATGCTGCACAGAAGTGAACCCATAACCTTGGGAAACCAAAATTAATTATCAGGGTACCTTCAGAATAATTTTACTGTGCTTAATATAAATATAATAAAATGTACTTGAAAATGATCTAGCAACAACAATGAGGAAAAAAGAAAACTTCACATAGATGTACTTGTTGAAGTTATTTTGAATAACAAGTGAGAAAATTATTTAACCGAGAAAAGTCCAAATCTCGGCATGAGCTTGAACAACTGCAGTCTCACCTTCTAGTCTATGAATGTGCAAGCACAAGAAGAGAAAACTCCAACCCGGTTGCTGAGCTCTATGACAATATATCCCAAGTAAGCTTACATTCGTTGGGTCTGACAAAAATTCTCCCAGAGAAATTAAAAGACACATTGAGACCTATATCCAAATGTCAACCTATGTGCACACTTTTTTTGCCTCCTTTAGCTTTTACATGTTCAAGCACAGAGAGAAAAAGCATACAACTTGGTTACGACCATTGGCAAGGGGAATCCGGTATGTCCTAGGTTTTTCACCTTGAGTGCCTCACTAACTTAAAATGCCATAAATTCGATAGAATTGAATTCCAAAGAACGGGAAATCACTGCATTCGGGGAACAATGTGTAGAAATATGACACTTCAACCCAGTTTAGAACAGGCAACAACCAAAAGAGTATAACAGACACTGTTCAAATACTGCAATTTCATGTCAAGTTAATAACTTTGGTCATCAAAATTTCCCACAATGAACTAATAATTACCATTTCGAGCCGGCATTCACATTCGAAATACTGAAGGAGTCCAATGACGTACTGGGCAAATCCGAAATATCCAAATCCCGGTTCAGCTGGTCCCCCAGAAAATTTATCGGAAGCAGAACCAAAACCCCAACAATCCCAGCAAACCCAAACACTCTCAAACTGCACCAAAACAAACAATAAACAAAGCACCCAAAATTAATCTCAACACACCCAGCAAACCCAAACACTCTCAAACTGCATCGAAAGCTCAAAAGAAACAAAAACCAACTCAAATATACACCCAAAAGTACTCTCAACACACCCAGCAAGCAGCAGATCACCATTTTTCTACCCCCACTAACCTGAAGATAAAAATGCGCATGAAGACGACAGCATCCAAGCTGGTGACGGACAGAAACTCGTCCTCAGAGGGCTGCCACGCCCTCCTCACCCAGCCCGCCGTCGGCAGCAGCCGCTCGAAATTGAACCCGTTGCTCTCCTCCGACGCCCCCTTGGCCGCCAACGAGCGCGGCGAATAGACGCGGACGTTGCTGGGCTGCTTCTTGAGTACTGAATACAGAGTGAAGAACAAGAGACAGAGGGCGAGATTGATTCCCACCGACGTTAAAAGCGCCGAAACGAGCATTTCTTCGGAGGAAATCGATCGACTTCAAATGGGCAGATTTCAATTTTCGAACTTTGATGGAGGAAGGCATTTGTAGATTAGGATGGTGATGAACTTCGAGCAGAAAGAGCTGTGGGTCAGAGCGAGGGTGAGGGGAGGGTAGGATGGGGATTTTGCGCCTGACAGTTGTTTATTGTTCTTCATTACCGACCTTTTTTTATATGAATTGACGATTGTACCCCTGTGTCCACGTTGGCTCCCGCCACGTTTCGCGTTTCGTGCGGATCAGTCCGGAGGGGATTTTGATTCGTCTGCCGCGAAAGGATATTGGAGGTGAAAGCTGGAGTACTTCTTGATAGAGAATCCGCCACTGCCAACGAGGGATAGTCATAATAACGTTTACAAGTCGTTTCTAAATGTAATTGAAGGAAGGAAGGGAAGATTTCATGAGACTTTGCTTGGCAAATGGGTTGATTATTTGGGGCATTCTGTGATTGTCGTAAGTCCCTCACTTTCATTACATTGATATGGATTGTCTCGCAAAATAGCAATATAGTTTTTTCCAGACATTTGTAATTCGTGGTTTAATTAGACAACATTTTGCTTCGAATATAGGAGTTGCTAAGAGTAAAATTTGGGAAAAATAGTCGGTTGTATGGGAAATACTTTAGGAAGTTGTTGACTACAAAAATTACAGAACCTACGTGGCGCGCAGGCCGAATAACTAATGAGCTAACTAATGTCCTTCGGTTGAATGCGGGGCGTGCCAACTCGTCGGCCGAGCTCGGCCGAGGAGTAAAATTTGATGCGGTCGCGTTGAGCGCGCTGTTGACTTCTGTATCTTGCGATTGCGACCGAGGAAGGAACGCTCTCGGTCTCTGGATTCTATAGCCTGAAGACAAGGCTACTAATTCTACGGAGTTCACAACTCGTCGAAGCCTGATTCGGCCACTGTGATTATATTCGTAAGAGTATAAGCACGCCGAATTGAGACCAAACTATACGGGCACAGGTACTCGAATGTGATATATGTCTTGATGGTAAACGTAGTTCGGCCGTCGGAATGCCGAACCCTGAAACTTACTTGTGAATATCCAATCATAAACTCACTCGGCCTCCAATGCGCCGAGCAAGGCAATTCGTAACACCCAACTATGCCGAAGCGGCTTAGTAAGATGACCTCTACCAACAAAGGTTCGAAAACCTTTCTCGGCCGAGACTTAGATAGATAATCGGTCGACCTCGACGCAGTGCTGTTTATCCAAACTGAAGGTGTGTCTTGGTCGGCTGATTCTGCGGCAGCAGTGCTGTTTATCCAAACTGAAGGTGCTCACCGGTTGCTTCCACAGTGCTGTTTATCCAAACTGAAGGTGTGTCGGCGGGAAAAGAAAAGGAAAAATCTCAAGGTGTTTGAGAGAATTTGCGCAGGGCAATTGTATGCTGATTGTGGAGGCCTTTCTATTGCGTAATTTCTTGTATTTATAGCACCTCGTTCCTTGATTCCCATTCTGATTTGGATTGGGAGTCCTTGTCCCATCTCACCTTTAACTCAAACAATCCCAGTCCTATTGGGATTCTGAATTCTCCTACTTTTGAGGTTCTATCCCTTGCCGGTCGAGAATCCTGGTTGCATCAGGATTTCCTCGACCTTTCCTCGTTTATCTGGACTACTTAAGATCGGATCTGGCCGACCCTGCCAGCTGGTCCGAGTCTCATTACTTGGCCCATAGCATGTGTTATTACCCTGGGCCGAGCACGTCTTGCTGCTCGGCCCAATCATAATATTTGGGCCCAAACATTGCCCCCTCGCTTCTGAGGTCGCCGGCTGTCACTCTTGGTCGGTTCTCGGCCTTGAAGAAGCGAAAACATTTGTTGCTTTTTGGACCTTACTTCATTAATGACCATTATTCCTGCATATTTATGAGACATGATTGCGCCTCCTTCGTTGCCCCCAACGCGTGGCCACGCGTCAATTTTTACGCCGTTCTTAAAAGCTTCAATCATGGGCCTCGAAAACTTGCACAAACTGAATCGCCCTATCTTTATTAATACATTGAACCTGTCTCCGCACGCAATCGTGCGTCCTGGATTTTCGACTCCTCGATTCCATTTTCGCAGGTTCCCAAAAAAAATCCGAAATGATTGCAGACTTTCCCGGTCACATTTCCCCCCAATTTGAACCCACGCCTTTTGAATTCCAGTGTCTTTTGAAATTCAGACGTTTGATCTTTCGTCTGAAAAGCCTATAAATACCCACACTTCACCTAATCATATCTTACACTTTCAGAAATTCCCAAACTTGCACATTTTAATCATTCTTGCTTATTCAAACCAAACCCTCTAGCTTTCCTTTCTGCAATTTTCCAGTTCTTCCAAATTACACTAATGGCTTCCTTCATCGCAAAACTTTCCGAGGAGATCAACAAGTGTAAGGATTTCATCGATCGGAGCGCTATCAAGACGCTGCGATTTGAAGAGGACATGGCCACCACCCACCAGATTCTGGGTCCCCTCTTCAGAGACGCAGTGCCGTCGCCTATCACTGACCTGCTCAAGGAGCAATGCCTAACACCCCTGCTGCAGGGGTTCGATTGGTCGAAGTGGACCCTGGCGCGGCCTCAAGGAGCTTGGCCCTCGACCACTACTGCTTGGGCCGCCTGGGTGGACCGAATGAGGTCATTCTTTGGCGAGGAGTGGAAAACCCTTGGTATCTATGATGCCATCCTGCTCTCGACCATGGAGATTACCATGGACAAGGAGCTGCTTATGGCGGCCTTGACTCTTTGGTGTTCGGCCACCAACACTATGGTCCTTCCATTCGGCCCCCTCGGCCCAACGATCCTCGATATTTCGGCAATCCTTGGGACTTCTCCATCCGGCCTCCCAATCGATGCCGCTCTTTCAGGATGCCCCTCCCTCCTCGACCTGAAGGCGCTTTTCGACGAGCGGGCCGTCGAAACGCTCAGTCGGGGTGGCCGGGAGCCTTCGAAGGAAGAAGTTCACAAGCTCCACAAAAACTTCTTTAATTATAATACTCTCATCCTCCATTTCGCCGGCCGGGGCGAGGAGAGTCTCAGGAAGGGGGAACACGAAGCCTTCCTCTTCTACTGGTACAACAAGTTTATTTGTTGTACCAGATCGAACAAATGTTTGGTCGAGAATATGCCGGTGGCCCAGGCTCTGGCTAGTGGTCACCTTCTGGCGCTCAGCCCGGCTATTCTTGCCAACCTTTTTCGTTGCTTGGCCGAGACGACCATCAACAAGATTGATCCGCACCAGAATGGGCCCCTCTGGGTCTTTCAACTCTGGCTGCAGGTCTACTTCTCCACTCTTCGGCCTGAAGTCCCTACCTTCCAGCGCTCGGCCGCCCTTGGCCCCCAACTGGCATCTCGACCGGCCCCTCCTCACCGGGCCGACGAGGTTCTTAGGCATTTTTTTGGCCTCGACGTCCTTTCGGATGACGAGTTCTTGGTGTGCCGGCACCAGGAATACCCTGCCTCGATCAGGCTCCCGACGGCAGCCTGGGCCGAGATCGAGGACGCGGGCCTCCGACAGTCTTGGGGGTCAATCGTACTGGCTCGCGACCTTCCCCTGGGTTGCGACGCCCGCCGAGCCAGCTGGGAGGTCTACCATCCTCACTTTGTCGCCCGGCAACTCGGCTACCTCCAAGGTTGCCCCGTTCCTCTGCTCGCTTCCCGTTCCCTCTTGAGCCGGGGGCGCCTTTCTGGTTCTTCCGAGAGGGAATGCCGGTCGACGGAGCAAGAATTCCAGGATCGGTGTAAGAAGTTCCGTCTTCGCCCAACCGTTCCGGAATCCTTGGGCACCGATACCTTTGGGGATTGGTGGGATGCGTACATCTGCGACTTCTTCGGCGCCTCAATCGAAGACGTGGTGAGCAAAGTCTTTGGCGACCGGCCGGGACTAGCACCCTCGACCCAACCTAAGGAGTCGGCTCAAGGTATATTACTGAAACTACTTCGCCATTTCAAAACTTGCCCTTGTTTAACAATTACGTTGCTATTTCAGGGGGTCGTGGGTCGAAGAAGGCCGAAGTGGTTGCCGCGGCGGCGAGAGTGAAGAAGGTGGTGCCCAAGAAAACCATCGCCACTGAGCGGACAGCCCCCTCCAAACGCCTCCACCGAGAGGCCGAGCCGGAGGTTGATGTCCTTCGCCCTTCTAAACGCGTCAAAAAATTGGCGAAGAAGGGCGACCGGGAGATCCATGTCGTCCCCAGTGATGCTACTGGGACGCCTGCCTCTGACGGCTCTCCTGTGCCGGCTACCCCGGCATCTCTACTCCCGATCCCTCCAGCCGGCTACCCTGGCGCCACGGCCGATCCAATCGTCGCACCATCTCCAGCTTCGGAGCCGGTCGTGGCGCCTGCAATGGCCAAACCGGCTGCGCCCGTCGATGCACCCTCGACTCCCACGGTCGTTTTGGAGGTAAAACTCTACTTCCACTTGTTTCCTTAGGTTTCGGGTCGTAATGCTAAATGTTCTCTTTTTGTTCAGGATGACGAGAGCGTGAGTAACGAAGTTCCGCTGGAACGCCACCGTCGACCAGTTCACTCTCCTCCCGTCCATCCTCCTCCGGTCGTCGAGGCGACCGCTAGACCACGTCCTTCCGCGGCAGATCGTGGTAAGAGGCCCATGGCCGATCCTGAGGCCACGGCCGAAACGCCGATCCATCCGCAGGACGAAGACCTTCCCATTCCTCCACAGGAAGTCTCTTCGGCCTTTGTAAGTCTCGCTTCTTTTGTATTGATTTTTTCGTGACACATGTTTTATTTGAAAAAGACCATTAAATGTCAGGTGCCCGAACATTCATTTCACCGGCAATTTTACGCGCCGAGGGGTGTTGTCTATATTTCCTGGCCACCGTCGTGGCCATCAAATGTAGACAACCTCCATCGGCCGCGTGAATTGCGTAGCGGTCTAAGGCACTGGGCTCGGCCATTAAGTTCCCTGGGTTCGAGCAATGACCCAGAGGGCATGGCCGAGGTCTCCTCTCGGCAGGTCTAAAACAATCCCCCTTTTCCTTTATGCACTATATGATGACGTTTTACTTTTCTTCACAAAGTTCTCTTACGTGCAGCCGTCGTGGGAAGTGGAGCTCGATGCCCTTCTGCAGAGCACGAATGGTGCGGCCGGTTCTTCTGCTGCTCCGGCCGAATCGGCGGAAGCCACGCCCGCCGAAGTCTTTGTGAAGCTGCACGAAGTCTTGTCTCTGACTGCCTCCCAAGCTCTTCGGTGCAAAGGCCTCGACTCTGTTGGAGAGTGTCTCAACGACCTCGCCAGCGGTGGTCATCTGAGCCCGGAAGGTATCTCTTTCCTTACCGACCTCCTGGAGCGGACTCGGCAACACTTCTATGTCCTCGAGCGAGCCCTTCAAGCCGAGGATGACTTGAAGGCTGCCAAGGTCGCGCAAGAGGCCGGCCGAGCTGAGATGGAGGCAATCAAAGCTAAGAAGGCGACGCTGACTGAGTTTGATCGCCAGATATTTGAACTCCAACGTCAAATCTCTGACCTTCAACGACAGAGGTCAGTTGCCGCTGCCGAGCTCGAGAAGAACTTCGAGGCTAGCAAAGCTCGACTGACGGCCTTCGCTGCCGGTGCACGGCACGTCCAGCAGTTGCAGTGTAACAAGAAAACCAGGCAGGCCGAGATCATTCTGGGCGAAGCGAAGTGGCTGGAGCTAAAAGCTGCCCTTGAGACTTATCTCCCCCCGTCCCCTTAGAAATCTCATTGTATTGTATTTTCTTTTTTGTAATGATTCTTTTGATATCAATACAATGGTCGTTTTACTATTAATCCGATGGTCGTCTCGCTACAATGGTCTTATTCTTGCATTTCCCATGTAATTGGATAATACTTCTTTAAAAACTTTCCATTAATCGGCAATTTGTGAACTGAACCCGTCCGATCTTTTAAATGATATGCCCCCTTGCCGAGGACTTTGTGAACGACGAATGGCCCTTCCCAATTCGGCGACCACTTCCCAAATCTTGGATCCTTAATCCCAACAGGCAACACAGTTTGCCAAACCAATTCTCCTTCGCCGAACGTTTTTTGTCTTACCCGCTGGTTATACGCTCGTTCGGCAATTTTCTTTTGTGCTATCAATAAGTTACTCGCGTCGACTCGACTTTCTTCTAAATCTTCTAATTCCTGCCGCATCGCTTGACAATATTCAATACTGAACAAGTCACTCTGCTCGATTACTCGTAACGAACTTATACTTAACTCGACCGGTAACATGGCGTCGTGTCCGTAAGTTAACGCGTAAGGGGTCGTTCCAGTGGCCGAGCGGGGTGAAGTTCGGTATGCCCATAACGCGTCATTTAACTTTAAGTGCCACAACCCAGGTTTTTCTTTTACCATTTTTTCAAGGATGCCGATCAACACTTTATTGCTTGCCTCGGCCTGCCCGTTTGCCTGTGGGTAATACGGCGTAGATTGCTCGAGTCGGATGTTCAACCTTGCTGCGTATTCCTTAAACCTATCGGCCGTGAAGATAGTGCCATTATCAGTTATGATCGTTTCTGGCACGCCGAATCTGGTCACAATATTTTCCTCTACGAAATTGCATACCTCCTTGGCCGTTAATTCGGCGTATGACCTTGCCTCGACCCACTTAGTGAAGTAGTCAGTTGCTACCATAATCCACGCGTGTTTCGCTGCCCCCGATGATGGCGTGATTTTGCCAATCACGTCCATTGCCCAACCTCTGAACGGCCATGGTTTGGTGACCGAATGTAGCAATTCGGCCGGGGCTCTCTGTACGTGTCCATGAATTTGGCATGGTACGCATCTCCGTGCGTATTCGATGCAATCCTTTAATATACTGGGCCAAAAGTAACCGTGTCGTCGGAGCAACCAACGCATCTTTCGTCCAGACTGGTGTGCTCCGCAAATTCCTTCATGTACCTCGGCCATTGCTTGGGCAGCCTCGTCTGGGCCAAGGCACAACAGCAGTAACCCATCCTCGCCCTTGCGATATAATTCATTTTGATACGACACGTAATTCGTGGCGAGGACCTTCGTTCTCCGGTCATGTTTCCCGTTGGGATTATCGAGGTACCGTAACATCGTTTTTCTCCAATCATCTGGTTCTACCTCGACGGCATATATTTCTACGGGGTCTCCCCGTTCTAGTAAGGATGGGAGCGACATTACCCTTGTTCGTATTACGTGTGTGCGCTGGAGGGTTTGCCGATCGATCAAGGCCGGGTACGATTGCAGGCCTGTGGCTGCGATGCGGCCAAGTTTGCCCCCCATGAGTTGTGCTCCAGAGGCGATCTGGGCGAGTTCATCGGCATCGGTGTTGTGGATTCGTGAAATATGTTCAAACGTGATCCGTTCGAAGGACTCGGCCAAGTATGTGGCGACCATGTGATATGGCGCCAAAGTACAACTCATGCAACGAAAAATGCCGTTCAATTGGTTAATCACAAGTTCGGAATCACCGAGGACAAGAACACGGGAGGCCCGTAGATCGTGTAAAACGTGGAGACCGATAATGAGGGCTTCATATTCGGCCTGATTGTTTGTGCAGCTGAAATCCAACTTGAGAGAGAAGTACCATCGGTAGTGGTCGGGCGACTGAATTGCGATGCCGACACCTGCCGAGGTCGAAGTACTGGATCCATCGAAATGCATAGTCCAATGGTTATCGCGTGTGGTGACTAGACCGATGTCGACATCGCCCCCTTCAAAACCATATGGGGAAGGGTGCTGGGCCAAGAAATCGGCGAGAGCCTGCCCCTTGACCGCTTTTTGGGGAACGTACTGCAGGCTAAATTCGGATAAGGCGAGTGTCCATTTCCCGATTCGGCCTTTAACGATAGGCCGAGTGAGCATGTAACGAATTACGTCTGTCTGGGCGATGACCTGCGTAACTGATGGGAGCATGTAATGCCGAAGCTTGGATGTGGCAAAAAACAAAGCTAAGCAAAGTTTTTCGACCGGTGAGTAATTGAGCTCTGGTGCATTCAGATTTCGGCTAAGATAAAAGATAGCTTGCTCACGACCGACGTTGTTGTCTTGCGCAAGGAGACAACCAATGGATTCGGCGGCTGCCGAAATGTATAGTTTGAGGGGTTTGGTGCGACAAGGTGGAACCAGCACGGGTGGGGTCGAAAGGGCCACCTTGATCTGCGTGAATGCACTCTGATGTTCTTCGCGCCAAACAAATTTATCGGTATCCTTAAGTTTGAGGAGAGTAGAGAATGCCTTCATTTTACCGGCCGAATTGGCGATGAAACGGCGGAGGAAGTTGATCTGTCCGAGTAACGACTGCAACTGTTTCTTTGTTGTGGGAGGTGGGGCGCTAATGATGGCGCGGGCTTTATTGGCGTCGACTTCGATGCCGCGATGGTGCACCAAAAACCCTAGGAAATTGCCGGCCGAAACACCGAAAGCACACTTGGCTGGGTTCATCTTGAGACTATTCTTGCGCATGCGAAGGAACGTTTGTCGTAGGTCATCCAGGTGTGTTTGGCGGCGTTTCGACTTTACCACCACATCGTCGATATAAACTTCGACGATGGTCCCAATTAAGTCGTGGAAGATCATATTCATGGCTCGTTGGTATGTGGCGCCGGCATTCTTGAGGCCGAACGGCATGACTACCCATTCGTACGTGCCCAGTGCCCCTGGGCAACGGAAAGCCGTTTTGTGGACGTCGGCTTCGGCGATGAAAATCTGGTTGTATCCCGCATGACCGTCCATAAAAGATAGTAGTTCATGATTAGCTGCGGCATCAATGAGCAAATCTGACATTGGCATTGTATATTCGTCCTTGGGAGTCGCCAGATTCAGGTTACGGAAATCGGTGCAAATGCGGAGGGCACCGTTTTTCTTCAACACTGGGACGATATTGGCCAACCATTCGACGTACCGAGCGGTCCTAATAAATCCGGCCTTGAGAAGCCGAACCAGTTCTTCCTTAATGCCGAGTTGTAACTCGGTCGAGAATCGGCGAGGGGGTTGTCGAAAAGGCTTACAACCGTCTCTGATGCGTAGCTCATGCTCGACCAAGTTTCGATCGAGGCCTGGCATTTCATGGTAACTCCACGCAAAGCAATCTTTAAATTCCTGAAGTAACTTACGGAGTTCGGCCTTCATGGCCGGTGGGAGTAACGCGCTTATAAACAATATGCGAGGATCATCGACCGTGCCTACGTTAACTTCCTCTAATGGGTCCTTGACTTGAGGCCGATGGTCCTCGAGTTCGGCCGGTGCTGCCCGAACCTTCTCGAGAGACAAAACAGGGCCGTCATCTGCTTCGGCCAAAAATTCAATTAAATTAATGCCAGAATGCGGTTGCTTGGTAATGGCGTACCAATGGGCCAGCAGACGTTCCATCGTTGATGAAACCGCGGCCTGACGCTGTTCTTGTTTGGTGTACTCAATCATCGGCATTGGGGACTAAATCTGCCAAGCCAAGGCGCGCCGAATCCTGTTGGACAGTCTCGGCGCCGACCTCAATCACTTTCTGCACTGAAATTCGCGTCGGCCGCCCATCCTCGTTAAGACCTTGGAGGGTGATGTAGCCGACGTGATCATCATAATAGCGAGCCTGAATCATGTTGGTCTCAAATGGTTGATTATCGGCTGGATGGATGGTAACCGATTTGCCATCCCAGAAGATGAGAACTTGGTACAGTGATGAAGGAATGCAACTGGTTTGGTGGATCCAGTCTCGACCAAGTAATGCGTTATAATCGGTCTTGGAATCAATTATGAAGAATGCCGTCATGTGTTGGCGACCGGCAATGCTAACCTCCAATGGTAACACTCCTTTGGTCTGAGACTTGTCACCAATGAAGCTGCTCATAGTGATCCCTGACGGAATGAGTTCATTATCAGAACGGCGCAAGGCCTTCATGACAGATATTGGCATAATGTTGACTGTGGCCCCACAGTCGACAAACACTTTGGAAATAGGGAATCCTTCGATGTGAGCCGTGATGTACAACGGCTTCAGGTGTTGGAGATTAACCGAAGGGGAGCGAGGAAATAGCTCGGCCAATGCCGCCTTAAGGTTGTCCGTGCTTCGGGTTTCTCGGTCGTCATCGTTTGCGATGAAATCGACTTGTGTTGCCTCCTCGGCGACAACATCCCCATCCAAGAAATTTGACTGGGGTGTACTTGGTTGGAATTCGGCTGGTAACACATGGACCATACTAATCTCCATTTGTTCGAGGACCGAAGGACCCATGGGATCGTGGTCGTCGTCTTCTGCCGAACTAGTCACAGTGTCAGCCGGCGGAACATCCTCGATCAAGCTTTCAAGTGCCTCGGTAAGAGCCGGTACCCGAGACGTGGGAACCAAGTCGAATGTGGTGTGGCTATTTTCCTCGACCATGTTGACTATCGAAGATTTATGTTGGTCCTTTGTTATACGGGCTCGTTCTTCATAGGCAATGCGGGCGTTCCTAGTGTCGAGATATGTATCCAACCTTGCTATTCGTTTTTCTTCGTCGGCCGTGAGGCCGAAGAGTGATACCGCCGAGAAAACTTCGAAGTGATGGCGCAAATGCTGAAGGTCATCGAGTGAGAAAGGTAATTCGGCGGTGTCGATATCTGTATAGGGATCAACATCAAAACCAAGTACCCGAGCTTCCCGTATATGCTGGAACCTTGCCTTTATTGCTGGGTCGGAGGTTTTCTGAATGATTTGCTCGGCATCAGGGCAAGTGAGAGCTAGGTCGAGGGCTTCCTGACACTCCCTGGGTAGTCCGTACAAGTCATTGGCGGAGTATTTCTTATGAAACTCTCGCATGTATTCCAAGGATTCACCGAGGAACGGGGGATGCAAGTTGCGCCGTACTTTGATAAACGGTTCGCGCGGTGGTGATGGGGAAATCTTCCTTTTGGCCTCTTGCGTGAAGTGTTCTAGCCGAGCTCTAGTTTCCCCAGGCCGAAGCAGGATTTTGATACGTTTCTCAGCATCCTCAATGGTGGTTTCAAAACCGGCAGCGGCTACTTGCTTCCCTTCGGCCAATTCGGTCATGATAGTCGGGGTTGGCCGTTCACTGATGCTTTCCGCGGCCTTCTTTGGTTGCCACTGGTTGGCAGTGCTGGCCTGCGCTTCTCGTCGCCGAGCCATGCAATCAATCCGTTGACGGCGACGTTTTTGGGATTTAGACAGTGCTGTATATAAACCAGTCGGGGAGTTGTAACTGTACCAGCGTTGATCCGATGTTCGGGGTGGTTTGAAGGTTTTGCGATCGGCTGACGAGCTGGAACTGTTAGTATTGTGCGAGTAGTAATCCTCATTATAGAAAGGCGCGTCGAAATCAAGACGCCGCCTGACTGAGGCCTGGTCTTTCGGCCGTACTTGTAAGCCGAGTCGATCGAACACTTGACGTCGCGGACCAACTTCCTTTGGTGCTGTGGTAAGGGCCGTGGGTGTTGTTGAAAATGTCTTCTTCCCAGGTTCAATCGGTGTTTTACAATGGTCACATAAAACCTTTGACTCATGAGTTTCGTCGGAACTCGACCCCGTCATAGGCTCATCGGCGAGGGGCCTCGATTGTTCCGTGGGTGGTGCATTCGAAAATATATCAAGCTTTAGCCTTGTTCGACCATTCTGTTTACGGATATGCTGCACCGGAACGTATTCGGCCTTCCCTTTGTTTTTAGGAAGATGAGCATCCACCATACCAATTGTTGTTGAAGGGAAGGGATTGACGTCGACCGCCATCTGCTTTTCCGGAAATTTCAATTTTCCTTTCTCGATCCAACTTTGGATTGTATCCCGGAACACGACACAATTATTTGTTGCATGCTTATTAGAATTATGGTACTTGCAGTATATCTTTCCTTTCAATTCATCGGCCTTAGGGATAATATGTCCCGGCCGAAGCTTGATGATCTTTGCCGCCAATAATTGATCGAAAATTGCATCGGCCTTGGTGATGTCGAAAGTGTATACTTTTGAAGATTTACTTATGTCCTCGGCGGCCGAATGGGCTTTGGTGTCTTTGCCGTGTATTTGAGCCAGAGCCTTGCAGACGTATGGTTTATCTATTACTATCTCGGCCGCATCCACACTGACGTACTGAGGGTCCCCGCTTTCGGCCGATGCATAGCTGACCGTGGGGTTTTTATACAACGTTCCCCGGGATGGTGATTTTGAGACCTTCTCTTCTCGGAGCAGGTAATCATACTGTTCGACATGTTGAGCAAGTTCGTACATATCGCGAATGTTTGCCCCCAGGAACTTCTTTTTGTACTCCACGTCTAATCCGTTGAGAGCAATCCTGACGAATTCCACTTCGGGGAGTGGTACTCGGCACCAATTCCTGGCCGACTTGAACCTTGTTAAGTACTCCATTGGAGATTCGTCGGATGCTTGAGCCATCCTGGCCAAGGATGATACTGACATCTCCATCCCTGGCCGATAGAATTGTTCATGGAATTTTTCGACCAATTCCTCCCAACTCTGCACAGAATTGGGTGGAAGATTAATGTACCAGGCGAAAGCGGAGCCTGTCAATGAAAAATTAAACAGACGTAGTTTGTAGAAGTCGCTATTAACATCTCCACACTGCGCCGTGAACCGAGCCACATGTTCTAATGAGGACAAAGACGATTCCCCAGCGAAGAGGCTGAAATCAGGGATCTTAAATCCCCGTGGGTATTCAAACCTTTCTACGTAAGCCGGGTATGGATGAATGAATTTTGGAAACTTCGGTCCTTTCTTCAAGGCCGAATCAATCATTCTCTGGACTTCGGTCATGTTCACGGAGGCGGCTTCTTCTCCCTGGCTCGGTCCCTCGGATCTGTTTCCTGGTCCCCTTCTTTCTAAGGTAACCGGTTGCGGCCGAGTGGACCCTCTCTCGGCTGGTACGGGAACATTCGTTGAGAGCTGCCGGGGTTGGCCAACCGGGCCATCTTCGAAGGCTTTACTAACCAATAACTCGAGCATTCTGGTCTGCGTATCATTGTTACTTCGTATTGCTTCTAGCAAATCATTCATCCTTTGACCAATCGAGTGTTCGACCTGACGATACTGTTCATCAAGTCGTCTTCGAAGAAACGACCTAGTTGGTGGATCAGAGCCTTCTCCACCATCGTCGTCGCAGTCTTCCACTATCCCCTCCACAAATACGGGCGTCGTTTGATTCGGGATCGCCGCGTTGTGAGGTTGCCCACCGAGACAGATCTCATTCTCTCGGCGGGTCACACTTGTAGCCTCGGGTGGCAAAGCAATGACCGGATTTTTTGCTGGTTGCGAATCCTGCCCGAGGCCTTGCACTGGTAAGTCAGCTGTTGACTTTCCCATGTTCATTTTCTTCTTGGTAGACCGTGTCTCTACGGTCATGAACTCCGAAGGTTTAGCACAATGGTCCCACCGGGCGTGCCAAAATGTTGACTACAAAAATTACAGAACCTACGTGGCGCGCAGGCCGAATAACTAATGAGCTAACTAATGTCCTTCGGTTGAATGCGGGGCGTGCCAACTCGTCGGCCGAGCTCGGCCGAGGAGTAAAATTTGATGCGGTCGCGTTGAGCGCGCTGTTGACTTCTGTATCTTGCGATTGCGACCGAGGAAGGAACGCTCTCGGTCTCTGGATTCTATAGCCTGAAGACAAGGCTACTAATTCTACGGAGTTCACAACTCGTCGAAGCCTGATTCGGCCACTGTGATTATATTCGTAAGAGTATAAGCACGCCGAATTGAGACCAAACTATACGGGCACAGGTACTCGAATGTGATATATGTCTTGATGGTAAACGTAGTTCGGCCGTCGGAATGCCGAACCCTGAAACTTACTTGTGAATATCCAATCATAAACTCACTCGGCCTCCAATGCGCCGAGCAAGGCAATTCGTAACACCCAACTATGCCGAAGCGGCTTAGTAAGATGACCTCTACCAACAAAGGTTCGAAAACCTTTCTCGGCCGAGACTTAGATAGATAATCGGTCGACCTCGACGCAGTGCTGTTTATCCAAACTGAAGGTGTGTCTTGGTCGGCTGATTCTGCGGCAGCAGTGCTGTTTATCCAAACTGAAGGTGCTCACCGGTTGCTTCCACAGTGCTGTTTATCCAAACTGAAGGTGTGTCGGCGGGAAAAGAAAAGGAAAAATCTCAAGGTGTTTGAGAGAATTTGCGCAGGGCAATTGTATGCTGATTGTGGAGGCCTTTCTATTGCGTAATTTCTTGTATTTATAGCACCTCGTTCCTTGATTCCCATTCTGATTTGGATTGGGAGTCCTTGTCCCATCTCACCTTTAACTCAAACAATCCCAGTCCTATTGGGATTCTGAATTCTCCTACTTTTGAGGTTCTATCCCTTGCCGGTCGAGAATCCTGGTTGCATCAGGATTTCCTCGACCTTTCCTCGTTTATCTGGACTACTTAAGATCGGATCTGGCCGACCCTGCCAGCTGGTCCGAGTCTCATTACTTGGCCCATAGCATGTGTTATTACCCTGGGCCGAGCACGTCTTGCTGCTCGGCCCAATCATAATAATTTGGGCCCAAACAGAAGTTACATGAGATTGCGATTATTTGATATCGAACTAGTTATTTATGAAAGTCGAATTTAAGACATTTTACTTAGAATGTGAAAATAAGTATGAGAATATCTCTAGGTCATACGGCTTGTCTGCTAATGACAATATCTTGTGTAATTAACTAGAAAGATATGAAACGTGAAGCGGATAAAATAGAAAACGACATGTTAATTTGTGTTGAATTTTGGATTTTATATATATTTAGACACGGTATATTAGGGAATCAAGTTTGAGTTTAAAGTCATTTTCACACTATATTTACGTACTGAAAATAAGAATTGAAATTTTGATACTTCACTTCCATGTATTTACTAAAAAAGTAATTTTCACCTTGAAATCCATAATCAAGTGCTTGAAAATTACGAATTAAATCATAAGGGACTAGTTGAAGAAAATTGAAATTTCATCATAAAACTAAATGACAATATAGGGAGGAGTTCAATTAGTTATAAGTACATGCAAAGTCTCTTAATTTTTAGATGTGAGATTCATACTCTTAACACGCTCCTTCATGTATGACGGATTTTCAAGTCTATCACATAAATAACATAAATTGGATGACGTGAAACACTTATGACTATTGGACTTTTCATATATAATAACTTATTCTGATACCATGAAAAAAATTCAACGTCTACTACAAACCAATTAGTAATATCACGAGTATCTTAATCAGTTACAGACACATGAAAAACCTTTTTTATTTTTTCGATAAGAAATTCATTAACATCCAAATCTAACAAGAGGGTGCACACAATATTAATACACCAACGAACTCTAACCACAGCGTCACAGTTGTAAGCAAGGGCCAAGTGTAGCGACCGAGCATCCAATGGCCGGTGATTTTATCCGAAGGTGCGCACCAAATTAATACACAAGTTGGCTTCCTCTTTCGCGCACATTGCCGTTTCGATCGCTTCGAAAGCAAAGCAACACCACCACCACGTAGAAGAAACATTCAACACCCGCCACCGCCCTCAGCCGTCGTCTTTGGCGATCCATCTGAATCTCCGTGTCATCAGGTCTCTACCTCCGATTCGATGGATCTCAGATCGTTCAAATTGTTATCATAATCTCCAAATTCGATCAATTTAGGGCTTTATATCTGAATTATTGCTGAAATTGTGTGATGGATTGAATGCAGAGAGAAATTTAGGGAGAGATGAGCAACGTATTTGAAGGGTACGAGCGCAACTACAGTGAGCTCTCCGCCAACCTCACCAAAAAGTGTACGGCAGCTGGTGCTCTCGATGGAGGTCAATTTTTCTCACTTTTCCTTTTTTTTTTTTTTTTTTTTTTGTGAATTTAATATATGTTTGTGTAGTTCCCTGTATTTCGATGATTTATTTTGTTTATAATTTTGCTGGTGTAAGGGATTTCAAGGATAAAGTTTGAGTCTTTTTGTTGATTTAAGCATGAGGGTGGCATAAACCTGATGGAGTATTGTAATGTATGTATTCAATTTGTCTTAATCACGCGAGAACCTAGTTCACGTTATGATTGGTTGGGGATATGTGTATATTGGATCACCGGACTGTTAAGTTTCTAACTGTTACCGCTTTGCCGCAAAGTTATGCTTCTTTGTTTGATGTTGAAAAGTTATTAGTAGCTATAGGCTTAGTGGTCTCAAAAGATGGTGAAAGTCATTAGGCTGGTAAAGCTTCCACCAGCTTGAATTATGCATAATGTGTTAATAATGGTTGTTTTAAAAGTGGACTTTTGCAATTTAGAGGAGAAAACAGGAAAGAAAAGGATTGAAATTACTTGAGGCAATTGGATCAGATCTTGAATTGTGCAGGATGTCTAATTTGAGATTGTGCTCAATTTAGACTCTAAATTTCTTCAACATTTGAATGGCATTGAAATGGATGGAAGAGGAGTTTATTCTGAATTTTTTTGGTTGTTGAATATTGTAGCACAGAACTGAGCGCAATGGTGTTCTAGGATTCATACAGCCAACCCCAGTTAGTAGGATAAGGCTTTGTTGTTGTTGTTGTTGTTGAATATTGTAGCAACACCCACTGGAAGTTTGTGAGTTGAGTATACAGAGGAAATGGTTTTTAAGTCATTCATGTAGTATACATTTACTGAAAACACGTCACCTTCAAATTTCTATATATACGAAAATGATGGACCTAAGATTAATATCCCAAATTGTGCTTGTTGGGGGGTTTTAACATGCTTATTCTCGCTTATCAAGCCAAGTGATACTGACATTTTTGTGAACTATTGCCTCTATTCTAATCTGCAGAACAAAAGAAGCAAAAGATTTCTGAAATAAAGGCTGGAATCGATGATGCAGAATCTTTGGTAATTGATTGAACTATTCTCTTTGGGAGGATTAGTTTTCTGTTATTTCATTGTACTTGGTACTGATGTGATGTTTCTTAAAAAAAATTTCAGATCCGAAAATGGACCTTGAGGCAAGAAGTTTGCCACCAAATATTAAGGCTGTGCTTCTTGCTAAGTTGAGGGAATATAAGTCGGATCTGAATAATCTGAAAAGCGAAGTTAAAAGACTTGTGTCTGGAAACGCATATGCAACTGCCCGAGATGAGTTGCTGGAATCAGGCATGGCTGATGCTCTGACAGTATGTCTAAATCCTCATAACTTCCTTTTATGTTTCGAATAGTTATGTTAAGATATTAAATGTGATTCATTATTTGGTAGCGAGTTTGTGATGGATCTTGATATGTATTTGGCATGAAACTAGGAGTTCTACTTTTTTGAGGAAGATTTCACTTCGGTGTGCTACCTTAGTTATCTCAATCTAATTTGCTGGGTCGAGCAATAGAATCAGTGAACATGATCAGTTCTGGTTTGACATGATGGTCACTTCACTTGCTAATTTGAAACAAAGATTCTTGAAAGAAGCGTCCTTTAGCATTAATGTATCTCTCTACTTTTTATTGAGAAGCACAGAAACGATGAAAAGTTGAGTTACTTTGAAAATTGTTCTTCGCTGAGCACTTTCTTTTTTGTCATAATGATTAGCTTTTCCTCTGTTTGTGATAAATGATGATACAAGTGTGTGCTTTCCATGACATAAAATGAGTATCTCATGCCTTCTGCTGAATCTGCTCTAAGTACTCATCCTTTCTTGATATTCTGGATGAATGATTTTACAATACTCACTGATGCGTGAAACTTAAATAGGCATCAGCTGATCAAAGATCAAGGCTAATGATGTCAACCGAGAGATTAAACAAGTCCAGTGACAGAGTTAAGGACAGCAGAAGAACCATGCTGGAAACAGAAGAGCTTGGTGTTTCAATCCTCCAAGATCTGCATTCACAGAGACAATCTCTGTTACATGCTCATACCACGGTAATTACCGTTTCAGGCTCTGTATTAATTTAGGGTTTTTTTTAACAAATCTTACCGCGAGCAAGTTACTTTTCCATCTTTTGCCCTCTTACGTTTAGGGGTAGTATGCACACCTTCTCTTGAGTAATGTTTAAAAATATACCGATTTCCGTGTGGATTCTGGACATACCACCTTCCGAACATGATTTACTCAACACCTTTCGGACATGATTTCCTTTAATGTCAGTGCATTTATCTAACTGTTTTTTCCTTCGATTGCAGCTTCATGGAGTGGACGACAACATAGGGAAAAGCAAGAGAGTCCTGACTTCCATGGCGAGGAGGATGAACAGGAACAAGTGGCTTATTATTGCAGTTATCACCTTTCTTGTCATTGCGATCGCTTTAGTCTTGTACTTCAAACTTAAATAAGCCAAGACATTTTCTCTTGCTAAGCCTGTGGGTGTTTCGAACGAAACTGATTTTCATTTTTCCTGATTCTCCTTGTTTTTCGAGTGCAAATTGAGTTTGTCAAGATGGAGATCCTTGATTGTGTAGTAATGGAAACATATTGATACGTTCCAAACATTCTTTGTTGGTTGTGTGACTTGTGCTTACCATTACCGGACGTGTGCTTTACTCAACTCATGATTTGGATTAGGGCATGTTGCATACAGCTAATTAATCGTAAATCGGAATTTTGGCATTTGAGCTAGACAATACTTCCCACCTTTCCGGTGGGAAAGTGCGATCAGCAACTCTTTACATTATGTTTGGATAAGGAAAATAAACTTGGAATTTGGATAAAAGTCGGAATTTACAAATTGACATGAACCAATTCTTTTGTTTGGCTTCATAAATATAGAAATTTAGAATTTCTGCATGGAAAAAAAACTTGAAATTTGAGACCTTCAATTTCCAAGTTTAAATTCCATGTAAATATGTGTCATTTCCCAATTGATATGATTGAGAGTTTAAAAATAACAAATTTCATATTCAATTCCATTGTTTTTTAGGTTGATCAAACAAGAAAATTCACAAATTCTAGAAAATAAAATCTCATTATTTCAATTACCGACGTTTTAAATTTCTTTAGTAATCTTAAATTTCTTCATCTAAACATAGTGTAAAGGAAAAAATGGGAGGTCCTAGTTTGATACTTTGAGAATCTGTTTAATGGTAACCACAGATGAAATGCAATTCCTAACTTGCCTCCTCCGTGCACCAAGAGAGTGAAAAACGGTGGTTCGTCACTACTTACCCCTCTTTTTTAAGGAAATGAGTAAGCAGGAAAGTCATCTTCTTGTAAACGTGCCATCATTTTTTCACATAAACGTGATAATTGGAACTGTTCATTCTTTTTACTGTATAAACGAAACGTGAATAAGAGTCGGTTGTGAACTTATGTGTCCTGTTTGTCCAAAATTCCAAACATATTAGCCGGTCTCAGCCTCTCTCATATGAGATGGCCAACCGACACTGCCTTGACATCACTCCCCACCCGCCACCTCCGTTCTCTTTTACGAGGATGCACGCGTCAATCCTCCGTCGACGTCGGAAAGAAGCTCCACGCCGCCATTGTCACCAGCGGCCTCGCCGCCTCACCAGACTCATTCCTTCACAATGCCCTCCTCCATTTCCACGCTGCACACGGCAGTCCATTCTCTGCACGCAAGCTGTTCGATGAAATTCCCCACTCGCACAAAGACGCTGTGGACTGGACTGTCCTCATGGGCTGCTTTGCCCGCCACGGAATGCTCCAATCTGGGCTTCGTTTGTTCGTCGAAATGAGAAGAGAAGACGTGAAGGTGGACGACGTGGCCATGGCTTGCTTGTTCAATGCGTGTGCTCGGCTGGGCAATGCTGAGGTTGGGGAGCAAGGGCATGGGTTTGTGGTGAAGGTGGGTTGGGATTCTAGTGTCAAGGTCTGCAATGTGGCCATGGATATGTATGTCAAGTGTGGTCAATTGGGTATGGCGAGACGGCTGTTTGAAGCAACAGGGGAGAGGAGTGTAGTGTCGTGGACTGTGATTTTGGACGGTGTGGTTAAATTTGAAGGCGTGGGAAATGGGAGAGTGGTGTTTGATCAAATGCCTGAGAGAAATGAGGTTGCTTGGACGATTATGATTGTTGGATTTATGAGTATTGGGCTTATCGGCGAAGCTTTTTTGCTTCTTGAAGAAATGGTTTTCGGTTGTGGTTTGAGATTAAATTATGTCACCCTCTGTTCTTTTTTATCGGCATGTACACAATCAGGAGATAGGGTGACGGGCAGTTGGCTTCATGCTTATGCTTTAAAGACTATGGTGAATGAGATTGACATCATGGTTGGCACATCATTGGTTGATATGTATGCGAAATGTGGTAGAGTAGACACCGCGTTAAAAGTTTTTGAGCAAATGCACCGAAGGAACGAGGTGACATGGAACGCTTTGCTCAGTGGTTTAGCAATGCATGGAAGGGGTAAACTTGTTTTGAATATGTTTCCTCAAATGCTCGAAGAAGCCAAGCCAGACGAATTGACCTTTGTTGCTTTGTTGAGTGCTTGCAGCCACTCGGGCCTTGTTGATCAGGGCCAGCATTACTTTCACACTCTTGAATCTTACAGCGTAACTCCAAAGATAGAACACTATGCCTGTATGGTGGATCTTCTAGGAAGGGCTGGTCATTTGGAAGAGGCTGAAGTCTTGATCAAGCAAATGCCAATGCCTCCGAACGAGGTTGTTTTGGGTTCCCTTCTCGGTTCATGCAGAATCCACGAAAAACTAGAGCTTGGTGAACGCGTGCTGCAAGAACTGGTTCAATTGGATCCCCACAACACAGATTATCACGTCCTGCTTTCAAACATGTATTCTTTAGGAGGAAAGCAGGACAAGGCAAACTTACTGAGGCAGGATCTTAAGAATAGGGGTTTAAGAAAGCTCCCCGGAATAAGTTCAATTTATATTGGTGGCCAAGTTCATCAGTTCAGCGCAGGAGATAAGTCACACCCGAAAACAACGGAGATTTACATGAAATTGGATGAGATGATACGAAGATTGAGATTGGCAGGCTACATCCCAAATACCGGTTCTCAGGTTTTCTCCGGCTTTGACAATGGAGACGATGATGCAGATAAGCAGGAGGAGATTGAGCAGGCATTGTTCCGCCACAGCGAAAAGCTGGCAGTCTGTTTTGGGCTTGTAAGCACGAAATCTGGCTCGCCTCTTTACATTTTCAAGAATCTGCGTATATGTGTAGACTGCCATTCGGCTATGAAAATAGTTTCCCATGTGTATAACCGAGAGATTGTGATCAGAGATCGGAATCGATTTCATTGCTTCAAGCAAGGTTCTTGTTCTTGCTCTGATTATTGGTGATATGTAAACAATGCAAGTGGTGATCGATTAGATTTCTTTTTGGCCTATTTTTTAATTTTGAAGGAAACCCTTTTGTTGCTTATGAAAAATAATGAACGTAACTACCCAGTCTCATTATGAGTGGATTTTTTAATCCTAATGGGAGAAGGGTAATTTGGGTATTGTGAAAACTTCATCCTTTCTCCTTTTATTTTATAAATAAAAGAAAACTAATGAAAAAACTTGAAAACTTTGAGTTTTATAAGGACAAAATAAAGGGTAAAATAAATAGTATCAGGTTTGACTTTTTAGTGTAAAAATATGGTTTTTCATTAAAGTAAACAATACCGTAAACTTTTGTTAAAACTCCCATATATAAAAGATTATATAATGGACAGAAATAAGAGAAGATTGCAGGAGAAACAAAAAAAATGTATATATTTTATTCATTTAAAAGTTGTCACATGTATATAAATTAGGTCCGTTGACTAGAATATTGACCTATTTTGCATCAAATTTTGAATATATACCTCATAAATTAAAGTTGTTTAGAATATCATCTTATACAAATACTTTGCGGATTTTCATATGTGATATTTTTGGATCTAAAGCTAATATCCAGCACAGAATATCAATTAGGGGATGTAGCTCAAATGGTAGAGCGCCCGCTTTGCATGCGGGAGGTATAGGGTTCGATCCCCTGCATCTCCATCTGTCTCCTTTTTTTGCATTTTTATCTGGGATAATTTTGTATATGAATCAATGAAACCGAAGTCTCGAGTTCAATTCCCGTTCTCCTAATATTGCTTCTTAACTAGTCCCTGATGACGCATTCTCACGAACAATTTCAAATTTTATTATATCTCAAGAAACTTTGACACATAACACATTTAATAATACAATGAATAAAAGACCACCTCTCTGTCTTCGTAGTGCTATTTAGACTTAAGTCTTGAGCTTCTCTGTTTTGAACTTGTCATAATCTGCTAGCAACACCGCATTCAACTTCACGTCGTCCATCACCGTCGCCACCAGCTGCTTCAATTGAAAACATTGATTTGGTTACGCAACATGCTTGCCCACAATTCCATCAAACGTGAATAATATCAGGGTTTTGAAGAACTCACCGATTCTGTAATGCTTTTCATGATATTGTCAGGAACCCAAGCGAAGAAAGACGAAACGATGAAGCTCACCGATTCTGTAAGGGCTACATATTATAACCAAAAAAAGTATGTCTTTTTTTCTTTTTGTAGACAAGATGGGAAGTCAAAGGCCCCGCTGAGTACGGGCCATGTCTATCTGAAAATATGGTTCCTTTGATACCTGACTCGTATCCAGCTGGGTCTTGGACTTCCCATCTTGTCTACAAAAAGAAAAAAAGACATACTTTTTTTCGTTATAATATGTAGCCCTTTTTTAAGCGGGATCTCGCTCAACTGTAGGTGAAAGGGATCCGTATCAACAACAAATCAATAATTGTATTATTGTCAATATAACATGAACTATGCACCAATAGTGGATAACTGTTGATATCGTCGTTGATATGTATCCATTCCACCTATAGTTGAGCGGGATCCGGTTACGGAGAGGCTTGTGTGTGTTTGTGCATTATGGATTATCGTGTGCTTAAAATGTCAAGCTCAAGAATCTTGGAGATGTGGTGAGGAACATGATGAGGAGGGTAGTCTTCCCTAATGTATTTGCATCTCAACTTGACGTATAATGCAAGGTAGACAGACAGGAACAAGACTTGCATGGCCAGCATGTGAATTCTCCACTCTTCCTGCAAACACATTCATTTTTACACTAATTAACTATTTAATCAAACGTGCACGCTAGCTAATTGGGAAGCCTGCTCCCTTCTCACCGGGGAAAATCTAGCTATCCCGGTAGGATACTTTCTCGTGTATCTTTCACGTGCGAGTACTCCCTCTCTGTCTGTATGTGATCATATCACGTTCTGGGGGAGATAGACATAAGGGGAGACACAACCGGTTACAAGGCAAATTCTTTTCTTCTCGTGATTTGTCAATAATTAAATTTCACGCAACTGATAAAAGGATGACAAAGAACTGAGTCGAAGTTCAAATTTGCATAGAAGTTTAGGTTGTTACAGTAAGATTAACACAAGAAAATAGAACAGTAGGCAGTGCCTACTAGGCACCTCATTTATTTGGGTTTTCGCTATGTCTGGAAAAACCGCTTTAAAAACACGGTGTTCATCCTCCAAGATGAAGCCTGCAAGTTATGCAAGAGCTTGTTTCTGTGAGTTTGATTGTGCTTTGTCTACGTGTGTCACACAGAGAGAGAGAGAGAGAGAGAGAGAGAGAGAGAGAGTACCGCAGGAGACTCATTGAAAGGAGACACCCTGTGCTTCGTCTTCTTTGATTTTAACACCGCCTCGGCGTGGCAAATCCTCTCCTGCTTCCTGATCGGCTTACCCTTCAAATTCTCCAGCCTGAAACGCATTCCTCAATCCTCTACCAGGACAGAACAAGAGTTGTCAATGCCCTACAGAAAAAAGAGCAGCAGCGGCAGCAAACTCACCCATTTTCCTTCACCATACTATGCTTGAGCTTAATTTTTACATCACACTTTTCTTCAAGGTTGGCAGGTGGACCTAGTTGTTTATGGAGCATAGAAAAAAAAGTTACAGCATCTTCAATCACACTTCCTTAATTACCATGTGCTACTGTTTGTTCTAAATCAGCAAATTTCAGCTCCACACGTTATTACTACATGCAACTGCTTCTGCATTGGGTGCTCTACTACATGCAACTGCTTCTGCAAACATAGTTTTAAGTACGTTTTGTTGTGCGTAGGAATGGGATACTAGAACCCTAGTCCAGGCGATGGGACGGACGCCTGTTTTCTAATGAAGAATGGTTTTTCATATCGTTGTTGTCAACAAAGCGTATTGACATGTTATTGATGCATTTGTGACAATATGACTATATATTCATTCTAAACAAGAAAACAAGCATCCTGCACAAAGAATTTTCGAGCATTTCCATTTTGATTGATTAGGAAGATGAGAATATTAATGAACCACTCTACTTGATTAATCTTTTGCACATGAAGTAGGGAAGTAATTTCCGCATGTGTGTTTTCTTTCTTTGAATACCTTTGTTTATTTATAGTTTTTGAGATGAATAAATAAAAAGAAAATCTATAAATATAACTAAACATATACAGAAGAGAAAAAGATCATACGAAAATCATTACCCATGAAACTGACTTCAAAGATTTGAAATGTCAAGTGTGTGACTGTTTATACCAAAACCAAAAAAGAGAACATTAAGTCTCGAGTACAATAGGGGAAGTGCATTTGATGAGGGTGGGTGGGAAGGTGGTTGCATTTGATGGAGATGGATGGGGGGGTGGTTCACCTTCACCAAAACAAGAAAGGGCAGCCCAAAACTTACAAAATACAAAAATATATTACTCCAATTGGATGTATGTGGTGGTGTGATTGGTGATGGTGAAGGGCTTGGACAAGACTTCCATGTGTCCTTAGTCACAGCATGCATCACCTTGTGACTAAGTATCTATGGACCAAATTGACTGTTAAATGTTGTCGTTTAAGAGGATGATACTGTTATTGATTGGTGATTGGTGATGGTGAGGGGCTTTGGACAAGACTTCATGTTCCCTAGCCATAGCATGCATCACCTTGTGCGTAAGTATCTATGGACCAAATTTGACTGTTAAATGATGTCGTTTAAGACGATGATACTGTTATTGATTGGTGATTGTGAGGGGCTTGGATGAGACTTCATGTTCCCTAGCAATAGCATGCATCACCTTGTGCATAAGTATATGTGGAAAATTGACTGTTAAATGATGTCGTTTACGACGATGATACTATTATTGATTGGTGATTGGTGATTGGTGATGGCGAGGGGCTTGGACAAGACTTCATGTTCCCTAGCCATAGCATGCATCACCTTGCGCGTAAGTATTATGGACACCAAAATTGACTGTTAACGATATTGTTTAAAACAATGATACTGTTATTGACACTCCAAAAAAGTTATCCAACATTCATCTGTTGTAACAGCTCTGAAAGATAAAGTTCCGAGTATCGTCTTTCAAGTTGGGGTTAAATCGGTTGAAGGTCCAAAGGGAAAGGGGTTTTTTCATCACAAGAAAAGTACACACATTAACCATCCATGTTGCAGGCCGAAGATGAAAACACATAACAGAACAAGTTGATCTATATTATCCTGGACAAACCTAAAAGCCAAATCAAACGAATTCTTCAGCACAAGCAATTACATCTGATACAAAGCTTAAACGCTAAAAGTGACCGTGTAACACCTCTCGCATCTTGAGAAAACAGGATTTGAAATAGCTATGGTGCATATCTTATTCTTTCGTCGTAAAATGTTTTCAATATACTCGACTATCTTTGTTGGGAATCATTCCCATGTTTTTAACCCCTAGGCAGAATACGGTATTCTTAGGGCCATTCTCTGGGCAAGCCAAGGCCTTCCTGGATCTGGATCAATGAAACGATGCTGGAGGAACTGGTCTGCTTCCTCGTCTACCAGTTCTCTTGCCCATGTCACCCGTTTGGATGGGCAACTACCCGGTCCAAAACACCTGAAATTTGCATTCGATGATACAAGCTTATCAAACTCTGCCTCTAGTCACGCACTCGAGAGAAACATTAAACTTACAAACAATAATTAGTATTTCAAGAAGTTGTTATGCACAAGAGCAGATAAACGAAGTCACAAGCTTGAGACGATATTATCTTCAGAAAAAGAAAAGCACGATGAACCCGATCAAAGTAATTTAAACATCTTTCCCATCTCAGTTCTGTGTAATTTTACCTTTAGGTACCCCCACACGAACCATCTAAATGATAAACTAGTTTGGTTTGACAAGTCACAACGTTCCTCCGAAGTTATTCTAGTCCAGGTCCATAGTAATGTAATGTGAAAATTTCTTCAGTTAGCTAAATTTTCTATCACATATTTGACCGCAGGTATTCAGCAACAATGACAAATTTACCGAACGGAGGCACTGTAGAATAGAAGTACAATGCAGATGGACTAAATATGTATACCTGTATTCATAAAAGCAAGCAGTTCGTTCATTCTCTGTTTTACCCCAATTATTCCATCCTACATGTCTGATGCATCCATCCATAAATGTATATGCAAAAACGACTCTTCCAAAAGGTCCCCACGGTCGTCCCAGATATGCATATGAAGTCCCTCCATTTCCAGTGATTACACATCTGCAACAATTCAAGAAAACAGGGTTGGTTTTTTAATTAAAAGAAAACAATTCACCAATTGTTCATCAATGAAGTACACAAAAACACAACCAAGCGACTTCTAGAAATTAATCAATGGAAAAGCAAAACCTAGACAAACTCCTCTAATCATTCACAATCGTCCTATCTTGAGTCAATCAGATAAGTTATAAAACATAGCTTCGAATCAATTGCTTGATTCAACCAAGATGGGCGAAAGGTTAGCGAACTAATGTACCTTAAGAATACATATCCTGTTGTCTCCTGGGAAGATTTCCTGCTTTGGGCAGTTATGAAACCTGCTGACTTGCAGTGGATATGACAATGCTCCAGAAGCGCCGTGCTATTGCCAAAAATGAAGTCCACACTTCCTTCAACATAACAATCTTTCAGATACTGTTTTCCATAATGCAAGTACAGGGTATCCTGCATTAAAATTTGAAGGAACCCACCAATTAGACTGATAACCGCTCTCATTTATCCTCAAATAGCTTGTGATTACCCAGTAAAAACAGTAGAAGTTTGTACCCAACAGGAAATTTAAGAAAATGAACAGACTAATTGGGGCAATGGGTATACCTGCCATCCAAGGAACCTGCAGTTATAGAAGGCACATCGATCAGCTGTTACTCTAATTGCCACAGCTTGTACCTGAACCCTACCGAACAAAACAAAGGGAAGAAAAAGTTAAATACATGTTGAGAGTGAATGAAGTTCAAAGAGTGAAAGTGAAGGAAAATTCAAAGGACTTTTGTATTACTATAAAAGACATAACTTTGTACATTTCCAACAACCTCTAACAACAAAGTTTAAACATTCCCCAACTTCTCTAACGACAAAGACGTTGGCTATCAGTAAAACCGAAAAAAAATAGACGGACGGACTTTTAGAGCTTCATTTCTCGCATTTTCTATCCATTTCCAAAAGTACAGAAATTTGTACAGAAAATGAGATTTTTGTGTTGGCTGAACATTCCAAACCCGGTTTTCCCTAATCAAAACAAAAATGAAAAATCTTCTTGTCTTCCGATCACATCATTTCACTTTCCTTCACTCCCAAACAAGATTTCGAAAACCGGCGTCATCTAACGAAACCAGTAACTCCAACATTCATAAGACTCCATAGAAAAAAACCAAACCAAACCAACACAAACCAACAAGTTCAAAATTTCAACTTCAAACTACAAGTTTCACCATGCTCAATGTACAAAAAAGCAATCAAAAGATGCAAACTTCGAGTAAAAACTAAGTGATGAAAACATAAACAAAGCTAACCTCAGGAGCAGAGTTCTCAAAAGTAATGTTCTCTGCAATAAAATCCTCTCCTTCCACAATAGCACTCCCACACCCGAAAGTCCCAGTTCCAATCACCCGAGGAGCCTACCAAAAACCCACAGCGTCAGCAAAACAATACGCTTCATCCACGTGTCAAAAACCCAACTGGGTAGCATTAACAAAGTGTAGTACCTTACCTGGTGGTGCTCGATTTTGGTGGCGGTGTTGTTCCAGGTGAGCACAGTGAGCTCCGGAGCCAGACCCGCGAGCGTGATGAGGTTCTTCGTCTTGGGCACGTACACCGGCTGCCTGTAGATGCCGGGAGCGACGCGAATCACGGTGCGACGGGTATTGCAGAGTGGGACGGCGTCTATGGCCTCCTGCACCGTCCGGAAGTCGCCGGTGCCGTCCTGCGCGACCCTGAGAACGAGGGCCGCCATTTCTGATGATCTGGGAGGTCTCCGAAGTGGGATTTTCGTTAATGTTTGTGTCTTTTACTTGCGTGCAGTGGCGCTTGAATCGATGGTGGCGGAGATAAGACTCAGAGAACCCAGGCCGACCGACAGTGACAGTGGCGGAGATAAGACGCAGAGAATCCTCTTAAATGGGCTTTGTCATGAAGCCCAAACTTGAGGCCATGCAGTGTGAAGGGCCCATGAAAAAAGAACATGTGGCCCAATAATAAAAAAGTTTCCGATACGGAGGTCCGTCAAAGGATATACCTTTCGTCCCTACGGTTCAACTGAGGTTTCACTTTCGTCCGTGTAGTTCAAGACTTGCTGATGCTTAGAAAATTGGCCGAAATGATATTTTTAAGTTTTAATTGTTGAAATGATCAGTATGCGTTTGATATATAATTGTTATGTGTCTAACCCGATCCGTAAGTTTCTACGTAAATTATACCGGTGATAGCTGTCGGTTAGATGTCACGCGTAAGTTTTTCTAGCTTGAGATTATGGGTACGTCATAACGTTAATCTTTAGTAGTGAGAATAACCGATCTCCCCATACTTTGTTACTCCATTGTCGACATTTAATTTATATGTTGCCGATATTCAATTCTAATTACTTCTGTTTGTACCATACTTCACCAATTCCGAAACCATCAAGTATCGATCAACTTCATACCTTTAGGGACCTACTAAAGAATTCATGTTGAGGCATCCTTGCTGAAGCACAAGAGTTTCTCTCCAATGAGGAGGCCAATCACAACACAACACATGTTAATACCAGAATAAAGCCTCTAGAGTCCCACATTGACCCAGACGAAATCTGGAGATTGTCCTTAACTACAAAAGGAGACCATTCTCCTACAATTAATCCCTAATGTCATTTTTGTATTTAAACTTGTTATAGAACTCACTAGTGATGATTATGTTTGAACCTATATACTGTGTAAACTCTTCACTATTAATGTGTTTGAACCTATATACTGTGTAAACTCTTCACTATTAATGAAAACTCCTCTACCCTTGTGGATGTAGCCCAATTTGGGGTGAACTACGTATATCTTGTGTTTGCTTCCATATATTTACCTTTCTACATATTTACCTACAATTAGTGACCGGAGCAACCTTGCGAAGGTCACAACCTTAACACTTTACATTGTTCCAAAATCTTACTAATTTTGTACATTAATATTTAGGATTGTCGGTAAGAGTTGAACCCACGACCATGTGATTAAAAGCCTCATTATTTTGATAACGGTGCAAATAATTAGTAATATCCAATAATTACATGGACAAAATTTAAACAAAACCCTCAAAATAATGCAGACCACAGTAAAAGTCTCCGGCAAACAATGGGAATGAAATAGTGTAAATTCCTGACACGGTATTTTCGCAGGAGAAATTGTCAACCACCATAAATGGAGCATTAACCAATATTTAAGACATACTATTATTCTCGTCGTCATTCGTTAATAACATTTGGAGTTGATCACCATTAGGAAAAGTTAATCTCCTTGATTAAATAATAATGGCGCATTACCGCTCGTACTACTCGGAGAAGGATACCGACGACGACACCGACATATTCGACCAGTACGACCCGACGCCGTACGAGGGGGGATACAACATGGGATTGACGTATGGCCGGCCCTTACAGCCTTCGGAGGAGACGTGCTACCATCACTCGTCGGGCTCGGCCTCTGATAATTACGATGAGCCCGAGTTCTCGTCGTACAATGAGCCGTCTGCGTACGACGACGAGGCTTTGGAAGAGGAGTACAGCAGCTACGCCCGACCGTCGTACGAGGGCGACCAGTTCCGGAAACAGAGAGGAGGGAGTAAAAGCGAGTCTTTTGACGACGAGGAGCGTACTCCTGCCGGCGAAGGTGGCTATGGTCGCAAAAAATTGGTGAGACACTACTCTCGTTTTCTTTATTTGGAATCTTACATGATCTGTTTAGTAAACATGCACGTAAGTTTTATGTGTTTATTGGTCTGTCTTGCCCGTGATTAAAGAGATAAACACATTAAAAAACATGAACATCAAATGTTTTAAAATTTTGGATTAGGTTTGTCGAGTGACAAGCACGTATGTTTGTGTTTATTATCGTATTGCATTACTTAAACGGAATGAGAGAAACTACTATACATGCATATCAAATGACATGCATACAATTATACAAAGTGTTTGTTTAGGTGTTTGTATCTAAATGTTGTGTTGTTAACTGTTGCATGCATGAAGTCTTCGTCGTGGTGGCCGGGATGTTGTACTAGCGACCAAGCAATTCAGTAGCTAACATCCGTCGGGTATTCATATCCTGTTCCATCCTTCTTAATTTGATTTTAAATTTGTCTCAAATTATGGTCGTTACAAATGTATGAGGATCCTCTCCGCATCCTCTTTGTGAGGATCCCGTGGATCCTTCAATCACATTCATTCATCGTAGTTTTCATCAGATATTGTTTATATTCAATTCTAAATAAAAAAATTTACAATAATTTCTGACTGTACGATATACGATGAACGTACGTGATTGGAGAATCCTTGGAATCCTAACAAAGAGGATCCGTAGAGGATCCTCATTCATTACAAATGATGTATTGTCTCAACACCCTATGAATTAAGTTTTTGTTGTTTTATTGCCTTGAAAAATCACACATGTACAAGTCTTCCTAGTTTGATGAATCGTATAATAGAACTAGTATTCAATTTGAGGAGAGATTATTCGGTACGCCAGACAGAAGCGGAGGCACATAAAGCGTCCTCCCCGCTCAGAATTTCAAAAGTAAATTAAGTTTTTTATTTCTCAAAATTTTATCAAAAACATGTCATCCATACAATTTAAGACATAGTTTCAGCAATATTTCTCATCGAATAAATACTAATTAAAAAGTGCACCATGTACTGGTGGCAAAACCACAGATTGAAGCCTTTTGCTCAACAACTCTCTGTATTAACCATTTCAGTTAGTACTGTACTAAATATGCCGATCAAATACGGTATAAGCCCAAAGGTAAGGAAATCCGAAGCATTTCAATGGCCCACCAAATTGTCTACAACGCCCCACTAAATTTCGGATAAGGATTAATGATTGGTTAAGCCCAAGTTATGTCAATTGGTTTTACAAAATGACAGCCCAATAAAAACCGTACGCGTGTCATTAACAATAAGGCAACGACCTGACGCGGTTTTCCAACGGCAAAAAAGCAGTCGACAACTATAAATATACATCGCCAAATACACATCACCCAGATCGCATCCCCTCATCACTTTTGACAGTCGTACTTCCGAGACCAAAATCCCTGCAAAACGATGCCGTACTACACGCACGCGAGGATGAAGTCACCGACTTCGACGAGTACGATCCGACTCCGTACGGTGGCGGATACGACATATACCTGACCTACGGCCGCCCTCTCGACCCGTCCGATGAGTCCTGCCACCCTAACTCATCGCCGTCCGATGATTTCGATTACGATCGCCCCCAGTTCTCATCCTCCTCCGAGCCCGCCGCCTACGCTGACGAGGCTCTCGAAGACGAGTACACTCACTACGCCCGACCCACGCACCGACCCGGACCAGCTATCGGGTTCAATCCGGGCGGGGGACATCCAGAGGGAGAGTACGAAGGCAGGCCCCAGCCGGCCTATGGGTTCCAGCCTGGCGGGGAGGAGAGGCCCGAATCGGGTTATGGTCGGAAGCCGGAGTATGGACAATCCGGTTCGGAATACGGGTCTGGGTATCAACGAAGGCCCGAATCCGATGAGCCCGGCTCCGAATATGGATCTGGGTATGGTCGGAAGCCGGTGTACGAGGCGCCCGAATCGGAGTATGGATCTGGATACGGTCGAAAGCCCGAGTATAAGGCACCGGAACCAGAGTATGGATCTGGGTACGGGAGAAAGCCTGAGTACGAGGCACCGGAGTCCGAATATGGATCTGGGTACGGTCGAAAGCCCGAGTATAAGGCACCGGAACCCGAGTATGGATCTGGGTACAGGAGAAAACCCGAGTACGAGGCACCCGAGTCCGAATATGGATCTGGGTACGGGAGAAAGCCCGAGTTTGAAGCACCGCCAGCCGAATTCGGATCTGGGTATGATCGGAAGCCGAGCTACGGTGAGGAATCTGGTTATGGCGATGAGCCGCCGAGAAAGCCGAGCTATGGTGAGGAAGGCGGTTATGGAGAAGAGCCACCGAGAAGGCCAAGCTATGGGCGGCCCAGTTATGAGACGCCAGAAAGCGAGGAGAGGCCGAGCTATGGGAGGACTGAGTTTGAGAGGCCGGGTTACGGCGAAGAGCCGCCGAGGAGGACAGGCTATGGAGATGAGCCGCCACCCCCGAGGCCAAGCTATGGGAGGCCCGGCTCCGAGGGCCAGGAAAGTGGGGAGTATGAGAAGCCCAGTTATGGGAGGAGCGAGGAGCAGGAGTACCGCCGCCCTGGTGGTTATGAGAGGCGCGGCGACGATGATTCTGATTCCGAGCGTCCTAAGTACGGTGAAGAAGGCTATGGTCGCAAGAAATACGTGAGAACCTCGCTCTTTTAAATGTCATTTATATGTTTATATTCGTGGTATTTATTTTAAATTATTAATGATGGGCTAATTGCTTCATTTGAGTTAATCCAAGGCTTATAATGTTGGGTGACGAACTGTTTATAGGATTCGTTTGATGTTTAGGATTGGATTGGACGACTCATTATATTCAATGTATGTTTAATAAGAAAATGAAAAACTGTTGTCCAACTCGAAGGTACGAGGATGGATTCGTTAAGACTTATCCCTTCCAATTCCCCGAAATAGTAGGATTAGAAGAGCTTGAAGATTCTACCGAGTCATATCGAAAATTAGACACCAAACGATCAAGTTGTCTTCTATATAACACTATCATTAGTGATTTAGATGTATTAGTGTGTTAGTTCGTAAGCATACAGCTTCCTTAGTTCGTAAACATACATTGAATCTGTGCACACGTACGAATCATATGAACTTGTCATCTGTTTAAGTCAGTTTCGACAAAATTGGGTGCATTGTTTTGCCTCAATGTTTTTGTTGTTCTAGTTTTAGACAATTTAAATCCCATGATGTTTCCGAACGTGTCCTCAATTTTGTTTCGAAAAGCTCGAATCTATGCAATGCATATAGGTCTTTGATGTTCTGTTTCCTAATCAACTTTACCCTTCTGTAGTCTTTGGTATTTGCCCATCACTGTTGGCTGGCTTGCGTTATTTGCATCTGATTCTCTTATCTGAATATGACAGGGAAATGACGACTCAGATGACGATGAGGAGAAAAACCAGCGCCGCCACAAGCACCACCATCGCAAGAGCTATGACGATGAGTGATCATAGTACTCGTCGCCTTATATACGGAGATGCATGCCGTACTTAATTACCTACTAAATAAAAGGGTTTAGGCATGTTTTCCTCTGAGTGGTATTGTGCTACATGTTTGAGTGAGTGTATTCTAAACATTTAAAGTTCCAAACTGAGGCTATCCGAATTCAATTGTGTGCTTGTGTGAGCATCGTTGCATCTATGTAAACATCTTAAAACCGGATTGGATTGTCATATGCCTTTTATGTTGGAGTTGTTGAATGATGATGACATCCCCTTGTGTTTCAATATTATCCTCGAATTTTATTTTATAACAATCAACGAAATTCATTACAAAAACTATTTTGTTTAATTAACTACTAATCTCTTTTTTAATTACGGGCGCTATGTGCTCCTTAAGAAAGGCTTTTTGCATGCATGAAAGCATGTTCTGAGAGGTTAATAAAGAAAAAATGAAGAAATATAGCAAGGAACCAAATATTGTTAAGAAAAAAAAATGAAACAATTAATCTATGGGAATAATCTAAGGAGAACCGAAAAATAAAGGAAGAAATACACCAAGGAACTAAATAGTGTTAAGAAAGAAAAAAAATTAAATCTATGACAATAATCTAAAGAGAACCGAAAAGGTCTTGAAGCATAGCAATCTTTATGCAGTCTCTCATAAGCCAAAAACCTTTTATGCTTACATAGAAGTTTGTCCACAGAACATGTAATTCATATTGCATTTCCGAAAGGCAAAAACAAAAGAGTGGAGTAAGGAAAAGAAAATGCAGAAGAGTAAGAGAGCCAAAACCAAAACATTTGTGTAACAAAAAAAAAAAAAAAACCAAAAAAAATTGTCAAACTGTTTTTCATTTTGCACTCCATTGACATTTTTTTTATGCTTTTCACATAGGTTGAATGAAGTTGACGCTCTTATCCTGGTTTCAATGGCTTTCATGGATCGCTATTTCTATTGTTATCAATGGAATGCCAAAGATGAGTGGGCGGTCTTGAGATCTTTGCGTACAGCGTGGCATGTAGAACAAGTATCTCTTCTTTTTTATTTTTTTTGGGGGAGAAACCAGAACATTTGTGTAACAAAAAAAAAAAAAAGCCAAAAAAAATTGTCAAACTGTTTTTCATTTTGCACTCCATTGACATTTTTTTTATGCTTTTCACGTAGGTTGAATGAAGTTGACGCTCTTATCCTGGTTTCAATGGCTTCTGTGGATCGCTCTTTCTATTGTTATCAATGGAGTGCCAAAGATGAGTGGACGGTCTTCAGATCCTTCGTACAGCGTGGCATGTCTATATTTTTTTGGGGGGGGGGGGGGTGTGGCGGAGCAGTTAGGTACCGTTTGGTACGTGAGACGGGACGGAACAGAGTGGGACAAGGCGTTCCGTTCCATGTTTGATGCGTCTAAAATGGGTGGAACGAGCTGTTCCATGGCACGAGTTTTGGGTGAATTTTCGTTCCGCCTCATCCCTCTGGAACGACTCGTTCCACATCTGTGGAACATAAAATTATAACCTCTCCGTCTCCTTCTTCTTCCTCCTTGTTTCCATCCGAGGGCATCTTTGCTCCCGCTCCGTTCCGTTCCAACATCCGAGGGCATCTTTGCTCCCGCTCCGTCCCGTTCCATCCTGTCCCATCCCGTCCCGTCCCATTCCGTTCCGTCCCGTTTGCATACCAAACGATACCTTAAAGAATGAACCAACTCGAATGATTGTTCTAGAATGACTATTCCTCACAATTGTTCCTTGTGATGCAGCAGAACCATGGCAATTAGGATTTCAAGAAGCAGCAACACCTATCATGCAAGGAATAATGGACTTCCGACTGCATAAGCTACATATTTGGGCGATAGCAATACACAAACTCATCCAAGCAGAAAACAAATATCATTAATATGAGGAGACAGAGTTGTACAAAAAGTAGCAAATATTTAAGAGAGTCTGAAGTGCTTAAAAAAATGAGTTTTCATAGCGCACAACACCCAGGAGAAAATTTCATTTGTAAACAATAAATAATGAGACAAACAATTCAATCAAATACATTGAATCCAACCTCTACGTTAACAATCAACATAAATAATCGATGTCGTTGTAAACCGTTTTAAATGAAAACGAAGAAAGTTATCTTCCACAGTTACACGTATGGCGACTCATGCCTAATCTATTATTTATTCATCCTGCAAAACATCATGCGAATAATAAAAAACCCTTCTCACAGATGACAACAAACAAAATAATAAGTAGATAGACTTGCACCAAACGTACAAATAGGACAAATATACATTAAGGGAAAAATAACCAAGAACAAAAAGATGAGACTTTTCAAGGCCTGCCGAATAGAATCACCAAGCAATTTCCAGAGCATCAAGTGAGTTTTTGCAATCGTTCCTAAATCTGCAAGGAACACATGCATAACCATATAAGTGCCTAATAAAAACTAAAACCAGTTTTGTCCTCCTTTTTGAATTTTTTTTTGTTTTTGGTTGTGAAGAAAACAAAGAACTTTGATAAAAATTTGAAAATCATCAATAAGGTTTCAGTGTATTAGCGGTTAAGGACTACATCCAAATACGCTCTATCTGAAACTGAAACCTTATTCAACTTAAATATTTAAATTTTAAGAATTGTACATAATTTTTTAATTAAACTGTTTATAGAAATAAATCATGATAACTTAAACATATTATTATTTAAAAATTAGACGGAAATAGATGAGGTTAAAACCGTCGTTTCTTCACAAGATAAAATTGGATTTATGTCCTTATATTACTTAAGAATTTTTTGTTCGGATTCTCTAAATCTGTAGAGACTGATTATTTTGATATGTTTCCTATATTACCTGAGAATTTTTATCCAATTGCGATTACAAAAATATGATATATCTGAGTCTTCTTCCACAAAGAAATTCAGCGTTATATTCCAACAAACAATACCACTATGTCTTGGTTCATCAGAAATGTGTTTCTGCTAATAATTCTAGTGTCGTTGTTTCTAGCTATGTGTGATGCAGTTCGTGTAAGAATGCATAATGATATTGGTCCAGATATACCATTGACCGTCCACTGCAAATCCAAAAACGATGATCTTGGTACTCATGTGGTTCCCTTTAAAGGTAGCTATGACTTTTCGTTTGGGTTACATCTTTTGGGGCGTACACAATTCTGGTGCAGGTTCGAATGGCTGGCTGTATATCGCTACTTCGACATATACATACAAGATAGAGATGAGGGAGGTTGTGATGAGTGCACTTGGAGAATAGTACCGACGGGTCCATGCAGGTTGAATCCAGAATACAATTCGTATAACATTTGCTATTACTGGAACAAGGATGTTCCGACGGCATTTGCTCCTTAATTACGTAATTTTAATTTCTTTGTTGTTATGTGAGACGGATAATGGAACTTGGGTTATGAACTTCATCATTGGAATAAACAAGAACTTTGGTCATTTTTTTAATTTTAATGTTGACGAGCTATGCTCTCTAATAAATCATTTGCGCTAAACTGGTTTTTGATATATAGGATAAAGGGACAAAGATTTTGACTAACATTTTTACACTTTTTCTTAGCCTTTAGATCTCGTAACATTCAATAGTCTTGATTAAGAGTTATCTAGAGGATTTTAAACATTAAATGAGGTGTAAATTTATAATTAAGAAATAAATAAAAATTAAAACTAAGAAAATAATAAAAACTGAGGAAATAATAAAAATAAAAGTCCTGCAAACACAAGGAAGAAACGAAAATGGCGTCCATCTCGGATGCAAATGCAGAAGCACGACTATCCGAATTGCTTCGTCCAACTGCAACACCTCGAATTCCTATCACTCACATTGTCAAAATTAGTGTCGTTCCTTCAATTGATCGATTCAAAATGTCG
Organism: Pyrus x bretschneideri; assembly: GCF_019419815.1. Taxonomy (NCBI): domain Eukaryota; kingdom Viridiplantae; phylum Streptophyta; class Magnoliopsida; order Rosales; family Rosaceae; genus Pyrus; species Pyrus x bretschneideri. Next base: position 3,141,288 of record NW_025999424.1, on the reverse strand, counting down.
ATATAAAAGCAAATCAAGTATCAGTCTGCTTCAAGTCTTTATTCCTCGCTCTTTCATTAAATTGACAAAACTAAACCCTAAATCAACAACTGTCATTGCCTCCCTCAAAATTTTTTTACAATTAAATCTGAGTTTGGATTAGAAATAGAATAAAATAAATATGAGAATGAAGACACAAAAGACTTGAAGATATATAGGGTTAGGATTAGGGGTGGGTAGGGTTCGGCTCGGTACAGTTTTGAGTGAAACCGCAATAGAAATCGAAACTTTTTGTGGTGCAGTTTCGATGTCAAAATGAAATGAAACCAAACCATTTGGTTAGGTTCGGTGTGGTGTGGTATCAAACTGTTTCGGTTCTGGTGAGAATTTGAGAAACTTCTTGGTCATTTGTATTAGGTGCCGTCAATTTGTGTAAGAGACCAAACATCTCTTCTCTGTTTTTTTTTTTTTGGATAAAACATCTCTTCTCTGTTAGGTACTGAGAGTGCAGTACCATTTGGAGGGGGTGTGTACTCATTAGTTGAAGTTCTCTCATTCTCTTTCATATTTGGCATGCTTACTTATAATATATGGGTGCAGAGCTACGCGGCCTTAAATGATTTTGAAGGAGTAAAAAGAGTCCTGGAGAAAATGGAAACACAAGGCGTAGAAAAATGCAGTTGGTCAACAGATAGTAACCTGGCTGCCATCTATGTAAACACGGAGCTTTCTGACAAGGCAGAGCAAGCCCTCAAAAAGTCGGAAGAAATGATGAAACCCTGAAGCAACGCGAGCCGTACCATTTTTTTATTAACCTCGATGCCTGCACTTTTAATCTAGGTGAGGTCAAAGGGGTGTGGAAAATGTTCAAGTAATCTTTCCCCGCAACAAACAATATAAGCTATCTTGTAATGCTTCAGGCCCCTAGTAAGCTAAACCATATTTGAGGGATTGAAAGAATTGTTTGAGGAATGGGAGTCCATCATATCATTAGATGCGCCAACAATGGCACATCGAATTTTTTCTTTAATTTCATAAAATAAAAACTCATAAATCAATTCATACCTTAGTTGGAGAATCGAAAACTTTAAAATCAATATCTATTTGTCAAAAAGAGCTTATATTCTTTAAAATAGAACGCAAGAGAAAAATTTCGTGATAGTAATGATTTAATTATTGAGAGTGAGTTTATTGATATATTTTAGTTTTATTGTCAATTTTATCTTGTATTTTATGGTAATTATGAAATAGGATAAAAAAGAAAAATCACATTTAAAATTTAGATTGGGTGTAGAAAGAAGTTATATGAGTTTAAATAAAATTTTTCGCTAACCTTATCAAACTTGTTATAACTACCCATTTGATTTGTTGGAGTGGCACTGACTTGACCCTTGATTTCCTCTTCACTCGGATCATTGGATCCTTCACTTGGATCATGGTTTTGTCCTTAGTTATTCTTACAGCAAGTACAGCTATCGAAGTTCCGTACAAGTGGAATGAGGAAAAATTCGAAATCATGTGTTCCTTAATTATAATTACTTTTAATTTAGATAAATTATATTTTACTCTTTCACATTTAGGATCGATTTTAATTTCTTATATCTTTAAAACATTTCAATTTTATACATTTATTTATCATTTTATTTCAATTTCATACATTCGTTGAAAAATCTGTTAAGTAATGACGTGGCAAATATGAGATCTACATTTGTGTTGATGTGATTGCTAAATTTGTGCTACGTGGCAAAATTTTTATTTTTAATTTTTTATGCATTTAAAAATAATAATTTACCCTAGTTAAACAAAAAAACAAAACCCAAAAACACATCCCCCTTGCGACACACCTCCCTTTCCTCCAGTCTTTTCACCTCCCCTCCCATCCAAGAACCCACCCCACCCCCCCTACAACCCCCCACCCAAAACCCCAAAAAACCCAGATTTTTTGCAGGAAGAACATCACTCCTTGGACTGTCAAATACCAAAATCTCCTTCCGATGTTGTTGGCTGCATCTCGTGGGTCCAATCGACCTCAATTCGAGATTAGAATTAGAGGAGGAAGAGAAAGAGATAGAGGAGGTCGCCGGAAATAGGTGGGTGGGGCGGGTTCGGGTGGATTTTTGGATGGGAGGGGAGGTGAAGAGAGTGGAGGAGAGGGAGGGGGGTCGGGGGGTGGGGGGTGGAAGGAAGACGAGTTTCTGGGTTTATTTTTTATTTTTTAAGTAGGGTAAATTATTATATTTTAAATGCATAAAAAATTATTTTTTTTGCCACTTGTCACGAATTTGGCTGCTACGTCAATACAAATATGGATCCCATATTTGCCACATCATCACTTAACGGTTTACTTAACAGATTTTCTAACGGATGTATGAAATTGAAATGTTTTAAAGATGATGTAAGAAATTGAAATCGACCCCAAACTTGAGGGGATAAAATGTAATTTACCTATTGTGGGAGATTGAAAAATGGAATTTAGATAATACAATTGGAAGCCTGATTGGATTCATTTTCTATGACAACATAAAAGCATGACTCAGAGCATTTCCGAACGCCAATACAACATTCAACGGAAACCATATTCTCCCACCCAGCTGTATCCGGGAGTCTTACTAGCACCGTTAACTTTCATGCTATGCCTCATCGCATTTGCTTCCATTGTACTTCCGGCTGCGACATAAATATCACGACGGAGAATGTACTACCCACCTTCATCTGGTTTCAACTCTAATAGCCTATTCACGACCCTCTCGCCCATATCAGCATCCCCATAAGTTCTGCAAGCTGCAAGCAGTGTTCCCCAAACAACATCGTTGCCCGGAATTGGCATACTACTAATCAATCTATATGCTTCCTCCAACTGTCCTGCCTTCCCTAACATATCAACCATGCAACCGTAATGCTCAATTCATGCCTAGATTCTATAGTTTGTTTGCATTCTCTCGAATAGTCTGATCCCTTCGTCTACCAATCCCTTGTGTGTATACGCAACTAAAAGGGCTAAAAATGTGACCCCATTCGGTGCAACACCAGCAGCAGTCATGCACCCAAACAAACCAATTGCATCATCGGCATTACCATGATTTGCACATGCTGAAATCATCGAATTCCAAGTGACCAAGCTCTTCTGGCTCATATAATCAAACACTTGCCACACTCAATCCATGCATCCACACTTCGCGTACATGTCAATCAGTGCATTGCAAAGCGAAACCATCCACGCAAACCCATTGTCATCGATATATTGGTGGATGCATATCCCCGTTTCCACATCTTCGGAATCTGCACAAGCTGAGATTACACTCACCATCGTGACTTCATTGGGCATAACTCCCCCACGATTCATCTCCCAAAACAAATCATGCGCTTCTCTCGAATACTTTGCTTGGCAATGCGCAGAGATCATAGCAGTCCAAGAAACCACATCCCTCTCAGGCATCTCATCAAACACCTGCCTTGCAAACTCCAATTCCCCCGCTCTCGCATGCGCAATAACCAAACCCGACCACGAAACGACGTCAGGAGCCACAGCCTCATCGAAAACTCGCCTCGCCGCTACCTGTTTCCCTCTCTCCCCATATATATGAATCAATGCGTTCTGTAAAAGAAGGATGCATCCAAGTGTTCTTCCACAAAGAAATTTAGTGTTATACTAAACTTCAACCAAACAATATCAGCATGGCTTCGTTTATCAAAAATGTTTTTCTGGTTGTGATTCTAGTGTTGTTCTTAACTATGTGCGACGCTGGAGTCGACTCCACTGTCACAATGACTAATGATTTGGGTGCAGAGTTGACCGTTCACTGTAAATCTGGAGACGATGATCTTGGTTCGCATGTGGTACCTGTCCAAGGCACCTATGAATTTTCATTTGGTACCCATGCTTTTGGGCGTACACTATTCTTCTGCAACTTCCAGTGGTCGGGAAATTCTCACTACTTCGACATCTACATACAAGACAGAGATTTGCAATGGTGCGTTAAATGTAAATGGAGTATAAGACCAGAGGGTCCGTTCAGATGAAATCCTTATATCAGAAGACATGGGAACTTTTAAGTGGAACGAGGATTAGTTGTTCCTTAATTATTTGATTTTCGTACTATGTGCTCTTCTGCATCTGGAAATAAATAAAGAAAACTAATGAAAATAATTTGAAAATTTTAAGTTTTAACGATAAGAACAAAATAAAAGGTAAAATAAATAGTACTATGTTTGACTTTTTAATGTAAAAATATGATTTTTCGTTAAAGTAAACAATAACGTGGAATTTTCGTTAAGACTTTCAACAAATAAGAGCTTTGGTTATTTTTATTGTAATTTTGAGAGCATATAAATGCTCTCCATCCATCAAATTTTGTCTTCTTCTTTATTTCTTTTATTTTTACTTTTTTTTTCCCTTTTTATCAGTACCAATCTAAATTTCTCGAATCAAAGAAAATATAAGATGGGATTTGATTAATCATTTTCATTGGAATAAACAAGAGCTTTGGTCTTTTTTTTTTTTTTTTTTTTTTTTTTTTAATTTTAATGTTGAGGAGCATATTCTCTATCTATCAAATTTTTCTTTTCTCAAAGAGTAGATTTATTTATTTTTATAAAAAGGGAACAACGGGTAAGTTATGGTATCCACAATTTCGGATTTGAGAGGCTATGGGGAATTTCATTCTACCCGTAGCCAGAGTCTAACAAACTCACTAGCTCAGAGCATAGAACTCGTGACCTATCACATTTTTTGTTTATTAGAGAGCCGCAATGTACGTCCTTACCACTATGCCACTTGCTATGGTTCTTAAGAGTAGATTTCACCCGTTAGATTTCCACGTAACAAGTTAGTAAAGCCTAACTCATCATACATTGACCCTCGTAAGTATACACATAAAATATATAAACCCCTTTAAGGGAGGGGAAGGATTTAGATCTAAGACGAAGATGGAACGATCTGGACGGTACTAGAGCCACCCAAGCACAAAGGTGGCTCCGCCCTAGATTCTTTGTACTTTGACATATTGCATCTAAATGAATATATATTTGAGTAGATAATTCATTTATAGTAATTTGTTTTAGTATTTTTAGGTTATTTAAAATAAATTTGGTACATCAGATTATAATATATTTACGTACATTGCATTATAAGATATATTTGCTATAAAATCTATATTTTTGGTGTCTATATTTTATTTCTTTCTATGGCGCCTTGCAAAGATTATATTGATTCATGTTTTGGGATAGATCTTTACCGCCCACCGCAAATAGAGCCTTGTTATTTGATCGTGTGAGCTTAGGGTGTTCTAGGGGTTTCTCCCTTTAATGTACTGTTTTTTCTATCAAAAAAATAATAAATAAATAAATGGTTAAAATTCAAATTAAATATTATTTATATCCTCTAGATATGTATGAGATTAATTCTTTTGTTAAGTTTCCTTGTATCAGCTGATAATTTATATCCAATTGCTACAATTGAAATTCAAATAAAAATGATGATATATCCAAGAATTTATATCCTCTAGATATGTTGACGTCTCGTCACCGGTTAACGATTAATTTCATAGCAGCACTAACGGATGTATGAAAGTGTCCTAAAATTATGACTTCACCTACCACTCTTGGATGAAAAAAAACTTTATGTATCAAATGTTAGAAACCAATAAACTTAAGAGTACTAGTAAAATGAGATTAACCCTAATTTTAATGTTGAGGAACATATGCTCTCTAACTATCAACTTTATCTTTTTTTTTTTTTTTTTTTCATGAGGACAAATCAATTTCTTTAAATAAGATAGGAGTTGATAAATCATCTGCGCTAAACTTGTTTTGATATATGTCTATACGTTCTTTAAGTAAATGGATCCCCATTAAAAGAAATAGAAATCACTTGCTCAGACCCTTGACTGGATTCATTTTTATGATAACATAAGGAACTTGACTTTTGGTAAGTTGGAGTAGAAAAAGATTTTAAGTTAAAATGTGTAAATTGGAGGCAGACTTGAAAAATATATTTCTGGGCATGGATTGATTCAAATATATTTCTAGGCATGGATTGATTTAAATCACTTGCTCAAACCTTGATTGGATTCATTTTTATGATAACATAAGGAACTTGACTTTTGGTAAGTTGGAGCAGAAAGAGATTTAAATTAAAACATGTAAGTTGGAGGCGGACTTGAAAAATATATTTCTGGGCATGGATTGATTCAAATATATTTCTAGGCATTGATCGATTTAGGCCTTTTATTTTTGTTATCCAGTTTTAATTAATTATGTAGAAATTTAATTTTTTTTTGTTTTTAATTAAACTTAATAAGGAGTCTTTTATTAATTTGGTTTAACTAGTGGCAAGTTCTTAGTGAGTGTTAGTGCCACTCAATATAGTCTAGTGGTAAGTCGAGTTCCATACAAGTTTTTCTTATGTTCAGGAGGTGGAGCCTTGCGCAACCTGATAGCAATGCAAGCTCTCACCTTTACCTCTCTTCATATTCTTCAATTACAAAACCTCCCAAATCCACCCACCCCCACCCACCCCCCCTTCCCCAAATACCCTAACTGGATTCACATTGAATCCCCAAGATTCTGTTGGTATATGGTCCAGCCCATGATGAATGTTCTAGATTATTTTAGTACACAAGTGAGGTGGCTAAAGCATGCTAGACAATTCTAGCATGTGTATTAAGTTGATGGAAGAAGCTAGAGAGTACTAGCTTCCTTGGTTGCAAATGGAAAGATCTAGAAGCTACAATTTTGTGGCTAGTCTAGAATTATCTAAGTTAGAGGTTGGTAGAATATTCTAGAAGCTAGAAACTAGTTCTAGTTTGTAGAAGGAACTAGAAACTAGTAGAATGCCAAGCCCTCACCTATAAATGTGGGTGTAGTGTTGTAATCAAGTGACTAAGTGTGAGTAGCAAAGGATCAAGTCCAATGCTAGAGTTCCGCTCCAAGAGTGAGAGTGAGAGTGAGAGTGTTTCACTACACATTGTGAGTGAAGTTTAGAGAGATAGAAAGTGTGTTATACTTTCTTGTATCCATCAAGCCTTGTCTTTGGCTTGGTAAGACTACTCTTGTTGTACTCAATTTTCATATCATGAAGATTGATTGTTGTTCGTGAAGGTAGGTATAAATTGCCGAACCACATAAATTCTTGGTGTCAATTTTCTACTTTACGTTGTGCATTCTCTATCTTGTAGTACGGACATTCCTAATAGATTCCACTAAAAAGTTACAATGTTTCATCACCACCGATTGAAAATTCCAGAGAGATCTGAATCCCCCATTTGGTACCCCAAATATTCTTTAAAATCCAACACCCTTTTGAAAACCGAATGCTGCCAAGCTCTGATTTTTTGAATCAACAAAGAATGCAGTGAAAACTATTGAACTTTGAGGGAGAGAGGGACTTGAGAAAAATGAGGGGGAGCCATAAAGATCGAGAATAAGTGGTTTGGGATCAGATGCGGAGCTCCACGGGGAACGAAATCGTAAGAGACGGAACAAAACCGAAACGAAAGCTCATGCTTGTCAACCCTCAATGGCGCGCCAATTTGGTCACTTAAACGAAAGCCCCATGACATCATCTTCCATGACATCAACTTACATGTATATTAGAATTTGTCCACCTAAGAACAAATATAAAAAGTCTCATATAATAATGACTTTTTATCTAAAATGATTCATGATATTTGGATAACTTCTTATTTTGATCCCTTAGATTTGAAATCGATAGAATTGATTATTGAATTTGTTCATCACCAATCATTTTAGTCATTCCATGAAAAATCTCTATTAAATAAAGATAAAATGACAAAAGTACACTCAATTTTTGTCAAATTATTTTGGCCTATTGTTTGTCAAAATTGAGGGTGGTTTTGTCATTTTAATCTTTATTTAACAGAACTATTTATAGAAATATCAAAATAATTGATAATGGACAATCTCAGGTATTACTTGTATTGATTTAAAATCTCAGAGACTAAAGTAAGGAGTTATACAAATCTCACTAACAATTTAGCTATTTTAATCCAATATTCACAAACACCTCATGAGGTTTAATTGTAACCATGTACATATAAAATGACAGCTATCGAATGCCAACCTAAGAACTAAAACAAAAGTACCCAAATGTTCATTTAATAATTTGGTATTTTAATTCAATATTCCCAAACACCTCATGAGTTTATTAGGTTTCAACAAATGCCTCTAGTTTCAAAAATTACACGAACACCTACTGAGGTTTCAAAATTGTTCATTATAAGTGTGTTGTTGCTAATGGTTCTAGTTTGTTGTTAAATAAAAAAAAAAAATTCTATGGAGTACAAAGCTTAGCTAAATGTTCAATATAATTTAAGAATGACTCATTAAAATGGCTGGAAAGTATAAGGAGAGTAGGTTGGATACTTTTTGTATATTACATTGACAAAATATCTGTACAATATATACATTACACACAACCAACTCAACTAATCAAGGTTACATCAAGGACAAAAACCGTGATCCACTTTAAGTGGGATTGACCTAGACTAATTGAGATATATATTACACACAATATTTCTTAATATGGTTCCCATGTGATCCTAGAGGCACTTGAAAATTTTCATTTAAGCCAAGTTTTTGTACGACTACGCAATTTTGGTGCAGGTTTGAATCTCATTACTTCAACATCTACGTACATAAAAGAGATGAATCTGGTGACAGTGGTCTATATTGCAAGACAATACAATTGGAAGCCTGATTGGATTCATTTTCTATGACAGAATTTAGGTGTTTTTCCTTCTGCTTTTCGGCAGACATTCACTTGCTTTCCTCTCATATATTACAGCCAATTTAGTATAAGGATGAAAACATAATTTGTTTGCAAATTTTCCCGTGTAATCCATCATCAACTAGTGCTATTTCACGTTAAGAAATAAAGTTGTAACATTTTTTCTCTTCCACAAAGAACTTAATTGCTATGATTTCAGAACAATTGAGAATCAAATGAGTAATGTAAAATCAACAAGCCACACAGCGAAAGTAAAGTTTGAGGAGTTTCGGGATTTTTCATTTTAGAAAAGCAGGAAGAATACCGAGACTAAAATGCTTGTTTAATTAAAGCAGCAAAACTTTGGGAGATTGTGGAAATCATGTACCATCAGAATGAGATTGTAGCATAGCGACGAAGTTTACTATAGTGTCTTGTGTTCAGTTGGCATGAATCATAGCCAAAGTATAATACTTACAAGAGCCATGGAGTGAAAGGCAGGATACAATCAAGGTCAGGAAGATTTTCTTGCCTGATTTAAAACAGATTGGCCTCTTTATTAAGTCCTAATCCTAGCTGGAAACTGATATAGCAAGATACCCTAACTGGATTCACATTGAATCCCCAATATTCCACTAAAAACTTACAATGTTTCACGAGGGAGAGAGAGACTTGAGAAAAATGAAAGGGAGCCATAAAGATCAAGAGAGTGATTTGGGATCAGATGCGGATCTCCACAGCGAACGAAATCGTAGGAGACGGAACAAAAAGGCTCAGGCTTGTCAACCGTCAATGGCCAGCCAATTTGGTCACTGACACAAACGTCCATGACATCATCTTCCACGACATCATCTTACATGTTCATTAAAATTTGTCGACCTAAGAACTAAAATAAAAGTACCCAATGGTCAAAATATTTTGGTATTTTAATTCAATGTTCACAATTAGCTCATGAGGTTTATTAGGTTTAACAAAATTTCTCAAGCTTAAAAAATTATACGAATACCCCTTGAGGCTTTAAAACTGGTCACCATAAGCAGCGGCGGATGCATGTGTTGACCAAGGTGGCCTGGGAAAACCTTCGAGGACTACCCAATGGTCTGGGTAGGTGATAGAAGAGAGAAGACTACCATGGTTGTGGAGATGCTGTGCAAGAAAAACTTTAAATCAAGAAGAAATATCAAATTTTAGACGAAGAGGAACATAGAAATCCACTATGATCTGCTTTTCTTGGACCTTAGTTCAAACGAAGAAGCAAGACTTTCTCTCTCCTTTTTCATGTGAGTAGCTCTTTTTTTTAATTGTTGTCCAATCAAGTTGTGCCACTTAGCATTTTAATTAATAAAATGATGTGTATTACTCAACCCATATTTTTTATACCATATGTTTTACACCTTTATTATTTTGAAATTTACTATGAGTTCATACGAGCCACAGAAAATATTTCATAAAGTACTCGAACTTATATCATACGATCAAATTCACTAAAATACTAAAGAAAAATTATGATGTTTTTGAATGTTATATCTTAAATAATAAACTTAATTGAAATAATAAATATAAAGTTTTTTTTAATGTAAACATATTTATGTGATATATAACAAATTTACTTAAATTCACCTAGTCCACCTAGATCGTTAGGTCTTAGGCTCAACCCGCCCTCCAACTAGCGCCTAACATACCTTGTTTAGAACCACCCGATTTTAGAATCTTAAATCCATCACTGATATAAGCGTGTTGCTCCTAATGTTGTAGTTTGTTGTTAAATAAAAAAATTTCTATCCAGTACAAAGCTCAGCTAAATGGTCGATATAAATTTAAGAATGATGATCTTGGTGTGTATTAAAATGGCTACATGAAAAGTCTATGGAAAGTGGCAGGTTGGTTGCTTTTTGTCAATTACATTGACAAAATATACAGTACAATATATACACAACTAACTCAACTAATCAAGCCTACTTCAAAGACTAATCTTACATATAATATTCTTAATATGGTTCCCATGTGATCCCATTAAGGGCGCTAGTAAGTTTTCATTTAAGCCAAGTTTTGGGGCAATTCTGGTGCAGGTTGGAATTGGGATCCGAATCTCATTACTTCAACATTTACGTACATAAAAGAGATGAATCTGGTGATAGGGGTCTATATTGTCCTTAAAATATACTGCAAGATAATACAATTGAAGCCTTATTGGATTCATTTTCTATGACAGAATTTAGATGTTTTTCCTTCTGCTTTTTGGCAGACATTCACTTGCTTTCCCCTCATATACTACAGCCAATTTAGTAAAAGGAAGAAAACAAAATTTGTTTGCCAATTTTCCTGTGTAATCTACAATCGTCATCAGGTAGTGCTATTTCACGTTAAGAAATAAACTTGTACATTTTATATCTTCCACAATGAATTTAATTGCTATAATTCTAGACAATTTAGAAGTCGGTAATGTAAAATCAACAAGCCAGCGAAAGTAAAGTTTGAGGAGTCCCGGGATTTTTCATTTTAGAAAAGCATGAAGAATACTGAGACTAAAATGCTTGAGCTTAATTAAGGCAACAAAACCTTGGTAGTTTCATGTACCATCAGAATGAGATTGTAGCATAGCGACGAAGTTTACGATGTTGAGAATGAATCTCATATTGATGAGAGGATAGATTTTGCATGTGCTTATAAGTAGTTGGACTACTCTCTATTTTGCCAATTGATTAATTTTACGATGGAATCTCAAATTTTTCATACGAGAGTGTCTAGTGTTCAGTTGCCATGAACCGTAGCCAAGTATAACATTTACAAGAGAGATTGGCTTCTTTATTAAGTCCTAAAATCGATCGACTCTTACAAATTACATATCTTTCTCTCCCTCTTGCAAACTGATATAGCACTGATGATGATGATAATGAAATGACGTTGGTTTCGTGAATCCGGAACCGGATCCCCTTTGGATCCAAAGGAACTAAGCTTACTCATCAAATGATTTGGGCTCAGTTCCTTTGGGTCCAGAGGGGATCTAGTTCCCGTGAATCCTATGACGTTATCCCTCCATCAGTCGCATTTAAGCTTTAAGTAAAAATTCATCCATTTGCCGAAGTCTTTTTTAATTGCTCAAGTGTACGTTTCGCCAAGTCTTTTTGTAATTGCTCATTTGCGTCTTAATTTCTTGGTAATTTACTAAGTCTTTTTTTAATTAATTGCTCAATTATATGTTTCCAAGTCTTTTTTAATTGCTCATTCGTATATATAAATGATGAAAAGTTCGGCTACTCTATGTGCACATACAAAGGAATTACCAATTAGAAAGTTCATAGCGCTGCTACTGCCGCCTCTTTTGAAGATTTCCCCAACTCAAATTGTGAGTGTAGTAGTTAGACTTACTTTGTTTCTTTTTTTCTTTTTCTTTACTTTTTTTTTCACATATATGCTTGATTGACAAAAATATCGTTGTATAAATAGGCAGATGGCAGCTACAGTTGTTCATACTGTTCTTAACCGTAAGAACTATGATGATTGGAGTAATCAGATTGAGACCTACATGTTGGCCGAAGATCTTTTGGACGTTTTACATCAAGTACGCCCTATTACAGAAGATGAAGAAATTAGTAGGGCTTGGAAGAAGAAGGATGCCAAGGCCTTGTATGCAATCTGGAATTCTTGCGGGGATGATACTTATGGACTTATCAAGAGAGCAACCACGGCCAAACAAGCATGGGATGCTTTGTCAGATAAATTGAAGAAGCCAAATGAACCATTAGATGAAAATGGTACGTACATACATGAAAAGTTGTAGGAAATAAATATACGGCAATGGTTGTACGGTTGTACCTTGTAGGTGCTCTATGATTCTATATATTCTGATTTGATGAGGAATATTTTGTAATTATTTTCACACGCATAGGCATTTGTATGAAGGGAAAAGAAAATAAAAAAAATTCAGAATTGAACGATAACATCTGTCATCTTAACATCAAAGTTTTCAATTTCAGAAAAGAAGTCAGTTCTTCAAGCTTATCCACCTCCGATTGATCATGCTACGAAGCCACCGTTGGAAAAGGAAGAAGGCCGCACTGAAGGTATCCTCACAAATTCAGACTTCTGTAGAATTCTTTTTAATAGTAAACTATGATAAACTTTTAAGTCCAGTATGAGTGATCACTAACATCACCTATAGACCTCGGTTATGTTAACTAGGGGTGGAATGTCCTTTATATATATTGTTTATTATTTTGTCATATTTTCCATGTAGAATTATTTTGTTGTATTTTCCTTAAAATTTCCCATTTGTTTTCAAATTGTATTAAATTATTTTTATGCAAGATGGGAAATTTAGCACTTAAAAAACATGGCACATGCATGCAGGCAACGATATCCCTAAACTTTTCGCCGAATATGTGAAGTCTAATGATTGGAGAAATGTGATCAACCGTCTTCGCATGGATAGCGAGGAAGGAAGTGCAACACTTTCATTTGTGCGAAATGGTACAGTTCTTCATTACGCAATCCTGAATTTCAAGAACTGCAGCGTGCGCACTATTAAACAGTTGGTGGAGTTAATGAAAAGGGAAGACTTGGTTATAACAGACGATGATGATTTAACAGCTCTTCATCTTTTAATAAGAGATTATCCGGAAGAGTTTGAAATAGCTGAATGCATGGTTACAAAGAACGCCAGATTTGTTACCAATTCACCTCCTTTGTTCCCGGTGCCTCTTGTTGTAGAGGCCCAAGAGAAGACAAAAGGGGAAATAATGGCTCGCACTCTCTATTCCCGCACTCCACACAAAGAACTAGAAGTTCCCTATGCCGCTCAACTTATTTCTCTCGGTTTTGATTACAATAGATTTGGTACACTTCTTCCCCTATGTGATTTTTTATTTTGTTACAATTTTTGTCAGTATACTTACAATGTTCTTTTTTCATGCTTTTATTACATAGATATTGCGTGGGATTTAATTCAACGTTATCCAAAATTAGCCATGGATGTAGACTGCAATGGGAATATCCCCCTTGTAACATTGGCCAATAACCGTTTGGCATTCAAAAGTGGAAGCCGACTGGATTTATGGGAAAATTTGATCTATTATGGTTAGTAAATTATTGCTTTTTATTTCTCCTTATATTTTCTTTTTTTTTTTTCTAAAAAATAAATTTGATATAAGTCTAAGTTTGTGGGTCACTATTAGGATTAGTACACTTACATGAAATTGGTGACTACGATTACACATTATCATATTTTTATTTTCACACCAAAATACACCTAAAACTATAAATATTTATAAATATGTAAATGAACATAATCCCTTATTAACTTCAACTTTCCCGTAGAAAATATGGTCTCTCTATCTTCTTCCATAGCTCCCTCGCTTGACACCATTTGCTCATACACAATTTTTACAACACTGCAATGTCATACACAAATTTGTGTATTAGTTGCAATTTCATACGTCCGCTAATCAAACCATCAATTTGTCTGCTAAGTGATGATGTTTTAAAAATAATGTATGAGATTGTAATTGCACTCAAACTTAAGAGTGAAAATGTAATTTACCCCTTTTTATTGTATTACAAATTAATTTTACTTTATTTCCTTATATCACATGTTTTTTTAATAATCTATATTAATGCCGGAATAAAATGCTAAACAAAGAAAACATCAAGCAAATCCTTGTCATTTCATATTTACGAAGTTACACATGAAAAGAATAATACTTGCATTCCCCATTAGGAACATATGACCTCTTTTTTCCACTTGCAAATAACATCTTTATCGTAGAAATTTCATAATTGGAATCGTTATATTTCTTAATCTTCACTTGGATGTCATCCTTACGAAAAAAAAAAAAACCATTCAAAATGGAGATTGTTTGATCATCCAAATGTATCAAATAAATAAACGGTTTATAATTAATATGTTACTTGGTACCTGCACCGTTTATTTATAGAATACATTTGAATGATGCAAAAATCTCGAATTTGAATGATTTTTATTGTAGGGACGATCTTCAAATAATGATTAAGAATTTGAACAATTTTAATTATAAAATTTGTACAATAAAAATACGTTATTTGCAAATGTGAAAATTAGCTTATACCCAAGAAGAAATGCAATAGGTGATGCCTAAATAACAAATGGTTGAGGTGAAAAGAAAAAATTGAGGTAATATTATTTATTATTTGGAAGATAAGTAAGTGTGATGTTGTTGTTAATAGATTCTCTCTCATCATGGTAAAGAAAGATAATTTAACTTAATTAAGTAAAACAATTTATCCTGTTTTTTTTTTCTTTTTTTTCTTTTTTTTGTCAAAAAACAACTTACCATTTATTCTTTCTTTAATATCCCCACAGAATTCAGAGCTGTTTCAGAAATTTTTCTATAATCTAACCCCCTTTTTCTTAAAGATACTGTAGAATGCATAGCTATTTTTATATATACAAAATATATTTACACTATATACGAAGTTGGGTGAATAAATTTTTTATGAACTAGCCATTTACGAAATTCAAATATAAAACTTTTTACTTACAAGTGACGAGACGAGGAATACCACTAGGTCATAATACTAAATGACAATCCATAGCTCATTAAAAAAAAATTTCATTGATATATATATATATATATGTATGTTTGGTTTGAGGGCTGAGTTCTTTGGAAATGTTTGACAATGCTGGAATGGTTAAAGTAATCACTCTTTAAGAGTTATATGTTTGGTTTGTGACATTGTGTACAATGTGTAGTAATAAATAGGGTAAATTTCAGTTTACTAACCTTAACTCTTTTTTAATATTTAGTACATAAAGTTTTTTCGTCCCAGAGTTATACATAAAGTGTTAATTTTGGGACAGTTTTATACATCCGTTAGTCTAGCTATTAAGTCTTCCGTTAACTGATGACATGGCGCCCATGTAGACAATGAATGGACGCCACGTGTGATACAGAAGTCCATGTGAAAATTAAAAATTAAAAAAAAAACCAAAAGATTTAAAAAAAATTAAAAATTTTAAAAAACTAAACAAATGAAAAACGACCTAGGGATGCAGACCTTCCTTTTCCTCCACCCGCACATACCCTAATCTGCATTATGCCCACTCTTACCGCTTGCCCGTCCCTCCCCCAAAAATAAAAAAAAACTAACACAATATGAAGAATGACATATTTATTTTGGTCATCAAATTTGACTTGTAATGCAGGAATGGATATACTCCGATTCAGAGGACTAGTGCCGAAACTCCAAACATGTTTGGGTAGGCCACATACACATTTGTATCATTCATTGATTTCTTTTATGAGTGTTTTATTAATATTAAAATTTATTTTAATATGATTTTAATTTGTATTTGTTTTTAATGAATCTAGGAATCAATCGTATATACCAAATGAAATTGACCCATGAGTCGGTTCAACAGTTTTTACCTCTCATGTGTAAAGCGAGTGAAGAAATTCTGACGAGTGAAAGAGGTTTCAGTTATTATAAAAGAAAGAAATTGGAAGGAGCATTGTGTGTGGCAGCAGAACGAGGGCATGTGGAGTATATTACTCATTTTCTTAAAGATTCCTTATCTCCAGTATTGGCAGTTAGGAACGAAAAAGGCCAGAGCCTATTCCAAATTGCCGCTGAATCCCGTCACCACAAATTTTATAAGCTTATAAATGACCTTGATCAATCTAAAATACAGGAAATAGTGGGGAATAAGGATCACTTCGGCAATAATATGCTACATACGGTTGCAAGTATTACCCCATTGTCACAGATTGATCACATTCAAGGCACAGTTTCGCAAATGCAAAGAGAAGTACAATGGTTCAAGGTGACTATTTACATATCTATCTATGTATGCTTATATTTATGAAATATTTTGCCTATATGTTGTTTATGTATATTTTGTGGCTATAATTTTACTCTCATTTTCTCCAACTTCCTAACATATTTATGTTATTTTATTTATTGAATTTCATAGAAAAAAAAAAAGAAAAAAGAAAGGGAGAATGTAGAAATTACTCTTTAAAAATACAAAAATCGAAACAAAAAGTTTGTCGACATGCACAAGCATAATGGGAAAAAATTTGAAATTAAACATATTTAACTATTGATTTTGGATTTTGTGGTGTCTCAAACGACAAAAGTTCAAGGATTTATATGAAGAGATAATGATTTTAGAGTCACATCCATAAATAATTTTGTCGCCAAAAATGCAGGAGGTGGAGAAAGTTGCAGATCCCAAGGATTGTGAATCTGAAAACAAAAATAATAAGACACCACGAAAATTATTTACGGAGAATCACAAAGAATTGGCGAAAGCGGCAGAAAAATCAATAAAGGGAACAGCAACTTCTTGTACAGTTGTAGGTGCTCTTATTGTCACCATAATGTTTGCTGCAGCATTCACAGTTCCTGGTGAAAATAAAGGAACGACAAGTCATCCTACATTCTTAACTAATAAGGTATTCACAACTTTTATAGTTTCGGATGTAATCTCACTCTTTTCTTCAACAACTTCGGTTATCATGTTTTTGGGCATTCTCACGTCACGTTATTCTGAAGATGATTTCTACAAATCTTTGCCCATAAAAATGATGATAGGCCTTGTCACCCTCTTTTTATCTATCGCCACCTTGATGATTGTCTTTTCTTGTGGCCTTTACATTATGCTTGATGGAAAATCATCAATTGTTATTCCAAGCATTTTGCTTGCTGGTGTTCCAGTTACCTCATTCATTGGGATGCAATTTCCGTTGTTTGTTGAGTTATACATTTCTACTTTTGGAGGGGGAATATTTGATAGGATCTAGAAAAAATTGTTTTTGAATTCCTATGTTATCTTTAGTTGGGTTTGAATTTGATACTTTTTTAATAAACTTGTAAAATATTCCAATGTATGCTCTTTCTATTTGGCTAATTATGTATGCGCTTTTTATTTGGTCAATTATGTATTCGCTTTCAATCCCCAAAGAAATTCCAAGTTCTATTCAAATTTTTTATTTTTGTTTTTTGGTGAATTTCTAATTTTAGCTAGTTTCTAATGCAAGCTTTGTTTATAGGCTCAATCTTTTGGTCGATAAAATAAATTCACTAAAGCAAGCCCAAGAGAAGGAAACGAACGACAATATTTGTTTATGTGATAATTCCGTCTCACAATTTATAATTTATTTATTTCACACTTAGAACTTGATGATTACTTGAATTTGAAAGAAATATATCCTCTATAGTCAAAATATACAAACCCTAAATTCTTTCACCGCGACCAATTATCTTATGAGTTTTAAGGTCTTCAAATACATGGGGTAAAAGTGAGCGGAACAATGTATGGTGATATGATTTTTAGCACCTGCATAATTAGGTTAAACTCACATAGAAATACTTGCAAGAGAAAAAAAATTTGTTGTAGAATAAACAGACCAAGTAAGGTCGTTCTTCTCAATGACTGATATGAATAATCACTAACTACTAAATACAAAATTTAAGAACAGTTGGAATACCAAATGCGAATAAGTTAAAGTATTGAGATCAACAATAATGAAACCAAGCAAACAATGATATAACAATCGGTTTTAGAGAATCAAAGTTAAGAAATACTAGGGTTTACCCAAAATCGCATTAGTATCTGCAAAATTTGAGAAGAATGTGATTGAGATTGAGTAACAAAGCATGAAGACAAAACCGCCTACTAGTATTTGTGTCAAGTTGATGAGTTTTGTAGTCTTGGCGAAAGATAATGTGCTTTTTGCAAGAAGCAATTAAAGTGCTTTTAGGGGATTCACTTCGATTTTTACTAAGAATTTGTTTCAAAAACATCTTCACTAAAAACGTGTTTCCTATCATTTTAAAAAAATCATTCCAAACAAGCCCTATCTCGCCCAATTCTCTATGTTTTAGACACTTTTTTCTCCCTTTCGGTTGTAGTCTCTTTTATCATTAATGTATAATTGATTTTCCTAAATTTAAAAAAAAATAAAAAACACTTGTTTCTGCAAAAAATTAATGAATCGTATGAACTAAAAAAAGTACCAAAATTGTCATTTAATAATTTGGTATCTTAATTCCCTATTGACAAGCACTCTAAGGTAGACTTGTAAACGGGTAGGGTTTATTGGATTTGGGTTGGGTTCAATCCGACCCCTTAAGTTAACGGGTCACCCGAATCTAACCCGTTAAGCTAACGGGTCACCCATTAACAATTATTATTATTATTATTATTATTATTATTATTATTATTATTATTATTTTGCATAGAGTTTATTTTTTGTTGTTAAGACTTTACTGAAATTACTAAAACATCTTCAACTAACGGGTGCTAACAAGTTGATCCAAAGTGACCCGTTAGCGACCCAACCCGTTAAGCATCCACCTAAATGCTAATATTAACGGGTTGCGTCGGGTCCAAAATGTTAGGTCTACCTTGAGGTTTATGAGGTCTCACAAAATGCCCCCAAGTTTCAAAAATTACACGAATACCCCTTGAGGCTTCAACTTTGTTTCACATAACACCTTCCCACAAGATAATACAATTGGAAGCCTGATTGGATTCATTTTCTATGACAACATAAAAGCGTGACTCAGAGCATTCCAAACGCCAATAGAACATTCAACGGAAACCATATACTCCCACCCAGCTGCATCCGGGAGTTTTATTAGCACCGTTAACTTTCATGCCCTGCCTCATCGCATTTGCTCTTTCATGCTCTGCCTCATCGCATTTGCTTCCATTGTCTTTCCGGCTGCAACGTAAATATCACGAAGGAGAATGTAGTACCCGTCTTCATCTAGTT
This sequence comes from Pyrus x bretschneideri, assembly GCF_019419815.1. Taxonomy (NCBI): domain Eukaryota; kingdom Viridiplantae; phylum Streptophyta; class Magnoliopsida; order Rosales; family Rosaceae; genus Pyrus; species Pyrus x bretschneideri. Next base: position 3,121,827 of record NW_025999424.1, on the reverse strand, counting down.
TCAACTCTAACAGCCTATTCACGACCCTCTCACCCGTATCAGCATCCCCGTAAGTTCTGCAAGCTGTAAGCAGTGTTCCCCAAACAACATCGTTGCCCGGAATTGGCATACTACTAATCAATCTGTATGCTTCCTCCAACCGTCCTGCCTTCCCTAACATATCAACCATGCAACCGTAATGCTCAATTCATACCTCGATTCTATAGTTTGTTTGCATTCTCTCGAATAGTCTGATCCCTTCGTCTACCAATCCCTTGTGTGTATACGCAACTAAAAGGGCCAAAAATGTGACCCCATTCGGTGCAACACCAGCAGTAGTCATGCACTCAAACAAACCAAACGCATCATCAGCATTGCCATGGTTTGCGCATGGTGAAATCATCGAATTCCAAGTGACCAAGCTCTTTCGGCTCATCTTATCAAACACTTGCCATGCTAGATCCATGCATCCACACTTCGCATACATGTTAATCAGGGCATTGAAAAGAGATAGCATCCACAAAAACCCATTGTCATCAACATATTGGTAGATGCATATCCCTGTTTCCACATCTCCGGAATCTGCACAAGCTGAGATTACACTCACCATCGTGACTTTATCGGGCATCACTCCCTCACGATTCATCTCCCAAAACAAATCAAGCGCTTCTTTCGAATACTTTGCTTGGGAATACGTAGAGATCATAGCAGTCCAAGAAACCACATCCTTTTCAGGCATCTCATTAAACACCTGCCATGCAAACTCCAATTCCCGCGCTCTCGTATGCGCAATAACCAAACCCGACCATGAAACGACGTCAGGAGCCACAGCCTCATCGAAAACTCGCTTCGCCACAACCGGTTTCCCTCTTGCCCCATATATATGCATCAATGCGTTCTGTAAAAGAAGGATGCATCTAAGTGTTCTTCCACAAAGAAATTTAGTGTTATACTAAACTTCAACCAAACATTATCACCATGGCCTCGTTTATCAAAAATGTTTTTCTGGTTATGATTCTAGTGTTGTTCTTAATTATGTGTGACGCTGGAGTCCACTGTCACAATGACTAATGATTTGGGTGCAGAGTTGACCGTTTACTGTAAATCTGGAGACGATGATCTTGGTTCGCATATGGTACCTGTTAAAGGCACCTCTGAATTTTCATTTGGTACCCATGCTTTTGGGCGTACACTATTCTTCTGTTCAAGGCACCTATCAAATTGATGTACCAGAAATATTGTCTGTTGGTGAATGTTTGCATATAGGTGATTCTGATAGAGACATTGAATGGATCTTTGACAATGGAGCTTCCTTCCATGCTACATCCAAAAGGGAGTTCTTCAGTATATACAAAGAATGTGACTTTGGCATAGTGAAGATGAGGAAAGAAAGCTATTCTAAAATTCTTGGAATTGGTGATATTTACCTAAGAACTAATCTTGGCTGGCAGTTGATGTTGAAAGATATGAGACATATTCCTGATATACGTCTCAATTTGATATCCATAGGTACCCTTGATCGACAAGGTTATTATCACCGTATTGGCGAAGGAAAATTGAAGCTTATTAAAGGCTTAATGGTGGTAGCAAGAGTACGACTTTGTTGTACGTTGTACTGGTCAAATGCCAAGGTTTTGAAAGGTGAGTTGAATGCTGTGGAGGACTCATCTATAGACTTATGGCATAAGAGGCTAGGCCACATGAGCCAGAAAGGCCTACAAGTTCGGGCAAAGAAGTCTCATATTCCTTTTGCCAAAGGTACGTCGTTAAACTCTTGTGAGCATTGTTTATTCTGAAGGAAAATTTGTGAAAAACATGTTCATTTAAGCAACATCAATAGCATGCAATTAACAATTAAAGGAGGAATCATGCTTGTATGCACTTAAAACAAAACATTTACCCATGAAATTCAAAGCCTAGTAGATAGGTGAACCAAGACTCAACTCAAAACAAAGTGAGTTGAGAAATCAATACCTTTGTAGATTCCTCTTTGCATAAGCAAAGGCTAATCACCCAAAGAGAGGGCCTTCATTCCTTGCATCTTAGATCCATGGATTTGGATGGATGAAAAGGTTTCTCCAAGTTCCCAAAATTGAGAACCTCTAAGTCTCCACACCAAGGTATATTGTAGAAGAAATGAGTGACCTTGAGGAAGTAAGATTGCTAGATGTTATCCTCAAGGTGGCCGGCCATTTCTAGAGAGAAAGGAGAGTTTGTGTTTCTCCAATTTCCCCAAAAACAACACTTAATGAATTTTGGCTATTAAGTCACACTTATACCTTAATTCATTTGAGTGGCAAACTTGTAAATAAGTCAAAACCCACTCTTTCTCTAACATGGCCGGCCTTAGGGATTTATTGGGCTATTTGGGCCTTTGTGAATCATTATTCATTAAGTTGTCATACAACTTAAGTCAATGGACTTGACGTTCGAAGCCCATTGGGCCTTAAGGTCCAAAACTATCCCGAGGTCTTTTAACGAACTTATTCGTTTAATTAATAATCATATTAATTAATCCTTGCCATAAATAATTAAACCATTTAATTATTCTTACTCATCTCCGTTGAATCTTCAATCTCTACCTTACACGGTGTACGATCCATTAGGTTCCTTTTAGCGAGGCAGTGGGCGATTCAAACTCTTTCAAATCGATTGTGAATTGAAACTTACTTTCAATTCTCCCGTTAGTGATAATACACTTTTAGGGCTTCCACAAACCATGGTTGACGCCTAGCAGCATGTCATGGTTACCCAAGCTAATCAGAAGAGGTGGAGAACCTATTCAGTTTTAGGATTACAAATGCAATACGGTCTTTCTTTAATACAATACTCTTGACCACATTGTTTGGTTTGATAGTTTATTCATGTCTACTATCCAATGTGAATCTTGTACTTATATGATTACCTTGAATGTGATCTGGAACGCATTCCAACATCTCATTCATACTCTGGCCAGAGATTCTAAATCATATCATAGAGTATTCTCCCTCAAACAGTTTGAAGGTTAGAGATCCCTTGTTGCGCATTCACTTGCCTCCATGGCTAAGTGGCTTAACCCCGACGATGCCGTGGACACCCTGATAGAGTGACTTTGACATAATCAAAGATTAAGGACCTAACCACAAGACAACTGTGATGCCTCAGGTCAAAAGACTAATTTGCATTATCCCAACCATGAGTTCTCATGTGACATGAATATGAGAACTCTTCGTTGATCGTGTTCAGTGAACTCATTCTCTATTGAGCACCTACGTACTTGTCTTGATGTCACACACACCAATGACTCGAGACTAGTCACTCTCCCTAAGAGAAGACATAGCACGTACTGATCTTAACGGACTGTCAATGCCCAATTGACAATCCTATGATCAGGAACGTTTAGGATGTGTCAACGAAAGAATGGTCTCATGAATCTAACTTCTTTAGATCGCATTCTTCCAATCACATATTCCTTGGACTTATCGTTTAAGCATATAACATTTATATGAGACGGCTCAAACAATAATCTTTGCCCTTTACATTTAAACTACATTAGTTTGAAATGTCCGTAAAGTATCATCATATGATTGGTTTTAGGGCACATTTCCAACATATTCGGTAAACAAAGAAGAGTTAGTTTTTCTGTTCCATCTACAAAGAAGAGAAGTTTGTTAAATCTTGTTTATTCAGATGTGTGTGGTCCCATAGAAGTCGAGTCACTTGGAAGAAATAAATATTTTGTTACTTATATTGATGATGCTTCAAGAAATGTCTGGGTGTTTTTGTTGAAATCCAAAGATCAGGTTTTTCAGACACTCCAGGAGTTCCATGCCATGGTGGATAGGGAAACTGGGAAACCTCTTAAGTGCCTTCGTAGCGACAACGGCGGCGAGTACACATCTCACCATTTTATAGAGTATTGTGCGAAACATGGCATACGTCATGAGAAGACAATTCCTGGAACTCCACAACATAATGGTGTTGTTGAAAGAATGAATCGAACCATCATGGAGAAAGTCAGGTGTTTGCTGAGGACTGCAAAGTTGTCTAAGCAGTTCTGGGGTGAAGCTGTAAGGACAACCTGCTATTTGATCAACCGATCTCCATCAGTATTATTAGGTCTTGATGTTCCAGAGAGAGTATGGACTGGTAATGATGTGTCTTACTCTCATCCGAAGGTGTTTGGTTGCAAAGCTTTTGTGCATGTGACCAAAGAGCAGAGATTGAAGTTAAACTACAAAGCTACACCATGCATCTTTCTTGGTTATGGTGGTGAAGATTTTGGTTACAGATTATGGGACCCATACCAGAAGAAGTTTATCAAAAGCAGGGATGTGGTCTTTTATGAAGACCAAACAAGGCTTCAGATAAAGAGGCACAACCAGATGACGCAGTCAGAGGAGTTGATCCATTAGCTTCAGATAAAGAAAGTCATGGTGACATCCCTAAAGTAGCTGCCAATGAAGTGCCTGTAGAACCAGATAATGCTGATCAGGCGGAGCCTGATCAAGGTGAGCCAGACCATGAAATTGTTGATTAGGGGGAGCCTGAAGAGCAAATTCAAGGGGAACCCAATCAGGGGGAGCCTCCAGCCCCGCAAGAAAATCAAGACCAGGTTAGAAGATCCAGCAAAAGTCGAAGACCGTCTACCAAATATTCTTCATCAGAGTATATCATGTTGACTAATTATGGAGAGCCCGAAACTTATGTTGACTAATGATGGAGAGCAATTTCAGAATTTTTGTAAGTTTTCTAGTTTAGTGTTAGTTCATACTTATTTATTGTTAATTTGTTAGGATTTTTAGTTTTAGTTTTTTTTTTTTAAATTTTATTTTAAGAATACTAATTAAAAACAAAAGGTTGAATAGTGAATACATATATGTAAGGGTCTTTGATAAAATGTCAAACAATCACACATTAACAAGTTTTAAACTAAGTTCAGCCTTATTCATTGTTAATTCTTAGGATTTTTTCATATCTATTTTAGTGTTAGTTCATACATATTTATTGTTGATTCGTTAGGATTTTCTGATATTACTTGGATTGTGTTACAGTGTTTTTTTTTTGGGGGTCAAAGATTGTGTTACAGTGTTAGTTCATACATATTTTTTTAGTTTCATCAATTGATATAGATTTTATTATTAATTGATATGTGTAGAAATTAGAAGTATTAAATGATATTACAAGCGAAAATCATCATCAATTAGTTCGGACAAAGATTATAAATGAAAAGTTGTAGTTTGCCATTTATTTTTCAATCTTATTTTCATCTTTTTTTTTTAAAGCTTTTATATTAGGACCACCATATGTTAAAATCCTGGAGCTGCCACTAATTAACCCCCTTAACTTTTATAAATAGTCAATTCTCCCACTGACGCTAGATTTTAAAAAAAATTCATCTAATTTTTCGTCAATTTTGATACAGAGACAACATATGTCAATTGTATGGGGGCAAAAAGAATGAAAATTTGGATGGATGAAAAATTTTAAAATTTAATGCTAGGGGGAAAATTGGCTATTTATAAAATTTTGGGGAGTTAATCAGCTAAAATTAAAGTTCAAAGGGAAATTGACCAATTATAAAAGTTCTGAAGGGTAAGTGTTTGATTTTATTGCATAAGCTTTTCACCTATGACTCTGTCCCCCAATGTAAAGCGCTTAACCTCTGAAACCTCCTCTGCCATCGGCCTTTTTGCTCAGGCTTAAGGTCGGCGAAAGCCTAGCCCTCCCATCCTCATCCTCCTCTATCTTCCTCGTTTTTCCACCCTATATTTTCATCCCTTTCGTCTGTCTCTTCCTGTTTTTTTGCTCTTCTTCCTCTTCCCTTTTCTCCACCCTTGTTTCCCTTCTTTCTCCCCTTCTTTACTTCTCTGTCATCCCGATTTAGCCATCATCCCTTTCTCCTCCAACTCCACCACAATTTTTCCCTCTCCAAGCCACCATGGTTGGAGATTTAGTTTATCTATTTATGCTTTTAGCTTTTGTTTGTTTTCTATCTGAGCATTTTGTGTCTCAGGTTGCTCTAAGCTTGGTCTCAGTATTCCCTGAGTTTATCTCAGATCTATTTTCTTTGCCTTGTTCCTCTCCAATCATCACTCCTTACTGTGAATTCCTACCATTTACCCTTGCTACTTCGCAGAATTTAAAGTGCTTTTTGCATTATTTGGTAGGATTATGGGAGCGCTTCCAATGCAGGTAGCTTGCCTACCCCCATTTTCCATTCATCTTTTTGGTTCTTTGGCCCTTTTCTGGGTGGTGGTGATGGATCTACTGTGGTGATGCGGCTGTGTTGGTGGAGGTGGATGTCTATGGTTTTCGATTTGGTTGCTGCTATGGGCTGCTCACTTTGGGCCCTTCTCATTGTAATTTTCGTTTATAGTGTTGGGCTTTTGCTTGGTTTTTCTGGACTCTCTTTTGGAGTTGGCCTTACCTGGTATTAGCTTTCTTTTTAATGAATTTTACTTTGTTTGTCCAAAAAAAAATAAAAAATAAAAAATAAAAGTTCTGAAGAGTAATTGGTTAAAATTAAAACTCAGGTAGTAAAGGGTTTTTCTATTGACACCTCATAAATTGTTGATTACACCCCATTAAAATTTTAATACTGAATTAATAAAATGTAGAAATGAAATGACTATTTAGGCCTAAAATTTAAGACTTTGATTTCTTAACAAACCCGACAAATCCAACGTGAGATCAAACTTACACGCCAAAATATTTTTCTTGGAGCTCTTAAATTAACTTTACTCTCAGGCTTTTTTTTTTTTTTTTTTTCTCTCTAACTGTAACTGATTCGTACTTTGACACGAAACATTAAATTTGGTGCTAGGATTACCAATTACTACCATGTAAATATTAACAATAGAAAGTTTGATCGGTTAAATGTTTGCCACATCCACTGCAAAATATCTGCTCATTAGAGAAAGATAATATGTATTCATGCCAAATTTATAGGGCCGGACTTTCCCCAGGACTTTTACCCTTATATATGAATGAACATAGATATGTACTTATATCCACTACTATAGTTTTGAAGCAGAGTCACGGAAGAAGGGTTGTGGCAGTTCTGCAGGTTGCGTCGTAGAGAAATTTTTTGTTTTTGTTTTATTATGGGGTGTATTAAGACAATTTTTCTTTTAAAAAGTAAGTATGGGGTGTATTTAGTATATGGGGTTTACTTAACAATTTGTGGGATGTTAATAAAACAACCCATAGTAAATATCTTCTAAACTGCACAATTTGTGGAATGTTAATAAAACACCCAAGCACAAAAGGTGGCTCCGCCCTTATCAGATACTTTGTTTGTTGACATATTGCATCTAAATGAATATATATTTAAGCACATAATTCATTTATAGTAATTTGTTTTAGTATTTTTAGGTGATTTAAAACAATTTTGGTACATCAGATTATTATATTTAGGTGATTTAAAACAATTTTGGTACATCAAATTATTATATATTTAAGTACCTAAATTTTCCTTTATCGGGAGATTTTGGATGCGATCCCTATAACTACCAATGTTCTTTGATTGAAACCTTTGTGATTTTCAGTTTTTTATTGAAATTCCTGACATTAATGAAATGTTGTATTTCTATGTAAGTTATTATATTTTAAATTAAAAATGAAATTTGTAGTTATTTATATTAATGAGATTTTAAATAAAACCTGTAATTTATGAGATTCAAAATATCAAAAATAAATTATACTCTCTAATATATTGTATATATATACATGGGTACATTCATCAAAACGAACCAAAAAATTATTGTACCAAAACGTGGATACCTTTCAAAAACACAAAAATAAATAAATAAATAAATAAAAAATATTAGGCTTAATAACATTATTAAATTTCTTCTATTAAACTTGACATTGATACATTCTTAAATCAACGAAACATAATGCACACATATAAGTTTAAAAAATGGATTACAAAAAAGATTGAATGAATTTTATATAAAAAATGGGTACATTTTATATTAAAAAAGGGGTACATTTTACATATAACAAACTTGTATATTTAAGAACGGGTACATCTAAGATTAGAAAAAATTGAAAAATTATATGAATGGGTACATATAAGATTAAAAAATTGAAAACTTATTCTAATTTTATTTTTTATATTTTGGAAATGTTTTGAATTGAAAATTAATTAGGAGTTTAATAAGGGTGTGAGTATTAAAACACTAAATCAATTACTAATTTTTATTTTAAAAAATTATGTAACTGACATGTAATTCACTAATACATAAATACTAGGGACTTTGGTCAAAATCTAAAAGATTTGATAGCTGTCTTTTTAAAATACAATTAAACATTTGATAGCTGTCATTTTAATTTAATATTCACGAACACCTCATGAAGTTTAATTGTAACCATATACATATAAAATGACAGCTATCAAATGTTCATCCTCGGGTTTTATTTGTATAGTTTCTATTCCATGACATCATCTTACATGTACGTTAAAATTTGTCAACCTAAGACCTAATATAAAAGTACCTAAATGCTCATTTAATAATTTGGTATTTTAATTAAATATTCACAAACACCTCATGAGATTTATTAGATTTCACAAAATGCCTCCAATTTCAAAAATTACACGAACACCCATTAAGGCTTCAAAACTGTTCATCATAAGTGTGGACTAGTTGGTGGCTTTGCCACTACAGTCCACCCTTACGAATGTCGGAAAAACTCATAGAGGCATTTCAGCCTTTCCTAACCACCATCTTGGTTTATTAAAATGGCTAAATGGAAAGTCTATGGAGAGTGGCTGGTTGGATGCTTTTTGTATATTACATTGACAAAATGTCTGTACAATAACTCAACTAATCAAGCTTACATCAAAGACCAAAACCGTGATCCACTTTAAATGGGATTGACCTAGACTATTTGAGATATATATCAATATTTCTTAATATGGTTCCCATGTGATCCCATTAGAGGCACTTGTAAGTTTTCATTTAAGCCAAGTTTTGTGGGACTACGTAATTCTGGTGCAGGTTCGAATTGGGAACCAAATCTCAATTCTTCAATTGTATTATCTGGTGATAGTGGTCTATATTGCAAGATAATACACTTGGAAGCCTGATTGGATTCATTTTCTATGACAGAATTTAGGTGTTTTTCCTTCTGCTTTTCGGCACACATTCACTTGCTTTCCCCGCATATACTACAGCCGATTTAGTAAAAGGAAGAAAACAAAACTTGTTTACCAATTTTCCTGTGTAATCTACAATCATCATCAAGTAGTGCTATTTCACGTTAAGAAATAAACTTGTAACATTTTATATCTTCCACAATGAACTTAATTGCTATAATTCCAAACAACTGAGAAGTGAGTAATGTAAAATCAACAAGCCACTGCGTAAATAAAGTTTGAGGAGTTTCGGGATTTTTCATTTTAGAAAAGCATGAAGAATACTGAGACTAAAATGTTTGAGCTTAATTAAAGCAACAAAACCTTGGGAGTTTGTGGAAATCATGTACCATCAGAATGAGATTGTAGCATAGCGACAAGTTTACAAGAGTGTCTAGTGTTCTGTTGGCATGAACCGTAGCCAAAGAACAATATTTACAAGAGCCTTGGAGTGAAAGGCAAGATACAATCAAGATCAGGAAGATTTTCTTTCCCGATTTAGTACTGATTGGCCTCTTCATTAAGTCCTAATCCTAGCTGGAAACTGACACGGACATTGCCAAATCGATCGACTCTTACAAATTACATCTCTTTCTCTCCCTCTTACAAACTAATATAGCATTGATGATGATGATGATGATGATGAAATGACGTTGCTTTCGTCAATTCTATGACGTTCTCCCCTCCATCAGTCGCATTTAAGCTTTAAGTAAAAAATTCATCCATTTGCCGAAGTCTTTTTTAATTGCTCTCAAGTGTATGTTTCGCCAAGTCTTTTTTTAATGCTCATTTGCATCTTTCTTGGTAATTTACGAAGTCTTTTTTCTTTAATCAATTCTATGTTTCCAAGTCTTTTTTAATTGCTCATTTGTATCTATAAATGAAAAGTTTGGCTACTTTCTATGTACACATGCAAAGGAATTACCAATTAGAAAGCTCATAGCGCTAGCTGCTTCCGCCTCCTCTTTTGAAGATTTCCCCAACTCAAATTGTGAGTGTAGTAGTTGGACTTTGTTTTTTTTCTTTTTCGTTGCTTTTTTCACACATATGCTCGATTATTGACATAAAATATCGTTGGATAAATAGGCAGATTGAACATGGCAACTACAGTTGTTCATACAGTTCTTAACCGTAAGAACTATGATGATTGGAGTTATCAAATTGAGACCTACATGTTGGCCAAAGATCTTTTGGATGTTTTACATCAAGTACCTCCTATTACAGAAAATGAAGAAGTTAGTAAGGCTTGGAAGAAGAAGGATGCCAAGGCCTTATACGCAATCTGGAATTCTTGCGGGGATGATACTTATAGTCTTATCAAGAGAGCAACCACGGCCAAACAAGCATGGGATGCTTTGTCAGATGAATTGAAGAAGCCAAGTGAACCATCAGATGAAAATGGTACGTATATCCATGAAAATTTGAAGGAAATAAATATACAGCAATGGTTGTACCGTTGTAGGTGATTATGATTCTATATATTTTAATTTAAATGAGGAATATTTTGCAATTATTTTCACACTCATAAGCATTTGTATGAAGGGAAAAGAAAAAAAAAATTCAGAATTGAACGATAACATCTATCATCTTAACATCAAAGTTTTCATTTTCAGAAAAGAAGTCAATTCTTCATGCGTATCCACCTCCGATTGATCATGGTACTACGCCACTGTTGGCAAGGAAAAGTTGGACTGAAGGTATCCTCACAAATTCAGACTCCTATATAATTCTATTTAAAAGTAATTGATGATAAACTTTTAAGTCCAGTATGACTAGTCATTAACATCTCCAATAGATCTCGGTGATGTTAATAAGGATTGGAATCTCCCTTGTATATTTATATATTGTATATTATTTTATTACATTTCCAATTGTAGGATTATTTTGTTATATTTTTCGTAGAATTTTCCACTTGTCAAATTGTATTAAAATATTTTTATACAAGTATGGGAAATTTAGCAATTAACAAACATGGCACGCAGAACGTGAACCAACTTTCGCCGAATATGTGAAGTCTGATGATTGGGGTAATGTGATCAACTGTCTTCGCAAAAATAGCCAGGCAGGAAGTGAAACACTTCCATTTGTGCGAAGTGGTACAGTTCTTCACTACGCAATCCAGAAGAACTGCAGCGTGCGCATTATACAACAGTTGATGGAGAAAATGGAAGAGGAACACTTGGATATAACAGACGATGATGGTTTAACAGCTCTTCATCTTTTAATAAGAGATTATCCAGAAAGGTTTGAAATAGCTGAAAGCATGGTTAAAAAGAACAACCGATTTGTTACCAATTCACCTCCTTTGTTCCTGGTGCCTTTTGTGGTAGAGGCCCAAGAGAAGCCAAATGGGGAAATGATGGCTCGCTCTCTCTATTCCCTCACTCCAGCCGAAGCACTAGAAGTTCCCTATGCCGCTCGACTTATTACTCTCGGTTTTAATTTCAACAGACCTGGTACAACTTTTCCCCTATGTGATTTTTTTTTTGTTACAAAATTTTATCAGTATACTTATTGTGTTCTTTTTTCACGCTTCTATGATATGTAGATATTGCGTTGGATTTAATTCAACATTATCCAAAATTGGTCATGGCTATAGACTGCAATGGGAATATCCCCTTAGTAACATTGGCGAGTAAACGTCTTGCATTCCAAAGTGGAAGCCGCCTCAGTCTATGGGAAAATTTGATCTATTTTGGTTAGTCAATTTTCTTTTTATTTTCTCTTTATATTTTTTTTCTTTCTAAAAGATAAAACTTGATATAAGTCCAATTTTGTGAGTCACTATTAGAATTAGTCCACTTTACGTGACATTGGTCCAATGACTAAGATGACACATCATCATACTTTTATTTTTATACCAAAGTACCCCTAAGATTGTAAATAGTTATAAATATGTAAATGCACATAATCTTTAAAACACTGCAATGCCATACACAAACTTGTGTATTAGTTGCAATTTCATGCATCTGTTTGTCAATCCGTTAATTTGACCGTTAAATGATGATGTTTTAAAGATGATGTATGAGGTTGTAATTGATCTCAAACTTAAGAGTGCAAAGTTTAATTTACCCTTTTTTTAATTCTATTACATATTAATTGTACTTTATCTCCTTATATCACATGTTTTTTTAGTAAAAGCACTTCCAGCGTGTTCGAATCCCCTAGGGGATTGGTTGTAAAGTCCCCTCCCCCACCCAAAAAAACTCCTCCAGCCCAATTCAATCCAATGGGGCTCGGAGCCCAGTTGGTCATCCAGGTTGAAATTGATAGCCCTAGCCCTAGGGGCAATGACACAAGGTTGACGTCATGGGGATGTCAGCCACTATTTTTTCTATAAACACTTACCATGTTCTTCCACCTCAAATACTTTCAACCAATCTTTTATTATTATCCGAAATTAAAAATAAAATTATTTATTATTATTTTATAAAATGAAAATACTAATATTTTAATACGAATTGTCTGGGCTATTTAGTTTAAGGGTGGAGACTAGAGATGCACTTAGACACTTACTGTTCACTACGTACAGGCAGTTACTATTCACGAAAGGGATTGAGTTGCCTATAATCAAGGTGGCTATCAACGCTGGAAATGCTCTAATCCATATTAAAGCCAGAATAAAATTCTAAAGAAAGATTAACATCAAGCAACATGGTCTTCAAAAACAAATCCTAGTCATTTCGTATTTAAGAAGTTATATATGAAAAGAATAATACTTGCATTCTCCATTAAGGACATGAGCTCATTTTTTCACTTGCAAATAACATATCTTCACCGTAGAAATTTTATAATCGGAACCATTCTATTTCTTAATCTTTATTTGAAAATCATCTTTACAAAAAATCATTTAAATTGAAGATTGTTTAGTCATCCAAATATATTAAATAAATAGATGGTATATCATTGATATGTTACTTAGTACCTATACCATTAATTTATCTGATACATTTGTAAGACGCCACGATCTCCAATTTGAATGTTTTTTTGTAGGGATGATCTTCAAATAAAAATTAAAAATTAAAAATTAAAATTTTGAACAGTTTTGATTATGAAATTTCTACAATGAAAATATGTTATTTTCAAGTGTGAAAATGAGCTCATCCCCAAGAAAAAATGTAATAGATGCATGCCTAAGTAACAAATGGTTGAGGTGAAAAGAAAAAGATAATTAAGTGTGATGTTGTTGTTAATTGATTCTCTCTCATCATGGTAAAGAAAAATAATTTAACTTAATTAAGTAATACAACTTACCATTTATTCTTTCTTTAATATCTCCGTTGAATCCAGAGCTGTTTAAGAAATTTTTCTATAATCTCACCCCTTTTTTAAAGGTACTGTAGAATGCATAGCTATTTATATACACACACACAAGATATATTTACACTAAGGAGCGGGGTGAATAAATTGGTTATGAACTCACCATTTATAGAATTTGAACCTAAAACTTTTTACATACAAGCGAAAAAAAAAAAAAAAAAAAGATCACTAGATAGTAACACTAAATAACAACCGATAGCTAATTAAGAAAATCCATTGTTATATGTTTGGTTTGAGGGCTGAGTTCTTTGGAAATGTTTAACACTGCTGGAATGGTTAAAGTAATCACTCTTAAGGGTTATACGTTTGGTTTGTGACAGTGTACAATGTGCAGTAATAAACATTAAAGGCTTATTTACGACAACTACTCTTGAAACTCAAAGGCAGGTTCACTTTGCTTTAGGAAGTTTAAAATCATGTCACGTAACTCATTGAAACTCAAATTTAGTGAGACACTTTACGCCAGGCCATCAAAATCCGTTAACATATCTGTAAAAAATGTTGGCATGACATGCGTGAGACCCCACTTATCTTGAATTGTAAGCATGAGGACCAAAAAATAATAAAAGATTAGTTTTCAAAAAATGTTAGACATTTAATCTAAGGTTGGAAAGGTTGTCACTCCGACAGAGGTCTCAATGGGTGCAAATAGGTTGGGTTCCATGACACAATTCACTAAAAGAACGGGTTTGACAGGAAAATGACACAAACACAACTTAACATAAAAATATTTCTTAAACAAATATTTCATTGAATTAATGATTGGACTTGCATTCTTATCTTAATAGGTATATGCATAAAACCTCTTCCTCGTCTCAGTAATCAAATGCTCTCAAACAAAGAAGAGAATCAAGGGCCTCTCTCAGACCAAAAAGAGAATCAAGGGCATCTCATTTCCTCTGGTATTTTACATGTCTGTAATTCAATTTGATTTTTAATAGAGGTAGGCTCATTGATACAAATGTGACTCACTTTAATTAAAAAGATAGAACAAATGTGATATATAAAATATAATAAAATTAACATGTTCGTAAGAAAATATAAAAAAACAAAGCAATACACATACTATGACAAAAACCAACATAGTACGAAGAAGGACCATTTATGGTAAATAAAATGGTTTTTATTTTTGTCATCAAATTTGACTTGTAAGTTGTAATGCAGGAATGAGTTTATTCCAAGGACTTGCGACGAAACTCCCAACATGTTTGTGTTCGGGTAGGCCACATATATATATATTCATATCGTTAATTGATTTATTTTTATGATTGTTTTATCAATAATAAATTATATTTTAATATAATTGTAATTTGTATTTGTTTTTTGGTGAACCTAGGAATCAATCGTATATATAAGATGAAACTGATGCATGAGCAAGTTCAACAGTTTTTACCTCTCATGTGTAAAGCAAGTAAAGAAATTCTAACAGCGAAGAAAGGAAGTACGGGTTATTATAAAAGAAAGAAATTGGAAGAAGCACTGTTAGTGGCAGTAGAACAAGGGCATGTGGAGTATATTACTCATTTCTTTGAAGATTTCTCATATCCCGTACATTACACGAATGATAAACGCCAAAGCCTGTACCAAATTGCTGCTGAATGCCGTCACCACAAAGTTTATAATCTTATATATGCCCTCTCTCACTCCGATAGAATACAAGAAATAGTAGGGACGAAAGATAAGTTTGGCAATAATATGCTACATACGGTAGCAAGTATTACCCCATTGTCACAAATTTATCACATTCAGGGTGCAGCTTTACAAATGCAAAGAGAACTACAATGGTTCAAGGTGACTATTTATCTATCTATCTATCTATCTATATGCTTGTATTTTTGAAATATTTTTCTTATACGTTGTTTATACATATATATATATGTTTTTTTTTTTGTGGCTATAAGTTTGGTCTCATTTTCTCCTACTCCACATATTTTTGTTACTTTATTTATTCAATTTAAAAAAAAAAAAAAACAGAAATTACTCTCTTTAAATATAAAAAAAATAAAACAAAAAGAAAACATTATTATTAACTCCGTACTATACTATCATCCTATGTATTTTTAACTAATGATTTTGGGTCATGTGGTGTTTCAAACGACAAATGTGTAAGGATTTTATATGAAGAGATACGGGTTTCATAGTTACATCATAAATTATTTGTTGCAAAAAATGCAGGAGGTGGAGAGTCTTGCAAACCCCAAAGATTGTGAAGCTGTAAACAAAAAGAATATGACACCGCGAGAAGTATTTATAGAGAATCACAAAGAAATGTGGAAAGAGGCAGAAAATTCAATGAAGGAAACAGCAACTTCTTGTACAGTTGTAGGTGCTCTTATTGTCACCATAATGTTTGCTGCAGTATTCACAGTTCCTGGTGGAAATAATGGAGATACAGGTCTTCCGACATTCTTAACTAAAAAGGTATTCATAGCATTTGCATTTTCAGATGCAATCTCACTTTTTTCTTCCACAACTTCGATTATCATGTTTTTAGGGATTCTCACATCACGTTATTCTCAAGATGATTTTTACAAATCTTTGCCCACAAAAATGATGATAGGCCTTTTCACCCTACTTTTATCTATTGCCTCCATGATGATTGTCTTTTCTTGTGCCCTTTACATTATGCTTGACGGGAAACTATCAATTGTTATCGCAAGCATTTTGATTGCTAGTGTTCCAGTTACCTCCTTCATCTGGATACAATTTCCGTTACTTGTTGACATATTTATTTCTACGTATGGACCAAGAATGTTTGGTGAGAACAAAACAACGTGGTTTAGATTCCTATGTGATCTTTAGTTAGGTTTGAATTTTCTACATTTTAAGAAACATGTAAAGAGAAGTCAATGTATACGCTTTCTATTTGGCTAATTATGTTTGGGCCTTCTAGTTGGTCATTATGTATCTCTTTTGATCCTAAAAGAAAATTCCAAGTTCAATTTATATTTTTGAGTTTTGTTTTTGGGTGAATTTATATTTTGAGTTAGTTACTAAGACAAGCTCTCTATATAGGCTCAATTATTTTGTCGGTAAAATGAATTCATTGAAGCAAGCCAAAAGGAGGAAACGTACAACAATGTTTGTTTGTGTGATAATTTCATCCCGAAATAAGTTATTTATTTATTTTACACGTAGAACTTGATGATTACTTGAATCTGAAAGAACTATATCTTCCATAGTCAAAATATACAAACCTTAAATTCTTTCACCATGATCAATTATCTTATGAGTTTTAAGGTCTTGAAAATAACAATAGGTGAGGTAGAAGTGAGCAAAAGAATGTAAGGTGATAGGATTTTTACCACCTGCATAATTAGGTTAAAATCACATAAAAATACTTGCAAAAGGACAATGTTAATGTAGTATAAACTCCTCAAGTAATGTCATTCTTCTCAATAACTGATATAAATAATTTGTGCTAAAAAAAATTCTTAATCAACTATTCAATACAAAATTTAAGAAAGTTGAAATTGTGAATTAAATACCAAATGCGAATAAGTAAATGTATTGAGATCAACAATAATGAAAACAAGCAAACAATAACCGGTTTTAGAGAATCAAAGTTAAGAAACACTAGTATTTAGCCGTCACCGTTAACAATCTTAGATAGCCCTACTAATTACTTATGAGTTAACACATGCAATTTTGAAGATTAAATCTTCCTAATACGTATTCTACTTATGGCATTCAAGTTAGAACGTATATCTAACATACAATCCGTCTATTACATTCAAATCAAATATAAATATGCAAGACTCATGAAGTTTTGTGAATACCATGCTTAACATACAATTCTCAAGCACAAGAAGCATTGACCAATTTTAGGGTGGCAACCAACATAAATTGCATCCAATCACTTGTCTAAACATCCTAATGGTAACTAGACATTGAGATATGACAATTACATAAAAGCATGACTGAGCAATTCCGAACGCTGATAGAGCATTCAACGGAAACCTTATGCTCCCACCCAGCTGCATCCGGGAGTCTTACTAGCACCGTTAACATTCATGCGTCGCCTCATCGCATTTGCTTCCATTGTCCTTCCGGCCGTGACATAAATATCACTAAGGAGAATGTAGTACCCGCCTTCATCTGGTTTCAACTCTAACAGCCTATTCACGACCCTCTCGCCCATACCAGCATCCCCATAAGTTATGCAAACTGCAAGCAGTGTTCCCCAAACAACATCGTTGCCCGGGATTGGCATATTACTAATCAATCCGTATGCTTCCTCCTACCGTCCTGCCTTCCCTAACATATCAACCATGCAACCGTAATGCTCAATTCGTGCCTCGATTCTAGAGTCTGTTTGTATTCTCTCGAATAGTCTGAGCCCTTCATCTACCAATCCCTTGCGTGTATACGCAACTAAAAGGGCTAAAAATGTGACCCCATCCGGTGCAACACCAGCAGCAGTCATGCACTCAAACAAACCAAACACATCGTCGGCATTGCCATGGTTTGCACATGCTGAAATCATCGAATTCCAAGTGACCAAGCTCTTCCGGCTCATCTTATCAAACACTTGCCACGCTCGCTCCATGCATCCACACTTCGCGTACATGTCAATCCGCGCATTGCAGAGCGAAACCATCCACAAAAACCCATTGTCATCAATATATTGGTGGATGCATACCCCCGTTTCCACATCTCCGGAAGCCGCACAAGCTGAGATTACACTCACCATCGTGACTTCATCGGGCATCACTCCCTCACGATTCACCTCCCAAAACAAATCAAGCATTTCTCTCGAATACTTTGCTTGGGAATTCGCAGAGATCATAGCAGTCCAAGAAACCACATCCCTCTCAGGCATCTCATCAAACACCTGCCGTGCAAACTCCAATTCCCCCGCTCTCACATGCGCAATAACCAAACCCGACCACGAAACGACGTCATGAGCCACTGCCTCATCGAAAACTCGCCTCGCCGCAACCGGTATCCCTCTCGCCCCATATATATGAATCAATGCGTTCTGTACAAACAAATGCGCGCAAAACCCAAACTTCAACGCAATCCCATGAATCTCATCGGAGCCGCATCAATTTTCATTCTTGACCGCGATTTCAGCAAAAACGTGAAGGTAAGCTCATCTGGGTCGACGCAGTTCAGCCTCATCTGGTTGAAAAGAACCACCGATTGCGACGGAGACGAGCTTTTAGAGTAGCCCCGGATGAGGGTGTTGTAGAAGAAAGTGTTTGGTTGGGGCATTTGATCGAACAGGCGGTGAGCGTAGCTTAAGTCACCGGAGGGCGAGATGGCGGCGAAGCGGAACATCTCGGCGAGGACGATGGCGTGGTGCTGGAGGTTTGTGACGACCGCGCGGCCTTGTATTTGGTTGAGGTGTGTCATGGAGAGGCAGTTCTGGGTCATGTAGGCCAGGCTGAAGCTCAGTCTTGCTTGCCATTGTTGCTGCCCTGGCAGAGGCATAGGTTCGTTGGTCACTGACACATTGGTCCAGTTTTATTAACGGTATTTTGAACTTTGTTGTGTGGAAATTGGAACTGAATTTTTTATATTTTCGTTACTTCAATTTGACAGAGTGAGTTGCTATTGACGCTCGAAAAATGTACTGTATAGCTTAAAGATTGATGCTTTTATCATGCACTTGTAAAACCATAATCAAGAAATTTACTTAATAAGTGCACAATAACATTTTGAAAGGATCAATAGCAACTCCTGATAAAACGGCAACTCCTGATAAAACGACTTCGATCTTTATAAATTGGAATCAAACTCACGCAGCGAGCCAGAATATATAAGACGTATAGAGTTGAGTTCATTTATTGAGTTTAACATATGAATCTCATGAGTTGATTCTCGTATCATATGACTCACAAAATTGGACTCATATTAAGTTTCCCCAAAAATAATATGCCAATTTGAAAATTCTATGGTAGGCCAACGCATACAATCACAATGTCGCCGCAAAATGCGTCTGGTTTTATTTATTTTTTAAAATTTTTAATTTTTAACCCTATATTTTAATTAATATATTTTGAAAAGTTTTAAAAACACGCATACATACTATGTTAATTAATTACTTTATTTTATTAGAAGTTAATTGTATGATCACTTGTCGTGTGTAATGGTACACAAATATGATATAAATATGTTGTTCCATAACATACTCTTCTAATTTGTAGAGATGAGAATTTGAGAATGAGTGCTAGACAACAATTTACATGATATATTTCCTGTTTATTTTTTTTAAATAAATATCTAGGATCAATGAACGAGGCCATCCAACATTAATGATTGGTTAAGTTAGCTATGATATGTCATGAAGATATATTTAAATAATATCTAATTAAACTATGGTGTAGGTAGATAATGCAACTAATCTGTGATGTAGGTAGGTAATGCAATCAATCTACGATGCATGTAGTTAATTTGCAAACAAAAAACATATGATACAATGCAATAATCTCTAATATGGGTAGAGTATTATAAAAAAAAAAAAAATCTATGGTACAGGTAGATAAACACAATTAATCTTAAATTATCAACAAAATAATATATATATATAGGTAGATAAATACAATTATTCATGATACATGTACATTATAATATAAAAAAAAATAAAAAAGGACAGTGAATAGGTAGATAAAACCAAAAAAAATCGGGAAGAAAAATGATATTGAGGGAGGAAACACTAGAGAAAATGCTAATTCGATAGAACTTCAAAATTTAAAAAAAAAAAAATATATATATATAATATAAAGGAAAAAGAAGCAAAAAAAAAAAAAAAGACAAAGAATCCAAAACACTAACGCATTTTTTTTTTTTTTAACCAATCAAATGTATATTGATCATTCTTATGGAAGAGGAGGAGAAGAGGAATATGGAAGAAGATTACTAGGCAAAATAACACAGGAAAAGAAAGATATTGTGAGGGAGAAACAAGAAAAGAGAAATTAATGGTTGGGGAAATGAGAAGAAAAAAAGAGATTTCAATCCCTAACCCTATAATTAAGGATAAGATTAACATTAATAACAAATTAAAAAAACAGTAATTACTTAATTAGTCAATTTGAGGTTAAATTTGGCAAGAATATACAAATAAGCTTAAGTGGATAATAAATCACTGGACCTAACCTAAAATTTAAAACAAAATTGGACTATAACTAATAATGACTCATAAAATTGGACTCATATTAAGTTTCCCCCATAAAAATGATATAAACTAATGTTTTTTATACAACGATATATAAAATTTCCCAATGATGTTGATGAAGTCAGTCAGTTTCCTGGCTCTGGAAAAAGTACAGAAACCAGTTTCAACAAAACAAACAAAAACTTTGATAGGATTCCTTCCTAGAAGCTAACCTCTCGGCAGAACAAATCAATGCCCAAAGATAATTAGGCATCAAAATACAGGGAACAAAAAATAGTGTGCGTATGTAACTGCAGAAATAAATTTGAAAAAATAAGTACAAAGTGGAACTAGAGGAGCTTCTTCCTCTCAAAGAACATCTTGAGATGCCATAGTTGCAAACCAGCCACTGACAGGCATACAAAAAGCGAAAGCCCACTAAAAACCGCCATCTTGGAGTTAGTTGATCGATTAAGTTGTTGCATTCCTTCCTCCCTGAAGTACGGGAACGGCCAAAAGTAGGATATAAGAGATGAGGGAGGGAACAAATAAGGTTCAATATTTTGGCAGAAAGCTGCATACGAGTTTACATTTTAATATGCCTCCAACTTAATATGTCCTGCTCAGATTTCACATGGTATCCCTTTAAGGGCAAAGGAAGACGATTAACAAAAGAAAGAGGAATACAAAGCAAAGACAATAAACAAAACACAAAAGATCCCAACATTTAAAGTCTGTTGTATGAAGAAATAATACTAAAACCTCAAATATCGTACTCATATTGGAACCAGAATAAGAATCATCTCAAACATAAAGATATGGTAAACGTCAAAAGGGTAAACAAATTAAGACAAGTAATTAGTATTCTGTCAAGAAAAGGAATACCAAACTGTACATCCCCAGCACTTTTTAAAATTACGAACGTAGAGTAAAGCAACACATGGATTATAATGCAGCTTCATATCAAATTGTGAAACTGAGCCACATGCACAGAAACTATTTAAGCACGAGATATAGTGATTTGGTACCTTTCACGAAGATAAAACATCTCATCATGAATGGATGACACAGTACCGTACAATTTTTTCAGCTCAAGTTCCATCGTCTAGCACAAGACATAAAACCATATATTTGATCAATATATACTTCCATTTAATGAGAACCATAATAACAAGGATATATAACATATCATCATTCAAATATGATTAGACTACTACTAATTTTTTGTCCAATAAAAGAACTTAGTATGTATGGTAGGTTTTCGATGTTGCGTGATTTTCATATTTCGATATCGATTCATATTACTTTAAGGATGCTAACTCCATAAATACGAGCCTTTGAAGCCCACAAGAGACGGGCTGATTGTTATTACATTAAAAGTAGATTTGTATAGTTTATTCTTAATTCCTTGGTATTTCTTGTGAATCTAACAAGTTTTAGAAGTCCTACGTTCTTCGTATTATACATTCATAATCAACAAGCATTTGTATTCCTATTTTAGGCATGAAGGAGTAAAGTTTACGCTCATGCCGGAATCACAAAAGAGGCATTAAAACACAAAAAATGTATCAAGGTGCAATCAAAATAGTGCTTACTTCAATTTGCCCTTTCTTGGCAACCTTGGACCAGTCCTTAGCAGCAACACCAGTTTTCCAGTCAAAATCAATCGTCACCGTCGTCGAGGGCTTATGATCCGACACCCAAAAGCAAGCTGAATAATCACCAGTCTCTGCAGCAGTAAACGCAAAGTTGCCCGACTCCACATGATCCCCATAGTGATAGTTACTTCCATAAGGTGAGGTCACCTGTTACAAACCCAGAACACCACCAGATCAAATCTCCAAACTGTTTCCAAAAAATCCAACTTTACAATGCAAATCATCAAACCCAATTTACAGAAATCCAAATTCTGAATCAATGCTTTGCCTAAACATTAAACTTCAACCTGAAAAATTCAAGGGGTGTGATATTCACACACCTCATTTTACATTTCACACACCCTTCTAATTTTCGGACATTGGATCGGATGAATGGAAGAAAATTAACGGATAAAAATTAACAAGATGGGTAAGAAGTAAAATGAGGTCTGTGAATGGCACACCCCAAAATTCAATCTTTTCGCCACATTCGACTCCCAAACAGATACGAAACAAGACTAAACACAAAACCCAATTGTAAAATTGGTAAATAAAGAAAACCCAGATCATATTTTCAGATATGGAAACGGACCCGGATACAGAAATGGTTTTGAGATTACCCTGATAGTGAGCTTATGCGAATCAGGTACAGGAAATCCCTCCTTGGGGTTGACGACGGCGTACTTGCCGACGGTCATGGAGCTGCTTTTAATGTCGTCGGAGATGCACTTGGTGGCGCCCGATTGGAGGTCGAACCGCATGGAATGCGCCACCGTCGACATCAACCTCAGAATTAGAATTATACGAAAATTGAGTCGGGGCATTTTGTGCGAGAAGGAGAAACCCCGGAGGTGGCTGGTGGCTCCGATGGAGGAATTTGGAAGATTTTTGGTCGGAATTTTTAGCCTCTCTTCAAACGGTGGTGGAGGTCCGTTTTGTTTGTCAACGTCAAGGGTTTCTGAGAGTAAAACGCTTTTTTGGTATTACGGAACCAATCAGGTGCCGACATGTCAGCTCATTTTGGTTCCCTTTTAGGGAGTGGTTCCAAAATTAAATTGAGTTTGATGTATAGTAATTCTATTAACACCCTACAATTTATGAAATATAATGTTAGAGATACTATCTACTTAAATTATATTTTATAAATCATATGATGTGGTTGTTGATAGAGGTGAAGATTGAGAAGGATTGAGACGTGGTGGCAAGTGTAGGACAACAACTTTAGCGACGGAGGTGATAGAGGTGAAGGCGTATCCGGGTGGGTGAGTTGAAGTGTTATTGTACTAGAAATGGGAGCTATCGGCCATACCAATGTCGATGACAGAGGTAACCAGAGATCAAGGTTCTAAAAGACGTTAGGCGCTAGTCGGACGGCGAGTTAGGGCCTAGCGCCTAGGCGGATTTAAGTAAATCTATTATATTTTGTATAAATAAATGTCTGTTTATATTTTAAAAAATATATAATTTCATCATAAACTACAAAATAGAATGACATATATATTATGAAGCATTGGAACATAATGAAAATATGGGGAGCAATCATATAATGTGTGTTCATTTAGTATTCAACAAGTCTCTTACAATTTATTGAAAAAATAAAATGCAAAATGAAAGTTATCTGTTTTTTATCTAAGTAATCGCAACCTAGGCAGGTGCCTAAGTGGGTCTGGGCGGTCAAGGTAGGCGCCTCAACAGGTCTAGATGTCATTTTCTAATTTTTCAAATGCCTAGACATTAATTGGGACGCTAGCTAGCCGTCTAGCGCATAGGCAGAGATTTTAAGAATAGTGCCAGAAATGCTTGGTCGTCGAATTGGTGCCATTTGGAATGCTCTTTTATTTTTTGGGAGGAGATGTCGGGTTGTCTTTAGAAGAATGAGGGACAAAGTTATAATTTATTGGATGTAGGGTGTCTTCATAAAACTGGTGTGTGTATAAAATCCTTGATGTATTGCTAATGTCTTTTTTGGGCAAGAACAAAATATATTAATGAAACTTCTTATTCACACTATGTCAACATCACCATGTAGAAAAGCTAAGTAAAGTAAATCCACTTGATATTTTTGTAATAGTATAACACATATGATGTCGAAATTTAGAATCCAATTAAACTTGTAAAAGTTTGTAATTTAAATTGATTAAAAGATATTTAGGTTTATCAATGAATTTTACGTTTGATTTCCATACATCCTAATTTTGCTTTATTGTCCCCCAACAAAAAGTTATTTGTTAAAATTAGATCACAAATGTCGGCTCACTTCTTTGGCAAATGATATCATAATTTACATCTAAATGACTATGAGCCAATCAAACCTAGTGCATAAAAGAAGAGTACACTCATCTAGCTAACTTAACCAAATCATTAATGTTGGATGGCCTCGTTCATTGATCCTAGATATTTATTTAAAAAAAATAAACAGGAAATATATCATGTAAAATTGTTGTCTAGCACTCATTCTCAAATTCTCATCTCTACAAATTAGAAGAGTAATGTTATGGAAACAACATATTTATATCATATTTGTGTACCATTACACGCGACAAGTGATCATACAATTAACTTCTAATAAAATAAAGTAATTAATTAACATAGTATGTATACGTGTTTTTAAAACTTTTCAAAATATATAATTAAAATATAGGGTTAAAAAATTAAAAAAATTTAAAAAAATAAATAAATAAAACCAGACGCATTTTGCGGCGACATTGTGATTGTATGCGTTGGCCTACCATAGAATTTTCAAATTGGCATATTATTTTTTGAAGGTTGATTTTGATTTATGATTATTAGATGGACGGATAAGATTGCATTTACAGTTGGCAATGTGAATGTGCATGTCCCACCTATAATTACATGCAATCACATTTGGTCCAAACGTGTACAACTTTCTTTTACCAAATCATATTAAGAAGTTTTAACAAAAAAAAAAACTCACAGTATTATTCATTTTAACGAAAAATTACATTTTTACATTAAAAAACCAATTCTGATACTATTCACTTTACCCTTTACTTTGTCTTTATCATTAAAACTTAAAGTTTTCAAATCATTTTCATTAGTTTTTCATTAATTAAAACCTAATTACCAAATCACATTATTTTAATCCTAATGCATATATGACTGTTTATAGTCGTGCCCTCCATCAATACACCGTCCAACCACCATACCTAATTATTGGTTAGGCAACTAAATTAACAATTTTCTTTTACAAACGAAGACGATAGCTACTGAACAAGAGTAGAAATTTTAAGTGAAAAATTTTAAGTTCAAATTTTTCAGATTGCGAGTTTGATACCTTCACCATTTATTGTAAATATATCATTGGAATTAACTGCGAAAAGATTGAGAAAAATTAGTTTATTCTAGATGCTCGTCAAATCTGAAGAAAAAAATAAGAAGTTACTCCACGTATTGTTTAACGTAAAACTGATGGAGAATTTGTTTTAGGCGAAAGAAGCAATCCACAGAAAGATTTGGTGGTGCTCATCAATGTGTGTATATATTACCTAACCAAATTAATACAACAAATGTTCATCTTATCTTGTATATATTATCTAATTATATTACGTTTGATCACTATTTTCTTTTCAACTCGAATGATTAACAATATTTATTCCTGTTCGAGAGTTGGAACATCTGCGTTCATTTTTGTGTAACTCAAGTGTTCACAAGAGAAAACGACTCGTAAAGAAACGAATCAAATTAAAGATCAAATCTTGGCAGGAAACGTTGAAAAGACAGCTAATTAAATCTAATCCAGTCTTAATCAAGTAGACTTCCTCCTGTTACATCATTGACAACATTCGTCTTATTCACAATTAAAGGCATAACGCGTGCAAACTTGACATATGACGTCCACTAAAATAGCATTTGGTAACAACTTAAATCCGTGACTGCAGGCAAAGCTACATTCATATCACATGCATCATTTTCTCACCAACCAAACTATTTTCACTTTATTGAGCCTGTTTTTGGAATTGAATTCTCTCTGAGGTAAATTTTTGAGATCTTCTTGACCTAACAATATGGATCGTTGAATTTTGATTCAATGGTTACAAATAGGAGGTCCTTTTAAAAATTATAATAATTGTAACCGTTAGATCAAAATCTAATATTTTGTGTTGGTGGGTCAGGAGGATCCGAGGCGAAGCCTCGGAGAGGATCCAATTTCCCTTGTTCTGTCTCAAAAATCCATCAATTGAAGACAACAAAAAGCAGGACGACAGGTGTGAGGTGTGGTGGCAACATGTAAAATTACAGATGAGCAAGATAGTGACCGATCTTTAATATCGACGGAAGTAGGTTAGGTTAGACACTTTAAAGTAGTTTGCTTGCTCACTTGCATTGAGTCCATTTTCGTTCGTTAATGTAGATTATAAAAAAAATAAAAAAATAAAAAAAAAAACATCAGTAGGGAAGCTTCCTAAAACAAGGGAATTCTACATGTGATATTGATTTCGATTTACCAAATAAAAAAATTAAATTATGTTAAATGATACGAAACAACCTTCCTTATGAATGTGTATAGCACGTCTTCTTGCTCGAATCGAAAACTTGACCAGAAGCAATGTACAAAAAGCAAGAACGCAACGCGCTTGCCCAAATAAACCAGAGCTCCAACACCGCAATCTTTGAGCTTCATTTTTTTTTTTTTTTAAATTTTTTTATAGAAGCGAGCTGGAGATCTCCGTTGCAGGAGTGAATGTTCGTAATCAACTGAGCAATATAATAATTGAGGGCTTCATTGGAGGAGGAGGAGGAGGAAGAAGATGAAGTTCGGAAAAGAGTTCGTTTCGCAAATGGTGCCGGAATGGCAAGAGGCATACATGGACTACAACTCTCTCAAGCTTATCTTAAAAAAGGTCCTGCGTTCCCGGAAGAAAAAGGCATCATCCACACCAATGGGGACTGCGGAAGGGTCGACACTAAAGAGGAGGGTGTCACTCTACAGAGCATTCAGCGGGCTGACAAGCCGGCAACGCGGCTCGCTGAGGAAGAAGGAGGACGAGGAGATACTTGTGGGGGAAGAAGGTGAGGAAGGGCAGTGGCAGACAAGGTTTTTGATGCCGTACGACGAGGGAGGAGAGTTTGAGGTTGCGTTTTTTAGGAGCCTGGACGATGAGTTTAACAAGGTGAATTGCTTTTACAAGAAGAAAGTTGGGGAAGTCGTGGAAGAGGCTGAGGAGTTGAGTAGGCAGATGGATGCTTTGATTGCTCTTAGGTTAAAGGTTGATAATCCAGAGGTGGATATTGGAGGGAGTGATTTGGCAAGCAATGGGATTTCTTCAGTCTCAGCAGTTCATCCCACAAGTGGTAGAAAAACAGGTAGGTTTTCTGATTCTCTTGTTTTCTTAGTAGATTCCGTGATTGAGAGTTTGAAATTTTCTGTGAAGTAGTTTTTTTGTTCACTTGGGGAGGCAAGTGATATTCCGAATTCCCCTTTTCACTTTCTGCACTCCCGTCTCTTTACGGAGCTGTAACTGATCAAGGAGAATCAATAACATAATTAAGAGGAGTGCAGAAGGTGAAAAGAGGCGCATAAGATTTTTAATTAGTAAAATATATGATATGTTTTTCTTTTTTTTGCCTAATATTTTGAAGTACTGGTCATGATTGCGAAGGGGGAGAAGATATGGATGTGATTAACGAAGTTGAGATGAGCGATGAAGAAGAAATGGAAGATGATGAAGAGAGGGGAAGCAAAGAATCGGAAACCGATGACCGGAAAGCCAACAGAGGGACGGTGGATATTCAGGGGTTTAAACCACTACAACTAGAGGTTCTAGATCATATAAGGATCAACGTGATACCTGAAACTCCAGTGTCAACAATTAAAAGCATATTCCAGCAGAATTACTTGTCATTCAGCAAGAATGAGCTGAGGAAAGTAGAAGAGCAAATGAGACAGGCTTTTAGCGAGTTTTACCAAAAGCTCCGGCTTTTAAAAAGCTACTGGTAACATTGCAGTTCCTGATTACATTAATAGAACTAAAGTTAGTGTTGTGTGTGATTGATTATATTGCTAATGGACGGTGCAGTTTCCTTAATCAATTGGCTTTCTCGAAGATCATGAAGAAATATGACAAGGTCTGTTCGAGGAATGCGTCGAAGGTTTACTTGAATATGGTGGATAATTCTTATCTGGGTAGCACTGATGAAGTGAGTAAATCTTTGTCTTATGATCCAAACGATTACTATGAATCCAAACCATTGCCCGTATAAAGCTTTTTTATTTATTTTTATGATACATCTTTTGGCTTCGCAGGTTACTAGGCTTGTGGAAAGGGTGGAGGCTACCTTCATAAAGCACTTCGCAAATGGAAATCGAAGAAAAGGAATGAAGACATTAAGACCGAAAGCTAGAAGGGAAAAGCATAGAAGTACATATTTCTTGGGTAAGATTTGTGCTGTCGGAATGAAAAGTTCTTTGTTCTCTCTTAGTTTCCATATCGAGTGGACCTTATGCAAGATATCGATGATCATTTGTTGTGTACCTACAGGGTTGCTCTCCGGGGGCTCCATTGCACTTGTAGTAGCTATCATTGTGCTTATGCATGCAAGAAATATCCTTGAGAGTGACGGGCGTGTTCTGTACATGGAAAACATATTTCCCCTGTACAGGCAAGGTTTTGCATAATAGTTATCTCATCATATCTACATCTGTGGAGAAATTTAAACCTGCATAGCTATTCGTTTCATGACAATCGTTCATTTCCCCACATTTGCAGCCTGTTTGGATTTGTCGTCCTACATCTGATCATGTTCTCAGCAAACATATTCTTTTGGAGGCGCTATCGTGTAAATTATCCATTTATCTTTGGCTTCAAGCAAGGGTCAGAGATTGGTTACAGACAGCTTTTCCTTCTCAGTTCAGGTATTGCAATTCTCGCATTGGCTGGTGTCGTCTCAACTTTGGATATGGAGTTGGATCCAAGAACAAAAAGCTTCGTCGCCTTGAAAGAATTAGTCCCCCTGGGCCTAGTCGTTGTAAGAGTTAGATTCTTCAATAAGACGGATTTCCTTCGTTAAAACAGTTTGCTCATGAATCTCTTTCATGGAAATTACATTTGCAGGTTTTGCTTCTTATAATATTTTGTCCTTTCAACGTTATATATCGTTCCAGTCGATATTTCCTCCTTCTATGCCTATCCCATTGTCTTCTTGCTCCTCTTTATAAGGTAACCAGAGCCGAACTTCTTCCTGTGGACATACTATTCAAATACGTTTTAAGTAAAAGAGACTTTAAAATTTTGTTTGTTTTTTTGGTAGGTTACCCTGCCGGATTTTTTCTTGGCAGATCAGCTTACTAGCCAGGTATTGACACTACCTATGATTCGTTTAGTGTATTGATACTTGTGTTGCTTATGATCGAGTAACATTGTACATTTTCATTCAGGTTCAAGCTTTCAGGAGTTTGGAATTCTATGTTTGCTATTACGGTTGGGGGGACTTCAAAAAAAGATCAC
Organism: Pyrus x bretschneideri; assembly: GCF_019419815.1. NCBI lineage: Eukaryota > Viridiplantae > Streptophyta > Magnoliopsida > Rosales > Rosaceae > Pyrus > Pyrus x bretschneideri. The sequence continues at coordinate 3,092,202 of NW_025999424.1, read as the reverse complement.
ACAACTGCCTCGACAGCCATGTTTTTAAATCCTTCTACTTCGTTGTAGCAATTATTCCTTATTGGATCCGTTCGCTTCAGGTATTCTGCGCTCGAAACTGTTTAATTCCTCCTCATGAAAGTATGGTTTTAACTGTTCTTTGTTTGCAGTGTGTGCGACGCTTGATAGAGGAGAAAGATGGAATGCAAGGGTTAAATGCGCTGAAATACTTCTCAACAATCGTTGCAGTAGCCATGAGAACAAGTTATGATCTGAAAGCAGGGATGACATCGAAAATCCTCGCTATAGTTAGTTCAGTTGTGGCAACTGCTGTTGGTACATATTGGGACATTGTCATCGATTGGGGTCTTCTGCAACGAAATTCTAAAAATCCTTGGCTGAGAGACAAACTCCTTGTATCAAACCAGAGTGTTTATTTCGTAGCCATGGTAGGATTACAACTTACAAACTGACTTCTTCAGCCCTTATGGAGTGCCATTCGTTCCTTCTCGTTTAACATTAATTTTGAATAATGCGACATGCAGGTGTTGAATGTTGTACTAAGACTCGCTTGGATGCAGTCAGTACTGGGAATTAGAGGAGTGCCTTTCGTCCATAGAACAGCCTTGACTGCGATAGTTGCCTGCTTAGAAATCATTCGTCGTGGCATATGGAACTTCTTTCGGTATGTTCTACTCCTCTCAGTACTTAATCCTCTATAACCGAACAACTTGAACTTGTATCGACTACTAACCATTCAATGTTTTTTTCTGAGCAGGTTGGAGAATGAGCACTTGAACAATGTCGGAAAGTATCGAGCGTTCAAGTCTGTACCCCTACCCTTCAACTATGAACGTGATTACACCAGGAGCAGCTGAACATGTATCATCACATATTAGTTTCAAATTTGTGATTGTTCTCTTCAATTTTGTTTAGAAGAGTGAACAAAAAGGAAAGTGAACATACCCTATCTTGCTTTGTTATCAAGTGTTAAAAGCGTTTTCCGACTTTTTTCTCGTACCAGCAATATTCTATTTTAAACTAATCTAAATTGCGGAAGAGAATTCAGGTGCATGACGATAACACATCATGCTCCAACCAACATGGCTGTGTCCACGTGTAGAAGCAGAGGCTTGTAAGATCAGCACCCAACTTGATCTCCACCTCCCCCCCCACCCCGGGGGGGCCGCCCATTTAGTAGTTGCAGTTAATTTGGGGGCCCAAAAACCTGTGGATATAATTGAAGTTGATGCCACTTTGATCATCTCCAAATGAGATGTCAAATATGTCAAATATGATTAAAACACATTTAGATGTTCTTCAATGGATATGTCATATATGATGTGGCATGTAAATCATTTGACTCCTTACTTTCTAGCTGCATTTTTTTTACAGCAAACAAAGAAGGAGTCAAATATATTTAATTGAATTTTTTAACCAATAGAATAAAAATTAATTTTGATTATTTTTTAATAATTAATGTAACTCTAGGTCCAATAAAATAAATATTTAACACATCCGTTGGAAAAGAAAAGAATTTAGTACTTATATTCAATTTGCCACAGCAGCCATCAAATAAAATTTTAACATATTATATTTGACATTTTTTTTAGAGATGCTCTTAAATAGTAGAGCAGCCAGAGATTGGTATCCAATAATAGAGAAGAATGGAGGAGGCCACCAATTGGTCCCAACCCTTACCTTTGTCTTCCAAAAAGAAGACCAATAAATTTGATAAGGACCCAACAAAGAAGTGGAAATTTTTTTTAGTTGGGTTTACTCTCCACTCTCTAGTAGCATAAATATTTTCTTGGTCACAAGATAACCAAAAAATGCACATTCGCAGTTGAATTTGATATTAAGGGATGCGTTCCTAGTGTTTTAATTGTAAATTTTAATCAAATTTAATGGTAGTGATCACGTATTCTTTAATCACCTAATAACTACGAGAACATTCTTTAGTCACTTGATAACCATGAGGGACGAGACTCCCCTAATAGGAGATTTCTTAGTGTGTTGGGAATAAGTACATCAAATGTTATAATACAAGTGTTTGGATACTTGAAAAAAAAAATTCAACCAGTATTATGACACTTGGTATATGGATCTTATTCTCGGCACACTGAAAATTTTCTCCATTAATTGTGGTTGGAGTTATAGGGTATTAAAAACAATTGTCATTCTTACTGTGCTACTGCTATGCTACAAAAATGCAACAACAAAGGAAAATAATTTCCGCACTTGTTTCTTTATATGCATAATAACGTGTGCCAAAATTCCTACACATAATAAATGGACCATAAAGAAAGGTAACAGAGAGGGCAGAATCTAGTACAACATTATAAATTTCAAGCAGATGCTATTTAGAAAACTGCACAACATTATGCTATGATAAATTTCTCCATCGGCTCACAGCTTATTTGATGTGCTAAGTTTACAATTCAGAACCTTTTTACGATTCCAGTTGCTACAAGAATCGAAAACAAGAACGTACGAGACAACGCTGAAACTAATAAGATGAACGCTGTTACGTACACTGTCGTTCTCTTGATCAGAAACGGAGGGTGTACTACAGAAACCGATGGATAATACTATAACTGGTCATCCTCCTCTTCGCTTTGCCAGCTCGCTACAGAGTTTGAAGTAGAGATTTCAACTTTGACAGCGCCAGTGCTCTCCTCGTCCTGGCTTCTAAAGTGATTTGAAAGTGACCATGGACCGGCAGTGGAGCTTGGTTTTTGAAGGCCTTGAATGGCCTTCATTGCAGCAACGGTTCCACGATATATATTTATGTTTGCCTCCATGTTTGAAGGTGTCTCAGATGCAATATTTGCCGAATCATTCGATTGTGGGTTTGAATGACTTCTGTCTGGAGGGGGTTATTAGTTTATTTGATATTTGTAAGTTTTGATTGAGCAAATCACTATGGAAAATGAAGAAGAACAAAAGGAATTTCACACAAGATTTTGGAATGCTTCAGCCTCAGTAAGTCACAGAGGAGTATTTCATATTTTCTCTCTCTTGAAAACAACTCGAGCACTACAACGGTTTGTCATGCAACTGGAGCTCAAATGTTCATCAAAGTGATCTCAGCCATTCATCTTCTTATAGTTTAGGATTCTAACACATGACATTTATAGCCTTACATTGAGAGCCTTACACTTGTCATGCTTTGACACAAGTGAATGCACAATTAAAACACAAGGCTTATTTCATCAATACTAATCAGCTCACAACTTACAATTCAACACTCCCTCTAAATTTTGAGCTGATTCCACACGAATTATGTCCTTAAGGTAGTTTAACCGATCCTTGGTTAAAGCCTTAGTGAATATATTTGTCATATGTTCATTTGTAGGACAATACACCAAGTTAATTATCCCTTCCTGTAAAGCATCCTTGAAGAAGTGATATCTTGTATCAATATGCTTTGTCTTCTGATGAAACACAAGATTTTTAGTAATTGCAATTGCAGTTGTGTTGTCACATTGCAATGGAGTTGCTTCAATTTAAAACTGTCCAAAATCTTCAAGCACAAAACTAAGCCATCTTTCATGTGCAGTGGCTTATGCCTTTGAGGTATTCCACCTCTGCAGTGGAAAGTGCCACACAATTTTGTTTTATAGAGGCCCAAGAAAATACCCCACACTCCTAAAGGAAAATGCATAACCAGAGGTACTCTTGCTGTCATCAAGAGATCCATCCCAATCAATGTCACAAAATCCTATTAACATAGCATTATTTCCTTTCACATCATCCAAACCATAATCTAGAGTTCCCTTGATGTATCTAAGTACTCTTTTGGCAGTCTCATAGTACTTGTTTGTAGGATGAACCTAACAAGAAGACTAACTGTATACATTATATCTGGTCTAGAGCAGTGAGATATAGTGGACTTCTCACAATTCTTCTGTATTGTTCTTCACTTGTAGGCCTACTTCCATCATCTTGCAAAGTTTTTCAAATGAAACAAGAGGAGTGAAGACAGATTTGCACTCATTTAAGCCAAATTTACTCAGCAAAGAAGCAACATACTTTCTTTGGTGAATAAAGATACTTGAGTGAGTTTGAATGCTTCACATACCAAGAAACTGGTGAAAAAGGCCCAAATATGATATTCCATACTTAACCATCATATCTCATTTAAATTCTTCCAACATCTCATTACTGTTACCAATATATACTATGTCATCCACATAGATAGATACAATCAATATTTCTTCTTCTCCCTTTGTCTTGATATAGATAATTGCTTCACTTTGACTTTTCTCAAATCCACACTGTGCAAAGTAGGTGTCAATTTCTCCATACCAGGCTCTTGGTGCCTATTTCAATCCATAGTGTGCTTTGTCAAGTTTATACACCTCGTCTTTTCTTTCCTTGATCACAAAACCATCAGGTTGATCCACATAAACCTCCTCCTCAAAGAGACCATTTAGGAAAGCAGATTTAACATCAAGTTGCTAGAGTTTCCAACTCTTTTCGGTAGCCAAAGCAACAAGAGTTCTAATTGTGTCCAATCTAGTCACAGGTGCAAATGTTTAATTATAGTCTACTCTTGGTTTTCGATCATATCCCTTTTCAACAAGCCTTTCGTTGTTCTTTTACACAGATCCATCAAGATTAAGTTTGGTCTTGAAAACCCATTTAACTCCAATAATAGGCTTATATGTTGGTCTGTCCACTAACACCCAAGTTGCATTATTTTCAATCATTGATAGCTCATCTTTCATAGCTTTCATCCAAGATTCATCTTGAGCAGCATCTCATATTTTCTAGTTCCATAATGCACAGATTGCATTAAGTAAGCACATCATTTAGTTTCTCCATTTTAAAGGAGTGTGCTCAAAAGCTTGATTGTCTCTCACATTCCCACTTATGTTGTTGGATGATTCACTTGAAAGTTGGTGTGAAGAAGTATGAACAACATCATGACTACAAGGGATTTCCCTTTGTATAGCTGGTGACAAGCTACTTGAAGTAATAAACTCATCTTCCACAGTTCTGGTTCTTGGTGCATCAATAGTTTTCCACTCACAATCAGGCAATGACACATACTTCTCTGTGCCTTCTTCCTAGTTTCAAGCTAGCATTTTCATCTACTACAATATCTCTTGATAGAATTAACTTCTAAGAGATTGGATCAAAGATTTTATATCCTTTCTCACATGTTGCATATCCAATAAACACACATTTAGTACTCTTTGCTTTAAGCTTATGTTTTAACTTATATGGTATATGAACATAACATAGGAGCCAAATACCTTTAAGTGAGCAATACCTGGTTTTCTTCCACTATAGCCTTCAAAAGAAGTTATGTTATCTAGAGACTTGGTAGGGCATCGATTTAGGATGTAAACTACTATATGTTCAACTTCTGCCCATAAATAATATGGCATTCCTTTATCATGTAACATTGATTTGGCCATTTCAACCACTGTTCTATTCTTCCTCTCTGCCATTCCATTTTGTTGAGGAGTGTAGGCTAACGAAAGTTGTCTCTAGATTCCCTCAGTATCACAAAACTGCTTAAACTCAGTGGACAGAGAATTCCCCTCATCTGTCACTTTTCAAACATATCACTTTGAACCCACTTTGTAACTCAATCATAGCTTTGAATTTTCTGAAACAATTGAAAATATCACATTTATACAGAAGTATACTCAAGTCATTCTAGTAGAGTGATCAATGAGAAGCATGAAGTACTTGTTTCTAGTAATGGACTCATTCCTCATAGGACCACACAAGTCAACAAGAATCAATTCAAGTGGAGCATTAGTTCTCTAGGCTTGATCACTTGGAAAACTTTCTTTGTGTTGTTTACCAAATTGATAGCCTTCACATACTCCATCATACTCTTCCAAATGTGGTAGATCTTGAACCATGTCTTTATCTTTCAGTTATTTGAGTCCTTCAAAGTACAAGTGAAGTACAAGTGACCTAATCTTCTATGTCAGGTCTAAGTACAATGAGTAGTGCTTGCTTTCAGAACAACTTAAGCATTAGAGATAAAGGATAACTCATGTTCCTTTTCATTTTTACACTGATAATGAGACTGTCAAGTGAAAGGCTGTCAAAGACACTACACATCCTTCCTCCAAACACAAGATGGTACCCATGTTAATCTATTTGCCCAACACTCAGCAAGTTCTTTTTTAAACCAGGTAAATACATGACTCCTCTAACATATTTCATGCCTCCATTGGTCTCAATTACCAATGATCCCATTTATGCTACATTCACTAGCACACCAGTTGACATTTGAACTTTTATGCAACATTTGTTTTCACATCCACAAGAACATTACATTCCCTATCATGTGATTGCTGCAACCTGTCTATATACCAGTCCCCATCGACCTTTGGCTAAGTAACAACATTGTTTGCATAAAAGAGATTTCCAGTCACCTCCATTTGATTTGCACAATTTGATTTCTGGACAATTTTACCTGCAGTGTAGTATCTAGCCCAATGTCCAAACCTATCACTGTTGTGACATTTGGATTTACCAACATTCACCAAAGTGAAACTTTGAACATACTTTACACTGAGGTTTTACACTCTCTTGATCTATAGTTTGAGAAAGGTTCATATTTTGTGCAGGACTAGCAAATAACTTATGCTAAAAGCTGGGTTTTCAGTCCCATTTCTTAACTTTTTGGTTCCAATTTTTCTGTGGCTTGAAAGTAATAGATGGAGCATTACCTTTATTCTGCCTTTTTGGACTAATATAGGATGAGGCAAATGCCATCTCAGTTGCATCAGTGGAATGCGTATCAAACCTTTGTTCTTGACTTTTCAAAATGGCTACAACTTCTTGTAGTTCAACAGATTCTAGACACTTAGTGTTTTCTATCACTAGGCATATAGGATCACACCTTAGTGAGACTAATTAAGACCTTCTGCACTAATCTCTCATTTGAGAGAATCTCTCTAAATGTCTTCACTTGATTAAGCAATTCATTTAATCGAGTAAGATACCCAGGTAAAGACTCGTCATCATGCATTCTAGTATATTCAAATTCAGGTATGAGATTTTGAAGTTTCGCCGATCGTACCTGATCACCGCCATGGTATTCTCCATACAACAAATCCCAAGCCATTTTAATGAATCTGTGTTGGCAATTTGAGAGAAAATCTGATTAGAAACTGCGTTTTGAATGATGCCCAAAGCTTTCACATCCTTCATAAACATCGCAATGGTTAGCTCATCATCAACCTCTTCTTCGATACCTTCTACCTTCTTTTTCTTCTCCGAGTCAAGGAACGTAATCCCTTTCTCCACCAATTTTCATAGCCCATGTGACTTGAATATGGTTACCATTTTGATTCTCCAAAACTCATAGTTCTCACCGGAGAAGATCGGAGTCCTAACTTTTGAACTTCCAGATCCAGCCATTGTGAGCTCAGATGTATTTTCAAACCACAACTGAACTCCCGGCAAACTTCACCTAACCTTCAGCCAGCCCAGATGTAGCTCAGAAAACGTAACATCGGTGAAGCTTAAATTCACAGTTCACGCTTAGCTTAGATTGAGGCCATGTTAGTGTATTTGATATTTGTAAGTTTGATTGAGGAATTCACTACGAAAAATGAAGAAGAACATAAGGATCTTCACACAAGATTTTGGAATGCTTCAGCCTTTGCAAGTCACAGAGGAGAATTTCATATTTTTTTCTCTCTTGCACACAACTCGAGCACTACAACGGTTGGTTATGCAGCTGGAGCTCACACATTCATCAAAGTGATCTCAGCTATTCATTTTTCTGTAGTCTAGGATTCTAACACATGACAATCATAGCCTTACGTTGAGAGCCTTACACTTGTCATTCTTTGACAATAGTGAATACACAATTAAAAACACAAGGCTTTATTTCTCTAATGCTAATCTGCTCACAACTTACTATTCAACAGTGGTTTCACTTGTGTGGTTGTTGTACCTTCAATGACTTCTGCTTCCAATGGGAAGGGAAGCTCGAGAGTTGCCTCGCATTCACGGACTAGCCTCGTGAGAGTTTCTGTTGTAAAGAGAGGCTGGTGATCTAGTTGCGTGAAACGTAAACGCAACACTCCTCCAGTTCGTTTACCGTACTTCTTTAGAATTTTGACAAGCGCTATTTAGCCAGAAGACACAGCTGATTTTAGCAATAGATAACGCAGATATAGAACGAAGAAATTCACTGATGCTAACGGTTGTACAATACAGGTTAGATATGGAAGGTGAAAAGAAATAGCTGCTGTACCTCTAAAATTCCACCAGCTATGTTTTTCGAGAAGCACCATCTCCCCATGAATGGTGACAAAGTCCTTACGGATGTCCATCACTTCTTTCCTGAAGGTCTCTGAAGTAAAAACTCCACCACTGCTGCTCCTTTCCCCGATGCTCTCGATTCTTCCTTTCAGCTCCTGTCATTATTGCCGTTTGCAGATGAGAAAAGAGAAAAGAGAAACGATAGTTGCCTTCGCATTCCAAAAATCGCATTGCAACATTCATGCTGTGCAGATGACTCTGCATTGACCAGAAAATTGCTCCCATCATAAAGATTTTCCTACCAGACACTAAACTAATACACCAATAAACTCTACAATTTTCAACCAAACATAAGCAGATAACCAGGAAAAAGAAAAAGGGGTAATATTAAGCGAAACAAAAAACACATATACAGACTTCGATTTACACACTGTTCGTTCATCCACAATAGATATCTTAGTTCAGAGAAAAAAGTACTCGACTTTAATGATTAAAAGAGAAATTCAACTAGCTGAGACTCGACCTGTTCAAGACGAAATAGTTAAAACTTCCCTAGCTAGTTTTCCTTCATTATCGATGGCACCACTCTATCTCAACAAATCGCTCCAGCCACACACAATCCTTACACTCATATTGTTTCTCAATTGCCTAAAAACGCATACATATAACAGCGGCATGTCTCGTACCGCTGTAATTTCACTCCTAACCATCTTCAAACATTCACATGACCGCCCGAATTAACTAACAATTCACCGCCTAGCTTTAATTTAGGTGTCCCTCGGACATGAATATTCTCATATTTGTTTTAGCTAAAATTTGCAGATGCCATCCTCCTACTACTCGTGCCTATCAGTTATCTTGAGATCCTAAGGTCTCCTTTGGTGTCCATGATTGAATTGGATAACTCACTAGATTTAAAGTAGAAATGGATGCAAATTCCAAATTCCCCCGTCAAGGAAACTTCTCCCTCCCAATCCTACCATCAACCCGGACAAAATTTCCCTTTCTTTACTCAACATAAGCTAAATATGGTGAGTTATCTAATCCAATCCGTTAACAAAAAGAAAAAGATAGAATTTTTGTAGCATCCATAACGGGCATGCCAAATCCATCAACTACCCATCCAAATTAAAGCCCATACACACACACACACATGCAAATTCAAGAAAATAAGAAGAAAAAAAAGTCAACCATAAGAACCTGGAATCGTATAACGAACTCCTCCTTCTTATCAACATAGAAATCGTTTAACTTCTTTAGCTCCTCATTCAGAATCGGAACGAACAGTTCCCCCAAGGGATGGAACTCGCCACTTCCATCAGCAACGGCCAAATGTGCATTTGCCGGCAGAAACTCGAGGTGGCGAGGGAGAGAATCCACCGCGGCGATGGTTGCCACGGTGGCGGGCAAGTGCTTGAGGAGCTTCTTCAAGAGCTTGTAGCAGAGGAACTTGTCCCTCCACTCCGGGAGTGTCTCCTCAAGGTGGGTCCTCCTGAACTTCGCGAGTTTCATTGTTTTCAACAGACTCTGGGAGACAAAATCTCACAGGATTTTGCTGTTTGTGAATCAAATGATTCATAGTTTGACTTAATTTATATTACGAGAGAGGAATTTTTAATTTAGAGAATGTGAGAATATTTCTCAAGTGGTGGGAATATTTGAGGAAGGAAAGGTGGTGGGTGTGTTTTCTCAAGTGCATTTCTTGTTGCCGTGGATTCGGACTTTGCATCTTTTCCTGGTAAGTGTTGAATTGGCATTTTCTTCCGTCAGAATATTCTCCAAATTTTTAAGATTTATCTGCTAGATTGTTGTGTTGTTAGATTTTGTTTGGAGATTCCAATCAAACCATTTGTTTGCAGTGATTTTTTTAGGAAATCGTCTGACGCATATTCTCGTCCTCCAGAATCTGCATAGATTGTTTCAACATTCGATTTGATAAATCCGTCACCATTGACAACTTTGAATGAAGGCTCAAAAATGGTATGTGTTATCCCACGTCGGCCGTCTCCATGAGAAAATGAAGTTAAAATATCACAAGTTATTAGTCTCACTCCAACTAACACTGGGGTTTTTGTTATAAAACCTCACACGTACTGCATGTTAAGAGTTGTCCCACATGACAAGGTTTTCTATGTGCTTATATGATCTTGGACTACTCTCCATATTGCCAATTGGTTTTATAATGAAATCTCAATTTCATCATGGTATCAGAGCAAGTTGTCCTTGTGTGAAGCCAAACGGCCACACGCGCTCTACGTCATGCAGTTGTTGTCCACGTGTAGGCTTAAAAATCCACCACGCATGCAGGGGCGTGTTGAGAGTTGTCCCACATCAGTGAGGGACAAGGTTTGCTATGTGCTTATATGATCTTGAGCTACTCCACATATTGCCAATTGGTTTTATGGTTGAACCTCAATTTCAGCACTGCACAGGTGGTAATTGACCACAGGTTGTAATTGACAAGACAAAATCATAAGGGAAGTGGACCTTCGGCCTGTATTTGTGACAATTTGACACAATTCTCTAACTTATGATAGCTTTGGAAGTTTCCAACTCGTATCTCAAAATTCTAGCATGCTTCGATGCACCCTAGGTATCGGAATTTGCAGGCGTTAAATTTTGTGCCATGTCTTCCGTTAGCTGCAAATACCTTATATCTTTTCTTCAAGTTTCTTTTCAAGTCTTCATAGGTCTTCTTCTACCCATTTTGCCATGAGTCTCCATCTCCGAACCACCTTAATCGATTTTCTCTCATCTTATCTTCAATTGCTGCCACTTCTACTTTACCTCGGGTATCTCATTCTTAATCTTATCCTTTCACGTGTGTCTACACATCTTACCTCGAATATTCCTGGCTTTTCGTCCATAGAACAGCCTTGATTGCAATAGTTGCCTGCTTAGAGATCATTCGTCGTGGCATATGGAATTTCTTTCGGTATGTTCTACTCCTCCTCAGAAATTCTCCAAATCGAACAACTTGAACTGGTATCGACTACTAACCAGGGCTAGCCATGAGGGTACTCCAAGTAGGCGCCCGCCTAGGGCCTCCACTTCGGAAGGGCCCTCAAAAAAATTTTATATCCTGTAATTAACATATAAATACAAAAAAAAGTAGAAAATATCATAAGTCATTTGTTAGTGCAATGGAAATGTTGGCTACATTTTTCTTTGGGTGTTGAGTTCAAAACACGAAGCTGCCTCTTTTAGTCACTAGATTTTTCTTGTTTTTCAAATTTACTACCAATCCATCTGTCAACTCCCAATCCATCTGTCCAAATGCATATAAAGTTATAAAACTCAAGTCTCTTTGCAATCTTTTTTCTTTCAACTTCTCATTCTCTCCATTTCTATCGAATGTTTGAACTAACTTTCCATTCTCTCAATTTCTATTGAATGTTTAAACAAACTATCATATGGTCTTAAAGATTGTACTTTAAGGTAATAAAAACTTTGAATTATATATTTTTCTTTTCAATAACTTTTTATTCAATGGATTATTTTAATATTCAATTCGTTGGTGTGATGTTGATTTTAGAAGGGAAAAAAATACACAAGAGAAACAATTGGCGTTGAATTTATTATACTCGTCAATCAAGTTTATTATTATTTACTCTCTTGATCATCAAGTTTTATTCTTCTGCACTCTTAATCTTAAACTCTTGACTGCAAACATTTAGTACATTTGTGTCTAAAAACCTGAATTGTGTAATGTTTAAATAATTTTTGTGTATTTATCTTGTTTTGATATTAATTTTTAATGATATTTGATGTGAAAATAGAACTTTTTATGTATTTAGCAATTTTTTTTTAATACAAATCAATATACAAATAACCGGAGATCAGAGAATTTTAGGGCCCCACTTCGAAGGCTCACCTAGGACCTCCAAATTCTCAGGGCCGGCCCTGCTGCTAACCATTCAATGAACAATGTCGGAACGTATCGCGTGTTCAAGTCTTCACCCCTACCCTTCAACTGTGACCGTGATTACACCAGGAGCAGCTGAACATGTCTCATCACATATTAGTTTCAAAGTTGTGATTGTTCTCTTCATTTTTGTTTAGAAGAGTGAACAAAAAGGAAAGTGAACATACCTTATCTTGCTTCGTTTTTGTTTCCAACTTTTTTCCCATACCAGCGATATTCTATTTTACACTAATCTAAACTGCAAAAAAGGATTCAGGTGCATAACGATAACACATCCCGCTCTAACCAACGTGGCTACGTCCATGTCTTGAAGCAGAGTTTTTGCAAGCTCAGCACCCAACTTGAACCCCAATTCAATCGCTGCAGTTAATTTGGGGCCCAAAAAATCTGTGGACTGGTATCCAAAAATATATAAAAATGGAGGAGGCCACCAAGTGGTCCGCAGCCTTTAATCTGTCTTCCAAAAAAGAACATCAATAAATTTGGAAAGGACCCAACAAAGAAGTGCAAATTTTGAATGGCTAGGGACTTTGATTTTCTTTTCAAATTTGTCTCCTTGGCAATTGGGTTCCAGTGGCATAAATATTTTCTTGGTCACCAGATAACCAAATTTTAATCAAACAGTTGAATTGATATTACGGGATGCGTCGCAAATTTTGATCAAACTTAATGCTAGGTGATAAGGCATCCTTTAGTCACCTGATAACTATGAAGACATTCTTTAGTCAATTGATAACTATGAGGGACGAGACTTCTTTAATAGGAGAGATTTTTTAATATGTCAAAAACACGGCCTAGTTACGCTAAATATTATAGTATAAAGAAAACTAATGAAAAGTAAAAAAAAAAAAAAATTAGTTTTAATCAAAAATGACAAACGAAGGTGTAGTGAATAGTACTAAGGAAAGATAAAAATGTGATTTTTTGTTAAAAGTAAATAGTACCGAGAATGTTTCGTTAAAACTTTCTATAATATAAGTGTTTGGATACTTGAAAAAAAAATTTCAACTAATATTATAACACTTGGTATGCAGATCGTGTGACACTGAAAAATTTCTCGTATTGTGGTTGGAGTTATAGGCTATTAAAAAAAAGTTGTCATTTTTACTGTGCTATGCTACAAAACGGCAATAATAAATAAAAATAATCTACGCACTTCTTTTCTTCTTATGTATAATAAGGTGTGCCAAAGTCGCTAGGCATAGTTTTCGAAAAAAAAAAAAAAACTGCTACGCATACACCAAAAAGGAAGATAACAAAGAAGAGCAGAATTTAGTACAACATTACAAATTTCAAGCAAATGCTATTTGGAAAACTACGCACGGAGGACGTACAGCAGAAACCGACAGGATAAGCGCTGCTATAACTGGTCATCCCTCCTCTTCGCTTTGCCAGCTCGCTACAGAGTTTGAAGTAGAGTTTTCAGTGACAGCACCAGTGCTCTCCTCATCCTGGCTTCTAAAGTGATTTGAAAGCAAGCATGGACCGGAAGTGGAGCTTGGTTTTTGAAGGCCTTGAATGGCCTTCATTGCAGCAACGGTTCCACGATATATATCCATGTTTGCCTCCATGTTTGAAGGTGTCTCACATGCAATATTTGCCGAATGATTCGATTGTGGGTTTGAATGACTTGTGTCTGGGGTGGTTTCATCTTGTGTGGTTGGTGTACCTTGAATGACTTCTGCTTCCAGTGGGAAGAGAAGCTCGAGATTTGCCTCGCATTCACGGACTAGCCCCGTCAGAAGTTCTGTTGTAAAGAAAGGCTGGTGAGCTAGTTGCGTTTGCGTGAAACGTAAACGCAATACTCCTCCAGTTCGTTTATCGTACTTCTTTAGAATTTTGACAACCCCTGTTGAGACAGAAGACACAGCTGATTTTAGCAATAGATAACGCAGATATAGAATGAAGAAATTCACTGATGCTAACAGTTGTACAATACAGGTTAAACATGGAAGGAAGGTGAAAAGTAGCTGCTGTACCCGCAAAATTCAACGAGCTATAATTTTTGAGAAGCACCATCTCCCCGTGAATGGTGACAAAGTCCTTACGGATGTCCATCACTTCTTTGCTGAACTCGGTCTCTGATGTAAAAACTCCACCCCGGCTGCTCCGTTCCCTGACGATCTCGATTCTTCCTTTCAGCTCCTGTCATTATATGTTGCCGTTTGCAGATGAGAAAAGAGAAACGATAGTTGGTACTTGAAGCCTGCTCATTCAAAATATCACATTGCAACATTCGTGCTGTGCAGATGACTCTGCACCGACCAGAACATTGCTCCCATCATAATGATTTTCCTACCAGACACTTAACTAGTACACCAAAAAACTCTACAATTTTCAACCAACATAAGCAGCGAACCAGGAAAGAAAAAAAAAGTGAAACAAGCACCAAAAAATACAGACTTCGATTTACACATTGTTCGTTGATCCATGATAGATATCTTAGTACTCGACTTTAATGATCAAAAGAAAAATTCAACTAGTTGAGACTCGAAACTTGACCTGGTCATGACGAAATGGTTAAAACTTCCTTTGTTTTCCTGCATTATCTATACCTTTTCACAAAATATTCAAAAATCCTTAGCCTAAAAACGAATACAGATAACAATGGCATGTCTCGTATCGCTGTAATTTCACTCATAACCATCTTCACATTCACAAGACCGCCCGAATTAACTAACAGTTCAACTCCTAACTTCAATAGTTTCACTTTCCGGTGTCCCTCGGACATGAATGTCTCATTTTTGTTTTAGCTAAAATGCACTTGTTTGCAGATGCCATCCTTCTCCTCCTACTTGTACCTATCAGTCATCTTAAGATCCTAAGCTCTCATTTGGTGTCTAAGATTAAATTGGATAACTCACTAAATGGATGCATATTCCGAATTCCCGTCATAAGAGAAACTTCTCCCTCCGAATCCTACCTTCAACTCGGACAAAATTTCCATTTCTTTATTTGACATACTAAATGCATAAATATAGTGAGTTATCCAATCCAATCCAATCCGTTAACAAAAAGCGAAAGATTGAATTTTTGTAGCATCCATAACATGAAGGCCAAATCTATGGACCACCCAACAAAATTAAAGCGCATATATATGTATATACACATGCAAATTCAAGAAAATAAAGGTCAACCATAAGAACCTGGAATCGTATAACGAAATCCTCCTCCTTATCCATATAGAAATCGTTTAACTTATACAGCTCCTTATTCAAAATCGCAACGAACCAATATTGGAGTCCCGCTAAAGGATGGAACCCGCCACCTTCATCAGCAGCGGCCGGATGCACATATGCCGGCTGAAACTCGAGGTGGCGATGGAGGGAATCCACCGTGGCAATAACGGCCGCGGTGGTGAGGAAGCCCTTGAGGAGCTTCTTCAAGAGCTTGTAGCAAAGGAACTTGTCCCTCCACTCCGGGAGTGTCTCTTCCAGGTGGGTCCTGAACTCCTTCCCGAATTTCATCGCTTTTCAACAAACACTGGTGGATTAAATTCTCACAGGATTTGCTGTTTCTGAATCAAATGATTCATAATTTGACTTAATTTATATTAAGAGAGAGCAATTTTTAATATAGATAATCTGAGAATATTTCTCCAAGTGGTAGGAATATTTTAGGAATATTTGGAAAGTGAGAAGGAAAGGTGGTGGGAAGTTTTCTAAGTGCATTTCTTGTTGATATGGATTTGGATTGTTCTTTCTTTTCCTAGTATTTGGGTTGGCATTTTCTTCGTATCAGAATATTCTCCATGTGTTTTAATCTGATTGTTTTTTATGTTAGATTTTGTTTGGAAAATCCAATCAAAATTTTGCACTGAATTTTGATACTCCTCTGCCGCTTATTCTTATCCTCCACAATCTGCAAAGAATGTTTCAACGTTCAATTTGATAAATCCGTCACCATGACAACTTTGAATGAAGGCTCCAACCAACACGAGGTCTTTTGTTATAAAATTACACACATGTCGTACTATGCAGTGGTAATTGACAAGGCAATATCGATGTTTATAAAAGTGGGCATTTGGCCCGTCTCTCTGATAATTTAACACAATTCTCTAACTTATGACAACTTTGAGAGTTTCCAAATCGTATCTCGAAAATTCTAACATGCTTCGATGCACCTTAGGTATCGGAATTTGCAGCCGTTAAATTTTGTGTCGTGCCTTCTATTAGCTTCAAGTATTCTATATATCTTTTCTTCAAGTCTCTTTCCAAGTCTTCCTAGATCTTTTCCTACCTCATTTGCCACGAGTCTCCATCTCCAAACCACCTTAACCGTTTTTCTCTCATCTTATCTTCAATTGCTAACACTTTTAGTTTCCTCAGATATCCTCCCTCTTAACATGTGCCCACACATCCAACGAAACATTCTTATCTTCGCTGCACTCAATTTTTACACGTGGTGTGACCGCCCAACATTATGTGCCCTAAAATAAGTGCCATCCTTGACTCTTGCGTATATCTTGTTTACTCGTGTCGCTAGGGTCACAATACAAAATCAACCATGGTTTATAACTTCACATTCGTCGAAAAACATTTCGAACAATTCTAAAATTGTCATTCAACTTCAAATCATCCAAACACGAAAAAACAAAGCTAGCATAGTCATATTGGAATGAAAAGGTATTGGGAAAAGGTAGTTGCAAAAGAAAACCAGACAAAGCTTAGGGTCCGGATGGAGTCGACAACGACCCAACGACTGGATCCGAACAGAGCATTTGGTGATCAAAATCAATTCAAGCACCAACGACAATGGAAAAGAGAAATAAAACAGAAAACCGCATATTACTATTAGGCGGGCCACGCTCTATATGGTCTCCAGGGCCTGCAGTATGTCAGCCTTGAGATCTTCAAAGTCTTCGACTCCGAAGCTGAAACGGACCAAGTTATCCTTGATCCCGTACTTGATCCTATCTGACTGGCTGAGATCCCTGTTTCAAGAGCATCAAAACACCGCAATCAGAAGAAATCATTGGCTTTTAACCGTGGCTACAGCCCGCCTATATTAATCAAGCAATATCAATGTATAAAGGACCAAACAGTGCTCAACTAAACATCCATTACCGTAAACTTCAACAGTTCAACTTAAATAATTTCGGCTACGTTAGTTGGTTAAGCTTCGCATAACATGCTTTAAATGTTGCTACACGAATAGAACATGTAGACATCTATACAGGCTACATCATGTTTCCATAGTAACAATTTTTCTTTTACCAGAAACATATTTTTAACCAATTAATACACTTCCATGTAGCACCTGATATTTGGTTACGAAATTGACTTTCCGACTAAAACCCCGAAACTAGGGATCTACACACATTACCTGGATTGACTCGATATGGTGATATGTCAAGATCACAGATCTACCCAATTTATCAGACTCAACCACATAGCATAACAACGTCAAATTTATTCAGCCACCATAAGATAAGGAATTAGAAGATAAAGGATTAGAGGGAATACCAGTAAGACATTATGGCTGGCTGATCCACAATGCTCTCACAGCCACCAAAGGATGGGGCAATATATGGGATTTTCAGTGCATCCACAAAATTAATTGTTCTCGTCAAGTCTCCATCAATCTGCATAATCAAGGAATATTATTAACCAAATGTACATAATAACAGCAAACCAACAAGGGACAGCGCCGAGAATGTTCACCTCAAAACTGACAACACCACCGAAACCAGTCATCTGCCTCTTGGCAAGCTGATGTTCAGGATGACTAGGCAAGCCAGGATAATAGACATGCGCCACCTGCCAATAACATTTTCAATAACATTAGTTTTCAAATAGAAAGTGATGAATGCCAACATAAAATTTTGTACTATAATCTTTCCAACAATAATGACACACCAGTGGCCTAATTAGTTAGCCTCCCATTATTTAATGCTACTTAAGCTTACAAAACACATACCTTAGGATGCGCCTCTAAAATTTTGGCCATCCTCAATGCTGTTGAATTCTGTTGCTGTACACGAAGATGCAAGGTCTTCATGCCTCGAATGATCAGGTATGCAGCATTCTGTTGATGAAGAAAAAAAACAAATATCATTATCATGTAAGCTTAAAATTCATGTCAGACTTAAATCATTAAAAGTAATAAGTGGGATTGGAATCATTTGTTCTACATTCTTCATGGGCGTACAAATTAACATCACCAATCTACTCAAAATGACAGTCGACAATAATAAGAGACGAGAAACACATATAACCCACAAACATGACTCACCGGGTTGAGAGCACCACCCAAAATGTGATGCAAAATACGAATTTCTGAAACCAATTTCATAGAACCACTAATGCAACCAGCAAGGACCTGAAATAAGATATTGATACTTGCTTAGTATTTACAATAATTGACAACCTGAGTATTCACACTCCTTCATATGATTAGGTTCGACATGTGCTGACTTACATCATTGTGGCCACCGATATATTTCGTTGCAGAATGCACAACAAGATCTGCCCCAAGGGCAAGGGCTTTCTGGTTGAGTGGTGTGGCAAAAGTGCCATCTATACAGACCAACGTCCCTTTTTTGTGGCAAAGCTCTGAAACCAGCTTAATGTCAACACACCTGAGGAATGGATTAGTAGGAGACTCTGTGAAGAAAAGAGACACCTGCACCAAAGTAAATTCCACAAACAATCAGGGTCAATTATTTGTTGAGTTATAGTGAACTTAAAAAAAGCAAGCTAAAGACTTTTTTCTTACTGACTTTGTGCTCTTCCAATGCAGTTTCCAGGGCTCCCACGTCAGCAGGGTCAATGATTGTGGCCTGCATAGAGAGTGATAAATATAAGTATAACACTATCAAAGCCTCACCTGAACTTTGAAAAGTAACACCTATATCCTGTTACTATAGATTTCGAATAACAAATCATTCCAAAAAATTGAGAACAGGATAATTTACCGTGATCCCCATTTTTGGAAGAATGGTCTCAATGAAAATTCTAGTCTTCCTATAGCAGTCCGTGGTGGTCACAATATGCCCACCAGCTGGAACCAATGCCATCAACATGACAGTGCTAGCACACATTCCAGATGCCAATATCATTGTCGATTCCGCTCCCTCAAGTGCACTGTATCATCACCACAACAACATGGCCTCAATAAGCATTCAACGTATAGATTCCAACACAAAAGGCAGGCTTTAAATACAAAAGAGAACGAAAGAAAATGCAAACCTGATCTTCTCCTCGACAACCACTGTCGTTGGATTTCCATACCGCCCGTATTCAAAGCTTGTTGCGCGTTTCTCCTGCAACAAGGTAAAAGGACAATAAGTCAAAACCATCACAGAACATCAATCACCACACCAGCAACCCAATACATAAAACAAAATTCTTTTTGGTCTTATCTCTTAAAGTTTCAAACTTTTGCAGCTATTACAGAAAAGGTTACACCCAAAATATGCACAAAATCGTAAGAAAGTTAAAACTTAGATATAATATATGTGTGTGTATA
The DNA here is from genome assembly GCF_019419815.1 of Pyrus x bretschneideri. NCBI lineage: Eukaryota > Viridiplantae > Streptophyta > Magnoliopsida > Rosales > Rosaceae > Pyrus > Pyrus x bretschneideri. The sequence continues at coordinate 3,072,578 of NW_025999424.1, read as the reverse complement.
TGTATATATGCGTATATATATGAAATGCATGATTGCATACCTTGAAATCAATGAGGTCAGCCGTTTTCTTAAAGAAGTAGGCAGAAGTATTAACCACTGGGGTTGTAATTGCATCAGTTACTATGCCGCGTCCCAATCTTTCACCTTCACAAATCCAAAACAAAAAAAACCCCAATTTTTACTCACACGCTAATCACCACATAATTATCAAGATATGAGCTTCTTAATTGGAACAATAAGCCAATAGTCCAAGCAAATTATAATTAAAAAAAAAACCCACAAATTGTAATTAAGTTACCAGCATGAATCGCGAGGCTCCCATCGGAGCTCAAGAACGAGGCCTCCTTCAAATCAGGCACGGCCTCCCCCAACTGTACACCATTTCCAAACACCGCCACCTCGTCACCGCCCGAAATCTGGGCCGGATCGACGGGAATGGCGGAAGTGGCGGCGGCATCGACGGCAGTAGCCGACGGCGCCGCCGGCACGCCAGAGTTGGGGGTGTTGTTCGACCAAGAGGCGGCGACGATCTGCGCGACGCCGATGTTGCTGCAGTTCCTCCGGGCCTTGGTGCTGAGCTGGCGGACGAAGTTGGGGGGAAATCTGAGGATGGGAGAGGAGAGCCTGTAAACCGACGCTGTGGGGTCGACCCGACCCGAAAGCCTGGGGCGGGCGCCGGGTTGGGAGGAAGCGAAAACCCTAGGAGGATACGTGCAGACGGCCATGAGTGAGTGATGGATCGAGCTTCTGGGAGGATTTGGGATTTGCCAGGAAACGAGGTTGCGAAGAAATGGAGGAGAGTGAGTAATGTGTTGACCGCTTTAATACGCGCCTTTTCTTTTCTGGGAGAATTTTTTGGTTTTATTTACCGACTTGGTCCAGTTGGGTTGATGCCGACGTGGAATCCGACTAGCAACACGTATCTCTACCAACTATCTTAGTATAAATAAACCTCCTTATTTTTTTGAAAGATATATTTTACATTGTTCGATGTACTACATTATTTCATTTTATGGAAGAAAATTTGTGATATTTTTACATTATAGTTGAAGTTATTAAGAGTATTTATTTTTGCATATAAGATACTAAGTTTGATTATTTGTCCCCAAAATCACTAACATATTATTAGCCACACAATTTAATAACGACTAGTGCTCTTCACACACTTATTTTTACTTTTTACGCACCCTTCTTAATTTTCTGTCGTCGGATCGAATGGAATAAAGAAGATCTATGGCCAAAAATTAACAAATGTGTGTGAGAGGTAAAAAAAAGTGTAAATAGCAATATCATTTAGCAACACTCTGCAGGAGAAATGCTAAGGAAACATTCCTAAAATCTAACTTTTCATAAACTCTGTGTCACTCACATTTTAAAAAATTTCGTGCTAATATTATAAACTACTATGTCAAAATATAAAGTAACAGAAAATCCATAGAGAGGTCGTAAATAAGTGAAGATAATATTAGATATTAGGTGCAAATATGTCGCATAAAATTTTTCCATATTGCAAGTAACAAGTAACAAAACCAACAAGAAAATCAATCGAGGGTTGAAATTGTCAAATATGTCTGCTCCCATTCAACCATTCCATGCATTCATGGGAAATATAATTTACAAGTAGAAAATTGGCAACGTCTCTCCATCAGACGCAGCTATGACTTATGATCCCATTTGATGTTTTAATTAAAAATGTTCGATAGCTGTTCAAACCAACTGTCCCAACTGAACCTCTGGAGTCTTTCTTTATAACAATTCTCTTCTTCATTGTCTGTTCGATGACGGTATAATCATTTAAATACATGTGTGTAACTTTTGATCACGATTTTTGCTAACGGCACAATTGTTTAAATATGTGTATGTGGTTCTTATTCGTTGATTCTGCTAGTGATCAAAGAAAAAAAAAAGTAATTAATTTTACCAGCAGCTCAATCATTCACATACTTGTGGGCAACTCTCAGTCGTTCATGTACATACCAACTCTTCTATATCAATGGTGAAACTTGAGAGCCGCCTGGGCACATGGGTGTCTATCGATCCTAATAGAAAGATGTTATCAAATCCTAGCTGGTATTCGTTCAACTTGAACACTAGACACCCTAAACATGCTGGGTAGCAAATGGGGCCAGAAAGAATCCAAACAAGAAAAGGTGGTGGAAAGCAACATTAAGAGCCACACAATCACGTATTCTGTGTGTGACTAGATTTTTTGGTCTTTGTTTGTCCCATATATATTCTATAGATGTTTTTGTTAGAAGATACAACTATGAGAGAAAGATTCACCATAAAAAAGGTAGATGAAGACTTGTAACGAAACTTTAAGAAAAGATATTAAGATTATTAATTTTATTGCATATTGATTGTCAAGGTTCTACTATAATATATGGAAGAAAATTTGTGATATTTTTACATTATAGTTGAAGTTATTAAGAGCATTTACTTTTGCATATGAGATTCTAAGTTTGATTATTTGTCTCCAGTACAATCACTAATATATTATTAGCCACACAATTTAGTAACGACTAGTGCTCTTCACAAACTCATTTTTACTTTTCAAGCACCCTTCTCAATTCTCAATCGTCAGATCGAATGGACTGAAGAAGATCTATGACAAAAAATTAACAAATGTGTATGAGAGGTAAAAAGTGTAAATAGCACTATCCTTTAGCAACACTCTACAGGAAAAATGCTTATAAGACTTTCTCAAAGTCAGACTTTTCATAGACTCTGTGTCGCTCATATTTTAACGTTACTTTTTGTGCCAATATTATAAAATATTATGTCAAAATATAAAATGTCAAACAATCCATATAAAGGTCGTAGATAAGTGAAAGATAATATTAGATATTAGTGCAAATATGTCGCATAAAAATTTTCCATATTGCAAGTAACAAGTAACAAAACCAACAAGAAAATCAATCGAGGGTTGAAATTGTCAAAATATGTCCCCATTCCATGCATTCATGGGAAATATAATTTACAAGTAGAAAATTGGCAACGTCTCTCCATCGGACGCCGGACGCTATGACTTATGATCCCATTTGATCTTTTAATTAAAAATGTTGGATAGCTGTTCAAATCAACTGTCCCAACTGAACCTCTCGAGTCTTTGTTTATAACAATTCTCTTCTTCATTGTATGTTCGATGAAGGTATAATCGTTTAAATACGTGTGTATGATTTTTGGTCACGGTTTTTGCTAACGGCATAATCGTTTAAATATGTGTGTGTGGCTCTTATTCATTGATTCTATTATTGATAAATAAAAAATAAATAAAAAAAGTAATTAATTTTATCAGCAGCGCAATCATTCATATACTTGTGTGCAACTCTTAGTCGTTCATGTACATACGAACTCTTCTATATCAATGGTGAAACTTGAGAGCCGCCTGGTCACATGGGTGCCTATCGATCCTAATAGAAAGATGTTATCAAATCCTACCTGGTGTCGTTCAACTTTAACACTTGACACCCTAAACATGCTGGGTAGCAAATGGGGCTAGAAACAATCCAAACAAGAAAAAACCACACAAAAGGTAGTGGAGAGCAACAGTAAGAGCCACACAAACACGTATTCTGTGTGTGACTAGTTTTTTTGGCCTTTGGTTTGTCACATATATTCTATACATGTTTTGGTTAGAAAATACTACTATGAGACAGAGATTCACTGTAAAAGAGGTAGAGGAAGGCTTGGTTTGGTATTGATGTGCTTTGAAAAACAATTACTTATGCTGTGCTGTGAGAATAAGCAGCTGTGAAATAAAGCAGTAGAGTGTTTGGTAAACTTTTTTGTAAAAGTGCTTTTGGAAAAAAAAAAAAAAAAAAAGTAGTATGATAGTGTTTGGTAAACTTTTATGTAAAACAACTCTGACTATGTGAAATGACAAAAAAGAGTATAATACTATATTATTATTATGATATTTTATTTAATATTACTATTTTTATGTGAGGATTTTGTGTGGTCGTGGGGCCTACACCCCATTTCCCTTATCTCCGTGTCTTCCTTTCCCTCTACATTGCAGAACTATCTTGAAAACTCTCAGCTCTCTCTCTCTGCACTTTCCCTTATCCCCGTGTCTTCCTTGCCCTTTTCGTTTCCTCTGCTGCTTCTCTATCATATTCTTTTCTTCGTTCCCCAAAACCAAGCTTATCCATGGGACCCCAAGGAAGATCAGGAAGAAGAAAACCCAGAAACCCAATTCCAGTCCTCCCTCACTTTGTTCCCCGCAACCTAGAAACCCGATTCCACTCCTCCCTCACTCAGCTCCCCGCAACCCAGAAACCGGATTCCACTCCTCCTTCACTCGCCGTAAGGTTGTAGGAAAGACCTCCCCACCGCAATCTTCCTCTGCGAATTCATGGTTTCTCAGAACACACAATCTTCCTCTGCTAATTCTGATTTAGTTTCACGCACATTTGAGTATAACAACTTTGGTTAATTTGTGATGATAACAGTCTAAGGCTCTCCTCTTGGCGACCCTTGTGCGTCTCTGGTAGTGACGATTCAGATTTTCACGAGGAGGGACGAGGTAGATTCACAGTGGGGGCGACACAAATCTTCAAAGATCTTTGGTAAAGATGAAGCTAGGAGGAGCAGAAAGGGGATGATAGAGATGAATGAAGGGTAGGATTGCCAGAAACTTTCATTAAAGGGTACTGTTCACCTGTGTTTTAGAGGTTTGCGCAGAAGCTGAAAAGCCAACTTTTCAAAGCTGCCTTTTGCTGCTTCTATTTTTTAGTTTTTTTTTTCACCCAAAACTGTGAAAAAAAAGTTGAAATTGGAAGTTTGCCAAACACAAAAATGCCCCCAACTTTTTTTAAAATCACCTCAACCCCAAACCATACCAAATACTTGTAAAGAGACTTTAAGAAAAAATATAGTGTACTTGAAGCTAACGGAAGACTTAACGCAAAACCGAGCGCAACAGTGTTCTAAGATTTATATAGTTGACCTTAATTAATAGAATAAGACTTTGTTGTTGTTGTTGTATTCTATATTAACCCTTCTATTGTTTGTGCTATTGACAAGAAGAACTTGGGACCTAATTTAAACTTACTCCTAAAGAAAATGAAATCAATAAGGTACGGTTGTGACACCAAATTATTGTCAAAATATATTTGTATCTACTATGTTGTATTTTTGTAAAGAATATATCTGATCGTTAGAGAAATATAACCGTACATAGTTTATCTTTATACTTTTTCCATTTTTACACCAGCACTTAATAAAAAGAAAAGAAGGTTCAACATGAAACTCGAGTGCAAAGATAAACGTTCTTGATCTCTGAAGCTACGAGCCTAAAACCTTGCTTAAACCATTTTTGCAACTGAAGTACACTCATATGGGTAGACAAAGGAATCTTATCTTGTAGCCAACTCTGGATGGTCGGTTTGTCTCTTATTTTTTTTCTTTCTAAAAAGGGATCAACTCGTGATTTTGTTCACGGCAATCTGCCTTTTTGGAGAGTTGTGAAGACTCATAGAGGCATTTCGGCCTTTCATAACCATCATTGTGCATTTCACACAGCGCTAGAAATCTAACCCAGAACATACCGTGTGAAATACGAGTTTGAAATTCATCTCTAACTACCATATCACCCCATGGTGGTTCGGGAATGATGATCCTCTCCGGATCCTCTTTGTAAGGATCATGGGGATTCTCAAATCGTGTCTGTTCATCGTACATCGTGCGGTCATAAATTATTTTAAATATTTTTGTTTAAAATTAAATATGAATAGTATCTGATAAAAAATAACCGCACGATATAAGATGAACAGACACGATTTAAAGATGTCCGAGATCCTCACAAAGAGGATCAAGAGAGAATCCTCATTCATGGTTCGGTTTGTCTCTTCCATAGCTAGACCGTATAGAGCTTATTACTTTTGTTGGAAGGTCTCACAGTTTCCAAGGCATACGAATACTAAATTAGTAGAAGAGAGCAATCATTAGATATGAATATTAAAAAAAATGAAAATATGACCAAAATGATGCCTTAAAATTCACAATAATATATGTCTGCACGCTGCATGCATGCATTATCGTCTACATGCTCATTTAATATATATAAAATTAATTAAGCAAATCAATTGTTATAATGGTGGAGCAGATGCAGACAAGATTAGTCATTTAAGAGTGTACTTACTCTTTTGTACTTAAGTTTGAATTTTTATTTTCGTAGATTAAAATCTTTACTGTTCTTACAATTTTTCTCTGGTATCTACAAGCATTGAGTGTCAACATTTTCTAAGTTGTTGGATCAAACCTAATGGCTATCGCTCACCAGTTTTGATGCGTTGAATCGATCGAATACAAAGATCATTGTGCAACGACACTCAGGGCTTGTAGGCAACAAAGAAAATCGCCCTCCTTAACCCTCAAATATCATGCTGCTTGAGCTAAGACTGTTAAGACTGATGAAGCCCTCGAATAATCGATCAGGTGAGAAGAAAAATATTTTTGGAGACTGAAGATAGAGACCGAGAAAACTCAAGAGAGTGCATTGCACTCGCAACATAGAAGTTATTTCCTGACATGAACAAAGAAATGTAAAATTACGTGAAGAGATAGAGAAAAGTCGAGAGAGGCACAACCGTGAGTTCGTGACAGAAACTTATCTCCTCAAGTCAAAATGGGCTGCATTACCAATTCAAATTAAAGCCCATTTCTTAGCCCAAAACCATGAGTTACCCACTTAGCAAAAGGCCCAATTCTCTACTGAATTAGCATGAGCAAGAAACCCAATAACATAAGAGAGCCCACCATTAACTGTTGGCCCTCGACGAAATTCAATACTAACCGTACGATTACGCGGCTTCTACCTCTAGCCGTTGGATAAAGCGGCTTTTCCAGCCAACGCCCTAATTTCAGAAACCTGTATAAATAACCCAACGGTCCTCTCCCCTCTCAGTCCTCTGCTGTGTTGGCGGCTCAAATTAGGGTTTGGGACTACTTCCCAAATTCAGATTGCAAAGGTATCGTATTATCAATCTATAAAGTTTCAATCTTTGTTGAATTTACAGAATTATTGTTTGGTTTGAATTTGTTTGTGGCCCCAAAATTTTAATTTGAAGCAAAAATTCCAAATTTCTTAATCATATTGCATTTCTAGCCCGAATTTGTGGTTCAAATGTCAATCAAATGAATGAATGCTGCTGTTGTTTTAATTTTTAAAGAAGATTTTCAATTTATGGATCAGAAAATTGAAAGTTGATTTGGTTGGTTGTTTCTGTTGGTTCCCCAATCCAGTTTAACTCAATGGTAAATTGTTATTAGGTTTGATTGCTGCACTATTACCTAGGCTCCATGACCATATGGAATTATTGGGTGCCTAATTTCAATGTGCAAAAATCGACGTTGGGAGCCGCTTTGCAGCTTAAATTTCGAGTGTTCTGCTGCCAGTAAAAACCCATACATTGTTCAATAAATCTTGTTTATGAATGAATATTCAATCCCTTTACTAGAGAAGAAGATCGCACGCTCGGAGCTCGGTCATAGAGCAATGGCCTAGATGTAGTTGCCACTAGCAATCTAAGTCAGCGGTTTGTAGTTCGTCGTGTCAGTCTTGTGAACTAGCATTAGTTTTGATATTGCACTAGAGCAAGGCTCCGTGACCATCAAATTATTGGTTGCCTAGTCTCAGGTGCAAAAATAGACTTTGGGATTCACTTTGCAGCTTAAGCGTGTAATGTTTCTGCTGCCATAAATGCCCACACATTGATAATTCAGAGTTATGAAATCCGTTAAGCTCACTAGAACACTAGAAATGTTCATGTTTCGATTTAGTTGCCACTCGCAATCTAAGTTAGTACTCAGTAGCTGGTATTTTGTAGTAGTTTCTCAATGGTGCCAACTTGCGTTATGTTTGATTGTTGCTCTATTACCTAGGCACCATGACCATCAGAATTTTTGGTTGCCTAATTTGAATGAGCAAAGATAGACTTTTGGGATCCGCTTTGCTGCTTAAACTTTTAATGTTTCTGTTGCCAGTAATGCCCTCACATGCTTAAGTAATATTTGTGCTTCGTTAGGCTCTGCAATCACGTTGAGAATAGGTTAAGATGAAGGAAAAGAGACGATCATAGTCCCATTTTGTTGTTTGAATGTCGAACTTATATTTTGGAATGAAAACAATGAATCCTCCCCGAAAGTTAAATAAGTTAATCTACAAAACTGAGTTTTCAACTCTGACCCAGATTTTGTTCCCAAGAAGCCTTTGTTTATAAGGTTTCTGCAGTGCATGCATCTGATCTTGTTTCTTGGTATTAATATCGGTTTGTCTACGCAGGTTTCTTATGAAGACTGTAGGGCGCTGAATTCAGGAATCTGATCACCTCATTCTCATTGTGAAGAAACCAAATTGTTGACAGGAAGTGTGCTTGAGATGTGGATAGCTGCAGTGTCACTTATTACAGTTCTTACCCTGTGTATTTAGAATTAAGCTATTACTTGCAGCTACGTTGTTGGACTCGATTGTTTGTGATGAATAAGAAACGGAATTGTTTTATCTTAAACTTGTCAATATCGTCTCTCCCTCTCTAGCTTTGTATTTTCTTTCTCTTCTTTGTTAGTTTTAATTTTGCAAGGAATGCAATACTGGCACTGGCTGGAAAGTTTGGGCTGTTGGGCAACCCTTTGCGGCATTACCCTAAACCCCTCTATTGTTTCATCACCTCACTACTTCATCGCTGCATTCCTGCAACTTTTGTCTCCCATCTTACCGATGGGTATTGACAGAAGAAGAGTATTTAGAAAACTGAGATGAGTCTTGACAGAGGAAGAGTACTTGGAAAATGATGGGGTGTGCTATCCACACTCATTTTTACTTTTCACACACCCTTTGTTAAATTTTGTCCTTAAATCTTTTTCAATTCATCTGATTTGACAGCCGAAAATTAGAAGAGTGTGTGAGAAGTAAAAATGGGTGTGCCGATATCACACCCCGAAAATGATCCGTACCCCTAGGACTAGTATTCATAATACTTATGCATTCTCATTCTACCTCCTAGGCTCTCATTCTCATATCCTGCAATGTTGTACAATGATCACAACAATCAATTTTCTACGTCACCCCAGTAAAGATTGGCCATGTCCTAAATCAAATATGAATTTTTTTAGTCATTTAAAGGGAAACAAATAAATAGACCAACCATGTTCTTTAGTTATGAAATTTTTACGCATTAATTAAACATTTAAATGATTTCTAATCTGATTTATTTTTAACATAATTGAACTAATAAAAAACATTATCCTGAACATCCAAAACATCATTTGCATCAATCAAACCAGTAGCTCATAAAACATTGCAAGATGAGAAAAAGAGCTGAGAAAGTCTGACTGCAAAGTTGAATAGATGGCTGAGTAAGTCTTTGAAGTTTAGACATATGTAAGGTCATTGCATCCTTCTTGATTGGGGAACTCATTTAAAGATATGGACCCTCTTGTCATTTTACCAAACTTCAAAACCGCAAATTCGATCATGGCCACAGAAATCTATGACTTTTCCTTGTGAGACACCAAATATGCTTGAGAAATGATTTGCAAGATGTATTCTATAGTATGTATGTATGATGATGATCTCAATGCTTTTGATGAGTAGAATAATAATTGGTGCCACTCCATTCTTGTAACATATTTATTTTTATCTGCAACCCACTTTATATTCAAGTGCAGTGACTTTTCAGTACCTTACACTGTGGACCCTTCATCATTTATCAAAGTTCCCCCTCAAATTTGATGCAAGGGAGGATGATATTTCAAATTCACACTACGTGTAGGGTTTAGGGCATTATGACACACATTTTAGGGTAAAGATAAGTCCCAGCTAACACATAATTGTATACGCTAGCATCAGTCATCTATATATGAGTGTGTGACAGTGGACTGTTAGAATCTCACATACATCAATAGTACAAAAGCTTATAATGTTGTTCGTAAACACGCTAAACTAATTGTGCACCATTAATGCAATCTAATACACACATGCCTCAACAATCTAGAATGTATTCACAACTAGCCCCCGCTCAAAATCAGATATCGATTTCAATTTGGACAAAATTTGGAAATTAACATATAATAAATCTAGTGAATTATGCAATTCAGTTCAATACTAGACCCCAAAAGAAACCCTATAGGTATGCTAGAGAGCATTGCGACACACATTTTAGTGTAGAGCTAGGTTTCAAAGAGAATTATAAATTTTACTAGCATTATAGTAGCATGACGTGTATGACCATTAGATGTTGATACGTCACATGCATCGACAATATGAAAGCTAGCATACATCCTACATACTCGTGTGTAGCTGTTGATGCATTATGATATCCACATACCTCAACGACGGGAGTCTTAACGAGTGATGCTAGCACGGGTCGAAAATAGAAGTCGATTTCATTTAACTTGAATTTGAACTTAAACAGATGAAGTAAGGCATTCATCGTAAAGATCCTTATTCATTTCATTTATTACATTGAACTGGTGTGGAGTTTGGAAACAGAAAGAGCAGTACAAAGTGATAGAGCTGCAGCGGTGAAGTGTTGCATAACTGAGTGAAACTAAATAATTCATTTTCCAGTTTATACGAATTGATGCAAACCACACGCTGAAAAAATGCGACAGGAGCTCATTGAATACGCAAGGTTGGTCGCAGTCGAGGCGATTAAATTGGGAGGATGAAGTTGCATTATTATTATTATTATTATTATTATTATTATTATACACTGAAATAAATGTTCATGTCCAAAAAATCTGAAAAAAAAAGAGAAGAAGGATGCTGAAATATATATATATATATATTGAACGTTGGAGGATACGTCGTCTCAGACATATGTGGCTAAAAATCACCATTGCTCCACCCTCCATACGTCGTCTCTGACATGTAACCGAACTCGTTCTGGTCATTTATAAGAGGTCGTCGGCACAACTGGGTGGTTGGGGGGGGGGGGGTGGTGGTAGGGTGGGGTGGGGGGTGGGGACCGCCAACACAGAGAAAAGAGAACTATTTAGGGGGGGGGGTGTTGGGGTTAAATTATGGGGTGTAAAGGAAAAGGATTTTGCATATATTGTCTGTCATGTCCAATGTTAAATGCATGGTCTGAGTTCTCTCCTATGTTGGTGAAAATGCACTTGAAAGATAAATTGGCTGTTAAATGAAGAAAACCCTAGCTTTTTCTCCATATACATTCTGGTTATGTCTGGTCTTTATTCACTGGGTCACTTTGAACGCAATTAGCAATATACATTGTTATTGCTAGCAATGAGTATTTGTGTGACCAACTATAGCATAAAATTTCTCTATTCAGAACTGGACACGTTGAAGTTGTATCAATCAATCATCCATTTGATTAGCCAATATGTCCAATTTATTTTCTCAGATTTTTTAGCTTGCAGACCAAATATTAAACCCAACCCAAAATATGGACCATATTTCGATCTATTAATCTTTATGTCTTCAATATTTTTTGATATATATTTGATTTTGATCAACTCAACAATTGAGATTACATTATTATTTGAACCAATTTCTCAATACTTATTAAAGTGACAAACACTAGTTAGTCTAGTCCTACATTGTTCATTTTAAGTTCATAATATAGCTATATATATATATATCTATATATCTATTACACAGCTTTGATCATTAAGTTAGTTGATTAAAATGACTTTTCGAAGTGCCAACGAATTTCATATTTTGTTTAGGATCAAAAGCTATCATTTGATGAGTAATATAGAGGTTTATGTTAAAGTGGAAGATAAATTAACCCTTGAAAAGATACTTACAACAATGCCTAAATATTGTAATTATATAATTATGCATGAAAATTAATGGAAGTTATTTTTCATTTAAGCGTACATAAGAACATCAAAATCAAGTACCACCAAGTTACATCACATTCTACATCAATTGATCTAGGTCATAGTTGACAATAATGATATCATATCTACAGCTTAATTACTATACTACGCCAGACTATTTTTCGATATAGCCTTCAGCAAAGTACTTTACTAGTACTACTGAAAAGGAAATTATCACTATAGACATTAAGAAAGCTACCAAGTTGAACACACCAAATGGTTTCATATATAGAAAATAGAAAAAGGGTCGACCAAAAAAAACAGAGAATAGAAAAAGAAAGTAATTAAAATGAAAATGAGTAGAATCTTTCTTTCAAATAAAATAGAGAATTATGCAATATTAGTTCTTCTGAGTGAAATGATGCGAGATGCAGTGTCCCGAAGGCATTGAGGGCCACCGTCCCTGATTAGAATAAAAAAAAAAAAAAAAACCCTTACAACTAGTCATGCGTAACATAAAACCAATACCCTTTTAACAAACAAAACAATATACAACTTAAAAAACCAAAATTATGTTTAAGAAAACCTAAACTAAGAAGCCGAAAAAGGTTATGAGAATAAGCAACTGCAAACAGAAGTTATGTAGACCTTAAACAAGTTACACAAAACATGAACGTGAGGGACTACTAGTAAATTAAACAGCCATATGCATGCATAATAGGGTTTATTTGGAAGTGTTTTTAAAATGTCTGAATGCGTATGTATTTGGTGAAATTTAATTGGATATGATTCTTATAGGAAGCACTTCAAGTGCTTTTCCAAGATTTATTTACATTTTACTAAGAATTGATTCTAAAAACACTTTCATTAAAAACGCTTTCGTTTATGTTAAAAATACTTCCAAACTTTTTCACGTAGAACAATATTAATGTATAGTGGCCGTCACAAAAGCATTAAGTTTTTAATGCCACCGCCATGTTAGATGGGAAGAGGAAGAGTACTAGACTTGGGAAATTGACAAGAATGTAGGATTTTTTCTTCTTGGTCAACTTCTTTTATCTCTATAATTTACCCCACTTGGCATTAGCCTTCATTTCGTTTATGATTTGTATTTCCTGTTATTTGCAATACAACTAAAGCATAGAGAGACAGGAAAGTGGAAAAAAAGGACTCAGAAATTAAAACCTCTTTTAATTCTACCTCAAAAGAACAAATTGACATAGCACCAACCATCAGTAAAGTCGGTCATAAAAATATCTTGTATTGGACATGTCCATATAAATGTCCTGTGTAGTTTTAAATAGCATAAAACTAACCAAACAGAAAATCCAATTTCAAATAAACAAGACCTTGGCATAATCAAGTTTACTAGAGCAGAGTGTAATTTCTTCGGCTATTTGCATTCATGTCCGAATGAATCTTGTATTTTCTAGTTTATATTAGACAATAATTTCTTTGGCTATTTGCATTCACGTCCGAATGAATCTTCTATTTTCTAGTTTATAATAGACAATAATATAAAGGGAAAAAATCCAAAGAAATTCTGGGTTAACGGATACATTCACTCATAACCATAAAAAAATCAAAGTACAGATGAAGAATGGTGAATATATTGAAGAAAACTATACGAGACTGATACATAGTTTGCACCTAGATGAACGACTCTCTAACAAGTTGAAAGGGGGAGCCGTGTTAACATTTGATGTGAGAGCTACAGCCAGCCAAAACGGTAATTATTTTGCTTTCACGAGAACACACCAAGCATGCATGCATGTCAAGCATATTTTATTACATTTTTCTGGTACCGATCCTATGAAAATTGCATAAGCAACCAAAAACTGCTTCGGCAATAGCATGAATTCATGAACAGAAATTAAGCAAATGATTTGCTTTTGGTAATTTGATCATGAGAGGAGCTAAATTTGTTGCACACTTTGATTTAATTCCCAATCAGAACACCAATTAATCCGAAATGATCACATAGAGGACATGGCAGTGGCTACAGAGTTCATCATCAAAACAGTGGAGATTCTGAGGGAGAAGAGTTCACCAAATTGAGAATACTATTCCAGTAATGCTTATGATCTTCGTTGTAGTCAGTACCGCTACCGCTGCCGCTTCCACCACCGTTATCAGAATCCCCGCCGTGATCCCCGTCTGGCAAACTGTGCACCTCATCAGAGTTGTTAAGCAAGAGATTAGTGATCCCTTCTTGATCAGCAGCTGCCATGTCAGCAACCACATTGCCAACTTGATGATCAGTAGCAGTAGTCCATGCCCCTCCAGCGTCCATGGACATTGTGATGGTCTGATGATCATGAACTAACCCTAATGAAGTGAAAGACAAATGGGACTTCCAATCTTCTTCTTTATCCCCACATTCTTCCTTGGTCTCAGAAGAACCTGAACACCCAACAAATTCGATCATCGCCGGCTGCATAATCGCGGACCCCACTGTGGAGGACGATGCGTTATTAACGTTAGTCTGATCGGAATTGTAATTGAGCGTAGATGTCGAAGACTCGAGATCAATATTATTATTAGAAGGGTTTGATGACGGCCACTTAATCTGAAGTTGAGCTGAAGTCGAACCCGAAGACGAAGAATTCACCAGAACATAGGTATTGGGGTTTATGGTGGTGAGCTGATGGAGTAATGAGGAGTTGTGGGAGCGGAGCTTTGATTCTCTGACGAGGCGAGCCTCGGCTTCGAGCCGGGCGCTCTCCCACTGAGCCATGTGGCTGAGGTTGGAGACGTTCTTGGAGTGACCGTCGGCGCTAGAGAGTAGGGCGTCGTTCTTTGGCTTGTGCGTGACGGGGTCGATGCCCATTTTGGCTAGCCTCTTCTTAAGATGCGTATTCCAGTAGTTTTTTATCTCATTGTCTGTTCTCTTTGGCAAGTGAGTTGCTATGGCCGACCACCTGATCATCAAAGACAAATATTAGCACCAAAATACTATAAAAAACAACATAAACTACATCGATCTTATAAGTATTTTTATTTCATTTATCTGTTGTAAGCAATATAATATAAAAAAATTGATTTAATGGGCAATTTAACATTCTATTTACTTTATTCGTTGATTCTTCTTTGATCAGTTGAATTTTAAAAAATCAGAAATGATTAGGAGTGTGCATGATAAGAAAATTTGAAGAGGACCATTTTCATTTAAAGACTGTGACCCATAAATAATTAACTCGCAGTCAGGAGATTCATGACTTAGAATTTAGAACAGCAGTGAATTATCATGTTATGGAAAATGGTTGCACAAGTCAAAATTGTGAATAAGTGACAGGTCGGAGTTGAGTGGTTGAAAGTAATTGCGAGATCAAGGCTTTCACATTCAAAACGTCGAAAAATTTAAACAAATGTAGAACAGTGATGGAACTTGATTACAAAGAATGTCGACTTCTTAACAAATTCTAGCTTCTACATTGTCAAGGTAAAGAAAAATAAGAACATATTTGAGAGAAAGGATTAACAACCATGAAAAATAAGACCACTAATTAACATTTGGAAACAATGTCTACCAGAGGTCCAGAACTAATCAGACTAAGACAGTTGATAACAACAAAATTGCTCATGTACCATTTGGTCTAGCTACACTGATAAGGGGAGTTACAGTGTTCAAATCGCAGGGACAACAAATTGAGCGACAATATAAACAATTGTACTCTACCTGTTCCCTAATAGGGCATGGAGTTGAATTATGGTTTGTTCTTCTTGCAAACTGAACTTTCCCCTCTTAATATCAGGTCGAAGATAGTTAGTCCATCTAAGCCTACAGCTTTTTCCACATCTCTGAAGACCTACACACATTTAGTTAATTAAACCGTGAAATTAGCAAATAATTAAGTACTTAAATTACACATGTTATGTAATTACGTACATTCTTATAGTATAATATGTGGGGAAATGCAATTGGAAGTCTCACCAGCTTTTGTTGGGAGGGCACGCCAACTTCCATGGCCGTGTTCTTCAATGTAAGCCAAGAGCTTCTGGTCTTCTTCTGGAGTCCAAGGTCCTTTCTTCAAACCCACCTTGTCACAGCACGGTGATCGACCCATCAGAATATTCTGAACCCGCAAAGCAAAGTAGTAGGTTCTGCTCTTGTTTATACGGCTAGACTTACCTTCTGCAAGAGAAAAAGAAGATGATATGGATGGAGGAAATTAAATAGAGAAAGGGAAGAAATGGGCATATGCATTGAGGATGAGAAAGGTCAGCGACATAAATGGGATAAAGAAATAATTTTTTATCAAAGAGTAATAGCGTGGTACATTTCTCATGACAAAACTACCCTCTTAACCTTCCGTCACTTTGTAAATATTCACATAAATATTGATTAGAGCGGATGTGCTCCTACAGTATATTCAAGTTGGACATGTTTATTTAGTACAAGAAATATAAATTCAAATCATGTTAACTAAATATGAGTCTGAGAATCATTCTGCTTCTTAAGTTTTCACTATGTGTATTACCACATGTGAAATCAGAAAACTATGAGTTTGTTGTTGACATCTGTACTTAAATACTAAACATGTACTTATTAGTGCATTTCATTGATCCACTTCACACAAATCAAAGATTTGTATCTCTCAATCTTGAACGGTCCAGATTTCTGAATACATTAGCTCTGGACTTCAAAATCTAGTATATAATAAGCCACGTTCTTTAATTTGCTTTATATTAATTTCTAAGAGAATTGTTTGCTCTATCAGGAAAGTTTATTAATGGTTTATCTTTTGTCATATCGTCCTTCAACTTAAAAATTTAAAGGAAGGATCTCTTGGCAGATATTATCAAGAATAATGGATCAGTCCTCGTTTTCAAGATGATTTGTTTTTCTTTACACCCTTCTTTCTTTTCCATGAAATTTTATGGTCCACTAATTTTATATATAACTTTGAAATTTATGTCAATGTCTTGTAATATGCATTCCCCATTTCCTGCAGACTTTGTAGTAGACCCATTTATGACGAGAATAGTTCTCCTCCATTAATCAACAAACCTATTAAATTCCAAAACATGTGTTTTTTTTATTTTTTATTTTTGCAAGTAACCTACATCACAATGATGGAAAAGAGTTGAGCTATTGCATAACGGCATGGATAAATTCCATCGGTAACTAATATAACATTTAATCTAACAAAATTTATCTTGTGATAATATATATATGTATAATATTTTTGACAAACGATATTATCTCTACTAAAGGGATGGAGAGTTGATTAAGCCTCACAATGGGTTAGTAATAATGTAGTTCAAATTTGTCTTTGGTAAGAATCGAACCTAAAACCTCTCACTTACAAATAAAAAAGAATATTACTAGACCGTAATACTAAGTGACTTAAATTTCAAAATATTGATCTTCAATGTTCTTCACTTATTTTCTTCTTCTTCTTGACTTTTACTTTCGAAAATGTGAGGGTAACTTTTTAGCAAATATTTTCTTAAATAAATATTTTTTTTAATGATTATATAAAGATTATTCTATAAAAAAAAATAATTAATTAATCTCATAAATCAATGACTTCGATAAGAATTTACATTTTGGTGTAGTGTCCACTTATCTCATACATATGGATATATATATATATATATATATATTTTTTTTTTTTTAATAAACTATATTTTCTATATTAAAGGGGAAGAGGTGGGTTGAGCCTCACAATGAGCTAACAATAATGTGGTTCAAATTCACTTTAGCGAGAATTAATTGAACGTAAAACCTCTCACTAACAAGTGAAGAAGAATATCATTATACCGTAGTACTAAGTGGCTACATATGGATAATTAAATCTTCAATTTGATTATTTATTTTTTATTAGTTACCAATGTAAAGATCCATTCTAGAAAATTAATTTAAATAGATATTGATTACGGATTCGAGTCATAAAAACAACATTTTTGTAAAGTAAGAATAAGACTGTGTACAAAAAACCTCTCACTAACAAGTGAAGCATTTGTGACTTGGGGTGACCCTTTTTTTTTTCTTGATTGGTCACCAATTCTATCTCGTAAATCAATGATTTCGATAAGAATTTACATTTTGTTGTAGTGTCCACTTAACAATTCTGATTTTAATTTTTTTGTCTAACGATATATTTAAAGACATGGTGAGAGATTTAAAAGATTCGAACTTAAAAGACGTTTTACTTACAAGTAAAGAGAAATATTTAAACTGTTGTACACAAAGGGATGTAAAAGCATGCGCAACCGCGAAGCGGACACAAGTATTTTCATTTTTTTTTAAATATTAAATGTCGTTGGTTGAATTGTTTAAAGTTGATAATTTTATTCTTAAAGATTAAGAATTGTGTTTTCTTTAAGATGAGTTCCAATAATTCTAAAATTATTTTAAATTGATGCTCCATTTCTGAAACTTCCAAGTTCTACATGCATAACTAATTTACATATCCATTTCTAATACAAATAACACCTTAGACTTTCTCATCCATACAGACCTAGGATTGGAAATATGTTTTTCGATAAATTGAAGACATAGTCTAGATTTCAAACGTTAGGTCTTGGATAGGATGATCAACCCACTTTCCACAAAGATAATGCCTTGTTTTTTGGTGGGTAATTTGATATAGCTAGCTAGCTGAATGTATCAATACAAATCCTATTGCTTTATGCTATGCAGTCCATCAAATATTAATTGAAGCCATTCACCAGAGAGGAGCAACTGGATAGAACTCCTAGAACAAGATCATTGGCTGCCTCTAGCAAGTAATTATTCTACACAAAATGCTACTCCTAGAATTTCAGAATCTGCTCAAATCTGCCGTGGGTTTCAACACTAAAAGAGGTAAAGATTTAATGTAAGCATAAGCACATACCAGTGGTCCACGTCTTATTTAAGTGTGACCTAGTCACCTTTAGTATTGCTTGGTAGGTGCATAATATTAGTAACAAAAAAAAAAAAAGAAAAATCAATTCACAACTTTCAATCTTACTTTTTTCCTCTACTACAAGAGAAAAACTTGAGTGCGTTATCCGATCACGTCATTCCTAGGCAAGTTCTCATACATGAGATCTTTTGTAACTTGATCACACTGCATCCTCATGCCAGCTAGTCTCATTCAGTATGAGAGTTGTCCTGGTTAGATAAACCTATTGAAATTTCTCTCTAGTTGCTAAGCAACTTTAAGAAAAGACATGAAGTACTTGAAGTGAACGAAAGACTTGGGTCAAAACCTAGCGCATTGGTGTTCTAAGATTTATACAAACAACCCCACTTAGTGGAATAATACTTTGTTGTTGTTGTTGCTGCTAAGATAAATAGATTAACTCCATTTAGATACGTAATGATGCATACTAACTAGCCATCCTCGGTGAAGTTAACTTAATTGGTTAGGGTATCCACATGGAACCCCTCAACTCATTCAAGTCACACCATGCTCGAACTAGCCTAGCATGGAAGTTTGCACAATTGGGTCAGGTTATAGCTGATCTTGGAATAACACTAGCAACATGCATATTTCTCTTGCCCTAGCTAGTTAGGGTTAGCTAGTTAAGCCAAGTCCTTGTTGCTATTAAAACGGAGGGTAAAGTGTCTTTATAATGCTTTCGTAAGTGTCACATTCAACTTCATGAATCTGTAGTCGCTCTCCTACATATGGATCTAGCACCTTAATTAGCAAGGCATAGATCAATCGCCTAATTATTGTAGCTCAAAGTACTCGTGTACATACTTTTCTTCTTCTTCTTATACACCCATAATTTGATCACACTAAACAATATAGGTGAAACTGTGATTGACAAAAAAAATGAACAACTACAACATCGTTATGAGAATTTAAATAACACTGCTTATATTTAAAATTTGGCATTGCATATAAGAAAGTAAAAATTTCAAGGATAAACATTGGTGTGGGTCAGTGGGTCTGAAGCCATTACTGAACCAGGTCCAAAAGTTGCCCTGCCGAAAGAGGCAGACACTCGAAGGTGGTGAACGGTGATGGAGACCTGTAGAGGCTGCTCCTGCTTTAAATTAATTAACAAATACAAATTTGAAAGCAAAAGAATCTAAGAGGGCAGCTTGGTAATTCCAGAACAAAGCAGGACTAAACTAATTTATTGAGATGGCCTCTACGGCTCCGTGGGGTTGATATCTTGAATGATGTGGACGCATGAAAAGACAAAAAAGGGGTCCCATGGAGGGGCTAAAATAGAGAAACCCTTATAATTAAAATACCTGTTTGTGTGTGGCGTGGAAGTGCAAAACTGCAGAAGCAGAAAAATGTGAAGGAAAATATGATATTCGCTGGGGTGGGGAAGGAAAAGAGGACAATTGGGGACACCATCTTAAATTCTACTTGATGAGTGCCAGCTCTAGCCACTGTATATGGTCCAACAAGTTCTTTATGACCCTCTTAAATTTGAGAATGGTAGGATTACGATTTGATATATCAAATGTTAGAATAAAGTGATTGGATATTTGAAAAAAGAAATTTTTAAGTATTTGTATTCTGACACTTTGTGTATCAGAGCTGTTCTTGGCACGACTTTGTGTATCAGAGCTGTTCTTGGCACGTTGAATAATTTCTCCTTAAATTCAGTCCCATTTTACACTTGTCAAAGTATCACACCTCAACGTGCATATATAATGGCACATCAAAACAAAAGATGAAAAGAAGTTTGTCTCAAAAATATTATTCAGTATTGCAATATCAGTTTGTTATACACTCAGGGTGAGTTTACCATGATTATTTTAAAGTATTAATAACAGTTCAAAAACTTGTGTATATGTAGTAAAATTATGCAGAGATATCCGAAAACAAAGGTTACGAGCATATGGTCCATTCACATCATGGATAGGACTTATAACATGTAGCCGCGTGTTTGAGACTATTTTTGAAGGGTTTGGATCACACGTCACTCTTTTTTACACACTTTTTTAGGGATAATTTCATAACTTTTTTCAATGATATGAACCATTTATATTTTAAGCCGTCATTTATAGATCATACTTACAAAAAATTAGACAAAACCAAAATTATTAAGACATTCATTTATAGTGAAAAAAAATAGATGAATACAGTTTTACAAAGAAACACTAGAATGATTACCATTTAATCTAACGGTTATATGATTCAGATTTTTGTGATTTTTGGTAGATATGATTTTTTATGGAAGACTTAAAAGATAAAAGGTTTGTACCGTTGAAAAAAATTATATAGCGGGCCCTAAAAAATGTATGTCAAAAAATGGATATTTCCCGATCCTAACCAATTCTTGACAGAGTTAAAAATACTAAAAGCACTTCTGTATGTATTCGACATAAAATTTATGAGTGTTTCTTCTAGGTCATATAAATGCTTTCTGGATAAGCATTTGACATGTGCTTCTTTATGAATCTTTTTTTTTTTTTTTTTTTTTTTTAACCTAAGTTTTCAATAAAAGTTTCAACGTGTTTCTAATAAAAATACTTCTAGCAAAAACATTTATTATAAGCAAAAATATTTCCTAAACAAAAAATCTCAAACAAGCCTAAAATCTTGTTTATTTGCTCACTTGTAAATGTTTTAGGCCGATTCCAAATCAATGTAGAGTTTTAATATGTACCAAAATTCTCCGTCTTTGTAACTAGGCGAGTTTTGACACCACTTATTTGATTTGTGTCATTTTGTGGCTAAAAGATATATCTGTTTCTTGGGTTTACATTGAAGATGTGAATTTCAAATGAATCAAAAAGTGTGATTAAAAATTAAAAACAAAAGAAAAAAAGAAGCAAATGTCGTAGTAAAAACGACAATACTTGGGTATTGACTCGTCACCACACTAACAATGTTTGAAGAAATTTTTAGTTGTGACGGGAACATAAGTGGTACACCATATGTTTTAATAGGAATAGTGAAAAATTTTATTTTTTAAGTTATTAACTTTTTAGCATACATATCCCACCATTTGTTTAGTGACACGTAGTGTACCATCCAGTGTATCGGTCACACTAAAAAATCTCTCCAATACTGGGATGCTAATCAATCAGCACACCATTTGAATGTCAACACCTGTCATTAGAACCCTCTCCTAACAATTGCTGTCGTGTAAATTATAAACAATAATATTAGTAAGTATAAAAAATAAAAAGCTTGCATCACAAGAAAAAAGAATAATATTAATTGTTTTTAAAGAGAATATAATTGTTCACTTTGGGTGTGTTTGTTGGACTGGATTATCCCGAACTAGACTAACTTCTGAAACTAAGTTGGACTGGCTTAGAATAAACTAAGTTGAACTGATTTAGTGAAACGTTTAGTGCAATGTCGAACTAAGAAGCATGATAATGGAAAAAGAAAAAAAAAACCATGAACAGAACCCCAATTGACAAACCGAGGTATAAAAGCTAAATATAAGCAATTCTTGGAAAAAAAATTGAGAAATCAATGAAACAATTCCAACGAAATATAACAGGTGAATTTGAGCCACTTATCCTTTCCACTCACAATTCTTATAATCAGATTTCAACTTCCAACTACAAACTAAAACAAAGGAACAACAAAACCAAACTAGAACGTGTTCTTTCTCTTTACGCTCCAATTTCTTGTCCCTTCTTTTTGGGCTCATTTGAAATGGATGACAAAAAAGGAGACACAACCAAGAAGAACCTACAACAACAAATCCTAATTCATATCACTCAACCTGTTATTTCTATTCAGCTTGGGCTTCTTATTGCAATAATGAGCAAAAATAATAAACGAATGCAATACCAGCCTTTACATAATTACTACTTAGGAACTATACAACAAAACGTGTAGTCCTTCGCTTCCTTAGCCCCGAAGACACATTCTCGTGTAACATCATTTCCGATTTGCAGCACTTTCAATTCGCTTTCAGAACTCAGAAAATCCATAACTTCCTGCACTCTGCAATATTTTGAGTGTATACGGCAATTGGCTTTCAGTGGTTGCTGGCTGCCTTGTGTTCTGAAGAGAGTTGAGGTAGCGCAGCAATACATTTCACCTTTTCCCAACGACCAACAATCGCCGCTAACGGCTGTTAATAACAGTGGAACAGCAGCTGCAGCAAGAAAAGAAAAAAAAAATTGATCCACGGACAACGGTTGCGAATTTCCTTTCACCAATTGTGGCCTCTAGAAAAAACAAGATTGACATTGAGAAGTAGTAGTGGCTTTAAACGAGGGGTTGTATCTTTTGAAAAATTGTGAACTTTAAAAACAAAAAAGAGAAGGAAAACAAAACTAGTACAGCAGCAGAGTTGTTTCACAATATCAATCACTGGGAACTATAATTCCCACAATAGTTTACGAGGATAAATTGAACGTATTAAGAATAGAAGTACAAGTTTGAATATAAATAGAGATTGACAATTAGAGGGTTGGCTGCAAACACTCAATGAGCAAGATTCAAGAAGATGGGATTCATTTGTGGGAACTCAAGCAAAAGATCCCAACAGTTTTGCAATTTCTAACAATTTTCCTCGGCTGAGAAAAAGAATACCGGTGAACACAAGTTGATGCCATAAATATGTAATGTTTCCATATAACAAAAAACCTGAAGAAGTATGATCGTATAATACTCAAATAACTTATTTAAGGCATCTTACCTTCAATTGACCAGTGTTATACTCATGGCACAGGGGGCACCAGTGCAAGCAGCAGTGTGTCAAGCATGGGTCACATGGCGAGTTCTGCAGTCAACAACGCAATCAAGCATTCAGCAAGCTTCAATTAAGAAAAATATATTTCGCATGACATAAACATAAGCTAGATTGTTTAAAACCTCACAGAAAACGAGACCCAGATATTCTTATGCAATATATAACAGATGAATCGTGAATCCATTGGTCTATGATCAAACTTACTGCATACTAGTTAAGTGAGTTGAAGTTCAAAGAGTTGGGGCAATAGTAGCACACGCATGATGCATTAAGATCAAGACCAGAACACTAAACCAGAGCATCTTTCAAAAGTGACGACACGCCTTTGAAGTACATTGAGCAAAGAACCAAAAATTACCTCCATAATCCACTCCAAGTGCCAAATTTTAATCCAAAAATTAATAAAATCTTGATTAACATAATTCTATCAAACCCAATTAACATAAACCTGATGAACAAGTTGGTGGGGGCTGAAGAAGGTGGTCAGTGATGGAGCTGGAGCAGCAGGGCAAGGCGTTGCTGCCCTTTTTGGAGCTGCAACTTCACGAGTTTGAAATTGAATCAAAATTACCATCAATCAATTTATCAGGCAGTCTTGGTTGCTAACAAACATGGGACTGGACTAACTGTTTGTCTAGTCCAGTCCAGTGAGGGCTAGTGAAGGGAAACAAACACACCCTTTGTGACTAGTTGTATCGGGATACTTGCATCACAAGCAAAAATAAATAAAAATGTAGTTGTCTTGGAGCTATATAAGGAGACCAAAACCGAGATATTCCAGCTAGAATTAATCCAAATACAATTAAAACAAACTAAAATATTTGCCTTGTAATGCAAACAATCAAAAACCTTGAAACTAAATACCAGTTTCAACTTTCATACATAATCAAGAAAAACAATTGGATTTGTATCAAGCAAAACATGAAGCCACCAAATGGTACGGCTCATCCGATTATCTTTTGTAAACCCTTCAAAAAAAAAACATTTGATTAATAAATGGATTAAACACAAGAACAACTTTAACTTGTTGCTGCCACTATTAGATAAATCTTCTCCCTTCCTCCTCCTCTATATGTGTTGTGGTAATCTAGGAACTGGCGTCGGCCAGCAAGTCAGCACATATGGGAAGCAGTACGAGCATAAGTCCTCAGTAATCTTGTCATCCATTCTTGACGAAATTTTTGTGCCAAGGTTGAACATGAAAGGCTCTCCATCTGTAGTTGTTAGATAACAAATTTCATCGTTATTTGGATCCAAAATTATACTTTCCATCGGGTCTTCTTCCAGATTTATCATCTCCATGCGTTTACTGTTTTCCAGAAAAAAATTTTCAAATCCTCCATTGATGAATTCTTCGTCGCCATTCAAGTCCAAAACTAATAAAGTATTGGTATCTTCGTCGTACGCGTAAATCTTGAGAGACCTTCCGTGCACACCTAGGCACTCGACCGACAAGCTGTCTGAATTAAACTTAATATCAACGAGATGACATTTATAACTCTGATCAATAATATCTTCATCACCATCCCTGCTACTAGTTCTAACAGAGTTGTTGATCATGAAGGGATCAAAACTGAGAACAAAATTATGATAACCCATCCAATACAGCATTCTGTTGGAAGCATGAACATAGCAAGTATTGTAATCGATATAATCGAGACTAATATCTCGTGGGGATGATACAACAGATTCCCTCCATTCACCAGTCTCAGAAGAGAAGATTTGCACTTTGAACTCGTTGGATGATAGCTTCGAATGGTCAGAGATCAATCTCACAACCCTGCACCCATACTGCGGATTAAGCTGGACAGTATGTCCTTTCGCGTCCTCTTTCGCATACTTGTAGTAGGGAAGATCACACATGAATCCCTCCGGTAACGTTTTAATCTTTTTGTAACATGGAGGTGGGGCAGGGAGAGCAATCCATTGTTGGATGTATGGATTGCAGATGTAGTAAAGGCGTTGATAATACGTGCCTACACAACACAAAAGTAAATCGTTATACGCACCGACCACAACTGGATGTTTATCCAAACCATGAAAATCCTTGAGTTTTTTGAGAAAAAGATTTAGGGGTTTGGACATTTTATCAAGGAATTCCTCCCCTCTGCTGTTTATTAGAGTGATCGGCGTTTGCGCATGATATTCAATTTGCAGACTTGTAAAGCGGTCAACAAAATAAGAATCAGAGATGAGAGTGCACCAGCGCTTAGACACACACTTGCATTGAACAACGAACTTAGAAGAAGGAAGTCGACAAAGAATTTCAACCAATACAACATCCGTGAGATCGTCAATGGTATTAATATTATTCATCACCCTTTGCGATGGTTTTACTCTTTTTGATGATGATCGTTGTGAATGAGGAGATGACTTTCTAAAATACATCCTTTGGTAGCACCTCTTATGGCGGCTCACAGAATAAAGCTTGCATAAGAGAACAGGAATCGACCTATATACCCTATCAGGTAAACTAGTACAATAAATAATAGTATATATAGAAAAGCAAAGGCTTGCGTCACAAGCAAAATAGTAATAATTGTTTACTTTGCGATCTAATTGTATTGGGATTCTAGCTATATCTATCTTGTCCCGAGTAATTTGGTTAATCTGTAAGCATAACCCTAATTAAACTCAATCGTCCCTTGGTGCAGTGCTGGGCCGCTAGCTTAGGATCTTGCCAATAATAGCGACGATCTCCCATTCTTTGTCGACTTTTCAATTGTCCAAGTGGTGGTGCACTCTCATCTCCAGTCCTTGCTTGCTGCCCGGTTTCAATCTGTCCAAATTTAGTATCATAAGCTATGATGCATGGATACGGACACGGATACGGGGATACGACACGATACGACACGGCGACACGTGAAATTTCTAAAAATGAGGACACGATACGTCAAGGATACGGCAATTAAAAAAAATATATACACACACACACACATATCTAAAACATTATAAAATAAGCATTCAAATTTATTTCAATAAACTCTAAACATTTAGAAAGATAGTTCATCCAATAAGCAATTAGTCTTAAAACTTGAAAAAGTAAAAAGATCATTCAAACGAAATTAAAATAAAAAATAAAAAAAAAGTCTCATTCAACTTCCACGTTCATGATGTCTCCTCCAGTAATCAAAGTAGTCTCCAATGACGGTTCATCAAGTGAAAGGTTAGCAATATCAAGCATCCCGACACTTTCTTCACCCAAGTTTTCAAAGCCATCTCCTCCAACATCCCACAATTGAGTAATACCTTCTTTGTAGGTTGAGCTATTCCTTGATAAAAGACGAAGATTATTATACACAAATACCAAATCCTCCGCTCTTTGTGGTGTAATCTTGTTCCTTCTTAGAGAGTGAATAAAACTATAAGTGCTCCAATTTCTTTCACAACAAGAGGAGGAACAAGGTTGTCCAAGTAGCTTCAATGCTATGGATTGGAGACTAGGTGTAGAAGCTCCATGGACAATACACCACATCACTGGTTCCAAATGAAACCTATCATTCATAGAATCAATAGCTCCAAAGTCATTCAAGCACATAGAGAAAGAGGCATACTCCACATTGATACTTCTTCTAATTTCCTCATTGGAAAAGTATCTCTCAAAGCACTTTTTCCTTTCAGTTGTAAGCTCAACATCTCGGTGTGGAGCAACCCGACTAGGGTCTTCTTGGAGCCATTCTGAACTATAATACCTAAAATAAAAGAAATAGCACTTTAAAAATATAATCATAAAGCTAAAGATTAATTTATAAGAGTTTATAAGGATATTAGCAAAATCATTACCTTGGATTTAATGAATGCGCCAAACAATGAAGTGGTGTGCTACTTTTAGTCCATCGCTCCAATAAAATGCGATACACCGCATCAAAAAAGCTGTTTTTTTCATGTAATGCCTTGCGCTCATTCCTGTAGGTAGCAGCTTTCACCTTTTCAATCATAGTATCCCACCACTCATACACCAAGTGAAGACAAGGTTTATCTGTATCAGCCATTCTAATAACCTCATATATTGGAGCTGTAAAGAAAAGAATATAATCAATCTTCTCCCAAAAGTATTCATCCAATATTTTTTGCTTCACCGACATTGCTTTAACTAAATCATCTTCTTTGTACAAAGCCCAATTCGGGCTAATCACCATTTGTTGTAAACCTTCCTTTACTTCCTTAAATCTTCTAAGCATCACAAGTGTGGAAGCAAATCTGAAAAATTTTAAAATTAGGATAGCTTATAATTGAATAAGAAAAAAAAAAAAAAGTGGAGAAAACAAACCTTGTTTCGGCAATGGAGAGCAACTTTAGTTTGCAATGTTCATTAAACATGGACAATCTCATGCTATGGTTCATAATAAAATTTTTTATGGACCAAACATCACTAGCAATAGTTGAAATCCAATTGCAGTCATCGTACGAAACATCTGTTTGTTTCGGAGAGCATATACTCTTCAAAGCAAGATTAAGAGTGTGAACAACACAGGGTGTCCAAAAGATATGGGGATAGTGAGCCTCAATAAGTAACCCAGTAGCTCTACAGACAGGAGCATTGTCAGTGATCACTTGAACAATATTTTCATGACCAATTTCTTTGATAGCTTCTGTGAGAAAGTTGGCAATACAATGCTTGTCTTTATATTCACCTTCACAATTAATTGCCCTCAAGAACATAGGCCCACTTTCACAAGTTGCCATAATATTAATTAGTGGTCTCCTTTGTGCATCTGTCCACCCATCACTGTACAAACTTACACCTTTAGTGCTCCATGTGCGTTTGATTGGTTGGAGGCATTGTTCAATGTGACTCTTCTCTTGTTGCAGAAGAGTGGTTCCTAGTGCATTGTAACCTGGTGGAACATACCCTGGAAGTGTAGAAGCACGAACATATGAGTTTCGATAGTGCGGATTTCTTGCAAGGTTAAATGATAAGCCACCTGTATAAAACATCCTTGCAACCTCGGCATCACATTGATCTCGAGCTTCCTTGTTAAAAGCTTTACTGAGAGGCCCACTTGTTCCTTTTCTCTTCTTTGGATCAAGATTCACTTCAGGTAGATCATAACAGAAAGAACCAGTATTGGGCAAAGACACATTCTTAAGAGCAGAACTCTTCAGCTTATATTCACACTCTCGAATTAACTTTTTCATTTCTGCAAGATTTTCATTAGTAACCTTGCTGCAAGGCGCGATCCCGTTTCCAGCCATTTTTAACAAATGATACTTGACCCTAGGGTAGGATCCTTTATAAGTTTTCTGACAATAATTGCATTTAAATTCAGTATTTCCTCCTCCTTTATTTCCCACTTTTTCGAGCTTTTTAACATACTTCCACAACGGAGTGTGATAATTTTCAACAATCTCATCCGGATTAGCATTATCATCCAGATTAGTATTATCATTCGCATGATTATCAGGATGATTCATTTTCCTAAATCAACAAACATATAAAGTTATAAACAGTAAGAGTTAATCCATCATGAAAGCATATACATAAAAAAACACATCATGAAAGCATATACATAAAATTATTATAATCTAAATATTCATACCACTACACAATAATATATTATAATATGCAAAATATAAGAATATTATAATAATACAAAAAGTTAAAAACAGAAAAGCAACAAGCTTCATCAGAAAAATATTATAATAATACAAAAATTTAAAAACAGAAAAGTAAACAGAAAAACAACAAGCTTCATCAGAAGAATATTATAATAATACAAAAAGTTAAAAACAGAAAAGCAACAAGTTTCATATATTATAATAATACAAAAAATTACAAACAGAAAAGTAAAAAACCTTCATCAGATTCGAAAGGTAATGGTATTATAATATATTACAAACAGAAAAGTAAAAAACCTTCATCAGAAAAGTAAAGAATATTATAATATATTATTGTGGGTAGTGGTATTATAATATATTATTGCTTGGAAAAGCAAGTGGCTTTACGTTTTATAATCTGTTAAAGCCTTGGATAACCAGAATCTGACGGTGTACATTCAACAAGAGGAGGAAAAAGGCTTAAAGCTTTTTGTTTCTTTCAAACTTTTAGTACTCACCTGGAGTTGCAGACAGCGAAGTAGACGACAGAGCACTTGTAGACGGAGAAGATGGAGACGACGGCGCAGTTGCAGATGAAGACGACGGAACGGTTGCAGATGACGGTCTGATTCGTGAAAGTCTCCCAACAAGAGTGATTTATGTTATGAGGTTCGAGTAAATCTGAGTTTTATTTTATTTTTTCTAATTATCCTCCGATTTTAGAGTGATTTCAGTTAGCTAGCTTCGATCAATCACGATTCTATGCGGATTTATTGTGATTTTTTTTTTTTCTGATTATCCTTTTATTTTAGTTTCAAACGTATCCGAAACGTAGGATACGGGTATGTAGACGATACGATACGCGTATCTTAGCAGTCCTAAACGTATCTCTTCATTCCGATACGTATCGGGCGCATATCCACGCGTATCCTTCGCGTATCCGTATCCTCAGCGTGTCAGATACGGGATACGATGGATTTCTCCTGTGTCTATGCATCGTAGATCATAAGCAAACCCCGATGACACATACTACGATAAAATTCTTGGCAGAATGTTGCTGTCGTCATCCAAGCCGCTGGCTCCTTTATTCCAAAGACTCACGTGTTTTCATAAATTGAAACGAGTGCCAGTGGTGGCGGCGGCGTATAATGACATAGTTTTATGCTGCACCCCATAATTGGTTGCTCTTCCTCCCACCACACGACGTCACAATGAGATAGGTCCATTACAAGAGGGATTCATGTGTGATCGTCCCTGCTACAACGACAAGAAAGACAGTCAGAAAATAGAACATATTGTCCAGATCAATACTCAGTATAGGTGCAGGGTTATGAGACTAATTTCTCCACAGGAGGTAGTATCCAGTAAATCCAGAGTTCAGATACTGCTATAGCCCTAATCTCAATCCATACTACAGAGTCTCGACGTGGATTTCAACTGAAATTTTAGTGTCCAAAAATACCTTTAAAAACTAGAAAAGCAATTGCCAATCATGGACTTGATGTGTTCATAATAAGCTTTTTCGTTAGGAGCACATTCAAGAACTTAGGTAAAATTTAAATACTCGTTAAAAAAAAAGCACTTGGAACCACTACATAAGGAAGCTCGTAGCAAAGCTTCTCTAGAAAACACTAAAGGTGTTTTTTAATTTATAAGAGCTTGGGCGTAGCCAAGTTGGCAAGCAAATACACTCTTCTCTGCATCCAAATACAAATTTGAATTTTTATCAAAAATTGTCCCTGAAATTGATCCTCACAATCAAAATGATTCCTGAAATTGAAAATCAATCAAAGTAGTTCCTGAAAATAGGTGTCGTAAATCAATGTGGTCCTTCCGTCACAATTTTGTTAAAAATTTTGTTAAGTGTTGATGTGGCACATAAATGGGCCTCATAAGTCCTTTTGTCTTACAAATGGTCTTTGAAATTGACCCACAACATTAAAATGATCCCTGAAATTGACTCGCGACATCAAAATGGTCCCTAAAATTGAAAATTGATCAATGTAGTCCCTAAAGTAAGTGTCTCAAATCAATGTAGTCATTCTGTCTCAAATCAATGGTCTTTGCAATTGAGACCCACCCTATCAAGATGGTCCTGAAATTGAAAATCGATCAAAGTAGTCCCTGAAAATAGATGTCACATATCAATGTAGTCCTTTCGTTATAATTCCGTTAAAAATTATGTTATGTGCTAATGTGGCACATAACTGGATCCCACAAATCAATTAAATATTGTCATGTGAATTAAAAATATTTAAATAATAAAAACAAATTTTATTTGTATAATTAAATACGAAAAAAGGGTTTAAAAAAATTAATGGTGGGGACAAGGAAGATGAACAGTAATGTTCCTCCTCGACTCCCATCCTCGTTGATCTATTACACTAACCCCGCCCCTCTTCTCTACCATTGATCTGCTCTAACACAAACGTTCTCCCAATAGATGTGTACGTATTTGAATGGAAACTATTATTAGTACTCCAAAAATCTCATTTTACACTTCTCACAAGTGTATTTTTCTTTCTAATTATAGAAAGTTTAGAGTGCAAAATAAGATTTTTGGAGTGCTAATAACAATTCCCATTTGAATTATCAGATGAAGCTCACAGCTCCTTCATGATTAGAAAAGCACACTTCTTTTCTCCTTCCTTATTCTGCATGTGCATATGTACATGCTTCAATTTCGCAGTGAGCTTAATCATGCATCCTTGAATCTCCAAGAACGAAGCTCTGTTGGCTTCATCGACCATTCTTCCCAGGATTGAATCTTTTTGAGTTATTGGTTTTAGTTTGTTTATTGGCCTTGAATCTAAATGTTAAATTTCAGGTAGACGAGCCATAGGTCTACTCCAACAACACCGATACCGTCCTCACCTGGCCATCTGCTCAATCTGTCAAGTGTGGGGTTTTAATACAAAAGGCATTAGGGTTATAACACTCCTCTGCATGCGAGACCTCGTTTTATAGGTCACACATATATAAAGGGCTTGTTCTCAAGCCTTATGGCCAATGTGGGACAGAGGAATTCTAACACTCCTCCGCACATGAAAGCCCATTTTATGGGTCACATGTGAAGTTCCACACAACGGCAACCATGTGCAGCCAAGTCGGGGCTCACCCATTCACGCAGGGCCAATAGGGACCCATCTATTCACATGGCATCTCTTAGCTTACATGGAGCCAAGTTGGGACTCACCTGTTCACGAGGGGTCAAAGGGGACCCACTCGTTCACGTGGCAGTATGGGCCCGTCCCCTGGCTCTGATACCATGTTAAATTTCAGGTAGACGGGCCATAGGCTCACTCCAACAACATCGATACTGTCCCCACTTGGCCACCTGCTTAATCCGTCAGGTGTGGGGTTTTAATCCAAAAGGCCTCGGTGATAGTTAGAGTGGGGTAATTCTATATAAAGTGCTTGTTCTCAAGCCTTATAATCAATGTGGGACAGAGGAATTCTAACACTGGAATGAGAGGTGGCCGTGAAACAAAATCCAGGTCCCATGTGCTCCCATTGGCCATGAAAAGTGTAGGACAAAGACCCATGAGACCTACCCCTTAATTATCCCCAAAAATTTAGAAATTCCCCACAAAAATCTGAAGAAAAAAAAAAGTTGAAAAAACAAGTTAATGATGGAGAAGAATAAGATGAACAGTACTGTTTTTTTTTTTTAAATATAGTTTTTAATTATATAAATAATTTTTTTTATTTAAATATTTTAAATTCACATGGCAATATTTAATTGATTTATACAAATAAAATTTATTTTTTTATTATTTAAATATTTTAAATTCAACACATAATAGAATTTTTTTACGAAATTTTGACGGAATGACCACATTGATTTGTGACACCTATTTTCAGGGACTACATTGATTGATTTTCAATTTCAGGGACTATCATGATGGGGTGAATCAATTTCAGGGACCATTTGTGATAAAAATCATTCTGTTATATGCTGATGTGACACATAAATGGGTCACACAAGTCTAATTAAATTTAAAAAAAATTACAAATAGGCTTAATAATTTAATAGTTAACAAAAAAATTGTCAACCCAAAAACCCAGTCCTGCAATCACCTCCGATCCCAGTCCACATTTCTCTACCTCATTTGCTCTTTATTCTCTAAAAAAAAAGCCTCAACACACCCTTTACACACTTTGATACCCTTCACCGAATTAAACTTGAATTGAGATCACCTTTGGTGATGGCTTGGTCCATTAGGAACGATTACTGGGACATAACCGTTAACATTTAGGCGATCAACATCCTCACAGTCTTAATCTTGGAGAGCTTATTCAGCATTTCCATGGTGGTCTGGTAATGCAAAGAACAATGAGGTCTACCTTGAGATAATGAGGTTATAACCGAGGTGCGTCCATTGTTGGTTGAAAACTATTTCCACATCCCCTCTTAGGCCTTGATTAAGCCTTGTGCCTTTGAGAATTTATGGAAGAGATCTCTCTTTAGAATAGGCCCTACTATAAGAAGAAAAAAAAATCATTGTGCAAAAAGGTATTTAGACAACTTTTTAAATTAATTATTAAACCCACATCAGCACTTAACAAATTTTTTTACAGAATTGTGGTGGAATGATCATATTGATTTACGACATGCATTTTCAAGGATGACATTGATTAATTTTCAATTTCATGGACCATATTGATGATATAAGTCAATTTTAGAGACCATCTTGATGGTGTGGGTCAATTTCAAGGATCATTTGTGATAAAAACTCATAAATCTTGTGGGGCCCATTTATGTGTCATATCAGCACTTAACGATATTTTTAACAGAATATAACGGAATGATCACATAGATTTGCGACACCTATTTTCAGGAACTACATTGATTGATTTTTAATTTCAGAAACTATCTAATAAGGGTCAATTTCAAAGACCATTTATGATAAAAATCCTACAAATTTTATCTCCTAAAGTTTAAATTAATTAAGAATATTACTCGAATAACAAGAAAATTCATAAGCACTTTGAGAAAAACACTTTCGATTGTCTGAATAGGGTTTTAACTTTTAACGCTTTGAGAAGTGTGTATTCAAGCATGCCCAGAACCGAATTTTTATTTTTCTTTAACAGGCTTAAAGACTAATTTGATTTGTTGTCCAGGCCTTTTTTCTCTTTGTGGTAAAGTCTACGAACATATTTCTAACCCTACTAGTATGAAAGTAGACTTTATTTTTTTATGTATGCTGCTTGTTCTTTAGTTTTTCCTGTAGCATATGATGCATATGTCAACCTTTAGAGCAAGAGCTTTCATATGTAATAATAATCTTTTGCACCAAATTTATAAGGTCGTAGTCAGACACATATTAATTTATATACTCATCACTGACTATAACCTCTTCATTTTTCTTAAAAGCTAAAACCCATGGAATCATAATTATTCCATGAGTGTTTCCCTTGATCACTCCTCCATTAGTTTTCTAATCAATTTTTCTCATTTTTCGGAATCGAAATAATTTTTGACATATCTTTTGTTAGGAAAAAAAAAAAAGGGCCTTAGGGTTGCATTGCAAATGCTTCTTTAAAAAGCACTTATGCTTAAAGAAAGTTTACAGTAAAAACGTTTCAATTGGAAGGGCATCAACAATTTTCAACAGAAATGCAAGTGTGGAAAGTATTTAAAGTGTTTTCTAAAAGATGTACACAAACAGGCGCTTCTTTCAAATGCTTTTTGATAACCTAGAAATACTTCAAACTTCTTTTGTCAAACATTATCATAAAGGTTGTTGGTGATTTGAAAATGCTTTTTGTTATTTTGAAATCACTTTCAAACAAACCCTTGATTACTTAGAGCATCTCGAACGGAGGTAGCAATCCAATTAGCAAATTGAAAAATTAGCAACTGACTTTGTAAGAGCATCTCCAATAGCCTCCACAAATATAACTCTTCAAATACAACTTCAATTTGCAAGTGACTTTGTAAGAGCATCTTCAACAGCCTCCACAAATGTAACTTTTCAAATACAAGTTTGTTGGCCTACGTATGTGGCAATTTGTAGGGTAAAGCTTGATACTTGTCAATTTTTTTTTCTTCAACAGATCTATAAATTTTAATATATATTATATACTATCTAAAATAAAACAAGTTGGTTCTGAAGAAATTTGAGGTTCTACCATAAAACTAATTAGCAGTATGAGAAGTAGCATAACTTCTTATAAGCTCTTGCATAGTTTAATCTCTCACTGGTGTGGGACTTTGTCCTCACATTCTCACATGTCACATGTTTTATGTTGTTATTGAAGTAATTAATGGAGATGGTAAGAAGAAACACATTTTATAATAATAAATATGTTTTTTTAATGATAATAAAAATAATGTTTGAAGACTTGGTTAGAAACTCTCTAAATCCAGAGAGTGTAGTAAAAGTCCTAAATTTGAAGATTGAGTTTATAGCAACTCTCTTGGAACAAGGAAATCCTATATGGCTCTAATAATAGTTAAAAAGATAATTTAGCAATTCTATTGGAGATACTCTAATATTTTATTCAAGTTAGCAAATTTGGTACCATAAAATATTTTATTCAGAAGTATTTTGAAAGTATTTTGTGGTAAACAGGTTGAAAATACAAATTGGGCCTCACAAGATATAATAAAAATTAAGATATTAATAGTTTATAGTAAAAGATCAAATTTGAAGAGTTTGATGAAGAGTGGGTTGTAGTGACAAATTTCTAATAGGATAATACTTGCATTCCCCCTCCCCTCCCCCCTCCCTCTCGGGGTTATACCTCCACTTACAAATAACGTAATTTCAATGTAAAAATTTCATAATCGGAATTGTTCAACTCATAAATCTTCACTTTAATATTGCCCTTACAAAAAATCATTTGAGCCCGAGATCGTTTAGCTAGTCATTCAAATGTATCAAATAAATGAACGGCTTATTATTAATAGTTACGTGGTACCTATATCATTGATTCATTTGATACACTTGGATGACTAAACAATCTCGGATTCAAATGATATTTTGTAGAGATGATCTTCAAATGAAGATTAAGAAATTGTACAGTTTCGATTATACAAATTTTACGATAAAGAACATTATTTGTAATTAGAGGAATGAGCTCATCCCCTAATAGTGGAATGCATGTATTATTCTTTTTAAAGTAGTATAAAAGTGCCAAATATGTTAACAAATGACACTTTTAAAGAAATTTTTACTAACTCCTTTAAAGATTCTCTTATACATAAGATGTTACTGTATCGATATTTCAAATCAATTACTTCTCATTATGCACTTTAACTTTTCTATATTAAAATGCATAATTGATTTAAAATACTTTTGCGATGATATCCTTGCAGTAGAAAGTTATTCTCATCAGATTACCCTACATCTTACCCTTCACCATGTGGGTCCACTAACTACAATGACTTTCCCGCATTTAAATTTGATATTTACATGTTTTGATTATTCACTAGCTAATGTGAATGGATAGAGAATGAGGATCCTCTCTGGATCCTTTTTGTGAGAATTCTGATAATCTTTAAATTGTGTCTGTTTATCATATATTGTGCAGTCAGAAATTATTTTAAATTAAATATAAATAATACCTAATAAAAACTAATCGTACAATATACGATGAACGAATATAATTTGAAGATTCCCAGAATCCTTATGAAGAGAATCCTCCTGGATGGATAGAGTCGAAGCGTAGATTGTCTTTCACATCACGATGCATGCGGGAAGGCCTTATCGGCCTTCATGTCAGACTGCAACCCAATCTATTACTTAACTAGAAAGGACGCATAGGGAGAGAGTTCAGTGCATTTAGCAAGGAGCCTTTCCCAAATTGGTAAAACTTTCAGTCCTTGTCGAAAATTCACGAAGTAGCTTCCTCCATGCACATAAAAGAAGAAACGAGTTGATA
The DNA here is from genome assembly GCF_019419815.1 of Pyrus x bretschneideri. Classification (NCBI taxonomy): domain Eukaryota; kingdom Viridiplantae; phylum Streptophyta; class Magnoliopsida; order Rosales; family Rosaceae; genus Pyrus; species Pyrus x bretschneideri. Next base: position 3,035,726 of record NW_025999424.1, on the reverse strand, counting down.
AGCTTGAGTTGTGTATGTACTATTAGGTATAACCCTTATCCCAAAGTAATTATATATTTTCCACGCAATTTTTATCCACTCATTATGGGTGACTCATATCATATTATTACATTACTACAATCTTAACAAATTTTATCATCTTGAGTAACGGCCTTATCTTATATTGCTAGTTTTCTATTTGGGTAAGTTGATTAATCACCAGCTTATTCATTATTGTCATTATTAACTTGTAATTCTTGGGATTAGTTAAATGTTGCAATCTAATAAATGATAAAGGTAATTATTAGATATATATGTTTGTGCAAGACGTTTGTATACAAAGATGGATTTGTAATGTTAATAGTTGGCTCCACAACATATGAATACGTTTGTTTATTGACATGTTATCTACTAATGTTGTTAACGATTTATTGACGACTCTTTTTATATTAACATATTGATATTGTTTACCGCAATATTGAAACTCTCATCATCAATCGTTCCAGCAGTGAGTGATCTCATGCAGGACCATATCGTCAAAATAAATACCAATTAAGTAATTTACGTAATTAATTTTGCACACGTTCATACTTGAAGAGCAGTTAACAACGCATAGCAAAAGTGCTGTGACTGAAGATACCAGAATGACGATGTGCCACGTGAATGGTGGATGGATTAGGGCAAAGAAGGATGACGTAAGCTCCTGAACAACGTGTCGAGTAGTAGAGGTGGTGTGCGGGACCTACGTCGTAGGTGATGTGATCTGGACCGTTGGGAATAAAGACGGGCCTCCAAACCTCCTTTTTAGCATGGCGGCTTCGGCCTAACTCCCTCTTTGTCCACACTGGTTCTGAGGCTGGCTTCCCTTTTTTTTTTTTTAATATCATTTTTTTTCCAAAAAATGATATTATCCACTGAAAAGGTAAAATAATAGGACAAGTCTTACAATTGATTAGCAATAATGTGATTCAAATTTGCATTTGACAAGAATTAAACTTAATATTTTATTTACAAATAAAGAAAAATATCATTAAACTATTATTTCTAAGTGACATCTTAACGCGATGTTTTAGACCACAATGGTTGCAAACTAAATAGGGTTTATTCCTTTTGCCAAATACCCAGTTATTACTATTTTTTTATTAGCTGAATATTATCCCACACAAAATCTCTAACGTTCGATAAGGCATGCAGCTAGCTTGCCAGAGAAGAATGAGTATATATATTCTCGCAAATAAGGCCGAGGGGAGGATGCAAAAGTATTTGGATCTTTCTGTTTGGCGTAATTCAACAGCTAATTATGATCAACAGTAACCGACGAAATAGCACTACTTATCAACACACCAAATTCATATCCGTCGTGAGGTCGAGAGCTCTACACAATACATATACTTCCAAACTTTTATACTTAAAACTTTTCTCTCTTTTTAAATACCTGAAAAACTTGTATGAGAAAAGGACTTAGTTAGATAGCATCAAATATATTATTTCACATGCTCAAAATGTAGTATGGACCATTTCGTACGTGCAAGGGTTGCAAGATTAGGACCATAATCATGTGGGAGCTAATAACTAAATTACAAGGTTTATGAACCTTAAAAACTTGTACAACTCTCCTACTTTGCTAACTAGCATCGTTCAAATGTTATGAGTTTTGGACATGCATGAGTTAGAAATACGTAAGCCAAGTTACCCGTTAAGAGTTTGGGCATGCATTTGCTAGCTACGCTAAGGTGTTATGAGATAATGGTAATGAATCATTTAGAAATACATACATTAGAAATTAAGGGTCTAACACATTATCTTGAAGGAATTCGAACCCTTAACACAATTTACATAATTCCTAACTCATTTTCCTATCCTATCATCCAGCAGTTGTACAACTGGTAAATCACATATGCTCCTTATTATAACATAATGTCTTCAAGGAATTCAAACCCTTAATACAATTTACATATTCCTAACTCATTTCCTATCATATTATTATAATTCCTCTATGCAGCCTATGAAATCTAAAACAAATTAATTAAAGGAAAAAAAAAAGAGAAACTGAAAGGGAATGAACTTTCTATAAAGATATAGCAGATTATCAGAATAAAGAAAGAGACCTATTTCTATATACATAATTACTGTTGGATACCAAATTATGATATATATCTAATTTCGTATGTGGATGTTTTAGGGGTGACAACTATTTGGTAATACGGTAGCACCACATTAGCCGTGATACTTCCATTCAAAATTTACCATGTGCCATCTGGTTTAACTAGAAAATTTGTAAGGTTCATCTGGTTTAAACTCCAGATCACTTTCTTTCTTTTTGAATACCATAAACAATCTCTCTCATTTCCAAAAAGTAAAATGGAGAACACCCAATAAATTGCTGCGATCAGATAAGAAAATAAGCGGAAAAAATTTGGGCCTCTTGCAGAATTAGGGAGGGGCAGCAGCTATGACAGGCAGTGGGAGTGAGGGGTGGAGCTTTGCCGTGGAAGGAAGTGTATGCTCGGCATTGTTTATTTTATTTTATTTTCTTTTCAAAGAGTAAAAGAAATTTTAAATCCAACTGTGAAAATTGTTCATGTGTCGAATTTTAAATGAAAGTATCACACGCTGACGTGGTGATGCCATCCTCCTCGTGTCATGGTATAAAGAAACAGTTATGTCTTATGTCACTCAAAAAAAATGAGTCTCAAATATGACAAAAAGTGTTCATATCAACTTGATCAACTGGGAATATTAAGGTCATACACGTTATGATGTGGAGGTCGAGCAATATAAATTGCCTACATGCATATTTCAAGACTTCAATGTTTAACTGCTATAAAATACACATATTATAAATATATATTCATACTTTAATATATAATCTAAAAGATTATAATGCTAAGCTTGTAGCTCTCTATACGTATGCAACTACGCATGAACAAAATATTTAAATTTCATATACTACTTTCCAATATAATATGTAAACGTTTTGTGCATGATATATTTATTAATCACATAATTGATCAACGATAGATTCGTGAATTTATCTTCTCAAATACAAGATGAGGTTCGCGTGTCACTGTTGTTAGTCGCCCGCGGCTACCAACAATGTCTCTAATCATTACAACCTCTTTTAGACGTTTTGTAAAACATCTTGTCCTCATAATATGACTTAAATCAAGTTATTTTAAAAAGAATAATAAAAAATCTTGAACAATGTCATCAATGGAGGTAGATTCTCTGTCCTCCAACTTCCTATGCCCTCCTGTTTGATTACAGTTAAATCACATCAACATTTTATATTACTATTCCTTTTTATCTTATTATCTCTATAAAAAGAATAATATAAAATGTTGACGTGATTTGACCGTGACTACACAAAATAGGAGGACACGAGAAATGAGAGGGCAGATGCCTCCGTCATCAATTGCAATTATAAAGAGTGGATGCGATTGCATACGCTGACTCCTATGTGGATTTGCCGCCAAAGTTGCTGATCATAACCTATTCAAGTACATGAGTCTTATTGATAATCTCTTGGTTTTTCGTATTTACAATGTTGGAAGAGATTAATCCCAAATTCAAATTCCCTCCTCAAAAGATAAACAAAAATAATAATAATAAAAGGTGGGTCGTACATGTAATACTCTGCAAATCATATATACCAAAATCCTCTGGTCAAAAGATAAATAAAAAATAATAATAAAAGGTGGGTCACATGTATTTAGTCTTACAGGTCATTTATATCAAATTTTGGCTTTTGTAATTGGATTCAAGTAATTTGATGGGACACCAAAAAAAGGAATTTGATGGGACACCATATCATTAAGGCCCTTAATTATTTTTAGGGTAAATTACACAAAACCAACTCAATTTTACATCGAACTACAATTGCATACCTTATATTTTAAACATTACAATCTCATACCTTTAACTTACGTATTCGTTGCAATGTCAAACCTCTATTAAATTTTCTGTCAATTTAGTTTTTAAATAATAACGCAGTAAGAACGAGACCCACTCCTTCGTCAACTAGAATAGTAAATTATTAATTTTGTATTTAAAAACGGAATTGTTATTGGCACTTCAAATTTCTCATTCTACCCTCCAAACTTTCTATATTTAGAAAAGAAAAATACATTTATCAGTACTGTAGAATGAGTTTTTTAAAATGTCAATAACCCTTTCCTTTAAAAAATTATTAATTAAGGGAAAAAAAAACCTCTTTCTCCTTCTTGTCCGTACCTTCATTCTCATCTCCTCTTCCTACCTTCATTCAATCTCAGTATCAAATTCAAAACCCACAAACCGATTCTCACTGTTAATACCAATGGACCCTTACCCGATAATCTAGACCCGAAATCTCCGGGAGCAAAGACGACCAAGAGGTCGTCGCAGCTGCCAGGCATCATCAAGAGTGCGAATTCGGTGGAAAATGACGGGTGAGTTGCTGAGATTCCCATTGACAAATTTAAAGGGTTTTCTGCAGAGGAAAAGATCGGAGCTTGAGACGAACGGCCGCGTAAGGTTGACATAGGATCCACCGCTTGCTAGCGCGGCGTCGTGGAGGAGGAAATTTTCGAAATCGTATTCGGGTTGCTACTGTTGCTTAGGGGTTTGGGCTCGGAAGAAGAAATGGGTTCTGCAACTAGGGTTAGGGTTAGGAAATAGGAGGATGAAGATGAGGAAATGAAGGGGACGAACACGAAGGAGATAAAGTTTATTTTATTTTTTTAAAATTAATTTTAATCTAATAAATTATTAATTTTTTTATTCCAATTGGATGAGCGAGTGGGCCCGCTGCCTGCCACATCAGCAGCTAACAGCCAAATTGACAGAAAATTTAACGAAGGTCAGACATTGCAACGAATTCATAAGTTGAGGTATAACATTGCAATGTTTAAAATATGAGGTATGAGATTGTGGTTCGACCCATAATTGAGGTAGTTTTATGTAATTTACCCTTATTTTAATTACATGTTTTTTAAATGTTGAAAAAAAATGAATCTATACAGTATACATCCACAAATGAAAATAGAGTAAAAGAAAAATAAGCTTAACTGAATTTCTTTATGCTTTTTTCTTTTCAATTTTATTATTATTAAGAGGCGGGGATGATTCGAAACTATTGCAATAATTAAGAAGATGACAAAGTTTTGAACCCGAGACATATGGCAGGAACCCTACACACTATCTACTAGGATATTTTACCGCATGCAAATTTTTTTGTTGAAAAGCTCAGAAAGATGTTATTGATTTTGATGCATTATCTGATAGTTTTGGATCCGTACTTATTTTTAATTGGTGTCACATCAGCTAGTTTGCAAATTTAGTTTAAATTTTTTATCTTCCTAGCATTATCCTGTAAGTTTTCATTTGTCATTTCACCAAGTAGAACTCTTGGTTGGTGGCCTAAGCCTAACCAATGAACTTGAAAATAGAGAACACAATGCATGTCACATTTGCCAACTTGCTACTATGTAACTAATCTACCAAATATCATATCTAGCACAAACAGAGAAATTTATCACACAAAACAGAGGCCATTGGTGACGATATGTGACTTGGAATGCCACAACCGGGGATGACAGATCAACTTAAGATATCGCGGCCACTATCACAAATCCGTCATATTCACTCCATGAATTGTTTTTCTTTGTTATCATCCAGAAAAAAAATCAAAATTAATAAAGTAATCCGCATGAACAATTCAATCGGAATATCAATTTCCAAGCCCGTTAATGTTTGTTCTTATGTAAAATTCCTTATGAACATCTTTACAATCCCTGCAAATTACAACGAGTTGCACTTCCTTGGTTCTTCAATAATTCAATGGAGAGCTCCTATACAAATTACACAGTAATTAAGTACCAATTAATTATGCATCCCTGAAAAATCTTCTCTTAATTCGTCATTATATTCGACCTTCGAGTTCAATAATTCCAGAGGCCATCGAGTTCTATCGGAGCGGACGAGTACGATGGATCGTCCTGTACCATTTCTCTGTTTGAAACCACTGAGGAAGCATCGATGCTCAGCCCTGTGTCCGGTGAGAACTCTATTTTTGCACTATGCCTCAAGTTTGGTGCATGGTTTTCAACCAACATCGTCAATAAGGACGGGTTCTGCATCAAAACTAAGTTTTGGTGGTGCAATAGTCCAACGTTTGGTGGGATTTGGTTGGAATAAAAAGAGTTCAAATGAGCAGATGGATTCGAACGTGATGAAGAAGCGAAATGAATGTTGTTGTGGTGGTGGTGGTGTTGGTGGTTGTAGCTGTTGTTGAAGCTGTCCATAATGTCGTCCTCAGTCTTCTGATCCTCCGCTGGATCAGAAAAGCAGGACACGTGAGAGGTTTCGCAGGCGGTGGCTGTTGTTCTAGCGTCGCTGTTGTAGGCTGGGGAATCCATTAATGGCGGGAGTAAAGAAGAGCGCAATTCGTTCCCGAAGGGGCTCGGCCTCAGCAACCCTGAAATATGAGTCTTCTTCCCACCGCTACTCTTTTGGAAAATTCTGCAAATCACCCACTCATTCTGAAAAACAAACACAAACAGATATCATTAACAAATAATCCGAGAAAAAATCGATTGAAAAACAGAGGAAAGTAGAGCAAGATTTTGATTGATACCTTCGCAGTTTTGGGGAGATTATGGGTAGAGCTTTCGCCCTCCAATCTGTATTCATGCATGACCCAATTGGTCTTCACACCTTTTGGGGCTCTTCCTGTGTAGAAAACCAGAGTTTTCTTCATGCCAACCAGGGTTTTGGCCTTGTAAATCTCCTTATCTTTGCCTGTGGCTTTCCAGTACCCGGCCTCCGTTGCCCGGTTTGTTCTCAGACCAGTTGGGTATTTTCTGTCTTTCACACAGAAGAAGTACCATTCCTTTTCTCCCATTTTTGCCTTCCCTTTATAAAACAAAAAACAAGAAAAAAAAATTAGATAAAGATTGAAAAATAAACAGAGAAAAACAGAGGACCATATGGTTTGGTGTAATCAAAGGACTTACAAGGCAAATCCCAAGGCTCACACTTGTTCAAATCCACCTCGCCAATTGCTCTAGCACAGAAGAAGTTGTCAAGAACTTTGGGGGATAGGTAGTGACTTAAGAGCTCTTCATCCGTTGGATGAAATCGGAATCCCGGAGGAAGTTCCATCTTCTCATCTTCCATAATAAACCCAGAAGTATTTTCCATTTCTTCAAATTTCCACTAAAACCCTATTTCTGACACTGAAATCAACTAATAACCTGAAAACCCCTTTCTGAATCTCAATTGGGTTTTCACCAACAAGCTCTAAATTCGAGAAATCGAAACGAAAATCCTACGGAACTATGAATCACAAACGGATTTATAGCTACCAAAAGCTTGAATACTAGATATTATATGAGATAAAGAAGGGAGGAAAAAGATATGAAACTGAAAAGCTTCTGATTTAACTGAGAGAGATTGAAAGATGTCTGAAAAAAAAAATGTGTGGAAAGGTTCAGAACCTCCTTAAATACTGGTGGGGGGAGAGAGAGAGAGAGAGAGAGGGAGAGAGAGGGAGAGGGAGAGGGAGAGGAAGCGTGGGTTGTAAGGCAACTTGGTGGATAGTTTCAAACTTTCAGCTCTCCCTTTTTAACTCTTCCGTAATCCTTCCCTGGTTCTTGACTTTGGAGATGGTTTGCATATCAAAAATATGATTAAGAATTATTTCCTTAATTTCAACTCTAATCTGTAATCCGTAATTAATTGACTTTTGAACATGTAATTAATTGACTATAGGTGGGGAAAGATTCAGAGACCAAAGTCACTGTGTTAGTTATTTTTGTTTAACTAAAGTCATCTAAATGGTGCAAGAGTTCTATTTCTCTTTGGCATGTAAATGACACATTAAGATCTCAGCATAAGAAGACACTTAAGAAGGTGAAACGCTTCATGAACTCTCTTTTTGTCAAATTGACCAAATAGCCCTCACTTGAGCATGCCTTCCGGCCGATGGATTAGAATTTTATCACTGAAAAAAAAAAGTAATTAATTCAAGGTCATTTGAGAACCAATTCGGTTTATTTTTCACTTCTTCTTTTGCATGGACTCTCACCACCCTTGCCACAGGCAAAACAACCCATTAAACTTGGGGGCTGCAACATAGTGCAAATGCTTATAAAGTTCTGTATTTAACGGTAATTTTCAAAATAAGTCATTCAAAACTCTGTTCACGGTCTCGAAGGTACAATATGTCAAAAATCCGAGTCACGTCCTATAAAAGTAAAAGTTGCTTGGTTGGTTTGAGGACTCGTTGGTTGGCAAAAACGTACACTAACTTTTTGCTTTCACTATTTCACCCAAGAGACTCCTACTGAGTAATGTAGGACAATCTCTGCACTCCAGCGCTACGTAATTTAGTCTTTATTCTTTAATCTACTTTTTTCATCTCTCATTTCTCCCACATATTCCTGTTATAACTCTTAACACAATAATAATAAAAGCGAAAAACAAAACAATTATCAAAACGAACATTAAAGTACTAAAAAAAACAAGATAATTATTTTCTATTTGCAACATTTTTGTTTTTGGCAATAAAGGGGACGGTCTGTTGGACAAGTAGACAAAACTTCTTTACCAATATATGCGAGCTAGGTGTGAACGGTGACCATCTCTCTGTGTGGTAATGCATATTTCAGGTAGGTATACAGTCGACTCATGTGTTTGGTTGTATATATAACGATGATGCATCGAGGAACTTGCTCCAACTTGAATTAGCCAAAAATCATGAAGTTATAGCCCTTGCGTGCACTTCTTTTGCCTTATATTTGGGGCTCCAAACTAAAAGTTTTCGTTGATTGAAAAAAATTACATGAAAATATAAGGATATCACCCAAAGGGGTAATTAACGAATCGCTTGTAAAGATGAATTACCAAATACATTAGGACTAACCTCATTTTACAACTTAAGGTTTGGAGTCATTTTCCAAAATGAGAACACGCTAATTTTCTCATATTGCGTTCATAATTATGCTAATTTAACTATTCTGTCAATTTTTACATCTAGTCAACTGTTTAATGCTGACGTAACTTAGAATTAACTTAAATATGAAGCGCATGAATTCCTTTCACAGTCAAATTACTCGTGCAATATCACACGTAACTACAACTAAAACCAAATTACTCACATTGAAGACAAGAACAATTCCATAACAAATGTTGCAATTTACGGTCCAATTCCATCAACCAAAAACCGGCAAAGTCACATTCAATTCGTGAAATAGGCAGTCAATTTAAAAAGAAAAAAAAAAGAAAAAAAGAAAAAAAAAGGGTGGTGCATCAAAATCTCCACTGAACTTTTCAAACTAGTTTTAGTAATTATGCTATTACCTCAAATGCCCCCATCCAAGGATTAACTTCTGCCAACAAGATCTGTTGTCATTGAGCAAAGGCTTTTAAGTTAAAATAGTTTCTGATTCTCATTAAATTGTCACGTGAATGATCATATGACTACTTTTTAAAGGTATTATTGTCAAACCAACACCTTCATTTAACGAGGATATTGACAGATTTTCCACAGAATGATCAAAATGATTTACACTGGACCAATTCAAGGATCACTTTTAGCGATTTTCATTGTTAGACATCAGAATAAAGAATTATGTCAATATGAAAGATCATTTTGATTAAAAAGCCTCCAGCAAATAATTAAGATAAAAAAAAGGGGACCTATGGCTTTGCCTTGAGAAACTATATGTAGTATATAGGGTCCCAACTAGCTAGCTAGCTGGTTTCACAGAAATTTAAGTGTGGGTTTCATAGTTATCAATTATTTCTGGGTTCACCTAAGGCACATGGATGGGGCATATACGTCCATGGGCTCAACATTTTCCTGAAACGAATGGAGCGTCCGAGATTGATGCTAACATAATTCAACATTGGTAATAGCTTATAACCGTTTTTATGTGGTGCAGGTGTAAACACCAAGGTCATACAATTAATAAGGTTGAAAACACATAGATCATAATAACAAATCCACTTTCAATATCTTGACTACAAGCGTATCAGAAACCCACGTTCACACGTAATAATGCATTTTGGTACTAGCTTGTGTGTTTTTCGTCAAAATTTTCTGTACTATGTATTGTTTAGTACTTAGGTTTAGAAAAAAAAAAACGATTCCTCATCTAATTTGCAAATACCTAATCCAAATTACCCTTTTAATTAATAGTGTTTGATTTAGTCAGGTTATTATCATATGGAAATTAAACATGCACGTGCATTTTGTTACATCCTCAATACCAACAAACAAAGCAGCAAAATTTGGCATCATTAGCAGCTGCGTTGATTTCCATCCCGTGCCTGGTTTTCAATAACTATATAATTAATTAACCTTTTACGTTCTTGATTAATCTTGATAAGAAATTAAACCCTTTCCTTTTCAGGAAATATTTTAATAATGTAGTTGAAAGCGTAGGGGTAGGGACTTCATCTATTAAAGATTTAAAAAGAAAAAAATATATATATCTGAAAGAGAAAGAAGTTGAAAAGAAATGTAAAAGAGAGACGGGAAGAAAAAGAGAACATGAGCGTGAGATAATTTTATTTTTATTTTTAAAATTTAGAGGCGTGTTTTGATGACATGTTTGTGAGAGAAAACAAAAGAGAAAAATTGTTTATGCGAAATTACTTATTGGCTATGATTTTTTTTCTAATATTTTCTTTTAGGATGATGTTATTCACGCATTCATTTTACTTTTCATACATCTTTGTTAATTTTTGATTGTCGGATCGAATTAATCGAAGAAGATCAATAGACAAAAATTAACAATGGTGTGTGAGAAGCAAAAAGGAGTGTGTCAATATCACTACACTTCTTCTAATTATGAATGGAAGGGTATAACGGTATTTTCATTAGTTTTTAGTTAACAAATAGCTTTTTTTTGGATGGTACTATCCAAACACTGGTTTTTTTTATCTCAAACACTCTTCTCAATTTTTGCTTATAAAATCGAATAAATTACAGAAAATTAATTGACAAAAATTAACAAGGTGCGTGGGACATAGTAGTATAACTTAGGGTTTCCAATCATCTCGGCAACCTTCATGATCGGACGGCTCATGTTTGATCGTCCGGTCAATATTAATATCTACCATCCGCCGTCCAGAAAAAAAAAAAAAAAATTGACTGTGCCGCCGTTGCCCACTGAAAAGCAACCAAACTCATAAACTTGGCAAGTTCTGATTGGATGAGAGGAAAAGTTTGTGCCAAACCTAAATTAAGCTACGTTGACCATAGGTGCTGTGTTGGCATTTGTGGGTCCTGCTTCCTCCACTCCGACAAGAGGCCACGACTGAGATTGACACGTGGGTTAATGGGGTTCGCAGAAAATGTTGACCAAGTAAAGGTGCGGTATTTGATGGAATTGGATCCGCTACGAATTTTAGTGTCTGAATGCTAGATATCAATTTATCTGGGTTATTAATTAGTGTGCAAAAGAAATCAAAATCGTTGGTTTTGTGTGTAGAGCCAAGAAAATGAGTTAAAAAAAACCATTAGATTGAATTTATACGGCCCAGATAAATTGCTTTTTAGGCTCTGGAGACTAAGGTCGAAGTGGATCCAAATCCGTTTATGGTAATGTGATTACATTATTAATTATATTTTATTAAATTTTAAAAAGTAGGTTTGGCATTAAAAAATAATAAATAAGAGTAGGCTACAGCTGCCTAACTGCTCTCTTATTGTTTATTAATTCATTTTATTCTTCCATTGACCAAGACTTTGGATGGAGGCATGGAAATTTGGGTTTCAATCATTGGGGTAATATTTGTGTGCCAAATCATTACCTTAAAATGGGGTTTTTTTTTTTTTTTTTTTTTGGGTGTTAATCATAACCTTCAGATTTGTTTGGAAGTGTTTTTAAAATGATTGAAAATACTTTTGGTAAAAATATTTTTAGAACCAATTATTAGCAAAAACAAAAATGTTTCAAAAACACTTGAAGTACTTCCAGGAAGTACTTCCAGGAAGCACTTCATGTGCTTTTGAAACTCAAAAATATTTTCTCTATAACGTTTTCATTTATTTTAAAAACACTTTCAAACGAACTAATAATTTGGGAGTCTTTTTATTAAAAAAATTATAACACCCAGTTCAATTTATTTTAAGTAGCCCTCGCCACCAATAAGATTAGCCTACTAAAGGTAAGACGAAATATTAATGATATGTTGAGTGAAATTATACAACTTTCTGCATTGACTAAAATGACATAAATACAACTTTCTACCTTTCACATACAATTTTTAGTACAACAATTATATTGTCACGTTTTTAGTTTACATTTTAAAATATGAATGAGCGACACGATTGATATGACACACCCCGACCGAAATCAAGGCTCCTCTGTCTCCCAATTAGCCTCTTCCACCGAGTGATTTCTTCACAAAACTTTCACTAAACGCACGGTCTAATTTCTCAAAACCTTATCTTTCCAATCCAAAATAGTCACTGGCTCTTCATCATAAGTCAAATCTAGATTAATTTCCAAAGGTTGAGGAGGTAGTGACTATTCTAGATTGGAAAGATAAGGTTCTGAGAAATTAGACCGTGCGTTTAGTGAAAGTTTTGTGGATAAATCACTCGGTGGAAGAGGCTACTTGGGAGACAGAGGAGCGTATGAAAGAGATGTATCCACGCTTGTTTTATGATTACTAATAGTTTGTATTTGTTGTGTGAATTTCGGAGACGAAATTTTCTTAAGGGGGTAGGTTGTGACAGCCCGTCCCGAATGATTTTGATCAATAACGTGAAATGACGATTTTGCTCTTGAACGTTGTGTGGTTGTGTGTGTAAATGGGCTAAGCTTTTGGACCCATCTATTTTCAAACTAACACACCCTGACCGAAATCAAGGCGTGCTGGTCGTCACGCGAAGGTGGCGTAGCCATGTGCACAGTGCGGAAACATTAATAATATAAAAATACGAATAAATAAAAACCAAACTAACTAGAGCACTAAATAAGATAAGGTGCAAAACGAAATAAGTGTGAATTCACAACCAGAGCACAAGTAGCCTAAGTGCAATCCAGCAGGACAAATACTAATTATACAACACCCAAAGGTGACCAAACAATGGTGGTCTTAAATACCTCGATCTGTGAGAGATGACAAGAGTTGAGGAGATGACCGTACGAGTGTACGGACAAATGGAAAAAAAAATTCGAGAGGGAGGAGAGAGAAAGGAGCAACGGGATTGGATGTGTGTGTGTGCATGTGGTCCAATTGGCAACCAAACAAAATCAACAAAATCCTACTTCCAATTAGGTCCAAAAAGTTAGAAAAAAAAATATATGGGTCCAATTAGGTCCAATTGACAGAATATTCCTAATTGCGATTAACGACGTCGGGTATGTTTAACAGAATATTCCACGTAATATTCCTAATGGCAGTTAAGTTGCCGTCAGGGTTGGCCACGCGTGGGGGCGCGTCTGGCCGTGCCCTTACCAGCACGTGGATGGTCCAAAAATTATTTTAAAAATATGGGGATGTTTGTGGTGTTGAGTAGATCACGTTGATATATTCAAACACCCCATTTGAGCAATGTATGAGAAGTTATTAGCTAGTTTTGTTTATGTGCTTTAAATTAACATTTATATAGTTGTTTCGCATATAGGTGAGACCTATCCTCAGGACGAACACAGTCAATCAAGGCTTGGGGGCTACGACCCTTCCACATACTAGTGAATGGGCTTTTGGTTTTCCGTATATACCTATATACTTGAGATTTTTCCCAGAAAATCGATTTAAATGAAATTATTTTTAGAAATGCCATGCATATTGATTTATACATAGATCATTGAATTAATATAGTGTGCATATTGTGATTTGACGCGGTGGACGCTCAAGTAAGTACCAAGTGAGTTGTAGATTGTTTATGTAATTGATGATTATGTGAGATGTGTTGAGAACTCATAAACCTGCACCTCGGTGTTAGTGCTCCCGCCCAGAGTTAGGGTATAGTCTTTCACGTGATGTTCACCTCCCGCACCATACGCTCACCTTGGATCCAAGTTAGGTGCATAGTCCTGTTGTACAAACCATTATAGGTGATTCCGACTCGTAGGTGACCCGCGATTATTCATACAGTCTTCACGTGATCGTAGCACTTGAGCGTATTTATTTGCACCCAGTCTTGTCGTACATACCATTTTAGGTGGTTCCGACTCGTGTGCAGGTGTATTTGATGAGATGTGGATTTGAGCTATACAAGTCACGTTAGGTGACTCCAGCTGACATATCATTTGCATTGATTTATATCACATGGCTTACATATTTTATTGTTGAGATATTCGACATGACATATCTGTGAATTTTGCTATTCTGAGCATGGTTGTGGTATAGTTATATATTCTATTTTCTAGGAAATTATACAGGTTTTACGGCGAGGGGTTACAATCTTTGATAATTGAAATGGTTTTGAAAAGCTTTGTTTTTGCCCACTCACACTTTCTGTTTTGCACCCCTCCAGGTTCTAGTTAGGAGTGCTTTTTGGTGACTTGTGAGGAATCCACGGCAGCTCTGACAGATTACCACCATTGTATGGTCACCTTTGGGTGTTGTATAATTAGTATTTATCCTGCTGGACTGCACTTAGGCTACTTGTGCTCTGGTTGTGAATTCACACTTATTTCGTTTTGCACCTTATCTTATTTAGTGCTCTTATTAGTTTGGTTTTTATTTATTTGTATTTTTATATTATTATCGCTTCCGCACTGTGCACATGGCTATGTCATCTTTGCTTGACGGCCAACGCGCCTTGATTTCGGTCAGGGTGTGTCAGATATGTATGTATTGACGCCGAAAACTTCTCTGCAATATGACTAATAGCTTCTTGTCATCACATATTTCTAGTTACCATATGCATTCGCTTCTTTTTTTCTTTTCAAAGAGGAATAATTGGCATGGCATCTAGCTAGACCTAAAATGTCAGATTTAATTAGTTTTTGATAATTGATCTTGTCTAGATTAAGGGCACTCTAATTAATTTAGGTATCTAACTATAGGCTTATTGGTGATCAAACTTGGGCTAATGATGGAATTAGTGCACCTAAATCAAACGATTTTGGATATTTATACAGACTAATTAGAACTATTGGGAACATCATTCAAAGTCCCTCTCGTTAATCAGACCAAATTCAAGCAATTCACAAACAAATCGGGAAAAGCTTATCGGATGCTTTTGAGTTGCTTAATCGAAAGTGGAAGCAAGTTGTTCCACTTAATTCTCACTTATCTTTGAGTGCATGGGGCACATCAAAAACCTAAAAGCTTATCTTTGAGAGAGTTGTGGAAACGCAGGATACAAAAAGAAGGGTTAGGACCACAGGCCCACAACCATCAGACAATAAATCGGCTTTCTTTCTTTCAAAAAAGGGGACCAGCTAAGGGTTTTATCACTGTAGTTTATATTTTTCAAGATCGAAAAAACTCACAAAGACATTTCAACATTTTTCTGATCATCATCGTGTGATTTATTAGCATCAGAAATTAATCGAACCTCAAATATACCATATAGAATACAAATACAAAATTCGTTTCTAATCACTAAACTAGCCATGGTTGTTCAGACGATAAACCAGTCAGAAGTTATAACAATATCAAATACCTTTATTAGATGTACTGTTTCGTACTCTACCAATAGTGTGACGACATTGACGAGACACAAATGCTACAGTGAAATTTACCACTTACTTATTGTTAGATAAATATCAACAATCAATGATAAATTTATATATGTTAATAAATAATAAATATCTTAACAGAGTAAGAACAAAAATGAAATAATATTAAACAGACAAATTAAAGATTGAGGCTTGCGTACCGCAATGTCCTTGGAACAAAAATTTCATCCTTATTCAGTGCTTGTAGTTCTACGGACGTCTGCTTCACCAGGATTCAATGATCTAAGTCAGAATTCCAGCACCGGAAAACTTGACTTCTGGAGAATTTCTTTGTGGTTCTCTGAGTATGAATGTTTGGGATTGTAGAAGAAGAATTTTACATTTCTGTGCACTAAATACCAAGCAAATGGATGTATATATAATAGTTCATGCATGTTCGCAACAGGTATGAGAATAAGATGCGTCTGTTGGGAGCCATCTTCTCAAAGGGGTGCTTTGCTCTCTAACGTTCTTTCATCACTTCAAACTTCATTTGAAAAGATGTATGTTGATATAAAAATAATTATCAATTAATTAGTACACCCCAAAGTCCAACCTCAAGGTTGAGTCCAATTTTATGTTTCATGGTCCATCACTTGAATCACTTTCTATAAGGAACAAAGCTTTATAAAGTGAGGGGACATTTTGGTAGTGACTATCTCCAACTATCTATTTGAGAATTATAACATCTATTGGCTCGTTTGAAAATGTTTTTAAAATGACTGAAAACACTTGAAGTGCTTTTGGAATTAATCATTAACAAAATACAAGTAAATTTTGAAGGAAAAAAACACTTAAATTGCTTTTAGAATCCAAAAATAATTTTAACAAAAAAATTTAAGTTATTTTAAAAATACGTTGAAACGTGAGATATATTCCTCATATAATATTGTTGAAAGATAATGTTTATAACTATATCCCAATGACTAGTCTTCTGTGACATAAACATAGCTAATTAAATATATTTATTGTATTCTTTAAGATGTGATAGCTATCAGAAGTACCTTATATTTTATTTGAACAAATTATATATGGTATCCGGGGGAGGCCAGGGGAGGCCGCAGATCTTCTTCTTCTTTCTTTTCTTCTTATTTGCTCTTAAAAAATGCAACATTATTTCTTCTTTTAAAATTATTTATCAAGAACATGTTTCTGTTGAGAAATCAGGATGATCATGACTGTATCGTTGACGAAATTATCATGTTAGATTCTTGGGGACAGATTTAAAACAATTTCTTATGTAGGAGGCAGTTGTAGGGTTATTATTTCATAGATTTGTTACCACCTAAGTTGATTTTTATTTTTCACAATTATTTGTGCTTGATTTAATTATTGTTTGAAACACACAAGGACCATGAACAAAGTGCACGTTACCGTCTATATTAAGGGTGATAATTTTAGACACGACATAATATATAGTTCGAAACTCGCATGAACAATTTAATGCGAACATGTTAAGAACGTAGCTAACATTGTCCAACTATTATTGTATTATTAGATTATTACTTTTGTATTTGGACCAAAAAACAAAAAAAAAAACTTTTGTATCATTTTTGCGTGTTAATCAACTCATTGATTGATATGAACATAACACAAAAATATAAATTGGTATACTTTAAGACGATCCATTTCCACTTCTACCCTATATTATACAACACTCACAAATGATACAAATAACAAGGTCTTGCCATGGTGATGCTGACAACTACGATGATGAAACTTTTAGCTCAAACACACAAACCAGTGATTACGTAGACAGTTGATATGGTGCCCATAAATTATTGATAATATATTAGTAGCAAAACATATTGACGAGTTATTGATCTTCTGCGGTTTCAAATATCAACACTACTAATACAAAATTTATGCTTTAACGCACATAAAATTTCTACCACAACTATTCCAACTATTTAAACTCTCACTCTTTCTCATTGTGCGTTGCTCCGTTTCAACAATTAGAGCCTAGAATTGTAGCTCGGTGGTCCATTCTAAATTAGATGGGCCGAAAATCCGAGCTTAAAGCCCATTTTCAGCCCATTCTCCTTTTAATTTGAGTTTGGGCTTCCTCCCAAGAGTCCTAGCGGCGGAGCTACGTGTAATGATCCGAAGGAGACCAGACGACAGGAGCGCCAACCGCCACTAACGGTCAAGCCTATGGCCAAAATGCACCAACCTCCGAGCTCTCAAGCAAGTCTACGGCTCCATGGTGGTCAACGGCTTCAATTCGAACTATTCCGCCATACGAGAACTCATATTCTGCAGCGCCATGGAGATTTCAGGCACCATAAACTATGCCATTCGATCATGGGTCTGAACCAGACACCTTCATGTGGAACACCATGATCAGAGGCTCAGCTCAGAGCCAAAACACTTTAAATGCGGTTTTACTGTATAACCAGATGGAAAATCCTGCACTAAGCTTTCTTGGGTTAACATGGGAATGGGGTTTCATGGGAAGGTTGTGAGGTTCAGGTTCGAGTCGAACACGTTTGCAAGCGCGATTTTTGATGACTCGGCGAAGAGGGGTTTGTGCCGTGGTCACCTTTGACAGCAGGATATGCAAGAAGATGGAGAGTGCAAGGAAGCTCTTTGATGAGGTTCCGAAAAGAGACGAGACTTGTAATGCAATGATTGCTGGTTATGTACTCTGCGCCTCAAATGAGCAGGCATTGCACATGTTTGACGAGATGAGAGAAATCTGGGAGAAAAGCCTGACGAAGTGACAATGTTTTTGAGTCTTTTTGTTAACATTTATCTTTAGATTATTTATTTTTCAATAAAGTGGTTGCACGTAGTTAGGAGACCTGTTTACCTAGTCTACAAGAGAATTCCTAAGTTGTAGGAGTCATGGTTAGGTTGTTAATCATGTTTATTTTTCATGCTGGAGTCGTGGTATGTAGTTCCACAAAATCTGCAAAGTGAACGTTATGTTTGTTGCAGCAGTAGACTTGTTTTTCTTATTTAAGTTGTAATTTCTCATTCAAAGTTGAATTAATGAAATTCATAGCTTCTTAGCCATCTCTTTATCAGCAAGCTTAAGTTTACAGTTTCAAAAAGTTTAACCAACATTTGGCATCAGAGCCCCTACTAGGCATGTGTTGAGAATCTCACATAGAAGCAGCAGCTTTTGTCCTTGCAGTAGCAAGCATCCATGGCGTTTGACAAGCTAGCGGAGAATTTCGTTCAACCAGCGATTCCATGCTTCGACGGCCACTACGATCATTGGAGCATGTTGATGAAGAATTTCCTACGCTCCAAAGAGTATTGGGATCTTGTGGAAACGTGATATACTATACCCAAAGAAAGTACTATTACGGCTGTGCAGCAACGGAAGCTTGAAGAACTGAAGTTGAAGGATTTGAAGATAAAGAATTACCTATTCTAATCAATTGATAGTGCGATTTTGGAGACTATTTTTCAGAAGGATACTTCCAAGCACATTTGGGACTCCATGAAGAAAAAGTGCCAAGGGTCAGCAAGAGTGAAGCGTGCACAGCTTCAGGCCCTAAAACGAGACTTTGAGACTCTTCAAATGAAGAATGGAGAGTTTGTCACCGAGTATTTCGCAAAGACCATGGAGATTGCAAACAAAATATGAATCCATGGTGACAAGCTTGATGATGGGTCCATTGTAGATAAGATCCTGAGACCTATGGCTCCAAAGATTAACTATATCGTTTGCTATATTGAAGAGTCAAATGACACCGCGGAGATGTCGATTGATGAGCTCAGAAGCTCCTTGTTGGTCATGAGCAACAGCTGAACCGTGGCACCACAGAACGTGTTAACTCAAAAGAACAAGCTCTGAAAGCTTCTACCTTTTCTAAATCCTCAAGCTCAAGAGGAAGAGGCCGAGGTAGAGGTAGAGGAAGAAGTGGTCGAGGCAACCGAGATGGAGACAGATAACACCAAAGTTCTAAGAGACATGATGATCACTCTCAGAATAGAGGAAAATGACAAGTTGACAAGTCTGACATTGAGTGGTACAGGTGTGGAAATTATGGGCATTATCACAATGAATGCTACACGAAGTTGCCAAAAGACAAAGAGAAAGAAGAGAAGTCCAACTTTGCTAAAAAGAAGGATGATGAGACACTTTTGATGGCTTTCCACGTCAAGGAAGAGATCGATTCATAAGTGTGGTATGTAGACACAGGTTGCAACATTCATATGAGTGGTTGTAAGTCATCATTTTCATTTCTGAATGAAAACTTTCAAATTACTGTGACCTATAAGGACTAAGAATAGGACTAAGAATGATTTTGTTGAAACAATTTCAAATGCGTTTTATGTGCCTAGTTTGAAAACAAATTTGTGAAGCGCTGAACAGTTACAAGAAAAAGGTTATATAATAACTCTTTAGAAAGATGCATATAAGATATATGATCCTGTAAGGGGTGCCATTACTGTGGTTCAAATGAGCCAAAACAGATTTTTTCCGCTGAAGATCAAGACTATCCAAACTTGTTTGAGGCTAAGAAAGACAATTCATCATGGCTGTGGCATTTTCGATATAGCCATTTGAATTCCAATGGCTTGAGGACACTGCATCAGTAGTAAATGGTGAATGGCCTTCCCATGATCACACCTCCATCTGAAGTCTGTGAAGAGTGTGTTGTAAGCAAACAACATCGTGATCAACTTCCCAAAGGAAAAGCTTGGAAAGCTCAAAACCTACTGGAGTTGGTGCATTAAGACATATATGGTCCAATCAATCCAGTATTGAATGGTAAGAAGAATTTTTTTTATTTTTTATTGATGACTTCAATAGAAAGCCATAGGTGTATTTTTTACAGGAAAAATCAGAGGCTTTTAATGCATTTAAAAGCTTCAAGGCACTTGTTAAGAATGAAAGTGGAAGAATGATCAAAACCCTTCGAACTGATCATGGTGGTAAGTATTGCCCAAAAGAGTTTGAAGTTTTTTGTGATGAGCAAGGGATTCGAAGGCAACTCACTACTTCATATGCACCCCAGCAAAATGGTGTATCCGAGAGAAAAAAATCGAACTATTCTTAACATGGTCATAAACTTTTTAGTTAAGGGAGTTCCTAAAAGTTTTTGGCCTGAAATAGTTTTATGGTCCATTCATGTTTTGAACAGGTGCCCCACTTTTTCTATTAAAAATATGACACCTGAGGAAGCTTGGAATGGACAGTAACGCTCCATGGATCACTTTAAAGCGTTTGGGTGCATAGTATATGCACATATTCCAAACGAGGATGATTGATTATGTAAGTGGAGATAAACTCTCTGATAATGATACTACTGCATACTTTGCTTTGTTTGTAAATTATACTCCTCTCGCCTTTGAGGAAGCAGTTGAGGACTCAAAAATGGAAAAAGGCAATGGATGCTGAAATTAAGTCAATTAAGAAAAATGATACATGGAAGATTACTAATTTGCCTAAGGGTCAGAAGACTATTGGTGTGAAGTGGGTTTTTAAAACCAAATTGAATGAGAAAGGTGAGGTGGGCAAGCACAAGGCCCGTTTACTAGCAAACGGATACAAGCAAGAATATGGTGTCGATTTCAAAGAAGTGTTTGCCCCATTTGCAAGGTAAGACACAATTCGTTTGGTAATCTCTCTAGTTGCTTAAACTCCTGGCCTATTTTTCAATTAGATGTGAAATCTGCCTTTTTACATGGTGAATTGCAAGAACAAGTGTTTGTCGATCAACCTCCAGGCTATGTGCAGCAAGGTAAAGAGAAGAAGGTTCTAAGGTTGAAGAAGGCACTTTATGGGTTGAAACAAGCACCACGAGCTTGGTACAGCTGTGTAGATGCATACTTTGTCAAACAAGGCTTCCAAAAGTGTCCATATGAGCATACTTTGTACGTTAAGGTTGGTGATGAAGGTAAAATGCTCATTGTATGCCTTTATGTTGATGATCTAATTTATAATGGAAATGGTGTTGATATGTATGATGATTTTAAGAAGTGTATGATGAAAGAGTTTGATACGAGTGACTTGGGACTGATGCACTACTTTCTTGGCATAGAAGTAGTACAATCAGCAACTGGTATTTTTATTTGCCAAAAAAAATATGTTCTGGAAGTATTGGAAAGGTTTCAAATGCTGAACTGCAATCCAATTGGAACTCCAGCAAAGGTAAGGATTAAAGTTGAGTAAAGATCCTGATGGGGAGAGAGTTGACAACACTTATTTCAAACAGATAGTTGGAAGTTTGATGTATCTAACTTCCACGAGGCCTGATATCATGCATTCTCTAAGCGTGACAAGTCGATATATAGAGAATCCCACTGAGATGCATCTCAGGGCAGCCACAAGAGTCTTTCGTTACTTGAAAGACACAATAAACTCTAAGATTCTTTATAAGAAAGGAAGAAAGTCAAGTTTCCATTGGTTTTACTGACAGTGATTACGCAGGTGATATTGATGATCGTAAAAGCATTTCTGAAAATGTGTTTTTAACAACTTCAGGTACAGTTTCATGGTCCTCGAAGAAGCAGCAAATTGTGACATTATCCACTACTAAAGCTGAGTTTGTGGCAGCTGCTTCATGTTCCTACCAAGCTATTTGGTTGAGAAGAATGCTAGAAGTTCTTGGTAACCAGCAACAAGGTTTAACAATTTATCGTGATAATGTTTCAACAAATTTTCAAGAATCCAATTATGCATGGAAGAAGCAAACATATCGATGTTAGATACCATTTCTTGCATGATCTATGCAAAGATGGTGTGATTGAGTTGCAGTTCTGTAAGAGTGAAGATCAAGCTGCTGATCTCATGACAAAACCTCTCAAACAATCAGTGTTCGACAAGCTTAGAAGTATGCTTGGAGTTTGTTCAAGGGAGGGACTCGCACAGGAGTGAAGTGGAGATGAAGATCAATCCTAAACTGTTTTTCTGTAGAAATCAGTTTAAGGGAGGGTGTTAAGATTTATCTTTAGATTATTTATTTTTCAATAAAGTGGTTGCATGTAGTTAGGAGACTTGTTTACCTAGTCTACAGGAGAATCCCTGAGTTGTAGGCGTAATAGTTAGGTTGTTAATCATGTTTATTTTTCATGCTGGAGTCGTGGTATGTAGTTCCACAAAATCTGCAAAGTGGACGTTAAGTTGGTTGCAGCAGTTGACTTATTTTTCTTATTTAAGTTGTAATTTCTCATTCAAGTTGAATTAATGAAATTCAGAGCTTCTTAGCCATCTCTTTAGCAGCTTAAGTTTACAGTTTCAAAAAGTTTAACCAACACTTTTGTCTGCGTGAAAGATTTCAGAGATTTGGACGTAGGGCAATACATTCCGCTCTTCTGGAGATGGGTTCGGGAGATATGAGCATCATAGATATGTATTCTGGCGGATGAGGGACAAGGTTGTGTCTTCATGGAATTCGGTGATGGGAGGGTTGGCATTTCATGGCCACACCAAGGAATCGGTTAATCTGTTTAAAGAGATGCGAAGGCTGAAATGCAGGCCTAACGAGATCATGTTGTTGGAGTTTTGGTTGCTTGCAGTCATGCCGGGAAAGTAGAAGAGGGGCGCAGATATTTCAATCTAATGAAGAATGTTTACAGAATTGTGCCAAACATAAAGCATTGCGGGTGCATGGTGGATTTGTTAGGGCGTGCCGGGGTATTAAATGAAGCATTTGAGTTCATAGAGAAAGTGGAGATTGCTCCCAATGCCATTGTTTGGAGGAATCTGCTTGGGGCATGTGGAGTTTATGGAAACCTTGAGCTGGGAAGGCGTGCAAATAAGCGACTACTTGAAATGAGAAGGGACGAGAGTGGGATTTCGTGCTATTATCTAACATATATGCTTCGCGAGGTGAGAGGCGAGGGGATGTAGAGGTGAAGAAGGAGCCTGGCTATAGCCTAATTGAAGCAGATAACAGTGCTCTTATGCATTTTTTGTTCGATTGCAAACCTAGGTCCTGTTAAAAACACCGTGGATTTAAGCCTCAGATTGTTGACCCAGTGTATTCGAAATTGTTAAACAAGTGTGACCAGTATAGTAGTTCTAATAGAAAGTTTTGCTTCTTAAAGTTCTGATATGATTTGTAAATGAGTTTGAACCCTTTGGCTACCGGTCTTCGTTTGCATTCATTTTAGTTCGTTCTAAGAGCAACATTTTGTGTCCAAATAAAATGATAGACTGCATGCAATATAGCAGATTGAAATAGTTACACAAACCCGAATTCACAGTCGAATTGAGCAAGGAAAGAAAATGGAATACATTAACACAATATACATTTTGTATCAAATGGAAAAACAAACATCTTAGATGACACACGAGTCACGCAAATTCACTCTGTCACGTGAATCAACAAACTGACGCACGAAGCATGTGTTAAACGCTCAGCGCTTAGAGAGGGCCGCAGCTGACAGCAAGATTAAGAGCATGAACACAACAACTCCAACAAAAGATCCGATCAAAGAGCCAGAGATACGCTCACAGAAGGCGTTGAATTGTTGGCAAATGGCAAACCAATTCGCCTTGGCATTTCCCTTGTGTGCTAAGTACACAATAGCTGCTGCTGCAGAAGCACCTGCCATCAGAAGAGCAAGCATTGCCTGCACAGCGGTACAAAACTCACTTTCGTTAAGCGAACTTTAAGCGTAATGGATAGTACGATGTAAACTCGCAAAATCTTAATGAGGTATTACCGTGTCGAAGAAGATCAAGATAATCCTGCTCTTCTTAGCATTGCTTCGTATGATGTGGAAGACGGAAAGGGCTAGAGAAAACACCAGATAGGCGCACACAATGGAATTCGCAACCACGAAAAACCTGTTAATGTAAGAAGATTAAACTTCATTAGTTTATGCATTAGAAGGTCTACTATTTTATGAGCACAGAAAAGTTGGTGGTGAGGAAACATACGTGAATGTGGGAAGATCATCGTACTCAGGCCTGAACTGAAGGAACTGAGTGAAGAAAGGAAGCCTTTCCCTGGTGGTTCCCATGGCGATTGCGCTCACCAATGTCCCAAGAAACGCAACTATACGCAGAATGAAGTCGAGGATAGATGCTCCTCGATTCACCCCTGCGCTTGCAGTGGTTGAAGCTATCCCTTTGGAGTTGGACTCACCATGACCAAGCTCAATAGCTGCTCCTGCCTTCATGTTTCTCCAAATGTTTTTCGTGCTGGATTAAATTCGCGGTTTTTAATCGGTTTTGGAAACCCGAGTTGTGGAAGCTAATTGTTGTGCTTGGAACAGGAGTCGAAGGGGTGTTTATATGCATGCAGTAAACACATAAAGTCTCTCTCTACGTTTGCATCAGGACCTGAAAAGATTCATAAAAATTGAAAAATTTCAAGAAACTAATGAAAATGACTTGTAAACTTTGAGTTTTAACGATAAGGATAAAATAAAAGGTAAAGTGAATAATATCAAAATTGATTTTTTAATATAAAAATGTGATTTTTCGTTAAAGTAAACAGTACTAAAGCTCCAAAAAATTCTTCTTTGGGCGGACGGATCCATGAATTGTGAAGTGTATTACCTGCTCTCGTACTTGCTCTGATATACCAAATAAAAGAGGTCACCACACACTTCCAACTGCACCAACGTTGACCCCAATTTGGCAAAGTGAATCACGACCAAATTGGAAACATGCATATGATATAAGATTTTGAGACTTGACTTGCGGAATGCCACTAATAGCTACCTTTCTCATTTATTGTGTGACATGTGTCTTCTACTATCACTTGAAACTAATCACTTAATGTGTTTGACTTTGACAACTTATTTTTTATATATACTAGAAAATTTTTAGTGTGTTAGGAACACAGTTCAGTACACCTAGTGTTATAATACAAGTGGTTGGATACTTGAAATTTTTTTTTTTAACCACTTGTATTATGATACTTGTTGTAGCGAACTGTGTTCCCGACACATAGAAAAAATCTCCATATACCCATCATAAATTAAATTTAATCATTTTTTCGGAATTAAGAGTATTTACCTCTGTGTTCAAAGTCCTAATTTTAATTCTCTCTTCCTACTATCGCTTGTATAAAAACAATCATGCTCTGCTAAGGCTTCATTTTGAGGACTTATGAGGACCTAATACATATTAGCCACAAAATTAGATTAGTTTAGATCCAAAAGCTTAAATTATTTGACAACTTAATAAAGTAAAACCAACTTGAAATTCATAAATCATTAAAAAAACACATTTTCTTGTTTTGCATTATAAAGTTGTCAAATATTTTAAGCTTTTAGAACTAAATATTTATGTAATCTTGTGATACTTTTCATTTGGTCCTCAAATGTCCTCAAAAGAGGACCTTAGAAGAGCATGACTTTGTATATAAAAAAAAAAGGCAATAATAATAAATACTTTACTCCATTTTTACAACCATGATAAGATTTATCATCAAAGTTTCCCTACTCCATTAAACCTAATTAGACAATCTTGAATGTTGGATCTAAACCTTTGACTCTTTTCCATTTAACAATTTTCCAAATTCCCCACCGTGTTCCACGACAATGTTATATATCTGGGTCGGTTTTTTCACTCGAGTTGGTAAGCTTTTCTAGTTTATAATATCCTTGACCCCCGAAAGCTGCGCCTGCATGCTGGAAAAACAAGCCAGCTCTCGCTTATCTTTCTACTCCATCCACACTCTAGTGCTTGCTATGTTGTACGTACAACGGCATTTGCCCTACTAACTATATACGCAGAATCAACAGCTTTTGAATTTCATTAAGAATTCGGGCTATCTCTTGATGTGATGTATACCTACGATTTTCCATTCATAATCATGAGAAGCACCCGAAGGTTAACCCAACAGGACTGAAGCCTAAATGTTCTCATTCTCGCATATATAGTTCCGCCCTTCTTGTTCCGAAACTGGTACATAGAGAACGCATAATCTTTTTCCCAGCCTGAACATCAGGTGCACACTTGATTTCGGCATAGAAACTCAACCAGATCATCAAAATCCTTCTCACAATAACCACAAGTAATGTCATAAAAGAACTGAGTTGCTAGGCCTGAGCTCAAAAGCCATAGTCTTCTTCACAAGATTTCTTGCTTCCTGTATCTTTCCATCCTTGCAAAGCAATCCAATGATTTTCTCAACTGTACCCTCCTTCAAACCTCCCAAATCGACACCTAATTCCACCATAACCCAACTGTTGGATATATGTCAACAATCTGTTATATAATTATATATGCTAATAAATAATAAATGCGAATAGGAAATTAACAGAGTATGAACAATGAAATAATATTGAACATAAATATTGAAGATCGAGACTTACGTACCGCAATGTCCTTGAAATAGAAATTTCGTCCCTACTCAGTACTTGTAGTTCTACGGACGTCTGCATCATCAGGATTCAACGATCAAGTCAGAATTCCAACACCGGAAAACTTGACTTCTGGCGAATTTCTATGTGATTCTCTCAGTAATGATGTTTTGGATTATAGAAGAAGAATTGTATTTTCTATGTTCTAAATGTCATGCAGATGGATGTATATATAGTGGGATTATGCATGTTCGCAACAGGTATGAGAATGAGATGTGACTGTTGGGAGACATCTTTTCAGAGGGGTGTTGTGCTCTCTGCGTTTTTTGATTTCAAACTTCATGTGAAAAGATGAGTCTGTTCAAATAAAAAATAATTTAATTAAATTCCAAATTAATTAAAAAAATAATTTATTAAAGAATTTAATTTTCAGAGCCCAAGAGCCAAATTAATTATATATATTAATTATTAATTAATTATAAACTAATTAGTACACCCCAAAACCCATCTTTTGATAATTAATTATATATATTAATTATTAATTAATTATCAATTAATTAGTACACCTCAAAGCCCAACCCCAAGGGTGAGCCCAATTTTATTCTCCAAAACTTATCACTCCAATCACTTTCTATAAGGGACAAAGCCTTATAAAGTGAGGAAACCTTTTGGGAATGGCCAATGTGGGACAATGAAATTTCTACTCAAAATTTTCAACAATACCCCACGTTTGAGTTGAAATTTCATTCAAACTCCAACAATTACCCCACATTTGAATGCAAATGTATGACTAGGCTGCCAAAAACTGAGAGAGAATAGACATGATATGCATTGGGTGAAGTGTCTTTTGGACTTGAACTTACCCTAGTGAAAACATATCGGGTTTACTTGGTGACGCAGTGGATGTGGAAGATCTTGAACTGTTCACCGTAATAGTAAATTGAGACAATATGCTACACACATATCATATCTGCCACACATCAATTCATACGGTTGTGTTCATTTTGGCCTTGAATATATCCTGGATTTTGTAGGAGTTTTAGAGAATTTAGCCATTTCATTTCTCATAAATGCGGCCCCATTTACTCCTATATAGGTGACATTAATTAAGAATAGTCTACCATATTCCTCTTGATAACAAGATATTAATGTCATTAAATGTATAAAACATAACCCCTTAAACTCAACAGACAACACACATTTTATCATAAGAATGGGTAAGTTGTGTGTTCAACGTTTGAATCAAACTCAACCAGTTTGCCTATTAAACCTAGACCATGGGATCTCCAATTAGCTAGGTTAGGTTTCCGCCTAGTTTGATTCATTGAATTGGCTTGAGACTCATTCCTCTCGATGTAAATAATATTTGCTCTCTTGGTAGGCCTTTTGTCAAAGGATCAGCCATATGTTCCTTTGACTTTACATAATCAATGGATATTGTTCCATTGGAGAGCAACTTCTTAAGAGTATTATGCCGACGCCTGATGTGTTGCGACTTTCCATTGTATACATGACTTTTGGCCATTGATTGTGCGGTCATACTGTCATAATGTATACATATAGTAGTTACAGGCTTTGGCCACACTGGAATATCCTCCAGAAAATGTTTGAGCCACTCGGCTTCGTCACCAGCCAAGTCTAAAGCTATGAACTCGGACTCCATGGTGGAACGAGCTATACATTTCCGTTTAGAGGATTTCCAAGATATTGCTACACCTCCTAAGGTAAAAACATATCCATTTGTCGACTTGGATTTTGTAGTGTCAGAAATCCAATTGGCATCACCGAAGCCTTCTACAACAGGTGGATACTTAGTGTAGTGTAATCCGTAGTTAAGTGTATTTTTCAAATACCTTAACACTCTTACTAAAGCATCCCAATGCGCTTATGCCTGATTACTTGTATATATACTAAGCCTACTTACTGCATAAGCTAAGTCGGGCCTAGTTGAATTCATCAAGTAAATTATACTTCCAATTACTTGAGAATATTCAAGTTGAGATATGACATTGCCTTTATTTTTCTCCAACTTGCATCCAGCATCAAAAGGAGTTGCAGCAAGTTTGCAGTCAACTTGACCAAACCTTCGTAATATTTTTTATGCATAATGGGATTGTGTAAGGACATACCCTTCACTATTTCTCTTAATTTGAATTCCTAAAATGACATCGGCTTGACCTAAGTTTTTCATGTCAAAATTCGAATTCAACATTTTCTTTTTTTTGTTTATTACATCTTATCGTTTCCCATTATGAGCATACCATCCACATACAAGCAGACAATAAAGAAAGTTTTATCATTACTCTTAATGTAGACACATTTATCAGATTCATTTATTTTGAGCCCAATTTTATTCTCCAAAACCTATTACTCCAATCACTTTCTATAAGGGAAAAAATCTTATAAAGTGAGGAAATCTTTTGGGAATGACCAATGTGGGACAATAAATTTTTCTACTCAAAATTTCCTACACCAACAACCTTGAAAAAGCCAATTGGGGTTTCTTCATTTCCTTAATTAGGGACTAATTGCTGCCTCACTCTATCATACATCGAAACGGCCCCTTCTGATTCACCAGTAACAAACCCTTCAATCAAATCACTAAGAACATGAACACTCAATACAATTTCTTTGTTTTCCATTGTGGAAAGCAAGAATTCAACTCCTCTAAGCAACCCCTAACCCACTTGAAAATTCCCAACAAAGACTCAACCTTACTCGCTTCAAACCCAACTTTCCCACATCGTTGAGAGCTACTCTAGTAGGGCAGCTGTACCGACGTGTCCTTCGTGTAACTCTACCACGGTTCTCTTTTTAATTAATCTTTGATTTGAATAAATCATGGACGACTCAATAGACATCAATAAAGAAAAATGCAAAATGAAAGAAAACAAAAGTGTGAAAATCACTATCTAAACCGAATATAACATTAAAAAATGGACTCAATTCTGAAAAATATTGAAAATTAGCTAAATTTTACATCATGTTTAAAAATTAGCCACCTGTGTGATTAGTTATCGATGATCCACCTAAGGGGTTGACTTGTGGAACTCTTAGAGAGCATCAAGGGGCAAGCATTGCCCTTGAGATGCAAAAACCGTAAGAGTTGACCTCAGTTGCTCTTAAACTCTAATCATCCACCAAAATCTTGAACTATATCAGCGTTGAAGTTCATCAAAAAGTGTCTTCTCTCATTCCTCCCAAGTTATTAACAGAAAAGGTAAAAAAATGGATCCGAAGTCGAGTGCTTTTTTGATTGGAATAGTTGGTGCAGCAGTGACCTTGTCTGCTTATTCTCAGACTCTCGTCTCTCCAACTCAGTGCATCGGAGTCGGCCTCTTTGTTCTCATGTTTGGATTGCTGGTCAGGGAAGGTCTCATATCTCTTTAGCTAACTCCATCTATCAGTCTTAATTTCTTCTTTCGTTTCCCATTACGGTTTTGTAATTGATATGGTTCATACAACTTTTTCTTGGAGATTTGTATGATCTAGAGTTTGTTTCATAGTAGTTATTTGGATTGGGCTTTTGTTATATGTAATATGTACGTTTCTTTTTTCTATATGTCAATTATGATGCAAATCAAAGCTGCATAGGTGCAAATGGGAATACTTTTTTGAGAAAATAACTTGCTTCCAATTTATTTAAAGGAAATAATTTTCCTTTTGATTTAGGGAACTTTAACAAAAAGATCTCGATACTGTTCACTTTAACGAAAAACCATATTTTTACACTAAAAAATCAATTTTGATACTATTCACTTTACCCTTTATTTTGTCCTTATCGTTAAAACTTAAAATTTTCAAATTCTTTTCATTAGTTTTCCTTTTGATTTATTTATCTCAAAACTATAGAAAGACACATGTAAAGAGAGAATTGAGTGCAAAAAGGGCCCATAGATCTTAATATTTAGAGGCCAACATAGATTGCATAACTATTGTATGGCACGAGGCCATGGCGAAAAAAATATATGTTCTTCTAAAAGAGATATTTTTTTTTCCCCTTAAACATATTTTAAACTATTTACAAAAGAGCTATTTGAACTTTAATACAATGAGAGATTTAAACTTGAATATAACAAAGAACGACACATTAAGATAACCAACTAGCGTACATTTACTTGGTAATTAAGCCTACTTAAATAGTACATGGTTAATTTGCCTAACCTACCTTGTTTTCGTACCGCTTTGACCAAATTATGCAACAGGTGGGTGTGAGTGGACCTTAGCACCACTTTTGTGAGGACGGATACATTAGTTTTCTCCCAAAAATCGCCATACCAAGGTTTGGTCGACGACTCCCAATGTAATAATCTCCTAATTATGAATCCCCTGTATTTCTCCAAATCATCGGTTGATTAAATACTTTGAATCAAATTTCTCCAATATTTCTCCAAAAGTGACATTTTTTTCATAGATTATGCAAAAATATGGTAACACGTTCATGTTATGAGAAAAGTTAACCAATCCCAACTACCTCACATTCACCATTTATCATAAGCTACACACGACCTGTTTATATATACACGAAATTGCCCTAAAATAAATAAAGCATCAACTTAGCAGACATGGACATTTCCTTCAAGTTGCAGTTAGTACTCTGTTAATCTGTGATAATACCTAGTGAATGCAGAAAGAGAGGATAGTTGGACAGTAAATCTCCATATACTATCCAACTTCTGTATCATGTAGAAAGTTTTAAACATCGAACATAAGAAGCAGAAAGTTTCAAGTAAACTCACAGGAAATCAGATATATGCAAGCTGGCGACTTCCATCAGCAAAGTTTGGGAAAGATTTGATGAAAGAATGATGTTTTCCCTTACCTAATACAAGCGATATTTTACCGAAATTCAATCAAATTTACAATGGAGATATGCGAACTTGAGTGCATAAGGAAAGCGTATATACTCTAGTTAATGTGACTATGCCCAAATATCTAAATAAAAAAATAATGCTAAATACATAAAGAATTAAACGAGATTTCCATAAAAATAGATAAACTAACCCTTCAAATTTGAGGTCACGCTCTCATGACTACAACTACCATCACTTCATGCATATATAGTGGTCCAGATCGGGGTTGTTATCGTCATCGTATCAATCTAGCATGAGAAAAGGAGGCAAAAATGTAGCCAGAGATGACTTGCCGATCATCTCATTGTCACAAGATCATGTATCTTTCTGTATCATGTATATATGCATGAGATGATATCAACATACATGATACATCCCATAAATATGCAATGTACATATAGATATATATATATGTATATATGTATACAAGATTTGGGTTGATACATAATATTGTAACTGAACATTGCTGCCGGCAAGTCATCCTTGGCTGCACTGCATACCTCATTCCCACATGCAAGACTTAAGATGAAAAATACCATATACCCAGAATAATATGAAGTTTTACAGTACAAATGAAGAGTATATGTTTGGCAGCAAAGCTAAAAGAGGGGCCGACTTTCCCACAAGTCAACCAATCAAATTAGATTTAACTGCAAGAAACTCAAAAAACAGAGGCGGGAATTTAGGGTTTTTTTCCCAAAGGAGAAAGACAACATTCCCAAGCACAAAACGGAAACAAAACCCCTCTACTTATTTCAACAAGAAAACAAGCAAATTTCCCAAACAAGGAAGCTGTTAGAAAGAGGTAGAGAAGAAGAAGCCGATTGGACTACAAAGTCCGATTGGCAGTGTTTGGACGAATAAGATATGAGCCAAGCATAAATATAGAGCAAACCCTAGAATCTAATGTCTACTAGACACTGTCTAGTAGTTGGCTAGCTGCACGTATTAAGAAATTGGAAAAAGTGCTTTTCTCTGTATCCAAACAGTCCAAGTATTAATGGTGTCAGCTGTTGCACAAGCAGAGCAACCCTAGAACTGTCCGATCCGGGTCCTTTTTCTAAGAATCCTAGAAATCCCTTAATCGTATCTGTTCATGGTATATCGTGTTGTCAAAAATTATTTAAAATTTAAAATTCAAATATAAATAATACCTAATGAAAATTGACCGTACAACGTACAATAAACGGATATGATTATAGAATCCCTAGGATCCTTAGGAAAGTCCAATAGGATATGAACAAGAAAATGAGTAATTTAGAGGGTTCTTACGGGAGGTGGATTGTTGCCCTTCCATTTTCATACTTCCCATCCTCTCCTGTTTATGTGATCACGGTTAAGCCACGTCAATATTTTATACTTCTATTACTTTTTGTTTTATTATTTTTATAAAAATTTAATATAAAATATTAACGTAGCTTAACTTTGATCATACATCACAAAAAAGTATGAAAATAGTATAAAAATGAAAAAACAGACAATCCACCTCTGTTTTTAAGATGTGACTTTTGCATGGGTGCATAAACCAAAGAGATATTGAAGCCTTAAAGATCCATACCCATCACCCTTAAAGTTTGCTATCTCTGACTGCTTTTTTCTCACAACACCATTTAAGTCATGGCATTACTTCTAGGGATTTGATTTGCTTTTAGATTAATTGGTATGGCTCTCTTCAGAACGTGTACTATCGGGTAGGAATGGGTTTAGGTGAGGTGGGTTAATTTACTGGATTTGGGTAAGGCCACATCCCAACCGAAGTTTTAGGGTTAGGGTTTCATTTTGACCAAGTCGAGAAATACTTATCTACCCCTAACTAGGACGGATATATTAGGGGGTCTGGGTGGTTTCAGGACCACTCGAAAGCACAAATAAATAGTTGTGAGAACCTCCTAAGATCACTAAAGTTTGGAGGAGAAAAGCAACGACAGCTGTATTGCAGTTTAAAGAGAAGAAGAATACTTTCTTTTTAACTGATTTCTCTAAAACGACGTTTTTTTTTACTCTTTTGAGCCAAGCCATTTGAAAAATAAAATAAAAACTCATCCTTCTTAATAAGCCACATGAGATCCTCACCCTTTTTAATTCAAAAAAAGGAAGAGATGTTCGAATGATTGTTTCCACTCCCCGAATGACCTCTCAGAATCCTTTGTGTGAAGATCTCGGGAATCATTTAATCACATCTGTTCATGTATATCGTGTAGTTAGTTTTCGTTAAGTACTGTTTATATTTAATTTTAAATAAAAAGATTTACAATAATTTCTAATCGCACGATATACGATGAATGAATGTAATTTGAGGATTCTCAAGATCCTCGCAAAGAGGATCCTCTTTCCACCTCCCCGACCTCTAGACTCCACTTCACCCAATCCCATTTCATTCACTTTTACAATTCCAATTCCCAAATTGGCTAATTGGCCAACCCCACCCAACCGACCCCCAGGCCAACACCAGATGCTCCACGCCTCCACCCATCTCTTCTCCCAAGCTCCTCCGCCACCGCCGTGACCACATCACGACTCTCACTCCGTCAAACCCTACAAGTTTCCGGGTCAATAGCGACTTTTTGTTTGTGGGGGGTTTTTCGAAATTGAGTTTTTGGATTTGTTTCATTAATATCAACAAGCAAAAATTAGATTTTTGTATATTCAATATGAAATGCTAGAATTAAAAGACCCTATAGAATTCAAAGACTCACTAGGTCTTATAAATTAAGAATTCCAATTTAAGTTTTAACAAATTGGCTGAGAATTGTAATCAAAACTCAAATGTTATATTAAGGATCAAATTTCACTTGCGTGAGCTCCAAATTTATTTTTATAAATGCGATATTAGGAAGAGAGAATCAAACTCAGGATCTTAAGTGCATAAAAGTAAATGTAAACTTGGAAGTTTTATTCATGTTTTGACCATCAAAATTCAATTGAAATTATATTTGTTGAAGTTACAGAAAGATCTACCAAATGGCTCCAATACTAATACTGTTCTCAACTTAACCACCTGTTTTCCAAGAGATGTGAGATTTTATCCTAAAAGACCTTAGTGCAAATGAAATTGAACTATTTGTTATAAGTTGTGACTTGGTTTCGTGTGATGGCCAATGTGGGACTCTTTGCTTTATTCAACATGCCCCTCACGTCCGACCACTTTGGAATAGTCATGCGTGGAACTACATCAGTCATGTTTGTAAGTGAACCCAATAATTCAAATCTAATCTAAATACCCACTCTAATAGCATGTTAAAATTTCAAAAAGACAGGTCAAATAATCCAACACCAATATTATCCCCAACCAACCACATATGACCCAAAGAGGTGTGGAGTTTTATTCTAAAGAACTCGGTGCAATGAAAAGTTGAACCATTTGATATATGTTTTGTGAGAAGATTGATGTAGAACTTTTTGCTTTATTCAACAAATATTTAGACCCAAATATAACATTTTAGTCCAAACTTTCCACCAAATTGAAGCCTTCAAGTTGAAGGACGTTTACCTCAGCGACACCATCATGTTGTGCAAGAGGGTCATCACTATATGTACTCAGCAGCATTCCTGCAAATTTTATTTTGTGCAAGTAAAGTCATCATCTAGCTCTCGATCTAGTGGTACCTATTTTCGGTCTGATGGGTACTTACCTTCTAAATACTTGGACATCCAGAGGTTGTAATAATAAACACTGATAAGGCAATTTCTTGATTTCCTTTCAGACACTTGTGAAAAAAACCCAAAGGGCAGAAAGCAAGCAATGGCTTCAAAACACATCACACCAACCCATAAACTGAACTACATGAGCAGCAAAGTGTAAACAAAGGAAATATATCAAAACTGCATTTCCAAGAAACTTAATCCATTCTGGTTTAAAGCAGACGGGCGTCGCCCCAACATGTATACAACGAGCACACATCCCCTTTCCTCCAGAGAGAAATACAAACGCAAAAGTTAGTTCCAACCAGTGCCACTAAGTATAGCTAATATGCGAAAAGCTGCCAATCAGACTATGTACTCAACCAACAGAGTATATATGCTTCTTATATCGTGTTTGCAACAATCAATTCTTGTATCGTGAGCATGCCAACGGGCAGAAATAGAACCTGCCAAATGCGCCGTACAAGAGACTTAGATCACTTTTAACCATAGCTAGACAGTGACACGAGCATGCATAAATAGTAAATCAACCTACCACTTGAATCATCGAGTTTCAACCCCACGAATTTCCGTCATGGCCTTCAAAAGTAAGATCTGAAGCTCCAGCATCCATCAAATTTGTACTTAACATAACATTGAAAGAAACTCCGAACTTACCTGAACATGAACAAAACTGGCAGCAGCAGAACTTAACAGAAAAGTTGCAGTTAAATTTGGTGTTCAACCAAAAATTTCCCGGGATGGCAGAGTGTTTGATGCATGGCAGTTAAATTTGGTATTCAACACAAACACCACCAGGCACACAGCTACCGTAGTCGTGTTGAGATTCAGCTTCAATTACACATCCTGCTCTATTAGCATTAATATATGTGTTTGGTATATGCAAAATACACAAATTCTTACTTAAAAACCCGTAACTAATTTCGGATTGGTAGACCTCAAAAAAAGTTATTTTAATGCAGATGGATTTCAGAAACAGTCTGGTGTAAACCAAACTCATAATAAAAATGATACAGATGGATCATAAATGCCGGCAGTCAGATGATACGACAATCTGCTACATCACAAAGTAAGTGGTTAAGTTTTCAAGATCAACAACATAAAAATTAAAACAACAAAGTAATCAAACTACATAGCTGAGAAGCACAAATACAGAGGTAACATTGAAGTAACATGGCTTCATAACGTAAAAGTGTAACAGGAAAAACAGCAACATGGGCGGGCATGCTGGTATATAGGTTCTAGGGAAGCTTGGTAATTTTGGTTTCTTGGACTTATAAGTAGATTCGTCAAGGTGGGCCATGACTATGTCATATGCTGGTTCATCTTCCGGTTTAGGCAGACAGTAGGCTAGCTTCAGGCTTCATAGAACTCAGCTGTTTCGATGGGATGGGAAAGGCAAAAAAGGGAAAACATAAGCATCAGAATTTTATATACAGGGAGACTGGATAGGTTATGATTATCAAATGACTGGCCAAGGGGTAATGCCAGTTATAACAACAGACATGAAAATCTCAAAAGACAACCATAGTCTACCTGCTGGTACCATCATTAAACATAGTTTCTCCTCCGAGAAACAGGGTTCTGGCTAGATAACCTGATATCATAAGCTTTAGATCAGGATTAATGCGTTTCAAGAACAGCATTTGTGGAAAAAAAGAAACAGGGTACTTAATTAATAAACCCGAGATTAGAAGCCTACTGTGCTCATGAACAAACCCAGATAACTCTATTCAGAGATATTTGTGTCTAAAATTCGTTTAGTGTTATCACAAAGTCCCAAATTTAGAATTTTATGAATATCCAACTTGAGGTTCTACACTAACTGTGAAGATGTCACCTAAAATTGGGGATACAGCTAGCTACTCGATATATATTTGCACAAAAAGAGCAACAGAACACAAAAAAAATTTGAAAAAAAAAGGAGGGGAGGATATGAAACTAAGAAGAGGCAATTCAAGAATGAAAAGACAATGGAAGAAAGTTTTACCCAGAACTACCACTCCGCCCAGAAGAATAACCCCCGTAGGCTCCATAAGCGCTGCCGCTACCACCAATCTACATATGATTTGAAGAAAAAGTGTTGTCAAGTGAAAAAGAAGAAAAACTTTGTAAAGTGAAAATTAGTCACCTTATTCTTAGAAGAAAAGTCTAAAAATAGCAGTAAAAATATACCTGTGAACCACCATAACTTCCATAACTGTCACTCGCAGCAAAATCACTTGAGCCACCATAGCCAGCAGAATAAGAATGCCCACGACCATGTCTTTTACCATCCCTACTATCATAATTTGGACCATCTGGACCATCTGCTGACACAGGAAGATAAGGCAAAATTGGCAGGAATCCAGGCACTCCACCTTCCCTGTCGAAAAGGTTTGCTCTTAATCTGGTAACTACTTGTATAAGAGCATCCTTAACAATATCAAGTTCTCCAGAAATCTGTAAAATGAAACACAAAATTGTCAATATCTGTATGATACGAGCCAAATCAAGGAAACTCTAAACACATTATCAAAGAGAAAATTTTCAAAATGACACGAGAAAATACAACAGTCAGGAAAATCCAGAGGCATGATGAAAAAGACTTTACCTGCACCATCTCATCATCTTCAGATGCAATTTTGGGAAGATTTTCCTTAGAAAGTATGCGAATATTAGCTTTGGTAAGTCTCCTCATCTCAGTTACAATAGCCCCACCTTTCCCAATTAGGCAGCCAATTCGTGACGTTGGAACAAGTAGGCGGGTTGTGAATGAGATAATTCCTGAATCTCTTTCTACTTTTTCACTGCATCTGGGTTGCAAACGCACTGCTGCTTCAATAGCTGCTGAGAATGAGTCTTCAAAGAACTGTAATGGTACATGTTAAAAAAAACGATGATGTAAATCCTCCACCGATGCAACTCCACGCAAAACACAAATGGAGCAGTAATTCACCTCTTTTGCTGATACATTAATTAAGCAATCATCTCCTTCAGTAGCTGAACTATCAACCTTAATAACAGCCCCCGAATCCTGTCTGATTTGGTTAATTATGGTACCACCCTTTCCAATCACACCTCCAATATTCGCAGTTGGACAAACCAAGCGAATAGAAAATTCTTTCGAGGATGCTTCATCTCTTGGAGCTGAGTACAAGGAGCGTGACCAGTCTCCAACATCACCTTTGTACCCCCCTCCATAAGGACCCATCATTGGAGCAATTCCCATTAGTGGGGGACCACCAGATGGACCCATGAGTGAACCACCAGAATACATAGGCACCGAAGAAGTAAGTAAATGCTGAGATCGTGATGGGTTATCATGAAGGCGAGATGCAATTTGAAAAAGAGCCTTCTTGACTAGTGGAGCTTCCCCAGATATCTGAATCCATGATCAATAACTTAATAAACATACATATGAAAAGAATTTCCAGTACCTAGAAAACAAACAACTTGCACAAAGTGACTCCAAAGATTTCTCAACAATTCCACGTCTCACATTCTAATATAGCATGCTCCATCAAACCCTGACCACTTATTAAGGAAAAAGAAATAAACATCACACACATTTTACAAGCATGTAACGTTAAGGGTCCAAAGAGTGGAATCGTGCAAATTAACATAACAGAAAGTACTACATAGACCAATAAGAACATGCAGAGCATTACTCTCTTCAGGTAAGATGTTGAAATGCTACCTAGAAATTTACCCGTTAAAGATCAAACGCACCAAAAAACCCGAATCGAATAATAAATTTAAGACATATCCGTATGCAAGAAACAGGAAAAGTTCAAAAATTCATTAAAAAGTTCAAAAACTTATTCAATATACCTGCACAAGCTCATCAGAGTTCAAGGCACAAGCAGGCAGATGGTCATCCTTGAGAATCCGAATCTGTGCACCGGTTTCACTCCGAATGTTCTGAACAATCTGCCCTCCTTTCCCAATAATGCAACCGATCTGATCAGACGGCACAAGAAGCCGCACAATCACATGGTGCCCCCCGCCACCACTACTGCCACCGTCCGCCTCCTCCTCGTTATTATTATGCGTGTCCTCAGCAATCACCCTATCATGGACCCTGAACAGAGCGTCCTGAGCCGGAGCCACACACGTCCCGCCATCTTCGAACCCATTCGTCTCATCCCTCGCACTGTAAATAGTAACAACCCGCTCCTCGCTGCCCGGCACCGTCTCCCCAATTCGAATCTTGGACTTGGTGTCCCCCCTCAGCTGCTTCACAATCTCTCCTCCTCTCCCAATTATGCTCCCAATCTTCTTCACTGGGCACAAGTACCGGTACACCGTGTCCTCCGCATCGATGATGAATTGCTCCCTTTCCTCACCGGGATTTCTCCTTTTGTTTCCTCCTCCGCCGCCGTTGTCGGCGTACTCGGACTGCGAATGAGAACGCTTTCCGTAACTATTTCTCTGACCTGCCATCGCTATCTATTTCCCAATCATTCAATCAACAAACAAAATCAGTGCGAAATCAGATTCAACTCTAATTTAGCAAAATTGGGTATACAGGAACCCTAAATTGGAGAAGAAAATCGAGTACCTTTTGAACGGGGAGAGATATCGATCGAACTGCCAGATTATGCTGTCTCTACGTTTTGGAATCCTAGATTTAGATTTCTAGGGTTTTGACCGCCCTTTCTTTTTCTTTTGTTATATACACACTTTTGACCGCCCTATCTCTTGTGAGGAAAATAAAACAATTAATTTTAAGTTATGTGTCTTTTTTTTTTTTTTTTTTTTTACCAAACGATAAATTTGTTAAATTAAATATTAAATTAATCATTTATAGGATCCGAACCCATATCATTAACGGCTCAACTGCTTTCCATCACTATAGTAAATGACCACTTGCAGATATGTGTTTTCAATATTACATATCATTTAATATTATTGATAATTTAACTGTTAAATTAAAATTTTTGTAATTTTTTATATTCTCAATCTCGATCATGCATTTTTATATTATTTAATATTATGTATTACCGACGAAATTTGTTTTTGATGTGGCGGTAGTTTTAGTGTTACGTGTCATTTGCACATAAAAAAATATATTGCAAGATCAAAAATTAGCCAGTATAAAATGTAAACTACCTTTGTTTCATCACTTTTGTTTCATTTAAGCAACTTGTATCCTTTGAACTTTGTGATAAAAAATTTAATTCAAGACGAGAGTTTAGGATAAATACTTGTATTCAACTGAGCCACCAGCTCTTACAAATTAAAATAGATAATTAGCAATTTTGTCCCAAACAAAATGATTTTTAAACCCCTCTGCCTACTAAAATCGCGTTCATAAAAAAATAAAATTCAGCGTGTTAAAAAATTAATACAATACATTAATTGTAATAATACATTTTACATTTCAAATTGTGTTTCGGTTACATCGAAAAATTTTTCTTTCGCGAGGACACGAGGCAGTGTGAGGTGTCTCTTATCAATAATAATCCTCCCACCTGACGTCCCCAGTTTCTACCCAATCCAATCGACTCCCACACTTTCTCGACCGCCAAACACCCCAATCCCTCTCTAATCTCTCTCTCTTCCCCTAACCCTAACGCCCAACCTCCAACTTGGCCCACCCAATCTCCGCCCTATGTCGACATCGGGGACGCCGCAGTTCCGGTACACGCAGACGCCGTCGAAGGTGCTCCACCTCCGTAACCTCCCGTGGGAGTGCGCCGAGGAGGAGCTCATCGAGCTCTGCAAACCCTTCGGCAAGATCGTCAACACCAAGTGTAATGTCGGCGCCAATCGCAATCAGGCCTTCGTCGAATTCGTACGCCCCTCTCACTTTTCTCATTTCTAATTTCAGTGTTGTATTTCGGATGTTAATAAATTTATTGAATTTTCCAGAATTTATGATATTCACCTTGAGGGTTTTGTTGTTAGCTGCCTAATTTGTGTGAATTTTACTAGATTTACTAAAAAAATTCAGAATTTTAATGAAATCCAGCTTCAGGGTTATCCAGTTAGCTGCCTAATATGTATGAATATGCTTATTTCTTGTAAGGATTTTAGTTTTTATATCTTTCGCATCTCGCAATGTTTATATGTTGATGAATGTGGTTTTTTTTATTTTACAGTCAGACCTAAACCAGGCCATCAATATGGTTTCGTATTATGCTTCATCCTCGGAGCCTGCGCAGGTCCGTGGTAAAACCGTTTACATTCAGTATTCAAATAGACACGAAATTGTCAACAACAAAAGTCCGGGAGATGTGCCCGGAAATGTCTTGTTGGTAACCATTGAGGGTGTTGAAGCTGGCGATGTGAGCATTGATGTTATTCACTTGGTAAGTGCTTTTTG
The DNA here is from genome assembly GCF_019419815.1 of Pyrus x bretschneideri. Classification (NCBI taxonomy): domain Eukaryota; kingdom Viridiplantae; phylum Streptophyta; class Magnoliopsida; order Rosales; family Rosaceae; genus Pyrus; species Pyrus x bretschneideri. Next base: position 2,994,042 of record NW_025999424.1, on the reverse strand, counting down.
GCCCACATTTGGACATATCTTCTAATAAGTTGCAAAACTTTGTTTCAACCTGCCTGATCCATGTCTAGAGATCATGATATGCTGAGGTGTTTTCTACGTCATGGGATTCTGTATAAACGTTCAAATTGTATTTTTTTTGTATAACACATGTTACTTTTTTCGTTTTTACTGAAATCAGTTGAATCACAGAAGGTTTTGTCTCTTATTTAAATTACTTCGTTGGAAGCAGTTTGGAATTATTATCATGTACGTCATACTCCTTTCTAAGGTCACGCATATATGCACAGGTGTCATTCTGCACTTATAACTCATCTGTTCAGAATTTTTTTGCTGCCCTTAGTATTTTCATCTGGGAGGGTTTCTGCTGTTGTCTTGTTTCCTGTTATATCAATGTAATATGTTTATGATGAACTGAATCATTTTTCAGGTGTTCTCTGCTTTCGGCTTTGTGCACAAGATTGCTACTTTTGAAAAAGCAGCAGGCTTCCAGGTGTGTATTGGATGATCTTTCTTAGTATTGCATATGATTTGTACTCCAGATGCTTCATGCTTATTCTCTCATTTTAATTTTGCAGGCATTGATTCAGTTCAGTGATGCTGTCACCGCATCTATGGCAAGGAATGCGTTGGATGGAAGAAGTATACCCAGGCAAGCACACTACATACGTTCCCTCCTCCCACCGTCGTTTTCTCATTGATATCAGTACATCTGGGAAAGTGTATATTGTTGCTAATTTTGACATGTAATGCTTTGCATTCAGGTACTTGCTTCCGGAGAACGTCGGTTCATGCAACTTACGTATTTCATATTCCGCACATACCGATCTGAACATCAAGTTCCAGTCTCACCGAAGCAGGTAAGAAACAGACCCAACAGGTCAATAATCTATTTCTGGTTTTTATACTGGCTTCACTCTTCTGTGTCAGATTGTGACGATTGCTACACTCCTTCGCTGATTTTATTGCATGATAAATCAATTGCTAATTGGTGTGTGTGCTTTTTGTCATCTAGGAAGCTTGGTAGCCAGAACACAGATGTGTTGTCATGGCCATTTAGTAATTCCTTGATCTTATATAGTACCCTTTATGTATTTATTATTGCGGAAATGTACCAAATTAACACTGTATTCAGTCTTCATCTTACACTGTCACACGCTATACAATTCCTTCTATTTTTTTTTGTCATCACATTTTTCTTGGTGGGATGGCTTCTTGTCCAGCATATTGTCAATGTCATATATTTGCAACATACTTTCTTTATACTAAATTATAAGATTTGGAATAAGATACTGCTAGACAACAAATATTACTGACACTGTCAATGCATGGTGAAAATGTGTTTACATTCTTCTCATGATTATTAGAAATAATCACTTTTATTTAAATTTGACATAAATTTATTGGTAGTATGCTTCTAACACAAAGTGTTTAGAGGCTAATGCACAGCCAAAAAAGAAATGTAAAAACTTACATGTCATAAATATTCTTGTTCATTGCATGTAACATCTATAATTTGGAACCATCTATATTGTATTTTAGAGAACCCTCTTTTTCTACTAAAGCGGGTTAAATGGCGATTTAATCCTTCCAATATTTAATGAATTGAGTAATATATTAAATGTTAAGGACAATAAGGTGATTAAATAATACTTCCACAGAGCTCATCAAAGTTCATTCTTGATAAGTGTTCTTCTATTCGATATCTTCCTTTCTTTTTTTATTTGGTGAAACACTATATACCTTTTTTATTTGGGTTTCAAATTGGCTTTTTAAATGTGTTTCTGATCTTAGGCCATTTTTTAGACTCTCACATCAGTTTGTGCATGTGGTTGTGGCTTAATAAGTATGATTTTGGTTGCATTGATTCTGCAGGGACTATACAAATCCGCACCTTCCTGTAAATCCTACTGCAATAGAGGGAATTATGCAGGTTTCTTCTTGGTTTTAGAACATTCTTTTTAATATGTATTATGCAGTATTGGGTATTTCTACGTAAGCGATAAGGCCAACATTGCTCTGACTTTATTTCCATCTCCAGCCTACTGTAGGTCCTGATGGAAAGAGGAAAGAGGTGGAGAGTAACGTGCTTCTTGCTTCAATTGAAAATATGCAGTATGCTGTCACTGTGGATGTTATTCACACGGTTAGGATTTATACCTTTCATGCCTTTTTAGTGCTCAGAGTACTAAGAGGATTTATAGATATCATGATCCTTTCTTATATGCTACAGGTGTTCTCTGCGTTTGGCACTGTCCAAAAAATTGCTATATTTGAGAAGAATGGCCAAACACAAGCATTAGTTCAATACCCTGGTATTTCCTCTTTCAATACGACTTTTTGATTTGTCACTGATCTTTGAGAATTCGACTGTGGCTGACTTGTGAGTTGTTATTTTCAGATCTCAATACTGCAGCAGTTGCCAGAGAAGCTCTAGAGGGACACTGCATATATGATGGTGGCTATTGTAAGCTTCATCTATCATACTCTCGTCATACTGATCTCAATGTAAAGGTATAAATATGAGTTTTTGAGTTAAAACCGTTCATGAGAATAAAAATAAGAAGGAAAATGTAAAGATATCTTTGGAGGAATAAGTGGATCTATTCTTGGTCAAAAAACGATTTGGTCCTTAAATGTATGCTTCTTGACACCTACTTTTCCATCTGATTATCTCAATGCATTACTAAAATATCTTTCCTGAGATTTTGATTGCTTGTATTTATTTTTACTTGCAGGCGTATAGCGACAAAAGTAGGGACTACACAATCCCAGATGCTAGTTTACTTGCAGCACAACAAGTTGCTGGTTACCCTCCTCCTCCAGGAGCTTGGCAGAATCCTCAGGCTGCTCCGATGTACCATGGCAATGAGTACAGTGGTGCAACTTCTGTGCAGGCCCAAGCTCCTCCAGGTCCTCCAGGACAATCCCCATCATGGGATCCAGCCATGCAGGGAGGCATATCAACGTTTGGTTCGTCTCCTAGCACCTTTCCTGGTCAACCATACCAAGCATCGTCTGGTCCTGTATATGCATCTGCAGCAATGCCAGTGGGTTCTTCGCCTATCCAATCAGGCCCAACTTCTTCGGGTATGGGTTCTAGGGGAATGTCTCAGCCAGGCGTTCCACCCAATGTGCGACCTGGTGGTGGTGCTTCATCTCCAGGGGTTCGGCCTCCTGGTGCCTCACCATCCTACTACGGCCAATAGGATGTAGTATTTCAAAGAATGCTGGGTCTTGCCGGTCTCATCTTTTGTGTTTTTTGGTCGGGAATGTGTCCGGACGTTAAACTTAAAACCCCGAATTCAGTTTGCAGTGTTGGAAACTCAGCACTGCCCCTGCTTTGATTGGAACCACCCCTTCTTGTGGTTTTAGTTTGAATAGGCCATATGTATTGTTTTCCAATGCATTTTTGTGTATCCGCACCCTAAGTCCTGGTACGGTTTTAATATGCTCAACGACAATTTGATGGTTCCTCAAACTTGCTTATTCTTGGGATGCTATTGTGACGGTTTTCTAAACCAATCATGCACTATCTGTTGTGTTTTTTAATCTCTAGTGCACGATTAGTTTGGACTGCAACGGTGACATCCGGTGCTGCTGAGTAGGGAAATCATTCTCACGAACCATATGGAAAGTTCAACCAAAGTAATTGTATACTACAAAGAGTGCTGTTATCCACACATTCCTTTTATTACTTACACCTTCTGTTAATTTACATTTGATTTTTTTCAATTTATTCGATCTAACGGCGGAAAATTGAGAAGGATGTGTGGGAGGAAAAAAAAGATGTGGACAGCATGACGCTCGTGCAAAGTCTGTAATGAAAGGTCAACTTCAGGGTTGGCCTACTTCGTTTAAAACAAGAGAGCTGTGCAGGCTTCTGGTTCAACTCAACACGAACAACCTTCTCACAGTACCAGCAGGGCATGTGAGTTACCATGTGATTCAGACAGCGGAGTATGAGAGCTGCCAACTGTCCGCCTCCAAACATAATCAAACCCGATGGAGGAGAAAAACTTAAATGCAACCGGATGTCATATGCCTTGTGCCCATCTCTCCGAGCGATGAGCACAAAGTGACATACGCTGATCGTGCCTAAGATTTTGCCGCGATGGTAACTGGAGAGCTCTCGGATCTCAAACACTCCACCATGTTTCTTTCCCGGATGCCTCGAGATATGCCAAGATTAATCAAACACAGCCAGCATTAATTGGGTCAGAAAGCCAGATATTAGCTTTAAGTATATCACCACATGATTACACTCGCTATACAATACGACACTCTACAGAAAATCAGCTTTGTAACTGATTGTATATCGTTTTGTGGCTATACAGTATGAGATTCATACGGTTGTTTTTTCATTAGTTGTAATCTTTGTCAGTCTTTGCCTTTAACTAAAAATCGAAGTCTCTGTTTTCATCTTCATATATACATGGATGTCATTTTCTTTCATTGCATTTTTGTGGAGAAGTGGGAGAAAGAGAAAACATGTGCCTTTGTCTATGTCGGCAGCAGATGCTTATCATCTCAGGAACATGGCAAATCTTGACTTAGTGCTTCTGTAGAGTTACAAGTAATTAGTATATTGCAGACTGTCAATCCCCATTGATGATGATCATACTAATATAATCAGTAGCTAGACACAGTTGGAGATCCAATTTGTTTTAGTATTGTAATGTGTATCTTTTTATTTGAAAGACAATTATATTATTACGGGAGTGATTAAATTGGAGATCCAATTATATTATAATATTCTGTACTTTTTCTTATCATTTTGTTTATTAAATTTTTTTTCGATTATTCAATTCAACAATCAAAAACAACATATGAAGGTGTAGAAAGTGAAAATGAAGCGCATAAATCACTACCCATTTTTAGGCTTTTTAGCCAAAATGATCATTGAGATTTGAGTAAGTACTCATTTTGGTCTTTGAGATTGTCCATGGTTAATCATTTTGATCATTCCGTGAAAAATCTCTGTTAAATTGAGGGTATTTTTGTCAAATCAACCTCTTCACTTGAGCTGGTGGTTTCTTCAATTTAACGGAAGTTTTTACAAAAGAACCAAAATGATTGACGTTGGACAATCTCAAGAACTACTTCTATTGATTTTAAATATCAAGGAACAAAATGGTAAGTTATATCAGTCTCAGAAACCATTTTGACTAAAAAGCTTATTATAAATGTTTAATTAATCAATAGTGAAAAGTTTTAAGAAGTCATACGTGGAATTGGATCCCATATAGATCCACTTTGTGGGGATCCTTAGGATCTTCACATATTAGCCATTTATTGTGTATCGTGCAGTCAGAAATCATTTAACTTTTTTTATTTAAAATTAAATACAAATAATATATGACAAAAATTAACTGCGCGATGTACGATAAACGATTAGAACATGAGAATTCTTAAAATCTCTACAAAGTGAATCTAGAGGGGATCCAATTCCGTCGTACATCAAACAGCTTTCAATTCTAAGTACCACATTTCCTTAATCTGTTAAGCATTCATATGCTGTCAATTAGGTGGTGGTTGTCCTTTGCAACCTCATACATGGTCCACCAAAATAACTCCAAATAATTGAGAAAAGTTATTTCACTTATAACATGTGTTACATTCAGGTCCTTCTAATTTACAATGCAGCATTGTCTAAAGTTATGGTTCCTCCATGTTGGCTGGTGATGTCGTACCACATGCCAGGTTAAAAGTTTGCAAGAAATCTGTTATCAAAAGTTAATTAAATAAATAAATAAATATATATATATATATATATTTATCGATTGAGAGGAGGAATCCGAACGTAGAAAGCTTTGAACATTAGAAAGATAAATTAGGCCAAGAATGAGTTGGTCAAAATTCCGGCACTTGTTATGGGTACAATAAGCTTGAGCATGTAAGTAAGAAAGTAAATAAGAAAATGACTAATGACATGTTTACTTATCAAGAATGACAAAGTAACAAACTTAAAACTTAATAAAAATAGGAAGGAATGAAAATCGGATCAATTACCTCATAGTAGGATCCAATTCTAAGAATTAACAGAACTTAGAAATCAGTTAGAAATTGGTAGCTCCAAAGAATGTGGTAGTTTACCTTTGTGGTGATGAAAATGAAAGACAATGAAGGAGATTGAACATACACGTTTTGTGTTTATATATTACTCGATTTCATCCGGCTAACCAGACGTCATATGCCCGGTCAGAGCTAGACACAACAATACTTAACTGCAGCAATGAATTTTCTGAATGTATTTAGCTGTGCATTGGACGCTAATAACTAATTATGATATGGTCTAATATGGTCTAACTTGATGGCTTAGTTAGGAGTGTAATCTAGGGCCTAATGCAGCATGCTTACGTTATTAACGAAGAAGCGTAATTATGTTTTTGATGTGTCACTCAAGAAAGATACATGCACAATCATATACACCTAGTAACATGCAAATCGTGGTTTGTCTCCCTCTGTCTCTACATAATACATCATGTCTTTAATGTGTTAATTATTACATGAGAAGAGAGACTGGAAATAATAGGATTTTTCTCCAGTCACTCTACGCATGCATATGTATTACACTTTACGTCACAGTCAATAGACTCATCAAATTAATAACGCAGAATTGCCATCAAATGGCGTTCGAAAGGCAAGTGCATGTGATCGAGAAGTACATACGGATTACGAAAGCATGCACCATCTGCATCAAACCCTAGTTACAATATTTTAATGTCCATATCATCAGTCACAAATATTGGCCGTTGTTTTCAAAGGTTTTGTGAGTTCAGTTACGTTCAAAATGATGCATACTAAGAGCAACTCCAACGTGTGAAACTTCTTCCCAGGCAATACATTATGCTATCCACCTAGTGAATAGTAACTGCCTTTAATGAACAGTAATCACCTTTTGCATCTCCACCGTTGCACTTCAATAACCCTGGTAATAGACAATAAAATATTAGTATTTTTTTTTTTATAAAATAATTTTAATTGTAATTTCGGATAAGATTTTTAATCGTTCTCGTTGCGCCATGTGTCATTATCTGAAGCATTATTAAATAATACAAAATAATTTTATTTGTAATTTCAGATAAGATTTTTAATCGTTCTCGTTGCGCCACTTGTCATAAAATCTGAAAAGACAATTATTGGGGATGGATTTCCAATAAGATTTTTAATCGTACTCGTTGCGCCACATGTCATTATCCGAAAATACAATTATTGGTGATGAATTTCTGATAAGATTATTAACCAATCACATCGCGCCACATGTTATAATCTGTTTACAATCTTTGAGGATAGATTTTCATCAGATTTTTAACGAATGATGGCATGCCACGTGGCATTATCTACAACATTATCCTTTTTGAATCCTTCATAAATAATATATTGTTACTTGATCCAAGTAATTTTCCCCACTTCGAATATTAGTACTAGCTTGTGCCAAGGCGTCTCTCCACGTACTAAACGATTGGCTAAGTAATTTCTAACGACGACATCGATTCTTTGGTTCTTTTCCCACCAATTTTCTTAAGATAATTGGTATGAATAAGACTCCAACCAAGCTAGTACACAACGCAACATCTTCAAGAAGCAACCAATTCGTACCTGCATCAGTAGTCATTTTGTTGAAAAAAAATGGATTGAAACTATGAGAGAAAGAAAGGAATGTGATTGAAAGTAGTTGAGAAAATATGAAATTGTCGTGTAAAGTAGATGATAATGAGAAGGTATTTATAGAAAAGTAAAAACAATTTTTAAAAAAAAAAATTCAGATTTTTTTTTTAAATTTTTTTTAAATTTTTATTCAACTAATTAATCTCTGCCGTTGGATATAAAAAAAATTTGAATTCCAACACTCCAAATTGTGCCACGTGTCACAACAGTAACTTTTCTTAATTTTAAAACTATTTTTTTATTACCGTTGCATATCGGACGGCCCATTTTAAAAAGCCGTTGAGATCGAACACACCGTGGGAAGCCACATGGCTTCCCAACGGTAACTGAAGCCGACTGCTCTGCGGGCTCCTAGGGTCTAAAACTTGTCTGCTAACTCGCCCCCACGCATGAGTGAGGCGCACGCACCTGACAGAAAAAAATTTAAAATTATCACTGACACCAGGCTGACGTCAGCCCTGCGTCAGGTCCACCTCGGGCTCATGGGCTGGCAATTCCTCACAGGCCTCTTGCTAGGGCCTGACCGGTCTCTCGGGCTCCCAACGCTGAAGTGCTTCTGCCGGGCTATGGAGCCCTGTTTGGTCCACCTTCCCCCGAGCACCAGCCAACGCTGGAAGTGCTCTAACACTTGGGGTTGGGTGATTAATTAGACACTGTCTGTTAGGCTTAGCTGTATGCGCACACACACGCACATACATATATATGTGCTGAGTGAGTGAGTGGTGCAGACATACGCTAACATCTGTCTTCTGACAGTGCAGTTGGTGAAAACCTTGGCCTCTGCCTTGTTGACCATGAAGACCAATCTAAACAACTTCTTCCAATCACAGAGTTCACTTCACTAATAAAAGAATAGCTTCAGTTGATTTTTACTAGGGAATGAACACAAATAGGACTAAAGCTGGACTAAGCGATGAATAAAAGAGCGCTAAGTCGTGAAATTATACATTCGGTTTATTGTTTGTTTAGCGTATATATTGCAGACTTGTATATAACGAAAGTTAATAACTAACTCTATTTGTGCATATTTATCTTTATACAGTCTCAGGATCTTCTATACACACATATAATTTCTCTTTTCTTTACAATGTTGAGCAAACCCAAATTGGGTTTGCAACCAGTATTATCTAATGCTGATAAGGTCGTTGGTGTAGATCACGGAGACGAGAAAATTGAAAGCATTAAGGCCCACAAAATTTCGTCCAAAGATACGCTGTTTTTACATCGACTACTAGACAAGGCTTCTATTCTTTATGAACTTGACATCAAATCAAGGTGCAGATGCAGAATAAAGTTTCTGGACGTAAAGGTAAAAACCCACATGACCACTTTGCAAAATGGTTGTCCCTACTGCACACCACCATATGACCGCAAGGCTACCCCATAGATTTAAAGTCACTCCCTCTCCATCTACCGTTTGGCTTGTAATAAATGATATCTATCTTTCCCGGACAAGGATTGTCTGCCTTCCCACTTCTGATGCCTTTTTGTGTCTTTCTGTTTGTGTGATCACAGTTAAGCCACATCAATATTTTATATTACTATTCATTTTTGTCTTTTTATCTCTATTAAAAAAATAATATAAAATATTGATATGACTTAACCGTGATCACATAAAACAGAAGGGCACGGAAGGACACCGAAAGTGGAAGGACAAACAATCCTTGTCCATCTTTCCCATACACCTTGAGAGATTCTTAGCTATAGCCTATTTGGGTTGTATATTTTATTGTGTTTAACTTTTTTATTACGTAACTTGGTCACGTACTGTGGAATAAATCCGATGAACTATATGACCGGTTAAAAGAAGAAGATAATAAACATGAAACGTTATACATGTGCGGTTATCCCATCAATGGTTGGTCCGAATGAACGGAATTTTATTAGCAAATCTAACAACAGCAAGGCACACTTGTTGCAAATGAAAACTTTCAAGCCCTAGCTATTTGCAGTCTTTGCAGGCAGTAGTACAAAAAGAGTAAGTTAACAACAACTACATGATCTGTTTTCAATAAAATTGGAGTTTGGACATGTAAACTCCATCATGCCAATAAATTAAGAGTAAATATGAACAGCTCTTAAAATTTGCCATCTTCAGTATCTGTTGGACATCTCTCACAAAGACAATATCTCATTCATTTAGTTCTATGTCGGACTCCACATCAGTCCCCACCAGTATGAGAATTGCCCTATATACGTAGCCCTACCAAAATTTCTCGCATGTGAGGGTCGTCTTGTTGGTAGAGAAGTTGAGCCAAGTTTACTCTCTGCCACACTTAAGGTTCACTACGGCAATTGCCAAATGGTGGAAACTTGAAAACCACGCGGTTTGAACCCTAAAAACCGCTCTCAGTCCCCAAAAACTGCATTGATTCCACTACAACAGCTATATAGCATGAGAGTCCCCAAAACCACTTAGCAGCATGCATGGTCCCAACAGCTCAAAAATTGTCAGCTGTTGTCATTTCAGGTGTGATGTTGACTGACTTCTATTTATTCTTCTTCAAAAACAATCAAACCCTCCCTCCCTGCCTCTTCATTTCCTCACCACTTCTTCATCTATCGGCATTTCCTCACTGTAATAATTCTCTCTTTCCTCTTTCTCCTTTTCTCATGAATAGTACACTACTGTGTACTATTTATTACAAGCTATCTAGTTTTCTTCTACAAATTTAGTAATGCTAAAGAGTTCATAACTTCATACTCTCCTTGTTGTGCAGGAAAATGGCTCTTTTCGGGATTCTTGTAATTGGGTTTCTCTCACTTGTCTCTTCTGTTAATGGCTACTATGGAGGTTGGTCCAATGCTCATGCAACCTTTTATGGAGGTGGTGATGCTTCCGGCACAATGGGTATGCCTCATTCTATGATTTTGATTTAATGAACGGAATGGTTATTAGCACTACAAAATATTCATCATGTACTCCTTCATTCCTTACTTTTATTGACAAAAATACATGATAACAATTTCGGAGTGCCAATAACAGTTCTGGATAATTATTTATGTTAAAAGTGATACATTTGTTGCAAACTAGACTTTCACTTTATTCTATTTGTCCTTACTAGATTTGGGCATGCAATTTGTTTGTAGGTGGGGCTTGTGGGTATGGGAACCTCTACAGCCAGGGCTATGGGACTAACACAGCAGCTCTAAGCACTGCATTGTTCAACAATGGCTTGACCTGTGGAGCATGCTATCAGATCAGGTGTGTGAATGACCCACAGTGGTGCCTCCCTGGCTCCATCATAGTCACTGCCACAAACTTTTGCCCACCAGGTGGCTGGTGCGACCCTCCCCAGCAACACTTTGATCTCTCTCAGCCTGTCTTCCTCCGCATTGCCCAATACAAAGCTGGGGTTGTCCCAGTGTCCTACAGAAGGTAAATTAAATCATTTGTCCCTAATGGGTTCTCTTATAAGGTGCTGAGTACCAATGAGACCTAATTATGTTAAGATTTCAGAGACTTGGTCTAACATTGATATTAATTTTCCTCAACTTAACCACCTATGTAACTCAGGTTAAGGGTTTTATCACAAAGAGGTCATTATATTAGTAGTAGAACCACTATTATATACTATATTTTATTTTGTCAAGTTTCCGACGTGTTTCCATTGTGCTTTGTAGGGTTAGATGCAGGAGAAGAGGAGGCATAAGGTTCACTGTGAATGGACACTCTTACTTCAACTTAGTCCTTGTGACAAACGTCGGTGGTGCTGGAGATGTGCAATCTGTGGCCATCAAGGGCTCCAGGACTCGGTGGCAAGCAATGTCAAGAAACTGGGGCCAAAACTGGCAGAGCAATTCTTACCTCAATGGACAAAGCCTCTCTTTTATTGTGACCACCAGTGATGGCCGCAGATTGGTTTCTTACAATGTTGCCCCTCCTAATTGGTCATTTGGTCAGACATATACTGGGAGACAGTTTCTCTATTAGTTAATTATCTCTCTATGTATGGTTAGAAAGGCTTATTTTACTACTCCAGTTTGTTTAGCTGCATATGTGGTAAAAATTTAAGGGTAAAAGATGAAGAGGGTTTGCTTATAAGGGTGAAAAATGGAAAGGGTTGAGTGACCTCTTTCATTTGATAATAGATTTGTGAGTTTTTTCAGGTCATGGCTTGGATTATTCTGAAGCCTCATGGCCATATCTGCGCGAGAGAGAGAGAGAGAGAGAGAGAGAGAATCTGTTTGTAAGGCAGTTTGGTAGTGGAAATTTACCACCCGCTGTTAGTTCATGAAGTTATGAATATTGAATAGAAGAGGTGCTTCTTTTACTAAGATTAGCAAATGCAGTAGCAGAAGAGGTCTTACAATCAGCTTTGTGTAATGTCATTGGAATAAACTCGGGCTGCGTATTCTGCGCCTTTAATTACATTCTAAGCCGATATTAATCCAAACTACTCTAATTTATGGGATGAAACTTGAACTCAAGTGTAAGGGAGCATGCACATATTGTTTTGACTAACCAACCTAGTTAAGGTCTACAATTACGTTGGAGATTATAATTGAGTGTAAAAGATGAAGCATACTTTGTCTAGTCCACTGTGCTGGAAGAAAAATCTTAACTTATGTCTGGTGAAAAAAGGGAAAGAGATCCTCTCCTAATCTCTTTCACCTAGGTCACTTAATCAAGTGATCCGAGTCCTTAAAATTTGATCTAACGATTAAAAACAGAGGCTTCTTTAAAAGTTTTAATAACTTTAGTCGTTGGATTAAATTTTAAGAGCCCAAATCACTTGATTAGGTTACCTAAGTGGAAGAGATTAGGAGATAATCTCTTTCCGTGAAAAGAAGGAAAACCCCATAAGAGAATACATACATACATACATACATACATATATATATATATTGTCATGTATATATCATCCATTTTAATGCAGATAGTGAAATATTTATGTCATGTATATATCATCCATTTTAATGCAGATAATGAAATATTTTGGAGCTGTTGCAGAAAGTACGAATGGAATACAACATGGTGTCTCAAATCTCCATTCATCCATTTAGTAGTTGAAAAGTTCTTTATGGGATATAGAGGGTTTTTAACCCAGTTAGGTAGTTAAGAAGTCGAGGTTTTTTACTATAAAATTAATTGACAATATGAGAAGTAGTTCAACAACCTGTAAGCACATGCAATGTTCTTTATTTTCCTGATGTGGGATTCACTCTCAACACGTCCCCTCACATGTAGCGAATTTTCAAACCTAACACGTAAACATATGAACAGCACAAATTAAGTGACGTGTAGCACGTGTGGTAGTTAGGTTTCACCTATATGATAACCTGCTCTGAAATCATAAAGAAGTTGAGGTTCTATCATAAAAACAATTAACAATATAAGAAATAGCTCAACTACTTATAAGTACATGTAAAATTCTTCATTTCTCGAATGTAGAATTAACTCTCAACAGGTGAAAGTGAGGAATGTTTATGGTGTAACAAATATGGAAAGCAGAGGCACCGACACTATAAAATTAATGGAGCCAGTGGTCAAATAAGAGATAGGGTTAGGGTTTCAAATGATTGCTGCAACTAATCTCTGTGGGACTTCTGATTACAATTTTGTGTTTTAGAGTCCTAAGCTAGTAGGGTTCATGTCTACTCTAATAAAAAGCGAGATTGTCATCTCTATATTTATCCTGACGTCTATATCTCAAGAGAAAGTTTGATGTTAATTTTAAATAACATATCTTTGATTGTATGCTAATAGAAAGGAACCGGATCCCCTCGGGTTTACAAGGCTGAGCCTTCTAAGCAAAGGATCCAGAACGCTAAAATTTGATTAAACGGTTATAAATAAAGAATATTTTTAAAAATTATAATAATTGCAACAGTTTGATCAAATTTTAACGGTTTAGATTTTATTCTTTAAATATACGATTGATGCTTCAATTTGAACACCTTAATTATTCTCATAATTGCACTGGAAAGTTATGTCACATCAAAATCACAACTACATTGACATCTAGGCAAGCTGTACGCAGAATGCAGATGCCAAATGGGATCAAATTATCAAGTCAGGACAACCACATTTGACATATAGCTCGAATCTTTTGGAACTTTTGGTGATTTCAAATTATAAAATCCAAGGGGAAACCCTTATCCCTGATTTATGGGATATAAAACTGGTTATGCGGCAGATTCTCACACAACATTAAATGCGGTGAACTTAGACTTAGATTCGCGGCAACTACTTGATTTCATCTTTGAGTGAATTGATGATGATTAATTTGTAGGTGTTTTGGGACCTATGGTGCGTGACAGTAAAAGGGAACCTAATGTTTCATCAAACGATGTCACCAGCTGGTTGGTTGCATGACATGTATAGCCATCAAGATCACAAATCCGATACAGTTCAACTGTTCATCACTGCCCGCAAAATGCAACTCCCTGAAATGCTAGAATTAATTTGTACGTTGTGAGCGGATTCTGATTTTTCATGTTTATTAGACTCATAAAATAAGATGCGCAGCTGCTCTAACACTCTCCCATTCAACATACCTAATGGCCCTTGTTTAAAGTAGAGTGGGCTAATTACTGAAAAGACTTGCTGGTTCGGGCTTGATCTTCGGCTCAAGTGTAGGGGTATTCTCAAGTACAACTAGAGGTATATTTCCATATTGATACCTCTTTTATGTCACCTAACACGTGATGAAAGAAATATTAATAAGATGATATATTAGTTTTACAAGTTAGAATTTGTTGCAATATCGGACAAGTTGTCGCGTTCATTGGGAGAACCACATCATCCTTACACCCATACACAAACAAAAGAGACCCCTTGTATTGCGGTATTCCATGGGCCATAAAATAACGTGCAGTTGATGTGGTCTTCTTGATGGACACAAGTCCTCATGTGGGGGCTGAAAGCCCATAAAATGGTGTTATACATTTACAAATCCATAGCCCAACCCAATCACGGCTACTTATTTCCAAAATGGGATGCATTAGATGTACTGTCGAAAATGAGAACTGAAGACGTTCTTCCAAATGAATATACTTTTGCTGCCTGTGTTGAGAAGTCAGGTTTCAAAGACTTGGCAATGTTGGGAATGCTTTGATCAATATGTATCCCAAGTGTGGCAACATTCACGCAGCAAATGAATTGTTCTTGGATGTGACATATCGAGACTCTGTTACTTGGAATGCAATGATATCTGGATATTCCCATCGCAGGCTTGGCAAGGAAGCGCTGAATGTGTTTCAAACTTTCAAGACATGTTGCAAGCTGGAGACTGTCCTAACAAAATTACTTTTGTCGGGGTATGTTCTCTCTGCTTGTGCTCATTTGGGTTTGTGCAGGAAGGATTCTACTATTTGAACCAATTAATGAAACAAATTGGTATTGCACCTGGACTAGAGCGCCATACTTGTATCGTAGGACTCCTCAGCAGGGCTGGCCAACTTGATCATGCTGAGAATTATATGAGGACCATGCCAGTCAAGTGATTGTTTCTTGGAGAACTTTGCTCAACACTTGTAATGTACATAAGAATTATGATTTGGGAACGCAAGTAGCAGAGGTCGTCGTGCAAATGAGTTTCTACCTTTCAGGTGAAGACATCCGGTAGAAGGTCTTAAATTTCAGGTAGACGGGCCATGGACCCACTACAACAACACCGATACTATCATCACTTGGTCACTTGCTCAATCCGTCAAGTGTGGGGTTTTAATACAAAAAGCCTCGGTGTTAGTTAGAGTGGGGTAATTCTACTTAATGACTTGTTCTCAAGCTTTCTAGCTGATGTGGGACAGAGGAATTCTAACACTCCCCCGCACATGAGACCCCATTTTAAGAGTCACACGTGAAGTTCCACACATCGGCAACCACGTCGAGTCAAGTCGGGGCTCACCCGTTTGCGCGGGGCCAATGGGGACCCACCCATTCACACGGCATCTCTTGGCCTACGTGGAGCCAAGTCAAGGCTCACCCGTTTGCGAAAGGTCAAAAGGGACCTACCCGTTCACATGGCAGTACGAGCCCGTCCTCTGGCTCTGATACCATCTTAAATTTCAGGTAGATGGGTCATAGGCCCACTCCAACAACACCGATACTATCCCCACTTAGCCACCTGCTCAATCCGTCAGGTGTAGGGTTTTATTGCAAAAGGCCTCGGGTTTAGTTAGAGTGGGATAATTCTATTTAAATGACTTGTTCTCAAGCCTTCTGACCGATATGGGACAGAGGAATTCTAATAGAAGGCTTTGTTGAGTCACATGATTATGCTACTAGAGCCCAAGGCAAAGTCAAGTAAAATGTAAAGGCAGATTAAGAATATATAGATTGGGGCTAATTTTTCTTCACTCTACTGCTGTGTATCAGAATTGGAGCTCAGGTTCTTCGTTTTATTTAATCGTCTGTCAAATTCCGTTGCAGACTTTCGTCTATTCGCAAAAGATCAAAGTTTCTTGTTTAGTATGTGTTATAAGTCATATAAATTTCTCTTTGATTCTTCATACGATATGATCTACCATAACGTTTCTCATCTTGCAATACAGTCTGTGCATGAAGTTCGTTTAATTTGTCATTAGTAATAATTTTACTAAGACGTCGTAAGAGACAGAATAGAAATGCATGAAATCTTAACTTGACTGTAACTTATTAGCTAAAGAAAGAAAAAAAATTGATTCAGCACAAGCTGGCCTCCATGACTTTTACAAACTCATTGAACTCTATTCTTCCATCTCCGTTTTTGTCAAAGCTTCTGATCATTTTCTGGCAGTCTTCTAGCTTTGATCCTTCCTTTAACCCCAAAATGCAGAGAACTCGCTGCAACTCCCTTGCATCGATAAACCCATCTTTGTTCTCATCAAACACGTTAAAAGCTTCTTTCACTTCCCCCAAACTCGGCTCCTTCTCATCAAACAGCCCTGTAAGCTCATCGGAACTGAACGTCTCCAGCAGTTGCTCACCTTCTGGACCGCAAAAAATTCCCAAGCCTCCCATCACCTTCTGCACATCTTCTCTTCTCAAACTCCCACCATCTCTCTTCTCGCAGACCAGCTGCGGGCGCCTTGACTCAGAATCCCAGTTCTTCTCTTCCAAAAGCTTTGAGTTACAACAATTCTCTTGGGATTGGAGGAAAGCAGACTGAAACCTTGAAAAACCATTCTGAACTCTACTTGACCAGTTAGAAATCGTGTGCAACAAGATTTCATCGATCAAAACAAAGAACGGTAATGTGTTAGGATTAGTCAACGACGATCTCTTCTCCATTGTGATAGAGTGGTATAGGCTGAAAAGCTTGGATGTGGATATCAACAGAAGGAAAGACCAAGTTAGAAATCTCTAAGTGTGAGAAAGCTAATATATATATATATATATATATATATAGAGAGAGAGAGAGAGAGAGAGAGAGAGAGAGAGAGAGAGAGGGGAGGGAGGAAGGGAGAGAAGAGTAGGGTATTGTTTTACATTAAGTTTCTGGTTTATGGGAGAGAGAAGAGGAGGGAGATGTTTTATAGAGACCAAGGATTGAGTCCTTGTGTTTGAAGCCACTAAATTAAAACAGTCAAGCCCCGAAATACAAGGGAAGTTGCTTGTGAGTTGCTAATGCAGGTCTTTGGGAAGAAATGGTGGAAAGTTGAAGAAGTTGAAGGAGACATGGTCACCAAGGAAATTAGACATTTGGTAGAAAGTATATTGTGAGGAAGTTTGTTTGTTTTCTGTTGGAGGGAGTTGAAGAGCGTCCGGCTGGACTGCACTTGTTTTGGCTGTGTCCATTTTGGGGGTGTATGTGGAGATTTTGTGTTGGGGAATCAGACGGCTGGTTGACTCGTAAATCACTAGGAATTAGAAAATGGAAAAAAAAATCTCTAAATGTGGATTTTGGGCGGCTCTTGGTTCACACTTTTTACAATTCAATTTCCATGCACTGATTTTTTTAAGAAAATTACTTGTTCATTTCCTTGAAATCAACCATCTATACTTACCTGCTAATTACAGTGTGAAAACGTTTGTAAAAATGAGTTATTTCTGCATATTTATCGACCTGTGATTTGATAGAATGAGCATAGTTACCTGCTAATTACAATCTATAAATTTTTCTTTTGTATTTTTGATGAGTTATTTGTGCATGTGTGTTAATTGACTCTTTTTATCCAAAATGGACGTTGATATTGACATAACTTCTCACTTTGGTCTCTGAGGTTTAAAATCGATAGAAGTGGTCCATAAAACTATCCATCATCAATCATTTTGGTCATTTTGTGAGAAATCTCCATTAAATTAGGGGTATTTTTGTCAAATCAACACCTCTCCTTGAACTGGTGTTTTTTTTTTTTTTCAATTTAACGGAGATTTTTCATATTATGACGGTGAACAATCTTAGATACCACTTTTATCAATTTTAAACTTTAGGAATCAAGGGGAAAAGTTATGACAATCTCAGGGACAATTTTAGCTAAAGAAAATAATACCCGTACACCACTTTTCTCTATTGCAATTTTAAAGAAATATGTAGTGTTTTTTTTTTTACTGCCTGCAAATTGCCCAAAAAAAAAAAAAAAAAAAAAAAACCAACCCGCACACCTCTTTTTTCAGCCTTATTTATTTAGTCAAAATTGATTCTCCTTTTCGTATTATTGTTCGTTAAAGTAAACAATATCAGGAGTTTTTCGTTAAAATTCCTTACATTTAGGAAAACTAATGAAAAAAACTTGAAAACTTTGAGTTTTAACGACAATGACAAAATAAAAGGTAAAGTGAATAGTATCATGATTGACTTTTTAGTGCAAAAATATGATTTTTTGTTAAAATAAACATTACCGATAACTTTTCGTTAAAATTTCCTTTACATTTCCCATCAATCTCACTATCTCTACCTACAAAAGCAAATATTATATACTTGAGAGTTCAAACATGGACTCCTCCGGAAATTCCAAGTTAACTTTATTTGTTGGTAAAAGTTGTGGAAATTGCGATTGAGTCGTAGGGTGTGGCCTTGGAATTTTGAAGTTTCTAAGGCTTTTCCACGTTGGTATTTGGTCGTTGCACATTCCAAACATGTTTGATTTTTTGACGTGCGAGAAGGGTCCAGTAGCTTTTACGTTCAGTCAGGTTCAGGCCTCTTCTTTTGATTGGATCCTACTGCCAATTTCTCAAAGCTCATATTGCCAAACATGATAAGACGGTCAAATAATTGTTTGATTTAGAGCAGTTCCACCGTGTCTAAGACCCCATAAGGCTATCCAATATGTTATCTATCTAGTGAACAGTAATTACTCTTAATGAACAGTAATCACATTTTGCATCTCCACCCCTACACTGAATAGCTCTGGCAATTGGCAATAAAATATTAGTATTTTTTATTTTATAAAATAATACAAAATAATCACTTGTGAGATTTCTTTTACTTTGACCGGTTCCCTCACCTAGCCCTCTCTCTCTCATTTCCCTTACACTTTCTCTCTCTCTCTACCGACCCAACCCTTCCCCCTCATTTCTGAAACCTCTCTCTTTAATCTCTTTCATTCTCTTTCTACAGCTCCAAGAGCTCTTATCCTTCCTCTTCTTCAAAACTGAAGCAAATCAAACTAATAAACTCTAAAATCTCAATCCCCTGGATGAGAGGAACTTGAAAATATCCTTGCATGCATCATTAAAGCACCATTTGGGTGATCCACCATTGAAGCCGAGAGTTTCAAGCTTCCATTGCTCAAACCTAGGTGAGATTATTGCCCTACTTTACCAAAAAATGAAAAAGTATGACTACCCTTCTTTTTATTTTCTCCATTTTTACTCTGCCCAGCTTTTTGACCAATACAGAAGCAGATTATCTCTACACATCTGCCCAAACACCACCACCTTCACCCCAAACTCCACCTTCCAGTCCAACGTCAACCGCCTCCTTTCCACCCTCTCTTACAACGCCAACCTCTCCACCGGCTTCTACAACGCCACAGTCCAAACCCTAAACAACGTCGTGTACGACCTCTTCCTCTGTTGTGGCGACATCGTGGGCACCGACACTTTACATTTTTTTTTATTTTTTTATTAGTTTTTTACATTTTTATTAATATTTTATATTTTTATTAATTTTATATTGTGGCTGACATCACCCTGATGTCAGCCTTGCGTTAGGTTACCTTCAGGCTCTCGGGCTGGCAACTTGTGCCGGGCCTCTCCTTCGAGCCCGCTCGAGCTCCATCGCCAGCACACGCTGGACCATGTCCTTCGAGTTATCTGGCCCTGTTCCAATGCCAGTCCACCGGGCAATAGCCCACGGTGGAAGTGCTCTTAGGGGTGGGCATGGGCTGAGCTGGGCCTAAAATTGAAGGAACCAAACCGAACCGGTTTTGTAAATAACACGGGCGGGGCGAGGTGGGTTTTAGATTTTTCAAAACGAGATCCAGACCTAACCCGGCCCTTTTAAAACAGGCCGGTTCCTACGGGTCCCCACGGGTCCTACAGTAGCTAAGTACAGACATCAAAACCTTCTCATCCCCCTCTGTCTCCCTCTATAACACATTTTCTCTTTCTAAAGCTCCCTCATTTCCGATGGAAGACGACGATGAATTCAGAGATCTCTACACCGACGTTCTTCAACCCTTTGAATTGTCCAAACCATTGTCATCATCTGCGCCACAACCTCACCAATCTTACATCGCGCCCCAATCTTTCTAAAGTCTGATCGATCCCAACATCCTCGACAAAAAGGACAAGATCCTTTTTGCAGCTCCGCACTTTAATCCTTATGTTTCTCACCTGCCCAATTACCAAACCCTAGCTCTCGCCACCTCGGTTCCAACCAATTCCGCTAGAGATGTCGCTCCAGTTCGTGGGCCTAGGGTTTTGGAGGCTAAAGATGTCAAATTGCCAAAAGCCAATTCCATGGATTTGAATATTACTGGTAAAGATTTGGATTTGACGGAAAATGATGTGAATTTCGACATCGAGGAAGCTAACAATATAGTTGTTAACTAAGAGAGGCGAAGATGACTGGGACAATGACGAATCCTGAGAATAACAAAGAGGCTGCTCATGGAGACCGACTGACCCCTTGACGACTCGACAGCGCTGTTGGTGACGACCTGACGGCGCTGCTGGTTGATAACAAGCAACTCGACTACTACAACCACTATAACACTAACAACGACTATGTTTGAATGGACAGAGCTGGGAGAATTCAAGATCGAGGTAAAGATGAGTCAAGATTTGGAGGCCGCTATGATCGAAGTTAGGATTTAGGACTTTGGAAGTCTGGAGAATTCTACATAACCTAAGAAATAAACGATGAAGATTTAATCTCCCTACAATGAACGGTGGAAACGGTTCGGGTCGGGGGCCCTTTTTCCCTGAAATTTGTACCCGCCCCACCCTGCCTTGTTTTGAATTTACAATATATGTACCCACCCCGAATTGCAATTACCTGCCCTGACCTGCGGGTCCAGGACCCGTTTACCCAGCCTTAGTTTGATTGGCACGACGAATTTTATTCGAGCTATATTCTAATAGTATAAAGTACGGGAGAGGTTTGAATTTGGAATTATAAAGCAGATACTATGGGGGGGAGCTACTAAGAGATCAAAATGGTCCCTAGTCCATCCTGCCTTTTTTTTTCTTGCTACTCTAACAAATCTTATTGTTGCATATCAATTTGATACTCTTAAAATTTTAAGTATGTTCTCAATCCAAACTCTTTTTCGTTCCAGGCTAAGCCTCAATTTTCTCTCCATACCTCTTATTGCAGCGTAGACTTCACTTCTATCAACTTTTTTTTAGCTTTAACTTGTATTTTACAAATTTTCTTGCTTACTCTTTACCTCATATCCAGTTCTAAGTTTATACATTATTTTTAGTTCTCTCTATTGAACTTGGGGATTTTCAATTTTTATGCGAATTACTTCAATCTCCCATATTTTGAGATCAAATTACCTATGTATGTGAGAGGCCTGCATAGATAAAATCCTAGCTCTGCCACTAACGGACACATTACTTTAGTCAACTTAGCTTCATTCTATTTCGGTGCATGATAAGAGTTGGTTGCATGCAACTATGTAAGTCAATGCTACGATTATACTATAAGCGTTTTAGCCATGGGATTTGATTTTAACAAAATTTCAAATCTTTTAGTTTCAATCTCAACCATTCACTTTTCGTATCATTTAATGTTACGTAATATTGAAAGAAAAAAAATCTCATAAATATAGTCAATAGTAGTGGTGTTTCTCTTATAGGTATTAAAATCGTGAAAACTTCATTCGATCAAAGAGAACAAGATTATATTATAATCCATATTTATATATAAACAAGTAGTAGTCAAATCTAATGTTGAGATTAGGGTCGTGCACACTTTAACTTATATTTTTTTATCAGAGTCGAAGTAAATGCCAATGTCAGATTTCCTCGCTATTTGCCCTGTTACAGCAAAAGGTCAACTATACTTCAAAGAAAAATGTTACGAAGAACCTTTTTTCTTTTTTTAATTATATTTTGTAAAATACATGATCTTTTATATATATATATATATATATATATTTTTTTTTTTTTTTTCTTTTTTTTGTGCATATAAAAAAAATGTTACGAAGACTTTTTTTTAAGATTATATTTTGCAAATCACATAACATTGTTCATATATTTGTGCATCAACAATAATGAGGCATCACTGCGTTATGATTTATTAGTGAGTTTGCAGGTAAAATTGTTGTATTCAGTGTATTATTCATAACGTAGTGACGAAATCTTCAATTTTGGGCCTAAATCTTAACAAGCTTTCCTACCCCTACCGGGATTTAAATCCTAATTTTTTTAGGACATGTGCTATCACCACGAAGCTATTAAACCGGTTAAGCCTAACATTTTTAACCAAAAAAAAGAAAGATAGACAAATAGCAAACAAAGAGCCCTGTTATGATGTTCAAAGAACAAAAAAAAAGTAACAAGAACTAAGATAAGAACTAAAATTTAGAGAGAGAATTACACGTTGGTTGACAGAGAACCTGTACTAATGAAATGATTCATATTTCACCATGAGTTAAACTAGAAATGATTCATATTTTTCTTGCCACAAAAGTTTGATCATCTTAGTTGAGCTGAGGAGGAGGGGTCAAGATATACCCTGTTCTCGGGTTCACATTCGGTTCTGGATCTGCATAATCCATCAATGTGATCATCTTCCTCGATTTTCCATGATTTTCCTGAGAAACAAACAGAAAATTTATTAACCACTCATCCTCCAAAATAAAGTAAAAAGTACCTAACAAAAGTGAAGGGACAAAGACTCTTACCTTTGAGACTAGAACCGAAGAATCTTCACCATGCTCAGCAGTCTCCACCAGCTTTCTCCCGAATCCTATAGAAAAACAAAACCAAATTCACAATTGGTCTTTCTGGAATAAAAAAAAAAATACTAGGAAGTGATTTCCGCACTCTCTTCTACTTCTGCACGCCTCGGTAGAAGAAAATGATTATGCGAAAGTCACTTTCCAAAATATGAAGTTCTCCAATGAAACAGTAGAAACGTTACAGTGTGTGTTACGTACCGTGAGAGAAACAGAGAGCGAGAAGGCAAGAAACAACGAGAAATCTCAGAAACCAATGACGACCCATTTTTTCCTACAGAATTCTGGGAATTGGGCAGCTCTCGGAATTCTGAATACGATTTGGGATTTGATGAGATTTGAGGAAGAAATGGCAAAAGCCTGGAGCTTTAAAGTTTCCAGGAAACCGACTTATGAGCTTTCAGATCTGATAAAAAAAGATAGTTAAATTTGGGGTGTAAATTATATGTTGGACAATATACGTATAGGGAGATTATTGGCTGGGGATAAAGGTGTGAAGAGGTCGATTCTTTCAATAACCCTATTTATACTCAACCACCTGAGGACTGAGGAGATCAGAAATTATGTAATAATACCTGATATTAAAAGAGTAATATAGAGAAGATATTTTCGATGATACAGATAAGATAGAATTGAATATCCCAACTGTAACCCATTGAATCTTTTAGGACTGTTTTTTTGTAGTATTTTCCACGGTGCTATCTATCCATCTCTTTTTACTTTCTATACACTCATCTTAATTTTTTATCATCACATTGAATGAATTGAAAAAAAATAATAAGGAGTGTATAGAAGATAAAAAGAGGTGTGTAGTATGGATAGCACCACCCTATTTGTAAAGAAAAAATAATTCAGGTTAACTCAAATTTTTAATGTCAATAAAAATTCATTTGAATATTAATGTAGAGTTCGTAAAAGTTGTTCATAAAGCCTGCATAATACTTCAGTTACCAAATTTGCAAGCTAAATGATGTGATTGTAAATGATTAGATTATCAATTAAGTGTCGATTCTTATTAGGAATACATCATTTGGTTTGCAATTTGATTTAAAAATTTTAATCATCCTAGCATTACTCTTAATCTGATAATATGTGAAATAATTTTAGGATGACAATCAAAAGACAATTGTAGCAACAAGTCCTAGGCTCCTAGCTACAGGGAAAATAAAATCCCAAAACAGCTGCTGTGAGAGTGCTCAATTTCTAGCAATTAGGACATTGGAATTATACACAATCTTTTATACTTATGTCCTTTTATTTTGGGGATGGGATTAAGTCGGTCAGTTGAATAATTAATCAAATTAATTAGTTTCGTACAACCAAAGATACTATGAAAGTTGACTTCTTTTTCTGTTTTTAATTTTAGATTCATATTTTACACGATACATCTTGAGTTCAATTGTTGATATTGATAAATCACACAGTGATATTTTCAGAAAGATGAACAACAGTGACGAAGCCACCAGCTAGTTAATTTTAAAATAATAATTGTCACATCCCGACCCGGAGGGGACCACTTTCCGGACCCGCTCCACCACCGTAGTACGATATTGTCCACTTTGGGCCCGACCACGCCCTCATGGGAGTGCTCTCGCGCGCTACTCGCTTAACTTCGGAGTTCCAACGGAACCCGAAGCCAATGAGCTCCCAACAGGCCTCGTGCCAGGTAGGGATGAGAATATACATATAAGGATCACTCCCCTGGGCGATGTGGGATGTCACAATCCACCCCCTTAGGGGTCCGACGTCCTCGTCAGCACACTAGCGACCAGGGTTAGGCTTTGATACCAAATTGTCACATCCCAGCCCGAGGGGGACCACTTCCTGGTCCCGCTCCAGGACCGTAACACGATATTGTCCGCTTTAGGCCCCGACCACGCCCTCACGATTTTGTTTCTGGGAACTCACACAAGAACTTCCCAATGGGTCACCCATCATGGGAGTGCTCTTGCGTGCTACTCGCTTAACTTCGAAGTTCCAACGGAACCTGAAACAAGTGAGCTCCCAAAAGGCCTCATGTTAGGTAGGGATGAGAATATACATATAAGGATCACTCTTCTGGACGATGTGGGATGTCACAATAATAATAATAATAATAATAATTTGAGGATTAACATGGATAATTTTGCTTATTGTAAGTAAGCTTCTGAGTTAGTGAAAGGAAAAGGAGATGATGATATATAATGCTATTTATTATTAATTAAAATAATCAAACTTAACTTCTCGTAATTAAAAGTGGGAAGCCATTAGTGTTCCCACAAATAAAATCTAATATTTTGTTGCTTTCCAGGCAAAGTGAAGCTTCGACCCCCTCTCAATCCGTGACCTGTCACTTGGTATTTGTTTATTTTATTTTTTTAAAGAGCAAAACCCTCTCTCAAATTTTAATATTTTTTATTGCATAATACAATTTTATTTTGTAGCTCGTAACCAGTGGGCAGCAAACTAGTTGAAAAGTTGTCACGCTTTCAGTCCACTGTATGTATAATGCATGTTATCGTATCCCTTTTTTTCTTAAAAGGGAAACAATTAGTGGCAAATATACCCACATACTCACCAGTTTGAAACCTCGAACCTAAGACCTCATGTATGTTATCAATATTTGCTAGTTAATTATTTTTTAATTATCAGCTAATGATTTTGCTATGGTAGTTCACGTTTTTGGAAACCGAAAAAACTCATAGAGATATTTCAACCTTTCTCTGACCACCATAATATGAAACACTAGTGTCAGAAATCGAACCTAAAACGTACTGTGTAAATAAGGGCCTGAAATTCATCTTTTTTATTATTTTTTATAATGGATTGGCTTACTGTATACAGCTTAATGGCTTGGAAAGAACCATACAAAACATGGTACTCCCAAATGAGTTGACTTTACAAGTTACAAATCTCGATGATCTCTAACCTACAACATAAAGCTACCTAATATCTTACTACTTAGGTAAATATGATCACATAACAAAAATATTAAGATTAGTCGCTCGTGCAAGTGTGATTTGATGACAATTCACGTTTGCAAGATCTACAAAACCAGAAAATTAAGATGTGTCTGCATGCGTTAGTTACTGATTATAGCACTCATCAACGACTGGTAACAATTAAATCAACTACCCCTTTGTGGACTGATCACAAAAGTTTCAAATTAAGAACAAGAAACCCTAATAGGTGTGGGGTTTAGGACTGGTGTAGCCGCAGGTTAGGAAACAGTGAAGGAGAACCACAACATTGGAGACTTCTATCGAGAGGCTATAATTTAAAGCATGCAATATTCACACGTAAGGCAGACTTCTATCGAGAGGCTATAATTTAACCCTGCATTCATGCCTTCAATGAACTCCACCGAACCTCTAGGTTAGGTTGCGTGAGCTGACATTTACCATCAACTTGCACTACGAAAGTATTCGGTAAGGTTGTCTTACCACGTCAACATATATAAAACGTGGGAATCACGAGCTGGGACAAGATAAAAACTTAAGTATAGCAGTCTGGCCACACGTAGCTAGTCAGGTACTCTCATATGAGAATGTACCATGTGATTACCATTTGACTTCACGTAAGTATAGCATACAGAGTAGATTCTCTTTCCTCTTATTATCGTCTCCTCTTCTCACACTTTTTTTCTTTATCTTATTCTTTATATAAAAAATTTTAAACAAAATGTAAACGTGACGTAATCGCAATCGTTTATATAAGAGAGAATAAAATGAAAGATTAATTAGGAAAAGAGAGAATTATACTCTATCCCGTACAGCTCCCAATGCACAAGTCTCGCGCTCTATTGTGGGAGGAGCATTACTGGTTGTCAAATCAGATTGTCTTACTCAACTTTTTCTGTATGTATGTATGGACAGACAAACCACGTGATTTGGATGCTCGTATTGAAGTTTTTTCTCCTCAACTTCAAACAAATTTCCCTTCATGCAATTAACTGCAAACTGATAAATTGGCGAGACAAAATCCAGGAAAGAGGGGAACCAAGAAAGCTCACACGGATGGGGTCCCAAGTCCAAGACCAGCAAATTCGAGCCATCCAAAAACTGGTGGTCAACCTTTCTCCTAAAGTACCCTACACCAAAAGCATCTCAATGTTCTTTGTTTGCAGTCACACGTTTTCTTTCATGATTTTCGTACGTCTCAAAACGTGACATGAATAACTACCAAGTACAAATCCAACATGCTTTGCTAAATTGCTTTAAAAGTTGAACTTCGTAAAACGCGAAGAAAAAAAAAGAAGGATGATGTTGTCCACATACATGTTTTTACTTGTTTGTGTTCCTTTTAATTTTCGGCTATCAAATCGAATAAATTGAAGAAGAGTAATGAAAAAAAAATCATAGGAGTATGTGAAAGATAAAAAAGGATGTGTGAATTTTGAATAGCACTACCCAAAAAGAAAAGAGAGTGAAAACAACACTAACAAATGGAACAAGGAAAAGGCAAACTTTATGTCCACTTTCCAGCATTTTGGTGCCCTTTGGTTTGAAATGAATGGAAAATAAAGTGTTATAGCTCAATCCAACAGTCCATGAACAAAACTTATATGCAACTATAACGGTACAATACTGTTCTAAAAATCTCTGTCTAAGTGCTAGGTAGTTGGTCACCGTTCCGATTAATGTCTAGACATTTGAAAATTAAGAAATAACGCCTAGACTGCCTAGGAACCCGCCTAGACTGCGACTTACTTAGACAAAAAATAGATAACTTTCATTTTGCATTTTATTTTTTTAGTAAATTGTAATAGACTTGTTAAATATTTAAATGAACACACATTATATGTTTGTTCCCCATGTTTTCATTATATTCCAATACTTCATAATATATATGTCATTCTATTCTGTAGTTTAAGATGTAATTACATATATTTTATGTAGAAAAACACTTATTTACACGAAATATAATATATTTACTTAAATCCGCCTAGGTGGCTAGGCTCTAGCTCATCACTCGACTAGCGCCTAACGCCTTTTAGACACCTTTACAGTAACGGTAACTCACATCATAAGCTGGCACATACTAAGATACTATTACTAAGTGTCGCAATTCATGTAAATTTCTCTCCAACCGCATCTCGCATCCTCTATCATATTGACGGTCTCCAATAACTAACTAGTTTCCATAGGGGCCGAGGCGGAGGCAATAGTTGCATGTAGACTGGAGGCTGCCATGGTCCCCAGCCTCCGTGTGGCCCTATGTAATTGTGTGGCCCTATGTAATTGGCTTACAAAATTCTAAACTTTCATGTAGTTATACTAGAAATGGCTAACAAATGTGTTATTAGTTATGTTTACAACAACAACAACAAAGGCTTTTCCCACCACGTGGGGTCGAGAAATGAACTCTCATGTTTACTTAACAAAAATGAACAATTGACAGTTAAAAGCGAATCGAGAAATCCAAATCTGAGATTTTCCTGCAGGAGGAAATTATGGTATTTAAGTGGATATAAGAAGAAAAATACTACATCTTCAATTAAAACCACAAATGAAAAGAAAGTTTTTCATTTGAATCCCCATGTTATTTAATTACATATTGGGATTATGCTACACAAACCTGAACTCTTCCAGTTCTCAATTTTACATGTAATTATATGTTCAAGAACTCAGCAAACCATCTAACTCAAAATACGCACGTTGCAAATATTCATAGTAGCACTCACAGGGGGGAAAATTAGTGGCTATTTCAGCTTAAGGTAAGATGGCTCCCAGCTCCTAATTAAGAGAAAAGGCCGCAAAATCCTCCTCTCGTTTCCTCCATTGACGGCTTTGATGTTTGGTTTTGTGGCCGACGATGGTTAATCAACAAGACTGCTGGGAGTCGGAAGGCGGTGTCATATTGTGTGGAGCAGTTGAACATTGCTGAACTGTTGGCAACAGTTGGAACAAACAAGAAGTGTATAATAAGCTACCGATTTTATGAGGTCTCCTGGAAATTGAGTGATCTAGACAATGCCGCTGGATTGGCTTGCAAGACCTGAGAGGCATCAGAGAGGTGATTCTTTTGATCACCCTTTGACTGGAAGGCCTTGAAGAGTCCCCCGCTGCTAACTGAATCAGCCTTATCATTCTTAATCCCCAGTGTTGCCCATATAGAGCTTTTTGCAGCTTCACCCGGGTCATCAATCCTCAAAGTTTTTGGAATCCAAAGATTTCTCTCAGCACTCTTTTCTCTCGGTGGAGCTTCTTCCTCAGAGCTATTTTGTTTCACAGTGTTCTCTTCTCTTGAATGTTTTCCCAAGGTGGGAGAGTTGGGACCAGAACTTGAAGCACTGTTGTTTGAAGACAATGGAGGAGGAAGCCAAGGGATACTCCAAGCACCTTGCACAGCACAACCCCAATAAGCTGCAGCAGGGTAGAAGGACATAGGATAACCTGGAGGGCAGAAAGCAGGTGGTGCGATGGGAGAGTTCCAAGGGTAAGGCCAAGGAGCCCCGGGAAAGCATGGTATTTGAGGTGGGAAGCCCTGATAATTATGCATTACTTGCTCTTGCGATCCAAATTTGCACGCCTCGTCCTTTGAATTTGAATCTGTCGCTGTTGATCCAGTCAAATGATCATCTCCAGTTACTCCAGCTCCATAAGAAGCTGGAGTCCTCAATCCTTCAGGTTTCTGAAATTCATTACGCGTACAGTTCTGTATATTTTTATCGGCTAGATGGACAGAAGCCACTGATTCACAGAGGGGAGTATCCCTGCAAAATGTTAGGACAGTACCATTTGGTTGTACTGAAGGGTGGTGAACTCCATTGAGACCATCAGCTTGAGCATTCGGCATAGCTTCAGAGACAGTTATGTGACGATAGTGAGAAGCAGAATTCTTATTCTTACGACGACCGGCACCCACAGGCACATTCCTCATTGTCCCACCAGCTGTCCAGTATCTCTGGCAGTTCTTGCAGAAGTGCCGGGGTTGGTTGACATTGTAATTGTTATAGTAACAAAACTTGGTGTCCATACTATTACAGCGGGGGCATGGAAGTATTTTATCTGGTTTCTTCAGGGTCTTATCCTGCGAATTACTTGTCTCACTCTGTTCCTCTTCAGTCTTCTCAGTCTTTAGCGTGGCACTCTCCTTCTCAACAGGTGATTCACGGTTTACACCTATTCTGGATGCCGCATCTGGATTTGCTAACTCTTCCGAAGATAATGTTGGGATTCCATTTTCCTGTGTCTTTTGAATGGGTTTTTCCCCCAATGTGTCCTGAATTGATAAACAAATTAATTGAGAAGACGAGTTTCAAAACTGAGTATTGTTGAAATATAAACAAAACATTATCATTTATCCTTTATGTCTACTACGTTACTACAGGATACAAAAAAGGTCTGAAACTTAACTATCTACTGCTGGCATGCTGAATCGACTGAAACAATTAGACTCCTTATTACATGGCTGTGTTGAAAATCGAACTCCAATGCTTAAAAGTAAACACGACATGAAGGTTCCTGAGGACTTGCCTCTACATAAGATATGAAACCCCTCTTTCTTTTTGACACAATAGCCTCCTTTGCCTTCATTACGAAGGAGTTTTAATCAATTTGGTGATGAGGGGTTAATGGCATCTTTAGAGAAACATTCAGATTCATAGTACTAAGCCACTATGTAATGAGTAAAATAGCACCAGATATTCATATGTCATCCTAGTGTCGCATTGGCCACATGAAAGTCCTATAATTTATAAGCAGGCAGGCTAAAAGTAGAGATCAGTACTAGCTAACAGAAGTGTCGGCCTCCGAATGCATCATGGTAGAAGCAGCAAATGATTAGCTTGTTTGTAGAGCATTTTTTCAAATCTTTTCAACCCTCAAATAGAAAGAAAAAAAACTATGAACACAAGCTACGAATCGATATCCCCAATACAAATGTAAAACAAGCAAAGTTTCAAAACACAACCTAACCTCAAACTGCCACAAATCATAAAGGGAATCCATTTAAGCAAAGTTCAGCTGAAATTTCAAAAGAGGACACAAATGAAAAACCCAGAAAGTGCAAACAAAACCCATTTGAAATAGCAAAATTTCGAATGAGGTTGAGCGCTAACATAAGAAAGTTGCTTGCTTGCTTGCTTGATTAATCACTAGCAGAAAAAGTACAACGACAACACAAAGTAAAACAAATTCTTTGAAAAATAACCAGCAATCTCCAAAACAATTAAAAAACAATAATCTGATAAGCATGCCTCAAAGCAAACAAGATTAGAACTTTGTAGCTGATAAGATTTAAAACCCACCTTCGAACCCCAAAGAAGCAAAAACAAGCAAAAAATATGTTCAAAAATCAATTGAAATGAATCACAAAAAAAAAAAAAAAAAAAAAAAACCCAAAAGCAAAAGCCAGAGCAGCATATCAAAAAGTCAACAAAAATCCTCCACAGAAAGCAACCCATGAATCCATTCGAGCTTCCAAACAATGCTCAACACTAAAAATAGAAAATTTCGGACACCCAAATCCCCAAATTCCATTACCTTGTTGTCATTGACCTTTTTCTCTTCCCGGTCTCTGTGGGCATTGACTTCGGGCGAAGAGTTGGAGGAGGATGAGGCGGCGTGGTCCTGATCGACAGTCTCTTCCGCGACAGTCCCGGACGACGGATCGGGTTCCGGAGCTCTGGTAACTCCGACCGAGTCGCCGCCGGAGCTCAGCACCGAAATCGTCTTCCCGAAAAGATTGATCGCTGGGTCCTTTGCTGCCTCCGACATGTTTGCTACGCTTTTCTTTTCCTTTATCTTTTTCTCATCAAACATTCGATTCGGAAAAAAAACCTTAGAGAGAGAGTGCGTTTGTCGTCTATCTTCTCAGCTGTCTATGGAGGTGGTGTGCCACGTCATCGGGGAGGGGAATTCTGAGCCACAAGTTCAGTAGTGGTTTTTGAAAAATAATTTTTATTCTGTTTTTTCTTTCTGTCTTTACCTTTTTGCCCCCATCTCCATCTTACTAAACACTTCTCTTTTCTTTTCTTTTTTTATTTTTTTTTATTTTTTATTTTAAAGAGGACAACTGGTGGCAGCCACGGTTATCCATCTTTTTTAGGAGCCGGGAAGACTCACAGATGCATTTCAGCCTCTCCTTAGCCACAAGTCTGGCCTTTACACAAGTAATGAGTTTCGAACCTGAAATCTCCAGTTTTTAGTTTCAAGGAAGACTATTCATGTAGATCATAAAATATAATGACTTGTAATCATTTTTAAAGTAGTTGAGTCTACTATTCCATCAAATGAAATTGAGCATATATGATGCACTTTGATCCAAAATGTCCACCTAGACACTCGGATGGAGCTATGGTGACTTCATTACCTTCCAAGTGTCGAAAATCACAACTTGATTCGGGTGTCTGAATTGATATTGCGGGTCAGAGTTCCAGATGACAAAACCAATACAACTCGATTCAAGTGCTCAAGTGAATATTTAGGGTCGGGGTATGTAAATATTTCTCATACCTTTTCAAGATAGCTGTTCAACATTTTATCCCAATTTTACTTTTAATTATTTTATCCCAATTACTGCATTTATAAATGTATTGCAAATATATTGAAATAAAAACAAGTTAACAAGTTTTTGTTCTGCAGTTATATTATATAAAATTTTGTTAAATACAACATCTTTAGACTTTTCTTAGTAGGAGGGAATTGTTCAATTAAAAAAAGGGATATACATTTCTTTTAAATAAAAAATTATTAAAGGAAATCAAATGTGGCACCAAATTGTACCTGAAATAGTATTTTAATTAAATATAGTTTGAAATGAAATTAAATATGAGTATGATTAGAACACCTATATTCCATATTTTTTCCACATGACAAATCATACTCCAAATTCTAAATGAAATTTTACTCAGTTTTAAGGTCTTTAAGGTCAAATGATAGCGTAAAGCACTTTTTTTTTTCTTTTATAAGAAAAAAAAATCCGAATTTTGCCGAGTCGTTGCCTTGTAGTTGCATAAATTGGCGTAGAAAACCAAGTCTATAAATTAATTGAATTATATATAAAAAGAGAAACAAATTTGGTGAAACATCATAATACCAAAAGCTCATCTATGCTTTGCAACTTTTAAAAATAATGATGATTGCAAGTGGTCATTTACCACAGTAGTAGAAAGGTGTTGAGTATTTACATAATGACGTGAGTTCAAATTTCACCGGTGACGAATTTAACATCTAATCTAAAAAAAAAAGCTATAGTTTGACAAAAAAATAATAATAATGATGCATTAAATAAAGAAAAATAAGTAAAATAATTATAATAAAAAAACAAAAAAGATAAAAAAAAAAAATTAAGTAGATAGTGCTTTACTGCAATAATAAAAAGTAATCATGGCTATGCACCTAGGTGTGTGTCTGATTCATTCCGAACCCCATACCTTTGAACAACTAACAACTTAGAGTATCTCCAATAGAGATGTCAAAAAATAAATATCAAATGTTAATTTGATGGCTAACGTGGCAATGTCATTTTCTTTTTTTCCAACCGATATTTTTTTGTTATAAATGATATTTATATAACTCATTTTAAAAAGAAATCAATTAAAATAAAATTTCAAGGTCCATAATTTGTGCATTAATGGGATCTACACAATAAAATAATTAAAAATTATTTGACATCACATTTTCTTATATGTTAATCCGCATAGGATTGACATATCGATTGAAGTTTGCTCATATCTTCAAATTTGATAACAAGACATTTCACTTAGAATTTAACATCTTATTTGAAAATAGTCTCGGACACTAAAACTATCATTTAAAAAACATATTTAAAAAATAAAATAAAAAGCAAATTGTAACACATGTTCGCTAGTCCATTAATTAAAGCAATTTTAGGCAGAAAAAGAAGTTGATAAAGAGTGCCAAGTCAGACCTACCTTTTAGTGGGCCCCGCCTGAAAAGTAGTGCAAAGTCACCAAAGGCGAACCCCATGATTCAGGTCCACTCATTTCATCACACGTGTCAAGGGAGGTATACGTGTGAAGCATCTCCTGGTTCTTGGGGCGAAACACCAAAAAAAATCCTGCTAACGGCTGTGATTTTGAAGAAATTTTTAGTTGTAACAAGAATACGAATGGTATATTACGTATTTTTGTATAAATGATTGAAATTTTTAATTTTTAAGTAATTAAAATTTTAACATAAATATTTCACTATTTATATGAAGATACCACTTTATGTGACGATTATATTGAAAAATCACTCGTGACTTTGCCTTTCAAACACACTCCTTTTGTGCTGACACGTGTACCGAACCCAAACCGGGAGCCTATCTGACCCTTTCCACGTGTGACGCGTAGCCGTCCGATTAGATGGAATATAAACTTTTTTATATTTATTTCTATGTACTTTGTTTTATTGCTAACCACATGTTAATTTATTTTTTATTTTTTATGAATGATTCTTTTGGCCGGAAATAGTATTTAAGGTTGTTTATTTGTTTATTTTATGCTTTTATATGCATCTTTTTTCTCTGAAAGGCATAAGGTTTGTTTTGAACCTTATATTTATATTTTAGATTTGAACTGGCCGATGACTTCGTTATGACAACTTGTTTTTTAAAAAGTCGGTGATTGCAGCAACACATGTATTTGAAGTGCATTTGAAAGAAACATCGTTTATGTATTTGTTGTATGAAGTTTTTAAGTGTTTTTTTCGTTATTCAGTGCATTTTTACTTTAGTTTCTAAATCACTTTCTTCAAAAGTACTTTTAATCATTTTAAAAACACTTCCAAACATTATTGAAAATTTTGATAAAACTGAAAATAAATAGAATGCTAGGAATACGGGACAATGGATTGAATTGAAGTTCAAATCCAGTACAGATACTGTTATCTGGTCGAAATCAATTTGAGAAAGAGGAAGAAATTTGGGAAAATGAAAGTGTGCATTGGGCTTTTTGTTGTAAAATTTGATATTTGGGCTTTTATGTAGTTTGGTCCACTAATTTGGGCGATGCAAAAGGAATTAAATACCCATGAAATAGTATAGGTTAGAGAAAATATAACTTCACCTGGTTAAAGTTATTTCTAACATTAGGTTCTTAAAACTGTCATAACTCCTCACTTTAGTTCTTAAGATTTAAAATCGATAGAAGTGGATTGTCCATCGTCAATCATGTTGGTCATTTCATGAAAAGTGTCCGTTAAATTAAGGGTATTTGTGTTAAATCAACCATTCTCCTTGAATTGGTGGTTTATTTAATTTAACGGGTATTTTCCATAGAAGAACCAAAAAGATTGACGGTGAACAATCTTAGGGACCATTTTTATCGATTTTAAATCTCAATGACCAAGGGCAAAAGTTACGATAATTTCATAGATCATTTTAGCTACAAAAACCACCCTTTAATTTAGAATATTGTAGTTGACTTGGTAACACGACGTTTTCGTCAAGGTGAAGCACTCAGGAAAGTCAAGAAGCTTATGGGCAACACGGCTAATGAAGGATATGATGCGTCCATTTGGTTGAAAATATGGCACTACGTACGTTGTACTTTGTCTTCTACCTTTCCTTAGTGCTTATGCAACCCAAAAGTGTTTGGTTCTTTCCATTTTACTTTGTGTGCCAATTAGCAATTGCCAACCCAAACGCGTAAATTCTTCATTTCGTTATTGCTTCCTTTTGTTCTCACTTGTTTGGCCTATTTCTTTACAAAGAAAGGCATTTATTCATCCATGGAAACCTATTTAATTTCAAACATGAACATTAAGATGTCTCAAAAACGTAAAAATAGAAAGCAATCTAACATGTTATACTGTCAAACCAGCAATATTTCATTTTTTTCACATGAGGAGTTATGAATGGGGGAAGATGGATTTGATTCATAGTTTTTCAGGTATTGAATTACAAGTTCTAATGATAAACTCAAACTTTATTTATTTATTTAATGTCTCAATATAAAAAAAATCGAGAATTGGCACAATCAAATATCATGTTTTAATAAACCGTTAAAGTTAAGAATATAAGAAACATTTTTAATACACATTTCAGTTAATATGCATGTCATAATCATGAACCACCACGAGGTGATTTAGTGGTTGTGGGTGAATTTTAAGCTCATATTCCACATGGTACATCTTGGATTTAATATCTGGTGTTAGTGAATCACACGATGATGCCCAGAGAGTGAAACACCTTTGTGAGTGACCCCCGACGGGTTGGAATGCAATGACAAAGCTACTAACTGATCATTTTTAAGGCAAAAAAATGTCATAATCATGACAACAATTTATACAATTGAACTTTATGTTACGTTTGGCCAATCCCCCCAGCCCTAAAAAAGGTGGACTGTTGTGGTGCAACCACCAACTGATCCCTTTTTAAAAGAAAAAAAAAAGAAAGAACATGGCATAACCATGACAACAATTTATATAATTAAACTTTATGTTACGTTTGGCCAGTCTTCCTGACTTTCGAAAATGTGAAATATCGTGGCAAAACTACCAAATGATAATTTTTGTTTTTTTTTTTTTTTAAAGAACATGTCATAATCATGACAATTGCATAATTAGACTTTATACGTTTGGCCTCTCAAACATAAAATTCCTACTCCACCATCGATTAAGATGACTAATTCCACAAAAGAACATACCACCAAAGTTGGTTTCCTTTCCATCAATTCCTCATTGGGGTGACTTGGTCACCATCTTGACGAAACAAAAAAGAAGTTAAAAAGAAATAAAAATAAAATCTCTTTTAATGCTTAAATATTCCAAATTATGCAAAAGTGGACCAAGCCCAATGAACTACCCCACAAATCATGCGCACATCATTGTGCGGCAGCGGCAAAAGATGGAAAAGCCCATCTCCGACGCAGCCCACGTAATCCTCACAACTTGTCGCTCGGGATTTTCCAAAGCGTGTATAAACGAACCACGGAGAGAGAGAGAGAGGGAGAGAGAGGGATCGATAGTTTTACTAGTTCATTGCGGAAGAAGAAGAAAAATGTGATAAAAAAACTCCCAGTAAATTCTTCTTCCTTGTCCGCTCTGCTTCCTCTGCTTTTCGAGCCGGCCAATCGCATCCAAACCCAATTTTCACTTTTCCAATTCTCTCAATTTGTTTTTTGTATTTCTGTATTGATCTCTCAAGTTCTTAGCTGTGAATTGGATTGAGGGGTTTGAGATGTCGAAACAGGATTGATTGGTTTTGATTTGGATTCGGGGCACCGACGAGTGGTTCAATCGGATCGTCAGGTGCAAATCGGATTTGGGTCGATCTTATTTTTCGGTAAATGTTGGTGGGTTTTGAATTTTGATCGGATTTTGTTGATTGGATTGGAAATCAAAATTCTGGGTTCGATTTGAAATGGTATATTTCCATAGCTCAATCTCGGTCTGCAACTCCGTTGACCAACCAAACGCTCCCATGGCGGATTCAATGAGTTTAACCGACCCAAGTGCCAAATCTAAGCAAACCAACCATGTTCAAGGAAGAAGAAAGATACCCAATTCCCCCAATTGCTCAAAGACTCCTTCTTGCGATCGATCTCGATCGGCTTTGATCGATGTCGTGTTATTCATTGCGGTGGTTTGCGCTTTTGGATATTTGCTATTGCCGTATGTGAAGTTTGTATCTGTTAAGACAATTGAAATTGTGCGAATAATCATATATGTGCTGAGGGAGGAGGTTTCGAATGCTCCGTTGGTGTACGGATGTATGGGACTTAGCCTCTGCTGTGCGGCATTGGCCGCTTGGGCTCTGCTGGCCTGCACCAGCAGGAAATGTGGGAATCCCAATTGCAGGGGCCTCCGAAAGGCTGCTGAATTCGACATTCAGCTGGAGACGGAGGAGTGTGTGAAGAATTCGGCTTCGGTGGCTAAGGACGGAGTGAAGAAGGGCCTTTTTGAATTGCCCCGCGATCACCACCGCGAATTGGAGGCCGAGCTTAAGAAGATGGCGCCACCTAATGGGAGAGCAGTGCTTTTGTTTCGGGCTAGGTGCGGGTGTTCTGTTGGTAGATTGGAAGTTCCGGGACCGAAGAAGCTTAAAAAGATCAAGAAGTAGGATTATGATGAGTACACATGAGTAGTCATAATGCAGAGAAGAAGAGTGCCGTTCTGTAAGCTGTCTTCTTGGAACACAGTGTTGTTTTTAAATAAGCTTAGCTCATGGAATAAGTTGTAAGGATTATATACCCTTGGTTATAGCGGGGAATATAACAATCCCGTATTTACTTTCATTTCCTTTTGGTTATATGCTTTGTCTAAAGTTCTTGAATTTGAAATTTAAATTTGGTTCTCCATTGATTCAGTTCTTCGGTTCTTTTTCTTTTCGTTTATAGGATATGATTCTTCTGTGAGGTAAGATTATCTTGAAATGGTTTCTCTGCATTTGCACAATAGTGTTTATCGATTTTTGATGTATCGTGCTCAGAGGTAGCGTAATTGTACTTCCGTTGCAGAGAAGTGGTCTCTGATTCCGCAGTTTCAAGTTTTTGTTGAAATTTGCAGCTTACTTGGCCGTGTAAACTTCTAAAAGCAGGGAACTTTTTCATTCATATCATGCCAGGTGACAGTAATCTGGAAAACCTGGCTTAGAAAGCAGCGGTTCTGGTTCTATGAGTGGAAACTGATGAGGTAAACTCAAATGCGAGTCCCCGAAGGAACTAGCATTTGATTGTGACTGTATTGTGGTTGTGATACGCTTTGTCTACTCATGTTTGCACCACACTGCATAATTTGCTTGGCTGCTTTGCTTTATCTTAGTAATTTATTCTGCTTTAGGTTAGCTTTAAGCTTTATCATAAAGAAATCAGTCTGATAGGATAGCTAGTGCATGCACACATGAAGGTTCCTAGTGAAATATTAGACCCATTCTTCATTCATTTGCAATTGCAATGTATTGTATACTCCCTCGTCGATAAATTATGTTTCAAGATCCTTATCAAAAGAAGATTGAGGCGTTCTCATTCTGCTTAGAGTAGTAGAGAGTTTCGGGTTTGAAAATCCTCGGATGTAATTGTTTAGGTTGGAAAGAAATACGGGTGAAGATCATTTGGTTGTGATGGTGCAATTGCTGCTCTACCGGTTCACCTGCACGCGTGGGTGGCTGGCGGTACCTGGTTTCTAGACACAAGTTCTCGAACAAATTCACGGTGGACTGCGCGTATGCATTCGACGATGTTTGACATGTAAGGTTCAGAATGCTTGTAGTTAGATTACTAGTGAACTTTGTTGTTTGCTTTGATGGAATGAGCACAAGAGGATGAACTTAGTCCACCTTCAATCCTTGGGAGTGAGAAAGATGAAGGGACATGTTGGGCATAAGGAAGTTTCCTTTGCTTTGATGCAATCAAGAGATGGTGGTGGTGTTTCATTTTTTTTAGTGAAATTCACTTTTGTGTTTTCTTTTCCAAGAATAAAGGGCTGAGGAAAAAGTTTCCCTTTCACTTTTTTGGGTTTCAATGTATGGTGGCTAAAAGTGGCACAACAATGAACACTTCTGCATTTGGGGTGACACAGTAATAGTATTTTAAATTAATCGCTAAGCCCATGGTAGTAGTATTTTAAATCACCGTCTATTTTAACGGTATTTCAAATTATTGTTCATGATAACGGTATTTCAAATTGATTACGCACAATCAAGCGGGAAAGTTTGGGTGCGTAGCATTGTGTGGTCGACTTGGAAAGTATAAAACACGTTTCCCATTCTAATCACGAATATAATAAATATTTATATGGCCGATACATCTACTATGTATCTAATTGAAAAGGGAAATTTTATTTAAACCTAACTACCTTATCTTCAAACCCAACTTAAATATTTTTGCCAGTAAACTCTCCATTTTGCTCCAACTTTATTTAAAAATTAAAAATAAATTAAAAGAACATGAACTCACATATCTGCCCACCATTTTTCGCCGTCTTCTTCACTGACACGATCGTGAATCTCTTGTCGTCGGCATCTCTTAACCACCCCCTCTTCCGTATTATCTCCCTCCTCTATTTCTCACACTCTTCAACCATAATGCCGGCATCGGAGGCCTACAAGTTTCAGAGTGGTACAGAGCCGACAATGCGGAGAACCACGAACTTCTATGGCTGAGAAGGGATGTCGAAGTTGTCGATGAGGAAGGCGTTGAGATGAAGAGGGATCATTTATGTTGTATGAACAGTTCGAAGTCAAAACTTATGGAAACTGAATGGTGTGCCATATAAGGCAGTTGTGATGCTAAAAGAATTTGAATTGAAGTTGCCATGGAGAATCGCCGGTGAATCTTCTGTGGGGTTTGAGGTGGAAGAGAACCACTGGGTGTGGAAAGAGATTGCAGTTTTGTTTATTTCTTTTTTCAGTTTTAATCAAAAGGTGAATTAGGAATTTTAAGAAAATATTTTTTGTGTTAGGTGTAGAAAGAGGTTGAATGGGTTCCAATAAAATTTCCCAATTGAAAATGTTTGTGTGTTCTATATATGTCATTTTTTCCATAAGAGCAATACTAAAGGAGATAAACTTTGAACACAAAATCTCGAGTACATGCTTTTTGATTACTTTTTTTAAGGCTTACCTGTAATAAGTGTTGACATATATTTAACCGTTGTATTTGATTTAATGATTTAAACTAAGTGATCAAGGACTGGCACTTAAAAAAAGAGTGCTACTAAGCCCACCCCAGTGTCTTATCACTTCACCCACTTTAAAATAATACTTTTATTGACAAATTTATCCTTGTATAAAATGACCTTTAAAGACTTAAAAACTAGCCAATCATATCTTGCCATAAGCCCCTTCACCTCCTCAATTAGGATAAATCATTAGATAATTTAGTATTACTACATCAACACATAACTTCCACTCAAAATTTAACACATATACAATTATTATACAGCTGGACTTAAAACTTATTTAACATAAAAATGAAATTAAAAAAAAAAAATTGAAGAACCCCATAACCACCACCTTCCCCGACCTCAGCCTCCACAACTTCACCCCATTTTAATTTCCTACCGCACTGCTTCAACCCCAAACACTATTGCTTCTTCCTCCTTCCCTCTCTTTATCCTTTCCCTCTCTCTTATGCATTGGCTTTCTCACCGATCGTCTCGCTCGCCATGGCTGAGACCTTCGCCAAATTCATCGAGGTTGTGCTCGGACTGCAAGCCCATCTCGTCCACTGATCTCCTATGCGGTCCTCCAAAGACTCGATCAAATGGGGACTTGAGAAGCATCTCCCGATTCCCAAAACACGCCATTAAGTTGGACCGAGGATTTTGGGCCAGGAGGGGCGCTGGGTGTGTTTTTTTTTTGGGGGGGGCGTTTAGGTTGAGGTTTGGGTGTGTTGATAGTGACGGTTCTGGGAATTTTTTGGGGAGGGGACTACTGTGATATTTGGAGTTGGAGTTGTTGGGCATATTTGTTTAATGATAATTTTCATTTTTGTTAAATTATAATAAATTTTTTAAAGCAAGGAAAATTGGAAGAAGAAATATATAGGGTTATTTTGGGAATAATGGTGGGTGGGAAAAGAGTTTATGTGTGTTTTATCTTTTTATGGTAAATGTGAATATAAGGTGGATGAAGAAATAAGACACTGAGGTAAGTATAACATCACTCTAAAAAAATCATTACTCCATGTGAGATACAAAACCATATCCATTAATTGAGAAGCGAAATCCGCACCCCTCTTTTCCAGAATCATCAAATAAATAAATAAATAAAAAGGTGCAAAAAGCGCACCGTTTTGGTTGACTGTCTAGTTTCCACCTCCAGAGCCTGCACAGAAATATAGAAGCTTTTCAGTTGGAAGGTGAGCAACTTCGAACTACCCGCATCTGAATTTTCCCGGCGGAATTCCCAATGCTGATCCTCTCTCCTACACCGCCGACCCCTTCGTCCCCCTCACTCTCCTCCTTTCCACCCTGAAACCGCACCGTTCCTATCCTCTCCTCCCAACCGCAACCTCGTCGTTTCACTGAACGGAGACTCCGGTGTTCCGTACGTTTCAAGGGTACCAACTTTCCTCACCAGCTCCATTTCTGATTCGCTGATCTAGTTCCATTTTTCAAATCATGGAGATCCCACTTTTGCGCTACGAAAATATTGCGTTGGATCAGTTCCAGAGCGGATCCAGCTTACATTATTCGTTCTCGGATCCTAAGTTCTTCAGGCGGAGATCGTTATCTCTGTTTTCTGGGTACTGTTTCCAATTCAATCGACGAAAATGGAGGAACCCATTGCCGCATATCAAGTGTTCTTCCGTGGAGCAGGAGCTGAAGCCGCGTCCGAAGCCCGTGCCGTCGAAAATCGAGGTCGATGAGCCGAAGGCGGCGCCTTTGGAAGATACCCAGATCGTGAAACGCAATTCTGGGCTTTGTAGTCAGATTGAGAAGCTGGTTTTGTGTAGTCGGTACCGGGAAGCGCTTGAATTGTTCGAGATTTTGGAGTTTGAAGGTGGGTATGAATTGGCGGGT
This sequence comes from Pyrus x bretschneideri, assembly GCF_019419815.1. Lineage (NCBI taxonomy): Eukaryota > Viridiplantae > Streptophyta > Magnoliopsida > Rosales > Rosaceae > Pyrus > Pyrus x bretschneideri. Next base: position 2,951,698 of record NW_025999424.1, on the reverse strand, counting down.
AGTACGTACGACGCGTTGGTGAGTGCTTGCATTAGTTTGAAATCGATTAGGCGGGTTAAGAGGGTTTCTCGTTACATGATTAGTAATGGGTTTGAATTGGATCAGTATATGAGGAACAGGGTGCTTCTTATGCATGTGAAATGCGGGATGATGATTGATGCACGTAGATTGTTCGAGGAAATGCGTGAGAGAAACCAGGTTTCTTGGAACACGATAATCGGCGGCCTTGTGGATTCGGGGAATTTCATGGAGGCCTTCCATTTGTTTCAAATTATGTGGCACGAATTTTCTGACGCTGGATCACGGACTCTTGCCACCATGATTCGGGCATCAGCTGGTTTGGCACTCATTTTTGCTGGAAAACAGTTTCATTCCTGTTGTTTGAAGATGGGGCTGGGTTCTGATATTTTCGTGTCTTGTGCGTTGATCGATATGTACAGCAAGTGTGGGAGTATCGAAGATGCTCAATGTGTGTTCGATGAGATGCCGCGGAAGACGACAGTAGGATGGAATACTATCATTGCAGGTTATGCACTTCATGGTTACAGCGAGGAAGCTCTGAGTATGTACTATGACATGCGTGATTCTGGTGTTAAGATGGACCATTTCACATTTTCCATGATCATAAGAATCTGTGCAAGGTTGGCTTCACCGGAACATGCTAAGCAAGCTCATGCAGGTCTAGTTCGTCACGGTTTTGGGTTAGATATAGTGGCGAACACATCACTTGTAGACTTCTATTGCAAATGGGGAAGAATAGAAGACGCCCGTCATGTTTTTGATCAGATGCCCCTCAAGAATGTTATATCTTGGAATGCCTTGATCGCTGGATACGGTAATCATGGTCGGGGTGATGAGGCTGTTGAGATGTTTGAGAAGATGCTTCAGCAAGGAATGGTACCTAACCATGTTACATTTCTTGCTGTATTGTCTGCTTGCAGTCATTCTGGTTTATCAGAATGCGGATGGGAGATTTTTGAAGCAATGAGCAGGGATCACAAGATCAAGCCCCGGGCAATGCATTATGCTTGTATGATTGAATTGCTAGGTCGAGAAGGGCTTTTACACGAAGCTTATGAACTAATAAGAGACGCTCCCTTTGATCCCACGGCAAATATGTGGGCTGCCCTGCTAACAGCTTGTCGAGTCCATGAGAATTTAGAGCTTGGAAAATTCGCTGCAGAGAAACTTTATGGGATGGAACCTGATAAGCTAAGTAATTATATTGTGCTCTTAAATATATACAACAGTTCTGGGAAGTTGAAGGAGGCTGCCGGTGTTGTTCAGACTTTAAGAAGAAAGGGTTTGAGAATGCTTCCGGCATGCACTTGGATTGAAATTAAAAAACAGGTAAATATTTTTCGTTATGGAGACAAAAGCCACGCTGAAATAAGAGAGATTTACCAGAAAGTGGATGACTTGATGATCAAGATTTCACAACACGGTTACATCCCTGAGGAGAAATGTCTACTTCCTGATGTCGATGAACATGAGCAGACATCGTTTTACCACAGCGAGAAACTGGCCATAGCTTATGGTCTGATCAGTACTTCGGATGGGACACCACTGCAAATTGTGCAGAGTCACCGTATTTGCCGAGACTGCCATTCTGCGGTTATGTTAATTGCTAGGGTTACGGGAAGGGAAATCGTAGTGAGGGACGCCGGCAGATTCCACCATTTCAAGGATGGGAGTTGCTCTTGTGGAAATTACTGGTGATGGCAGAGTTATTTGTGTACTCCTGTTTTGATTCCTCTTTGATTTATTTAATCGTACATTTACAAAAAAGAAAGTGGAGTGTCAGAGGAAAAAAAAGAGTGAAAATCACTTCCGATAACTGTTGTACGAGTTCTCTCAGGCTTACGGTTAAATACTATATGTTGTATACAAAGAATAAAGGCCAATGAATAGAATCAAGATCTTTTTATTCTTCTTCATATTGCTTGCAAAACTACTTGTCTCCTATGTAAGTTTATCTTACACAGCCGGTCCCAAGCCTGAATAAAGGAGAGGGCTAGGTGTCAAGTAGTCGACAACTGACACTTCGTTTTCATGTCGAATCCATATGAGTCTATTGAGCCGATTATTTCTTCTTCAAAATTAAAAAAAAAAAAAAAAAGATGTATGTTGAGTTTAATCAACGTATTAACAAACATATAAAATACAATCTAATTAATGTAAAATATCATTAGGAAACTACATATGATGAATAAGAAAAGGCTGACAAAAAACAAGAACATCTTCAAAGACTACGAAATTGCCATAGTTGAGCCATATTGGTGATTATATTCACCCACATGTTGATCTCATCGTCTTCTTCCATCATTGCGGGCACGTCAGGCTTAACATTGATCCTGCAGAGCGGCATGGCAGGTTTAACATTGATCCTGCAGAGCGGGCAGGAAGAGCGCTTGGCGATCCAGGTTCGAACACAAGCTGAGTGAAACTTATGCTTACAAGGCAACGTTATCTCCTTATCGACTTCTTCACAGTTCAAGCCTTCCGTGCAAATACTGCAGCACTGCCACTCATCCGACAACACTGGCTTCGTCATCCACGCTTCCTCCATAAGTGATCCTATGGATGCCACGGTCGCTACAGAAGCATTGTTGGATTCTTGGGACATCATCCTCGTCTTTATCTTTGCGTCTTCCGAATTATCAGACACGGTTTGATTAATATGCTTACTTATTGATGTTCGAATACGAGCCATTGTTATCTCCTTATTGGCTTCTTCACCGTTCAACCCTTCCAAGCAAATACTGCAATCATCCGACAGCAAAGGCTTCATCATCCATGCTTTCTCCATGAGTGATCCTATGGCTGCTGCGGCAAATACAGACGCGTTGCTGGATTCTTGGGACATCGTTGTTGTCTTCGAGTAAATTCCTCCGAATTACTAAACACCTTGATTATTTGCTTGCTTATTGAGGAGTACTTGGCCTCTGTATATAAAAGGCATGCTATTTCCTGCATCGTGAAGGACGAGTCCATCTCCCAAACTCTGTAGGAAACCTTTCTTTGGTTTGTTTTTGGAGGAGAGCAGAAGATGTAATCCTACTGATGAGTCGATTTCATATTATATATTTTATCCTATTTTTAGTATAATTTGGTAATTATTTTGGTAGAATTTTGATAATTTGCTTTATATTTTCAACATAGGACATTCGACTTATTTTGAAGCGAAACGTAATCAAACGGACGAATTTTGGAGTGATTCAAATTGGAGGACGTTTGTATGTTCCTTAGCTTGTTCGTGTTAAAATTTCAGTAATTTCTACCAAGCGGTTATTTTCTGGTGATTAAATAAAGAAGCAGTGCGCGTTGCTGGAAAGTGACATTCTCTGTAGAATTTTGGGTGAATTTATCAAGTCAATTTAGGATTATGTTTCCTAATTTATTTCAATTTATTTGGTTTCCTAATTTTATTCTAAGACCTTTTAGTAGGAGGATTTTATTTAGAGTAGTATAAATAAGCCTTCTGGGCGGCCCTTGATTTCTTCTTCATGCAATTTTTGGGGATTTTTGGGGAGAAGATTTTGGGCACAGTTTAGAGATTTCAAGACTTATATTTTCAAGGTGTTTTCATTTTTTTTTTCTATTTCAATAAAGACTTTGTGATTTTTATTATGAATATGCGTAACCAATCTTTTTTGCTAGGGCGAGGCCATGAGCCTTAGCATGAATCTGTAGTCTTTATTTAATTGCTTATGATATTATGTATGCATACTTTGAATTATTAATCACTGTGTTTAAATTGTCTTTGTGTTTTAATGATTCGCGACCATTATGATGTTTATAATTGGATGCAATTCGGTTGGAATGCCACCAGAGGATTGAGTATTGCTTCTTCTGATTGATAGTTGTAATTTCACCTAAGGCGAATGCCATGTCTTAGGGGTTCCATGGTTTTTCAAGGGGTTTTCACAAAACGTAATGAGTCATGCATATTTATATTTGATCTGAATGCCACAGATGAATTGCATGTTTGATATACGTTCTAGCTTGAATGGCACAAGTAGGATATACTTTAGGACAACCTAACATTCAAAGTTGCATGTGTTATTCATAAGTAATTGGTAAAACTACATAGGATTGTTAAGGCGACGGCGGAATCCTAGTACTTTCTCACTTTGAATTCTAAAAATTGTTTTTTTTTCCTTCTTTAAAATTGAAGATTATGGTTAACCTTTTTAATTATTTTCGTTTTTCTTAATTTAGGTCATTAAACCAACCTTTTCCAATGTTTTCAAATAATTAACTACGATCTTGATTTTACATAATTTTTTTTAAATAGTCCCTGTGGAAACAACCTCGCTTGAGCCGTTTATATTACAACTACCTTGTTCTCTCACAAGTATTTTATGTGTTTTTATTTCTACGGTGGTAAAAATCCTATAACCTACCAAGGATAAAAAATTATTAAAAGAGTAACTTTTCTTTTACTTGATAACATATATTGTAAATTATAAACTAAGGGGAGAAAAATTCAAACTTAAATGTAATTAAACAAGCACATTAATTACCTCAAAAACAAGCACATTCATACAACTAACTGTCCTAACTCAAATGTGATTAACTGTCACAACTCATGACTAATTACTTAGCCCACCAGGGGTGCAAAGTTTGATTGAAATTTATGATTCCGCCATTGGATTTCCGTTTTGAATCCAAATACTTTTGAAACTCGATATGGAATTTTGAATGCACGTAGAAATTGGAAATTTGAATCCAAACATTTCTGAATCCATATGGAAATTGGAATGCATATAGGAATTCTGAACTTTCGACCTGAATTGTTTCAAATTTATGTTTCCAACTTATTGTGATAATTTTTTTTTTTCTAAATATTCAAATATTTTATGGTTATTTATTAATTCTGTTTTTATTATTATTTAATTCTGTATTTTGATTATTTTTTTATACAATTTATTCATTAGCTTTTACATTTAACGTACATTTATATATTGAAATGATGAACATAGTATACTACGAATCAATTGAATGTATACATGTTTAAACAAACTAAATATTAAAAAAGAAAAATAAATTGCACAAATGTTCCAAAAATTTGAGATATTGATTAAACTTTTCCAAAAGTTCTGATTGGAAATTCCGATGCAATTAAAAAATGGAAATTGGACTTCAGCCTAAGCCGGCCGTTTCTTTTTTTGTCAACATTCCAAGCTCCCCCTTGAAGATCTCATTTTCCAGTGAGAACAATGAATGGGTTCGTTGACCTGCAATCTTGAGTTTCTTTAGGGGTTGTCGATCCTGTGCTTGTCAATGGCTTCTTCATCGTCGTCTTCATCTGCTATTGATTGGAAATATGATGTGTTCCTGAATTTCAGAGGGGAAGACACTCGGAAGACCTTCGTCGGCCATCTGTACGAAGCTGTAGTTCACAACTCAATCAACACCTCCATCGATGCCGAAGAGCTCAGAAAAGGCAACGACCTTTCGCAGCTACTAGAAGCTATTAGCGGCTCGAGGCTTTCGACTGTAGTTTTTTCTCAAAACTATGCTTCTTCCAGACGGTGCTTCAAAGAACTCGTCCATATCCTGCACTGCATAGATACGCATGAGCAGATGGTGGTCCCTATTTTCTACGGAGTAGATCCATCTCATGTTTGTAAACTCGAGGGAAGTTTTGCGGAAGCTTTTTCTAAACATGAACACGATTCTAACGCCGACATGGAAGAGGTGCAGGGCTGGAGCTCCGCCCTGAGAAGAGTCCCAAAATTATCTGGCTGGGATTCGCAAAATTACGAGTAACTCTCACTCCTTCATAATCTTATCAATTGTTAGGGTTTAGAATTTTAGCTAGTTTCCTATTTTCGACATTACTGCTTGTTGCTTGTTGACTTGTATTAGGATTCCTACAATTGTGGGAATCCTACCATATTTGGTTTCCTATATTTGGGATGTAATTATTCTTTCCTTTATTCTGATAGGATTGTATATGATTGTATATATACCCTTGATTGAGATGAAATAATATATCAATTAAAAAGCATTCTTTCTTCTTGGCACTAGAGCTGAGTTAGAGAAAGAAAAGGAAAGCACCAAACCCTAACTGAGTTTGGATTTGCCCATGTCCCTGTTCAATTGCAGCGAGCAAGAAATTGTTGTTGCCCGTGTCTCTGTTCAATTGCAGCGAGCAAGAAATTGTTGCTGCCCCTGTTCTGTCAGTTTGTCCATATTGTTCCGCTGCCCAGTTTGTCCAATCAACGCTGCTGCAGTTTTTAGGTGGTACCGACAGTAAAACTGATGGCTGAAGAAAAGGGGCCCGGCTCTCATCTTGTTCCAGCGGCTGCTCCAATTATGGTGCAGTCAGAAAATTCAAGCTTTAATATTGGTATGGTTTTGGATGAAAAAAACTATGATTTATGAGCTCCTCTCATTCAAATCCATATTGCTGGAAGAAGGAAGATAGGATATCTTCGTGGGTCTATCAAGGCACCTAACGAAGACGATCCTAAATATGATGATTGGTTCACTGAAGATCAAAAAATTAAGAGTTGGCTTTTATCTTCAATGAAGTCAGAGATTATGAAACGGTACATTCGGTTGTCTACTTCGAAGGAAATTTGGGACTCTATTAAAGTAGCCTACTTTGATGAGAATGATGAAGCTAGAATTTATTCTTTGAATCAGAAGGCATCACGGCTTCGTCAGAATGGCCGACCTTTGGCTACCTATTTCGGGGAGCTAACTGAGATTTTCCAAGAATTGGATCACTTTAATAAAGTATCCATGGAGTGTGAAAATGATGTCAAAGTGTTTCAAAAATCCACTGAGAGACAACGGGTCTATGTGTTTCTTGGTGGTCTCGATGATGAGTTTGATCAGGTTCGTGGTGAAATGCTGCGGAAGGATCCCCCGCTTAGCCTTCAGGCTTCTTATGCATATGTTCGTCGAGAAGCTGATCGAAAGGAAGCAATAAAGACGGAGGTTGACAAGAGTGAACCTGCTGTCATAGCAGCAAAGGCCAGTGGATCATCTTCTTGGTATAACCGAGACGGGTCACAACACAAGTCAGGACAAACTCGTCCTAGCCAGACAAGCCGGGATCGTCCCCAAGGTAAGTGCCCACACTGTGGCATGACAGGACAATCCAAGAGTCGCTGTTTTGAGTTGATCGGATATCCCGAGAATTGGGATAAGACATGTGATCCTCAGTGCAACAAATCTCGAGCCTCCATTGCAGAAACCAAGAATGATTTGGACTCGATAGCAGACAAGGCATCTGCCATGATTGCTGCGGCAGGTAGTGATGGTAAGGCCCTAAGTACTTCTACTTCTGTTATGAATAATACATGGGTAATTAATTGCGGAGCTACTGAACATATATGACTTGTGATTCTAGACAGGTTCCATCACTAAAAGCATCCACACAAACCATAGTCAATGTTGCTAACGGTAATGTCGTCCCTGTTATTAGGGAAGGCACTGTTTCCCTTTCTGATACCATGAAACTTGACACTGTTCTTGTGGTTCCTTCTCTAAATTATAATTTGTTATCCATTGCCCAAATAACCCTTGCCTTACATTGTTTGGTTGTTTTTTGGCCCTACTTTTGTGTTTTTAAGGACATCTGGACGCGGAAGACGATTGGTTATGGTATTAGAAGAGGGAAACTTTATTACTTGGAGTTGACGACTGGTAGTTCTGGCTCGTTGACTCAGGCTCTTTCTGTTGATGATTCTCAAAGGGCTACTAATAAAGTGTTAGACATCTGGATGTGGCACCGACGCCTTGGGCATGCTTCTTTCGGTTATCTGCATAAGTTATTTCCTAGTTTGTTTGTCAAGCATGATGTTTCTCAGTTTAAGTGTGATGTTTGTGAAATGGCTAAAAGCCATAGAACTTCATTTCCTCCCAGTTTAAATAAAAGTATTGTTCCTTTTATGATTGTGCATTCTAATGTTTGGGGGCCTTCGAAAATAGCTACTCTTGGTGGTGCTCACTGGTTTGTTACTTTTATTGAAAATTGTACCCAAATGACTTGGGTTTTTTTTGTTAAAGTCGAAAAGTGAAGTTAGTTCGATCTTTCAAAAGTTCCATAAATTGGTTATTGTGCAATACAACAGGAATATCCAAGTTCTTCGAAGTGATAATGGTGGCGAATATGTTAATATGGAACTTCGTTCATTCCTTGACCTGCATGGTATTGTTCATCGGACCACGTGCCCGTATACTCCTCAACAGAATGAGGTGGCTAAACGCAAAAATAGTCACCTGCTAGAAATGGTTCGTGCTTCACTCATTGCGGCATATCTGCCCCTACATTGTTGGGGTGAGGCACTTACCTCGGCAGCCTATCTTATTAATCGTCTTCCGTCTCGTACTGTCAACTTTCTTACGCCATTTCAGGCTTTCACATCTCAGACTAGCAGTCCACCGATTCCAAATCTTTCCCCATGGGTCTTTGGGTGTGTTGCTTTTGTTCATTTCCATCCTTCTCAACGGAATAATAAACTTGAGCCTCGAGCCATTCGTTTTGTATTTATGGGTTATGCCACTACCTAGAAAGGATATCGTTGCTATCATCCTCCAAGTAAGAAAATGTTTATCACTCAGGATGTGATTTTCCATGAGCATGAAATGTTTTTTGGATCCTCCGCGTCCTCACTTCAGGGGGAGCACCAAAGTAATGAAGTTCTGACTCGAGATAATAATGAAGTTTTAACCTTTGATTACTCTCCTAGTGCTAAAACCGAACTGCATGAAGAGCAGCCATTGCACTCCACGGCATCTGCAGAAGAGTAACAACATATGTGTGTTGATAATCAGTCCACTATGGAGTCCACGGCAGATGAAACAGAACAGCAGCCCACGATTTTTGGTGATATGTCCACTGAGCGGCAGTAACCAAATCGGCAGGAAGACCAGCCCACGGGTCCTATGGAGTTTGGATTTGAAAATAAGCAGCGGCCCACTGTTTGTAATGGAACGGAGCAGCAACTGTAGCAATTGTCCCGAGTTTTTCCTCCTGACGCTATATCAAGTCCAAATATGAACCCATCTTTTGTTAATTCTCATAACCAATCGTCTTCTACACCAGGTGCACCTCCAATCCGTCGTCTTCCAGAGCGTATTAATCGAGGTATTCCCAAACCTACTTATGAGGCAGATCCTAAGTGTAAACACAAGTATTTTGTGAGTGAGCCAAATTCGAATTCAAGAGTGAGATATCCATTAAATAATTATGTGTCTACTTGTCACCTGTCAGAATCAAATAAGTCATTTGTAAATCAATTATCTATTGTATCTATTCCTAACAGTGTGCAAGAGGCTTTAGCAGATTCCTGTTGGAAAGATGCAATGATCGAGGAATTGAGATCATTGAAGAAGAATGCTACCTGGGAAATAACTGACTTGCTAGCTGGAAAGAAAACTGTGGGATGTAAATGGGTCTATACAATAAAATATAAGGCAGATGGAACGGTAGATCGCTTAAAAGCAAGATTGGTGGCAAATGGGTATACACAGAAATATGGCATCGACTACACTGATATGTTCGCACCAGTGGCAAAGATCAATACAGTTCGTGTTCTACTATCCTTAACAGCAAACCTAGATTGGCCTTTGCAACAATTCGATGTAAAAAATGCGTTCCTCCATAGAGATCTAACTAAGGAGATTTACATGGATCTTCCACCAGGGTGTAATGATCCGGACACACAGAAACAGAAGGTATGTAGGCTCAGGAAATCATTGTATAGGTTAAAGCAATCTCCGAGAGCCTGGTTTGGTTGATTTACCAAGTCCATGAGAGCATTCGCTTATAAGCAAAGTAATTGGGATCATACGTTATTCCTAAAACTTTAGAACGGAAAGGTTACATCTCTCATCGTATATGTTGATGATATGGTGGTTACCGGTAATGATCACGTTAAGCAAGCAGCTTTAAAAAATTATTTGTCCACAGAATTCGAAATGAAAGATCTTGGTTCTTTAAAATATTTCCTTGGGATTGAAATATCGAGATACAAGTCTGGGATATTTCTATCACAAAGGAAGTATGTTCTTGACCTCTTGGAAGAAACAGGTATAGCGGCGTGCAAACCAGTGTCTACTCCGTTGGCTGAAGGAATGAAGTTGGGTATTGATCAGAACCAAGTACCGGTTGATAAAGGGAGGTACCAAAGGTTAGTAGGAAGGTTGATGTACTTGGCTCACACTAGGCCGGATCTTGCTTATGCCTTAAGTGTAATTAGCCAATATATGCACAATCCAGGAGAACAACACATGAGTGCAGTTATGAGAATACTGAGTTACTTGAAAGAAAGCCCTGGTAAAGGAATTTTGTTTTGAAAAAATGGGCATTTCAGAATTGAGTGCTATACGGATGCTGACTGGCCAGGATCGACGGATGATAGGCGCTCAACATCCGGGTATTTCACCTTTGTTGGGGGAAATCTAGTAACGTGGAGAAGCAAGAAGCAGAATGTCATATCAAGGTCAAGCGCAAAATCTGAATTTCGAGGCATAGCACTTGGTATTTTTGAAATCTTGTGGATTCAATTTCTTGTACAAGATTTGGGGGTCAAACATGGTCAGCCAATGAAGTTATTCTGTGATAATAAAGATGTTCGTGATATTGCTCATAATCCAGTGCATCATGATCGAACCAAGCATGTAGAGGTTGACAAGTTCTTTATTAAAGAGAAGCTAGATAGCAAAGTAATTGAGGTTCCTCCCATAGGAACGGAAGACCAAGTAGCAGATATTCTCACTAAGGCGGTTTCAAGTGACAAGTTCTTGAGGTTTCTAGACAAGTTGGGCATGTGCAATATTTATGCACCAACTTGAGGGGGAGTGTTGACTTGTATTAGGATTCCTACAATTGTGGGATTCCTACCATATTTGGTTTCCTATATTTAGGATTTAATTATTCTTTCCTTTATTCTGATAGGATTGTATATGATTGTATATATACCCTTGATTGAGATGAAATAATATATCAATTGAAAAGCATTCTTTCTTCTTTGCTCAGATACTTTATAATAATACTGTTTTTCGAATTCCGCAGGGATGATGCCAAGCTTATTGAGTTGATCGTAGTGTCGAGAGTTGTCCCATGTTGGTGAGGGATAAGGTTTGCTATGTGCTTATATGATCTTGAGCTATTCTTCATATAACCAATTGGTTTTATGGTGGAATCCCAATTTCATCGTGGTATCAGAGCAAGGTTATCCACATGTGAAGCCCAACGACAATACGCACTCCACGTCATCCAGTTGTTGTCCACGTGTAGGCTTGAAAATCCACCACACATGCGGAAGTGTGTTGAGAGTTGTCCCACATTGATGAGGGCCAAGGTTTGTTATGTACTTATATGATCTTGAGCTACTCTCCATATAGCCAATTGATTTTATGGTGGAATCCCAATTTCATCATGGTATCAGAGCGAATTGTCCTCGTGTGAAGCCAAATGGCCACACGCACTCTACGTCACCCCGTTGTTGTCCACGTGTAGGCTTGAAAATCAGCCACACATGCAGAGGCGTGTTGAGAGTTGTCCTACCTCGGTGATGGACAAGGTTTGTTATGTGCTTATATGGTCTTGGGCTACTCCCCATATTGTCAATTAGTTTTATGGTGGAACCACAATTTCATCACAAGAAACTGATCAACATCTCATCAAGTGAAAAGAATGGCTTGGTTGGAATGGATTCCCGCTTACAGAAAATGGATTCACTATTATGTCCCGAGGTGAATGATGTTCGCTTTGTTGGAATATGGGGTATAGGCGGTATAGGCAAAACCACCATCGCCAGAGCTATGTATGACAGAATCAATCATCGCTTTGAAGGTTGCTGCTTTCTCGATAATGTCAAGGGACGTTTCCCGACAGTTGATGCAGGTGAAGCACCACTCGATATGCAGGCAGAACTTCTATCTAGTATCACGAATACCAGGGTAGGGAGTTCAGAGATTTTGAGATATGGTTTTCAGAAGATGATGGCAAGAGTAGGTAAGAAAAAAGTTCTACTTGTTTTTGATAATGTTGAGAATTCAACCCAAATTGAATCCTTAATTGGAAAACAACCTTCATTTGGTGGCGGAAGTCGAATCATTATAACAACTCGAGATAGGCAATCGTTAAGTAGAGTCGGTGATCAGATATATAAGCCCGAATTGTTAAATGACGACGACGCTCTTGAACTTTTTATGCAGTATGCTTTCAGTACAAAGCAACCCACAGGAGAATACAATCATTGTCAAGCCATTTCATAAAATATGCTCAAGGTCTGCCCTTAGCACTTAAAGTCTTGGGAGCTTTTCTCGATAACAAAAGTGTACTTGTGTGGAAAGACGAGTTAAATCGAGAGAACCCCGCACTTGGGACTTCAGAAAGTCCTCAGAACGAGCTTCGATGGACTTGACGATTTACAGAAGGAAATATTTCTTGATATTGCATGTTTCTTTAAACAAATGAAAAAAGATTATGCAACAAGCATTATGGAGGGTTGTGGCTTCCATCCCCATACTGGAATAGACGTAGTAGAGCTCTTGTAGCTATCTCATCTGGCGGTACACTCGAGATGCATGATTTACTAGAGGAAATGGGTTGTGAAATTGTTCGCCAAGAATGTATTAAAGAGCCTGGGAAACGTAGTAGGTTGTGGAGACATAAAGATGTCTGTCATGTGTTAAATCAAAATACGGTAAAATACACATTATATTCATGACCTCCTTCTTTTTCTTAAGTAGAAGTCATTAGTATAAATAAAGCATCAACTTTGACCAAGAACAAATCCATGAGAAACATGCACTAGCTTTACAATCTTAATTAGGTTTGTACTCACTCAATTTGCAATTTTTGGTTTTCCAGGCAGCGGAAGCAGTTGAAAGTATAATTGTGCATTGGCCGCATTCAAACAATGTAGTAGAATTAAATATGGCTTTGTTAAAATGACATAACTAAGACTACTCAGAGTCCACTCGTACTATTTACCATCAAAACCCCCAAGGGTTTATGAAAACCAATATGATTTCTTTCTGGAAAGTTAAGTTGTCTTTTCTGGCCCAATTGCCCTCTAAAGTCTTTGTCGTCCAAATTTAACCCGGAGAACCTTGTTGACCTTGACATGCAATATAGTCGCGTTGAACACCTTTGGAAAGGGACTAAGGTACGTACATTAATTCATCATTTACATATATATGTTTCTTTTAAATGTGTTTAGTTCGTTATGCCTTGTTATGTAACACATGTTTTCGCGAATGTTTTTCGACAGCCTCTGGAAAAGTTGAAAGTTATCAATCTAAAAGGCTCTCAACTGGAGGAAACTGCCGACTTCACCAAGGCAAGAAATCTTGAGAACCTAATTCTTGATGGTTGTACAAGTTTATCTGAGGTTCACCCATCCATTTGGGCTCTCGAAAAACTTGTCCTCTTGGATCTAAGTTGGTGCTACAGACTCCAGACTATTTCAAGCATCAGTTGTATGAAATCTCTTGAAACCCTTAATCTTTCTTTTTGCTCAAACATTGAGAAGTTCCCAGAGATTTTAAAAGTTACGGAAAAGCTTTCAAAGCTGTGTTTGCAAGGGACATCGATGAAAGAACTGCCTCGATCAATTAACAATCTTACCGGGCTTGTTACTTTGAACCTTGAATGCTGCAGAGAACTTGAGATGCTTCCAAGCAGCATTGTTCAACTCAAGTCGCTTAAATTTCTTTATCTTTCTGGTTGTTCTAAGCTTGAGGCCTTTCCGAAAAATGTGGAAAATATGGAAGGTTTAAAAGAGCTTTGCCAGGATGAAACATCCGTAAGAGAGCTTTGCCCATCAATTTTCTTTCTTCAAAACCTTGAGCGTTTGAGTCTGGAGCAGTGCACAAAACTTCATAGTCTTCCGAGCAGCATTCATATGAGATCCCTTCGAAACCTTAATCTTTCTGGCTGCTTAAATTTGGAGAGGTTTCCAGAAATTCCTGAGGTTATGGAGAACCTATCAGAGCTTTATGTAGATGGGACTGGAATTGCAGAACTGCCATCATCCATTAAAAATTTTACGGGGCTCGTTACTTTGAACCTGAAGGGTTCTGAAAGATTTAAGGTTCTGCCAAGCAGCATTCATATGAGATCTCTTCAAGCCCTAAATCTTTCTGGCTGCTCAAATCTGATGAATTTTCCTATGATTCTAGAAGTTATGGAGAACCAATCAGAGCTTCACTTAGATTGGTTTTTTTACTCAACAATATTTGAAAAAACTACAGATCTAGGTTGGTATATGCACACAACAATGGAAAATCTTGCAGAGCATGAAGGATATATTCAAGATCGTCAAACCTTTACCAACGGATATCTTCAGAAGCTTCCTCATGTTTCAGGGATTGCAATCAAAGAATTGCCATCGGTAATTTATAATCTTACCGGGATTGTTAATTGACGCTACGGTATAGCAAAGACTTTAAGAGTCTTACAAGCAGAATTTGTCAACTTAAGTCCCTTAATTATCTCTCTCTTTCTGGTTGTACGAAGTTTGAGGTGTTTCCGGACATTGTAGAAAATATGGAAATATTAGCCAGCCTTGATCTGGATGAAACATCTATCAGAGAGCTTCCCCAATCAATCGAACGGCTTCAGGGGCTTGTGTCGTTAAATCTGAAAAACTGCAAAAACCTTGTCCATCTTCCGGAAAGTATCTGCAATTTGTTAAGTCTTGAATGGCTCACTCTCAGTGGGTGCTCAAAACTTTCTAAGTTGCCTGAGGACTTGATGTAGAGGGAACTGGTATAAGTAAAAAACAGCGATATTTCGGCACTTTGGGGGAGTTGGCTCAATTTCGAAGCGCTGCACCTTTGATTGATATTGAGGGCTCAAGTATGAGCACAAGGAGGCGCTGGCTAATGGGCGAGTCCTCTAGAGCGATGATTTAGAAAATTTGAGTGATCTTGCAGAGTCAAGCTATGGGGAAGAAGAGTGAAGGCAGCAATATTTGGAGCACCTTGACATAGAGGGAACTGGTATACATCCAGACAACAACCATGGACCAACAGCTTCCCACTTCAACACTTTGGGGGATTCGGTTCAATTTCGGAGCACTGCACTTTTGAGCGGTATGGTGGACGAGGAAAATGAGGCCGTGGCTGTTGGGGAAACTTTGAGTGATCTTGAGGAGTCGAGCTATAGGGAAGAGGAGGAGAAGGCACTGGCAGCCTCCCGGAGAGGTGGGACGATATGGGGTTGTTGCATCGGTGGGGCGCGGGGTAATGAGGATTAAGGTATTTGGCGCATCGTCAGCACCCAAATTACATGAAGATTGAGGTGAATGAAGGTAGTAAGACTGCGGACTAGGGAGGAAATGGTGTTTTGTTTGCGACTCTTTCGAGTTTCAAGCTGGTCTCTATATTTTCAGGGCTCCTCTATTTAGTTTTTTTTTCCTTTTTCACTCATTCTTTCTTCATCTGTGGCCTGTATTTGGTGTAGGAAGAGTGGGAAAACCGTTTAGGGGTGGCAATCACAACAAAACATGTCCAAAGATTGGGAAATTTTAACAGCTTGAGTTGTCAGTTTTCGGTAGTATTTGTTAATGTGGGGTGGATAGCAACTCCCGTTCGTTCAATCGAGAAAAAATTAATTAAGTTCTCTTTGATTTTCTTACAGGCAAAGGTGCTTAAAATTTTTGTTTGTGAATATGTTTCCAAACAAGGAAAAGGTGACAAAAGTTTCAACAAGAGCCTCCATCCATAACTAACTAATCTACTGGTGAATGCAAAGTTCGTCGACAACGAAATATGCAGACGTATCGAAATGCAAAAACTTTCACCTGTGGCGTTAGCAACAAGCAATGACATAGCGAAATCTTCACAGTTTCTGCACGAGCTCAGAAAACCGAAAACCTAAGAAAGTAGCACATAAGCAATTGAACCCCGCAAAACTGAGCACCATCCCCCCAAGAGTTTTCTAAGCTCAGCTAGAATATGAGGCACCCATAAAAGCAAAAGGTCTAACCTCCTTATCAAGCCAATGCATTCGTGGAACAAACCTGAGCACAGGGTTGGACGCAGATTTGCCAGACTGCGAAAGTGAAAGTCAATGTGGTACAAGCGATTATTGCATTATCATCCGCAGAGAATACGGCATCCGATGTAACGCCCTGAATTAGCTTAAACCTGCTATTTAAATCGTCATCCTGGTTTATGCTAGAACTTAAGGTTTGGCTTTTTTGCTGGCCGGCTTTTTAGCTAAAATGGTTTTCAAGATATGGTATTCCTCAGTTTGGTCTATGAAATTTGAAATCAATAGAAGTGGTCATTGAAATTGTCCACTATCAATCATTATAATCATTTGTGAAAAATCTCTGTTAAAATTGAGGGTGCTTTTGTCAAATCAAATCCTTCACTTGAACGGCAATTATTAGTAGAATTCCAAAAATCTCATTCTACACTCCAAACTTTCTATAGTATAAAAGAAAAATATACTTATGAGGAGTGTAGAATGAGATTTTTGGAGTGCCAATAACACTGTGAACACGGAAAATTCCTGAAAACAAGAGACAAGAATACGTGTACAAAATAATATTTTGTGTATTAATGATTTTGGGGTTACGATCTCTTAAATTTGGTCCTCTGATTCAATCTCCGTAAGATGTAGATTTGTTGATCTAAGGGCCGTCGAGACTTGATTTTGGATGAACAGTTGTAAGTTTCTTCAAGGGCCTTCGTGGCTTTGATCTTGAAGGTTGATGGAAGTTTCTTCAAGGGCCTTCGGGGCTTGATCTTGAATGTTGATGGATGAGCGGATCTTCAAGGGCTTTTGGGTTTGATCTTGAAGAACGATTGGTTTTCTTCAAGGGCCGTCGATGCTTGATCTTGAATGAACAGTTGGTTTTCTTCAAGCGCTTTTGGGCTTGATCTTGAAGAATAGATGTGTGGATTTGTTTGTTGATCCAAGGGGCCGTCGGGGCTTGATCTAAGGATGAACAGTTGATGAATGGATCTTCAAGGGGCGTTGGGCTTGATCTTGAAGAATGGGTGTATGGGTTTGTTGAGGTTGTTGATCCAAAGGGCCGTTGGGGCTTGATCTTAGGATGAACGGATGATGAATGATGAACACTTTCTTCAAGGGGCCGTCGGGGCTTGATCTTGAGTTGGTGGGAGTTCTTCAAGGGCCGTTGGGTCTTGATCTTGAAGGAGGATTTGACGAAGAACGAAGAGTGCTTTCTTGATCCTTCGGGATTTTCTTGAGAGCTTTAGAACTTTAAGGCTTCAAGGTTTTGGTGTGTGGGTTTGTTGATGTTGTTGATCCAAAGGGCCGTTGGGGCTTGATCTTAGGATGAACGAATGATGAATGATGAACACTTTCTTCAAGGGCCTTCGTGGCTTTGATCTTGAAGGTTGATGGAAGTTTCTTCAAGGGCTTTTGTGTGTGATCTTGAAGGTTGATGGATGAGCGGATCTTCAAGGGCTTTTGGGCTTAATCTTGAAGAACGATTGGATGTGTGGATTTGTTTGTGCTGTTGATCCAAAGGGCCGTTGGGGCTTGATCTTAGGATGAACGATGAACACTTTCTTCAAGGGCCGTCGGGGCTTGATCTTGAGTTGGTGGAAGTTCTTCAAGGGCCGTCGGGGCTTGATCTTGAAGGAGGATTTGACGAAGAATGAATAGTGTTTTCTCCATTCTTCGGGATTCTTGGGAATTTGGGGGTTGGATGCTTGAGAGCTTTAGAGTTTCAAAGCTTCAAGGATTTTGGATGTGTGGGGAGTATTCTCTTCCATTTTGGGAGTAGAGAAATGTATTTGTGAATTGGTGTCTTTATTCCTCTTGATGGAGAAGCCTATTTATAGGCTTTGAGAGTGAATCACCACCATTCATTTTTTTGGTGAAGTGAGTGGATGATGTAGGTGAAGTGAATGGAGGTTGTAGGTGAAGTGAGTGGAGGTTGTAGGTGAAGTAAGTGAATGTTGTAGGTGAAATGAATGTAGGTTGTAAGTGAAGTAAGTGGATGTTGTAGGTGAAGTAAGTGGATGATGTAGGTGAAATGTGTGGAGGTTGTAGGTAAAGTAAATGGATGATGTAGGTGAAATGAGTGGAGGTTGTTGGTGAAGTGAGGGAATGATATAGGTGAAATAAGTAGAAGTTGTAGGTGAAATGAGTGTGTGAAGTAGGTGAAATAAATAAATGTTGTAATTTTAATACATTGGTTAACATTTACTTCACTGAAATTTCGATGTCTACAAACACTTCCCACTTGAACCGGTGGTTTCTTCAATTTAATAGAGACTTTCCACATAATGATCAAAATGATTGACGGTGGACAATCTTAAGAACTACTTTTATTGATTTTAAATCTCAAAAATTAAAATGAGAAGTTATGCTAACATGAGATACTATTTTCGCTGAAAAAAAGGCCGGTGACTTAGGAAAATACCATCAATTGGAGATGGAATTTCAGAGAAGGTTGGGGCCCCTCACACTTATGTCTTTACTTTGAAAGATTATGTATCATAATGTCCCAATCGTCTCATGAAAGATTTATGTAATACAGTGCTTTATAATGACAGAGTGTCATTCATGTTGTCATTTAGGTACAGTCTTCTAAAAAGTAAGGTGTAAAGTGAAAAAAAAAAAAAAAAAAAAAAAAAAAAAAAAAAAAAAAAAAAAAAAAAAAAAAAAAAAAAAGAGACTGAGAAAATGATAATATTCATGCGTCTGGTGTTTTGTAGTTAGTTGGCACGGACCACCACAACACAAGGATGCGAATGATATAATGTTTAATATGTTCCAACCATTGAATAATTCGTAATTATTTAATCACTGGATTAAATAGTAGTAATATTGGTGTTTCTTTTAAAGAAACGTACTAATTTACTTTGTTTCATTATAGTTTGATGTTTTTAATGGTTTTGAATTTTTTTAACTTTTTGAATGATTGTGTACGAATGATGAATGAAAATATAAGCGATCAATCATTTAAAAAAATTATTATAAATATGTATTCGTACCAGAAGAAGGGAAAAAAAAACTAGTGTCATGTAGTATTACTCATATATATAAGACAAACATTATCTAATACCTAATTTAAACTAATTAAGTAACACAACATTTAAAAAAAAAAGAAAAAAAGTGACACGACTATATTATTCCATGAGCCTCTAGCACTCACGGAACCCTAATCAACCATTTCAATCGAATCCCACCTGTTGGTCTGATGTCCTCGCCCTTGTGCGGCCGCCTCCGCCCTCGTAGGCATCGAAAACCGGCAAAGCGGGCAGGAAGGACGCCTCTCGAGCCAGTTATCAATGCAAACCGGATGAAACCTATGGTCACATGGCATCTCCTTGGCTTCCTCCCCGACCTCCAACTTCTTCAGGCAGATACAGCACTCCGCCGACGTTTCCTCCGTCACAGTCACCTTCGGCAAGGCCTCTATCGACGCCTGGGTCGCCCCAGCCAAGGCCGTCACCAACGACAAGCGCGCCACGGCCGCCAAGGCAGCGGCGGGCGGGGGATTTGGATAAAAATAAGAGTCAAGGAAACTGTTGGGTTGGGGTGGTCCTCCTCCTTCTGCCATCGCTGGGGTAACTGGTAAGGCTAGTACAACGGACGTATTGTCGGAGTCGACGTCGTGTGCGTGCAGTGTGGAGGACGTTGTCGGTTGAGTAGCAGTGTTCGGTGGAGGGTCGGTGGAAGGGCCTGTGGGTTGCGATTGGGAAGACATTGCTTTTGTCGTCTTTGAAGCTTTAAGAATTAGAGAGAGCGAAAAGACCGAGTAGGGATTTAGATTTAGGCCAATATAAAGGGTGCGGTACCAATTAAAGTTAATTCTTTGAAGGAATAAGGCAAGCTTCCCACCTAGAGAAAATAGTTTAGTTTGGTCATGTTAATTATAAGGTTACAATTTCCCTACATCAAAATCCATTTTTTCAAAATATACAAGGAAAGAAGCTAAGGGTCGGTCAGTTAATGTTTTGCAACGGTCCTTTCTCCTTTGGGACGGGCAGGGGGTTTCTGGGTGCAACGGTCATTTCTCCTTTAGGAGAGGGTTGGTGCCTCGCATGCGACTATTGACGAAGAGCTAATCATACCTAATCCGTCTCTACCAAAAAAAAAATGTTAATGTTTTGCAAAACTATTTTTCATTTTTCAGATATCAAAACGGGTAAAAAAGACGTTCGGTAGACTATTTTGTGAAAATATAGTAGAAAACGAAAAACGCAAAAAAGAAATATTTAGTCTAAATTCTGTAGAACATCAAATTGCTGTTTCCTTTGTTTTTCAAAAACAATTTTCAAAATAATAAAAAATAAAAGATATATTATAAAACAAAGTTAATATAAAATAAAATCATGTATGCCACTACTATAGTCATTATTATCACTACCACCACATTCTCCACCATCCCACCATCACCTCCACCACGGCCATAATTTTTCGTACTACCACCTCCCACCACCATTGTTGCCACTACGATATCTTCAACCATCATCAACATCGCCACCATGGCCACCACCACCTCCACTGTCTCAACGTTGCCACAACCTACATTACCGCCACCGTACATCTTAACATGACCACCAAAACTTGTACCTTCACGCCACCATCACCACCACCATATTATGCATCGCCATAACACCACCACCATGGCCATTACTACCTCCACCATCTCATCGTTGTGGCCACCGCTACTACCACCATTACCACCATCTCGCACCACCACCACCACCATCATCACTGTGTCACCATATTCTCCAACCCATTACCCCTCACTATGGCCACCACCACCTCCACTATCTCTGCCGCCATCATCCCTACCTCCCAACCACCATTTCACAACCATTGTTAACACAACCATCCTCTTCCACCATCGCCATGACCACCATCATTCACTTCCCCATTGCCCTCTACCTTGCTATTGCCACCACTGCTAATATCTTTATTCTTTCTACTACTACCACTATTCCAACCATCATTTCTATCAACACCACTCTCGTCTCAACAACACCATTTTTACCGCCACGGCAACCATTACTACCAAACATAAATTTTCTCTATAATATATATTAACATTTGGTACCAGATGCGTTTTCAATGTTTTCGTTTTCCGAAATCATTTTTGGACTAAAATACCATACGCATTCTCAAATCCCATTTGTCATTCCTTTTACAAAACGGTTCTTAAACAATTGTTTTGTAAAACGTTGCCGACATACCCTAACATTCCAAAAATTATACTTGAATTGAAATTCAAGACAACTAAAAATATCTAAAAAATAAAGGCGTGAATAAGCTAATAATTAGCTACAACTGTGGTGTCCACTTTACACCTAGATTCGAATTCCTCTTCTCATAGGATGAAGTTAGTTTAATTATTCAACTTTGTTTAAAAAATACTTGTCGGATTGTTTACAATTAAAGATAAAAATGTTTTCTGATTAGGGTGCAGAAGAAATCACTCTTTAAACACTTTTAATTCAAGTCATATTCTAATTACTTTAATCTAAATTTTAGAAAACAGAGTTTAAACTTAAATGCAAAAGGAGACTTAAGATACGCCAACCAAATTTTCGCACTCCCTTTTCGACTCTGCACTCTTGTATTTGCTTATTTTTTCTAGCGTTCGGATGGAGCCAACCGAATTTCTGATGCCCACCAATATAAAGCCCGCCCAACAGACTGGGCTGGCAGATCCGGTTCACAACATCCTCTCTCTCTCGCTCGCTCAAACTTACACATCAACACACCCAACTGAAATAGGAGAGAAAAACCAGAGAGAGAGAGAAAGAGAACGGGGGTCGGTAGCTGATAATTGGCGTTGTGGTGGAGACCAGAGGTCAACCACCTCCTTCTTCCTGGAAACTCTAATCTCCCCGGAGCTGTATGGATCCGTCCGGGTCCACTCGTTTCGACATCTTTGAGATTTATCGCCGATTCTGCGGTAATTATTTTGCTCCACCCTTTTTATTTTTATTTTTATAATTTCTTTGATTGTTGTTTCACTGATTAAATTCTCCCAATTCGTATTTAGCTTTAATTCTTTCCATCATGGTTGTTCAACGGCTGTGAAATTTGAATTTTTGGTTTTTTTTTTTTTTTTTTTGGGGTAGAAAGCCGTGGATTTGTTGAACCTTTAACTTCTTTCTAATGGGTTTCTGAAAGTTTTCAACTTGGTGCGAGAAATTTGAAAATAAATACGTTACCTTTGCGGTGTTTTCCTTACTGAAGTTGGGTTGTTAATTATTTTCTGTTTGGTTGCCGAGAAAGTGTGGAGAACACATGCATTGAGCTGATTTAACACGTGAATTTACTTGTTTGAGGTTCCATTGTGTGAAATACTGTATCTTTGTGATAGATATGGTGCAAAGGCTGTGTATTTCTTGCTGCCTTTGTCTTCGGGTCTTTGATCGACTATCAGTTTCATTGCTCGAAAGGTTACCCTTTTGTGGCTAACTGCATTTGGCTGTGAATTATTGAAAATGTTTTCGGTTATTATTAACTATCTTAGGAAATAAATCAAATGCATTTCTGGTTTCATTTAGTTTTTACATGGCTATACTTACTCAAAAACTCTACCTGTATGCGGGAAGAATAGCTTTCTTTTCGTTAGGTATTTTCAGAAATTTCTGTTTTCAATTTGATTGGATACGAGTTGTTTTAGTCTCCAGTTCTGTGTATAAGTATAACCAGTCATTATGTAAATTTCAGTTTAGATTGTTGATGAGTCTCGAGTAGGAATGCTGACCGTTAAATTGCAGATATCAGGACAGGAAATGGATATGGTCATGTGGAAGGTTATAGAGAAAATGATGATTCACAGATGGCTAAATATTCAAGGGAGGCGTTAACTCAGCTCTTAAATCTGCTGGAATCAAAACTACACGCTAGGTATATATCTTTGATTCTTTATATAGAAGCTAGAGTTAAGATACAAAACATAATTTGGAGAGCCCTTAGGATGAGGTCATCCTGCATCATGCTTTTATTTTAGCCTTCGAGCATTTTGTTTCCCCTTTTCTTTATCAGTTGATTGAATAGTAAACTGTTCGCTTTGACAGGATATCAATTTTTGATGAAGTTCTCAAGCTAATGTTGCGTCTGGATTTGATGGTAAAATTTATTTATCGAAGTCTTTAAAGTAGATTCTTGTTAATTGATGTGTGAGGTTAGTTTACCTGACTCAATGAGTTCCTGACAAAAGAAAAACCTCCCTCTGCAGGCAGACTTTTCTGAATACTCACGTTTCTATGACTTTGTTTTCTTCATGTGCCGTGAAAATGGTCAGAAGAATATCAGTAAGTTATCTTATTTTCTTCAACCCTCGATAGTTCTTAAATGTTTTTGTTCATTCCCTGCAATATGAACACGCTACTTTGCCTTTCTTGTTTTCTTGAATTATAACTTATTTTCTTCAACCCTTGATTGTTCTTAAACGTTTTTGTTCATTCCCTGCAATATGAACACCCTACTTTGCCTTTCTTGTTTTCTTGAATTATTTGCAGCTGTAAATAAGGCAGTGACTGCATGGAGATTCGTCCTAGCTGGGAGGTTTCGGTTGCTGAATCAATGGTGTGATTTTGTTGAGGTACAAACATTCTAAGGTTTCTGTAACTCAATGCTTGCTACTATGTTTTGTAGATATAGTAATGATTGTCTTGCTAATGGTGACCATGGTTAGAAGTTCTAAAACCAAGAATTCATGTTTCGATGTCATGTAGCTGGTTGAGATATAAAGTTATATACAGACCGAAGCGAAATTGTCAACAGTGTAGTGGCTAGAACCAAGAATTCTGCATGTTAAATGCAAAATTATTTGAAATTTAAGAACATAATGTTTTTTGGGTTCATGTGCATGAAGTGTTTCTGTATTACAAGGTAACTAATCTTTGGTATTCCTCTTAGAAAAATCAGCGGCATAACATCTCTGAAGATACATGGCGGCAAGTTTTAGCTTTTAGCCGCTGTGTGCATGAAAATCTGGAAGGGTATGATCCTGAAGGTATATATCATCAGTCTTACACTGATGCGTACTCCTTTCTATCTAAGCATGTTAGATTGTCAACAAATTACATGAATAACTATAAATAAATTCAAACTGCGCTTTGAGTCCATCAGATATGAGACTTCTATCTGAATGATCATTGCTTTAATCTTTTTGCAGGAGCTTGGCCTGTTTTAATAGATGACTTCGTTGAACATATGTACAGGTTTGATCTCTGTACCCTCGTAATAATAGCTCATAATGTGAGTCTAAATACTCATAATGATAGGTCTACGTAAATGTATACTTGAACAGACTTTTTGTCTTGCAGGGTTTTGGGATCTAACAATAACTATAGCTTCAACTGCAACTGCAGTGATTCAGAATCCTGGTCATGTACATATGATGACCCTCTTCCTGGTAAGTCACTATACTTCCAAGCTCAGACCCATTTTTCACTACTTTAGCTAATGCGAGGCTTGTATTTGGTGGAACGTCCCAAGCCTTCGTCCTAATAATATTGTGATGCAGGATTGAAGATTTTACCCGGTTTGAAGAGAAAGTTACCTGGGGACATGCAGATCGATGAAATGGTATCCTCACCCACCCTGTTCCCACACTGTACAGACTGGAATCCTGCATTAAGCACTAAAAAAAGTCGTGCGATGTCATACATACCAGCAAACTGGGACGATACTACATCAGGAAATACTGTGGATGATTCCATGGAAACCGTAAGACATAGCAGTCCACTGAATTCGTCAAAATCTCCATGCGCAGTTGAAGGTTGCCTGTTGAAGGGCTTTGCAGGACTGCTTTCTACACGTTCCTGTCTGCAGTTTGATCGGGAGAGGGGAGTTTCATTTTCGTAGAGTAGCAAACATCGAATGTGTCTTTTACAAGGAGATGCGGTTTGATATATTTGGATGCTTTGGAACACAAATTAGAGTTAGTCTATCTTATCAATTTGTTCGCTTAGTGTTCATAATAGTCTTCTATTCGGATTGATAAAACTAATAAATTTAATTTGTATTCCCGGTGTGTCCGAGTCTTATGGAAATGGCGATTTTTGTTTTTCTCATCCTCTTCATACTCGCAAATTGCAACATAAGGTGACGTTTCTGTGGACCTACACGTAACCAAGTTGACTAAAACAATATGCTCCCATCTACCTCCAAGTTCGAAACTTTTTCTCATAGTTTAGATCAGATTAGAATATGGCTTCCAATAGCGATAAGAAGCAACACTGATTAAAAACAAGAGTGAGAAACTACTATCATTCTTTCACTTTCGCATGCCAGACTGAGTACAAAGAGCAACCGTCTGATTGATCAGAAAAAAAAAGAGTCCGAACAAAATTTACATGGTAACAACGACCGTAGTTATTTTCCTTAAACAGAACCTTGGCGGGTCGATGTGCTCGGACAGAACTTGCAATAGCTCACCATTGGTACTTTGCAGCCACAAGAACCTCCTCATAATTCTGAGCAGCACGGTCCCAACTCAGGTCTTGCATCATCCCTCGTCTCTGGATTCCTTCCCAGCTCTGCTTGTACTCTCGGTAAGTATATAAGCAGTTCCCTAATGCATGGATTAGCTTACCGACCTCAGCGCTGTCAAATGTCCATCCAAGTCCCGACTCCTCGTACGGATTGAAAGGATGCACGGTATCTCTCAGTCCACCAACTGCATGAACAACTGGAACTGTCCCATAGTTCATAGCGTATAGTTGGTTCAGTCCACACGGCTCAAATCTTGACGGCATGAGCAAAATGTCTGCGCCGGCAGTTATCCTGTGAGATGTTTGTACAGAAAACCCAACCCATCCCCTTACCTTGTCTTGGTGTTGGTGTTCGAATGCCCTGAGCATCTCTTCCAGGTCAGGTCTCCCAGAGCCTAACATGATTAGTTGCACATCCTGACCCATCATCCACGGAATTGCCTCTGCTATGAGATCGACACCCTTCTGGTGATCTAGCCTCCCAATGAAACCAATTACTGGGACATCCTCACGGATTGGTAAACCCAGTTCCTTCTGTAACGCCGCCTTACACTGAGCCTTGCCAGTCTTAAGTGTCTCCAGGGAGTAGTTCATGTAACCATCTGATTTCAAGAAAGCATCACGCTGTGGGTTCCAGTCTTTCGTGTCAATTCCATTAACAATGCCTCTGAATTTCCAGTCATTCTCATTTATGATCCCATGTAATCCCCAACCACCTGCAGCCATTTTAAGCTCCCACGCATATCCATGACTTACAGTAACCACACGGTCTGCTGTCTTTAGACCAGCTGCAAAGATATTGAAGTGCTCACCTCCAATAGGGTCATACAATTTGAAAAGGTCCAGGTAGTGTCCCGGAAGATCAACGAAGGAGAAATCAGCTACTGGCCCCCGACCCTGGATAAAATACACTAGGAACTTAGTTCATAGCTTACTGTCTAACAACCTATGATGCAAATTTACCTCATGTTTCCATTAGACAATAAAATGACTTGAAAATAAGTTTTAGTTAAATGAACTTTTATCAAAGGAACTAACCTGGTGAGCTATGTTATGGATTACAAGGATGGACCTCGTATATTTCATTAAGCCATTGTCTCGATAATATGCCTTCAAATACACCGGCAACAATGCAGTATGCCAATCATTTGCAATGAAAGCCAAGTTTCCATCACCATAACAAGCACCACCACAGGGGACAAGCCAAGGGACCTGCAACCAGTTTTTTTTTGTTTTGTTATGTCTTAACAGATAAAATGGAAAATAGCACTTGCTAATTTGACTCTACAGAGTCTAAACAAAGGGGTGAGCTGGTGTACGTCAACTGCTGCCTTGCAAAATAACACCATGCGTTTTAAAATATCCTGCACCATAAATCCAAAGAAAAGTAACTCAATTTGCATTAAAATGGCAGGCAAATAACAGAGGTCCATATTGCAAAAAGGAATTTATAATCTTATTTAAACTGACGATACCCCAAATCAACACTGTAATCAGCAAGAATCCAAACAGGATCACCATCAAGGTTGAGAAGCCAGCCAAGCTTAGGCTCAATTTATTTATTTGATTATATAGACTTAATTTATTTATTTGGTTATCTGTGCAGCCGCTGCAGCCTATCTTGTAAATGTTCACGCACAAAGTTGTCTACGTTTAGTTTACCTTCTCATTTCTAATAAAAAAAAGGTTAAGATTAGATTGTGTCTGAGCAAGTCCTAATCAAGTCTAACCAATTCTTGAAAAAATATACTTTAAGGAGTAAATCTTGAGCTGCACAAGGCTACATGAGGTCTAATTTAAAATCCCAAACCCAGCCTAAACTTTGTTTTTTGCTTAAGAAACTAAGCCCATCCGAGTACCATCTGGACAAACCTTACACATTTATATCCTGATACAATAGTAAACAATTAGCCAACCAATCTTCATTAACGAGGAGTACAAATGACATAGATGTTAAGAGGTTTTTAGAAGAAAGAGGTGTCACTAAGTCAGAGTCATTCTTTTAAGTGATGGTGGTTCTTCAATACAAGTCTCTAATGATAATTCTGTCGCATTAGCATGGCAAAAGTAATCTAATATTAATCTAAATAAGACGAACGTTGTTTATCCTTCTTGAGAAGCAATTGAAGCAAAAATGAGAACAAAATATCTTACCTCACGCTTTCCTCCATATATATTATTCTCCATGTGACGGAACATAGCAGATTCAACGAAGACAAAATCTACACCATCAATATAGGCTTGGAAATATGCTACCTCCATATCCTGCAAAGTAAGTTATTTGGTAGACGAAGAATAGTTAAAATGTATCTAATTCATAACTTTGATAGAATATTAGTTACAGTCAAATGCTGCAGATGCTGCCCACCTGGCCAGCAACTTTATATACTTTCCGAACTCCTGAATGTTGGAGTTCCGCATAATCACCATAGCGAGGTGCCACAACCTATGTGAGAGAGAGAGAGAGAGAGAGAGAGACTCTGGGTTTAACAGCCATACAATAATAAATCAAATGCAAGGTGCTGGAAATGTCAGTTTACTTCATCCCCATGCCTAACTCATTATATTCCCAGCTCATTTTCCATGAAACTACTGAACAGGGAAATTTGGGAAATAAGTTACATATTACAAAAGAGAGATGCATTACCATGACCCTGTGTCCACGCCGAGCCAAAGCCTTTGGCAAAGCCCCAGCAACATCTCCAAGCCCACCTAAAAGAATTCTTCATTTTCAGTCTCTATAAAGGACATTGACATCTCACAATCTGGTCCTATGGAACATTACCTGTTTTCGACCATGGAGCACATTCTGCAGCTACTAATATGACATTCATGACATTAGGACCCGCCAAAGGAGGGGGCTTTACGTCTTCAATGGTAAAACCAGCTGCCTCATCATGGACCTCCTCTACACTTGGTTCTTTCAGATCAACAAGCTCCTCATCTTTTAGCGTTGACGACTCAAGGTTTGTAAGAAAAGATGGCAAACCATCAGACCACTCTGTCTTGGAACTATCCGTACTCACATGCTTACTGGACTCTAGCTCAATGGGAGACTTACTAAAAGGTAAAGCATCTCCATGATCCTTTTCTATTTCATCAAGCCCTCTACTAAGAGCAGAAGGCACGGTTTTGAACTCCTTTTCTTCAGTTGAATGCTCATAGCCGCTCGAAGCAATGCTGCCAATTTGGTCTTCAACCGTATCATCACCACTACTTGAAGAACTTTTTGCATTCGAAACCGATTCGTTCCCCTGTTCAAAAGAAGCTTCCTCTTCTTCTTGGCTTATATCACTACTTTGTATAGAAGATACCAATTTCCTTCTTTCAGCAATCTGCAAACCCAAATTTACTATCCCAAACTACTAAAAAAAGCACAAAAGATGCAATCTTGTGG
Source organism: Pyrus x bretschneideri (assembly GCF_019419815.1). Taxonomy (NCBI): domain Eukaryota; kingdom Viridiplantae; phylum Streptophyta; class Magnoliopsida; order Rosales; family Rosaceae; genus Pyrus; species Pyrus x bretschneideri. Next base: position 2,922,867 of record NW_025999424.1, on the reverse strand, counting down.
CCTAAAATTATTTACTTTCGTTACAAAAGAGACTAATTTCTGAAATTACCTGTTGAAGCAGTTCTCTTTGAGTAGCAAGAACCTTCTTGCTCTTTTCAATGGTGGCCTGAAGGGGATCCTCCGGCTCGCCGCCGTCCTCACCTTGCGCGGAGCTCTTTCCAATCGCATTAAGCGGCTTAATCCTCCAAAGATTCCCTCTTGAGCACCAATCATTCTGTCCTCTGCACATTCCCACTGCTTCCGAAGACCCACCTGCAGAAGCATTGATCCCACCAACTTCAATGGAGCTTCTTGGACGATTCGTCAAGAATGGGAATCTGAGCCGGCGATTAATAATGCTGCGAACAAGCACAGAGCTATCAGTCTTGGTCTCTATTATAATAGGCAGAGACCCAATAGAAGCCATTAGACAGTGTGTTCGACGAAATGCCTCAGAGAGCTAGCAGGAGGTCATAGACCGGATACAACACACTGAGGCGATTCCGCTGAAAATAAAGCAAACCCAGTTGAGGAAATTCAATCAGAAACAAACACAATCAAGGAAATTGTGGGAAAACGAAGCCGGATTGAACAATGATGACGAATCGGAGGCGAAACTGAAACGGGGGAAAGAGAAACCATGGACGGGGATAGAAAAAGCAACAGAACAATCGGGGAGGAGGGTCGTTGAGATGGGTCCCACTGAAGAAGGGGAAATCATGGAAGGGTTTACGAGGCTCAAATTTGCTGATGGAAATTGGGGAAGAAATGAGGATGGTAGTGTCTACCGACCACAAACAGAGTCCTTGCTCAACCGTGATTCTTCTGCCAGACACTCGGCTTCTGTGGTGGGCCTGGGCTTCCTTGGCATCCTCGTGAAGCGAAAAAGAAGTATTTAACGAGGTTTATAGATATGGTGACAACGTCAAAAAAAAGTTTTAGGTAAATTACATCATAAACCCTCAAGTTTGAGATCTATTACAACCTCATACAACATCTTTAAAACATTTCACTTTCATATACCTCACCTACTATTTTATTTCAATATAGCACCTCCGTTACATTTTTTATCCATTGATCCGTTAAGACCTGATGTGATAGCCACATTTGTACCACATGGCTGCCATTTGTGTGCCATGTGGCAAAAAAAATTAATTTTAAAAATTTTTTTTTTTTTTTAAAACCTGAATCTTCTCAACCAAAAAGAAAAAAAGAAAAAAAAAACTAAAAAACGCAGAACCCACCCCACCTTCCCTTAACCCCTCCCCACCCCTATTCTCCCTCCCAAACCGAGCCTTTCAACCACCTCCCTCATCTTCAACCCCTTCTCTCTTCTCACCCTCGTTTCCTTCACCTGTGTCAGAACCCCCGCCGGCATGGCCTTGTTTTGGCTCTTCTCCGACGCTGAGCATAGCGACAGCAGCTTTCCCGCTGCGTACTCTGTCACCCGATCCAAGATCTTCATAATCATCTTCACCAATAATGGCACAGTCAGCCCATGCGCCGCAAACGCCCTGCAACCCTCGGAGACTCTGCATAGCAGCTTGATCGTCGCGAGTGCACACTCCAAGTCGCATTTCTCAAAATCCACCAAGACATTGATTTTGAGGGTGCGGGAGTAGGTGATCGGATTTGGGAGAATTAAAACAACACCGTGGTGGATTTCATCCACATTGTTAAGGGGTGATGGGAGATGGGGGAAGGGGTTGGAGCCAAAGGAGGTGAGGCAGTCGGCGGCTCTGTGGGATCTGAGGAGAAGGGCGCCATTTTTATGGGTGTGAGTTCTTCTAGGCGTCGGCTGTAGAGAAAGAAGGGAGGGTGGGGTGCAGGAGAGGGAGGTGAGTTGTGGAGGAAGATGGGTTATGGGAGGAAGAAGAGGGGTGGGGAGGGGTTACGGGGAAGGTGGGGTGAGTTTTGCGTTTTTCAGGTTTTTTTTTTTTTTTAAATAATTTTTTTTTTTGCCACATGGCACACATGTGGCAACCACGTGGTACAAATGTGATATTCACGTAAGCTCTTAACAAATCAATGGATGGAAAATGTAACAGATGTACTATATTGAAATAAAATAGTAGGTGTGGTATGAAAGTGAAATGTTTTAAAGATGTTGTATGGAGTTGTAATAGACCTCAAACCTGAGGGGGTATTATGTAATTTACCCAAATTTTTTTTACACATAACATTATACTAGCCTTCACGCACGCGTATGCAGAAGGTATTTTTTGAATCACAGCGTACTTGTAACATCCCACATCGCCCAGGGGAGTGGATTCTGTAAGTCTTATATGTATATTCTCATCTCTACCTAGCATGAGACATTTTGGGAGCTCATTGGTTTCAGGTTCCATTGGAACTCCGAAATTCAGCGAGTAGTACGCGAGAACAATCCTATGATGGGTGACCCACCGAGAAGTTCTCGTGTGAGTTCCTAGAAACAAAACTGTGAGGGCGTAGTCGGGGCCCAAAGCAGACAATATCGTGCTACGATGGTAGAGCGGAGCCGGGATGTGGTGGACCCCGGGTCGGGATGTGACAATACATATGCGATTTACACATTTTATATGTATTTATATGCGTAAATTGACAAAAGGAAATTTAAATATTTGGAGTAAATGAATAATTTTAGATCATGCTAAAAGAAACCTCTCATAAACCAATTAAATCAGCTGAATTCACATAATAAAATCGGTTTCTATAGAATTTACATTAAGAATAGATAAAATAATATTTAGTAAACAATTGATTGAATCACATTATTGCTAGTCCATTGTGAGGCTAAGCTCACCCCTTCCCTTTAGTGTAGATAATATCGTTTGTTAAAAAAAACAATCATTTGACAATTAATTTAATCACATTATTATCCGCGTGCAAAATACCTTTTTTTATAAAGAAAATAATATTTAAGAAACAACTGATTGAATCACATTACTGTTAACCTATTGTAAGATGCTAATTTATAATAATAAAAAAAAAAAAAAAACTTTACTAATTTCTCACTGGCATTACGTGTGACATCCCACATCGCCTAGGGGAGTGATCCTTAAATGTATATTCTCATCCCTACCTAGCACGAGGCCTTTTGGGAGCTCACTGGCTTCGGGTTCCGTAGGAACTTCGAAGTTAAGCAAAAAGGGAGTTAGAGCAATCCCATGATGGGTGACCCACTGGGAAGTTGCTCGTGAGTTCCCAAAAATAAAACCGTAAGGGAATGGTAAGCCCAAAACGGACAATATCGTGCTACGGTGGTGGAGCGGGCCCGAAAAGTGATCCGCCCGGGCCGAGATGTGACATTATGCGCCTCTTAAGATATTTTGAACAAAATATTCATCATTTTTCTTATTTTTTATTATATTTTTCTTTCCCTTTCACATGGGCACCATCAACTTTCACTTATCCTTTCATTTTTCTTTTGGAGTTTTAACAAAAAGCCCGTAGTACTGTTCATTTTAACAAAAAACCACATTTTAACACTAAAAAGTCAATTATAGTACTATTCACTTTATCCTTTATTTTGTTCTTATTGTTAAAACTCAAAGTTTTCAAGCATTTTTCATTAGTTTTTTTTTTTTAATTCTTTTCTCTCTTCCCACTTATATCTATATTATATTTTATGATGTTCAAATTACCAAATTACCCCTACATTATTTGATATATTATATTGGGTTGTTTTTGGATTTTTTTGGTTGAGGGGCAATTTTGTCCTATATTTTTGTCAAATTTTTTAACACAATATTCATCATTTTCCTTATTTTTATTATATTTTTCTGTTCCTTTCACATGGGCACCATCAACTTTCACTTATCCTTTCATTTTTTTTATTATTTTCTCTCTTCCCACTTATATTTATATTATATTTTATGATGATCAAATTACCAAATTACCCCTACATTGTTTGATATATTATATTAGGTTGCTTTTGGATTTTTTTTCGTTGAGGGGCAATTTTGTCCTGATCTTTTGTCAAATGCGTGACCCCAAATTGGGGCTCTCGCTTTCTATTATATAAGATAGATTATTATATTAAACTGTTGTTCAGTCTTGATAAAAAATAAAAAAATAAAAATAAAAGACTGTCGTTTAGTCATAACTCGTTGTTTTATGTAAAGGGGTGTGCTAACCACACACCATTTTTTTACTTTTCATACACCTCTTTTTACTTCTAACACATTTTTTATTAATTTCTGTCATTTGATCTTCAATTTATCTGATCTAACTGCTGAAAATTAAAAGAATGTATGAAAAATAAAAAGAGGTATGTGGATATGACATTCTTTATATAAATTGCACGGCACTAAAATGAATTTGTATTATCTAAAAGCGAGCACAGTTCTGTTTATTGTTGTTCTATATTTTCTTTGATATAAAATAAAACAAAATAAAAATTGCCTCGCTTATTATATTGTTCAACATAGCGATATTCTTCTTAAAATTATACTAGTTTAGAAAGGAGGAGAAATAAAAAAAAAAACAAAGAAATTGACATCAATAGAATTAGATATAATAGCCACACATTGAATACAATCACCTCTTGTTAAATATAATTATGTGAATGTGAATATATGTTTTTAATGCAATCATCATCCTAAGGAAAGATTCGAACTTATCCAAAGCAATGCTTAAACTAAACTGATCCATCCAAATGCAACGGTCCAAAACCATAGGTCATATTTTTCAACAACATTATTAAAAACGTTTAAGTAGACATATGAATTAATGAGCCATAGTCATCACCAGCTCAGACTCAGAGGTCGTGATTGAAGAATGAGGGTCTTATTCGGATTTTTATGTGAGGATTATAGATATTTTTAAATCGTGTTCGTTTATCGTATATCGTGTAATTAATTTTTGTTAAGTACTATTCATACTTAATTTTAAATAAAATTATTTAAAATTATTTTTAACCATACGATGTATAATAAACGAACACAATTTAAGAATTTTTAAAACTTACACAAAGAGAATCCAAAAAGGATACCCATGGAGTCCGAGAAATAAAAAAGAACACAAACGAATTCCACGTTTTGCCTTTTGTTTTGTTTAATCTCTAATTCGCTGCCGCGTGTTTCTCGTTGAGTTTGACACCATTTGGTTTTGATAGATTTGAGGGAGAGCTTTCTAGAGAATTCTTGAAATTAAAAGGGTGGGGTTGGAAATCTTTGTATGCTATTTGTCACCTCACAGTTTAACATTAATTTTTATATTAATATTATAAATATTGTGTCAAAAATAATCGGTGACAAATAATCCACATTCCACTTTTGAGAGTGTTTTAGCATTTCTCTTACAAGAAACATTTAAGAATATTTTTTTGCTTTTCTTTAGAATTCTCGAGAATTGAAAGGTTGATGATTGAAATTGTGGAATAGTTTACAAAATAAGGAGCGTTATAGAGTATTCCTTCAAAGTGAAACTTTTTGTAAATTCTTTATTATTTAATATTTTAACGTTAATTTTCTGTTAATGTTGTGAAATATTGTATAAAAAGAGAGTTCATAGAGAATTTCATTTCTGAGAGTCTCTTTAGCATTTCTCTTACAAAATTAACATGTTAGGATAAAGTTTTAATCAAAGGAATTTGCTAGTTTTTTGAATCATGAAATGATAACAACTTTTCTATCTATTTGTTTAAATGTAAAAGCAAACTTTCTTCTACTTATTTTCCAATCTTGATCAATCAAGTTGTTTGGTAATCACTTTCTTTATACCTTTTGCTTACACTTGAAAGTGCTTTAGTCAATCACTTTGTTTAAGAATAATGATAACAAACTTGAAAGTTGAAATGAATTGGTTCAATTGGTAGAATTTGGACACTAATTGGTTGTTGAAAGTTCAGCAGCCACTTGTATTGATACCTAATCATATTTAAACAACTTTCTAATTTGCATTTATCATTTTAATTATTTTGACACTTGTCTAAATGTAATTACAAGATGGGTAATACTAGGGAGATTAAATTTGTAGACAAAATTTTGATAACTAAATGACATGAAAATTGATGATTGGTTTATTACTTAAGTGTTGATAAACGTACGTATTCCTATTGACAACACATCATTTAATTTACAAATTTTATCTTCTTAACTTTACCCTTACAAGTGGCCGCTGAACGCGTTCGTAGAATTTCATATTGACAGCCCACCCTTTCTGTTTGTCTGTGGACGGGGTTCCGGACAAAAGACCCTCTCCCAATGAACTGAAGGCTATATTGAGATTCTTAAAAGCGCTCCATACACGCTATTCTTATATACTCTGCAGGAAAGACTCGAACTCGATGCAAAGCACTGCTTAAAATCAACTGACCTATCCAAGCAGTCCAAAACTATTGGACAACTTTTTTCTCTACCAAATCATTGAAAACGTGTATGTAGGCATATACCTTAATGAGTCAGAGTCACCGCCAGCTCAGACTCAATTGTAGTGATTGAAAAATTGAGATTCACTTTAGATATGTGTTCGAAATTTACCGACCAAAAAATTTGAATCGCTCAATTTTAATCATACAACTCTTATGGCCTATTCCACTAGTCTCCTAGTCCATTTTACAAAATTCAAAAATTTTAATGATTCAGATCTTTTTTTTTTCTTGAATGGTTTACATCTCTCGATCTGCGAACTCCAAAAACAAAAATCCAGAATCTCATTCCGTAATTGAATTCTATCTGTAAGAAATAAGAAAGAACACAAACGAATTTCACGTTTTGCCTTTTATTTCTAATCTGCTACCGCATGTTTCTCATGACTTTGACACCGTGAAAAGTTGTAGTGTCTGTTGGTTTTGGTAGATATGACTTACGAGGTAGAGCCTTCTCGAGAATTAAGAGGTTGATGATTGAAATTGTAGAATATTTTGCAAGATTAACATGTCAGGATTAAGTTTTCATCAAAGGAATTTTTTAGTATTTTGAATCATGAAATGATAACTTCTTCCCATGAGCAGGAGTATCATCGCTGGATCCTCTTTGTGAGGATACTGTGGATTCTTAAATCATATTCGTTTATTCTATATCGTGCGGTCATAAATTATTATAAATTTTTTTATTTAAAATTAAATATAAACAATACTTAACAAAAACTGATTGTACGATGTATGATGAATGAATGTTATTGGAGGATCCTGGGATCCTCACAAAGAGGATCCGGCGAAGATCCTCTCTCAACTTCTTCTGTCTATTTGTTTAAATTTAAAAGACAACTGTCTTCTACTTATTTTCCAATCTTGATCAATCAAGTTGTTTTGTAATCACTTTCTTTATAGCTTTTTCTTTTTAAACTTGAAAGTGCTTTAGTCAATCACCTTGCTATCGAATAATGTTAACAAATTTGAAAGTTGAAATGAATTGGTTCAATTTTTTAAGCATGCCATAAAACATGTTTCTAAAAAAAGAGAAATTCTTACGTCTCATAGCCGGACCAACTAACTACGTAAATTTTTGTGTGGTCATTTTTGGGCCTTAGTTTTGGATTCTTATGTAATTTTTTGCTTTTGGTAGAAATAGGAATCTTTACTCATGCATTATGTACATATGTGACGTTTTATTTGTACTAATCCTCCTTTTTTTTTTTAAGGCTGTTGTATTTCTCGGTTTTACCTACGGAGTCTTTGTAATTTGTTCATTTTTGTTATAAAAATTCCCTTTGACCAAAACAAAAAACTTTTACGTTGCAGACATAAAAAAAAAAGGAGAAATTAGGTTCTCATCCTTCCTTTTGCTACTCCATTGATTAAAATCCTATTCATTTTCAATTTTTGATTAAGGTCCTTGGGTATTAATAACATCATTAATTATTTCAATAATAAAATATTTTTTTATTTCTAAATATATTCATTTAATGTTAAAAATGTTACAATTAGTATATTTATATTTATGACTAAATTTTATATCATATATTTTTAGTTTTAGTTTATACCCATTTTTAATTTGTAATTCTTTTTTAATTTGTACCAATTTTCTTTTCAGTTTTAATTTGTACCCATATATTAATTTCTTTTTGTGCCCATATTTTTTAAAGTTTATTTGTGTTTGTACCCATATATTTTTTTTATTTGTACTTTTTATTTTGCTAAATGTACCCATCCTAATTATATGTACCCATTCATGTAAAACTTTTTAATCTTAAAATGTACTCATTCTTAAATATACCAATTTGTTAGATGTAAAATGTACATTTTTTTTTATATAAAATCTATTCAATTTTTTTTCTAATCCATTTTTAAACTTATATGGGTAAATTCTTTTTTTCTTTGATTTTAAAATGTATCCATGTCAAGTTTAATCGAATAAATTTACTAATGTTATTAAGCCTAATATCTTTTTTTTTTTTGGTGATTTTGAAGAATGTACCCATGTTTTGATACAATTAATTTTTGGTTAATTTTGATGAAGGTACCCATGTTTATACACACACACACACAATAGTATATTTATATTTTAGTATTTTTAATCCCACAAATTATGGTTTTTTTATTTAAACAACTAAAATTTCTAATTTTTAATTTAATTAAAAAAATATAGTAACGTACATAGAAATAAATTATCACATTAATTTCAGGAGCCTTGATCAAAAATTAAAAACTAACAAGATTTCAATAAAAGAATATTCATAAGAACCGTATCTAAAGTCTTCCTTAAAAAAAAATAAATACTGCCCTAGTCTCTTTGGTTGTCAAGCCCAACATGGTCTACTGTCTGGTGTCTTCTTTTCTTTTTTCTCTGTGTCAGTCTGTCTGCCGGACAATAGACCCTTTCCCTCTGAAGGCTGTATTGAGATTCTTAAAAGCTCTAAACAAAAAATCAAATGGCAGAAACCAAACATAACCAATTGTACCGAAGAATTCTTGGATAAATCCAGTTTTGTCTGCTCAGTTTTGTTCAAAGTGGAATCGAACCGGTCAAAATCTACTGTTAGATAATTGATTAACACTGAACCAAACTGAACCGTGACCAACATTACATGCAATGGATCGGCTACACCTATTTACTCCAAGGGTCCTAGCTACCACCAATTGCAAAATCCCATTTACACACTTTGCATAATTTTGCAACAAATGCAAACCAAAGAAGTAACAATTCGTCCTTAAGTGAAAACTTCCATTTAAAAATTAGTACATATATATAGTTCATCCAGATGATTATTTAACGGAAGTAACACCATTTATTGACTAATTAATCAAAAAGTTAAAGGCATCCATCACTCTTCAGAGTCTTGAGAGCAGTTGGATTATGCATCATATTGCAAAGCATAGGTCGTCGGGGCAGTGCCTGTCGGATCGCAACACTTAAAGCAATAGGGCTTTGGATTATGCACGCACAAGCAGCATGCACATCTCCCGTCACATTCTACAACATATTATTCAACAAACAAAATTAAGTCGATTAAATGTGTATAGTATATAATTAATTAATAATTAGAGTACTATTAGGGATTCATTAAACTTTTTAATTACATACTGGCGACGGCGGCCTTGGCGGAGGAAGACAGCCTGGTGTCGTTGAGATAAACTGCATATGGTTATGAGAGGTATGGGAGGCGCGTAGTTGCATGAGCCTTCATGGTCGTAGTCACAGTTATAAACAGTACGACCGCCATGCAAAATACAATTTTGTTGACGCTGGCCGTTTCTCAGAAATATTAACAACTTAACAAGAATATAATTGATGGGTGGGTTCAATATCTAAAACTCATCCACCTTAATTTGGATGAGAAACTATATATGCTCGATTGTACAGAAATATACACTACTTTTTAGACCAATATTGGAAGGTAAATTAATGATTATTTCAAATGAATATGGGAATTAGGCAAGGTAATGGTTACAACATATGTCATATATTTACTGATTAGGCAAATTAATGATTACAACATATGGTATATTTGATAATTATTTTGATTTTCTTTTGCAAATATAAAAGAAGATTCAAGCGACATTAGGAGAGGAAATCAAGTCAAGCACATGCCCTAGGTCAACTAATGATCTATCGATCAAATATATAAAGCATAAAATTTGCAACTTAAAATACTATTACTCAAAGCAAAATTATTGTCAAAGTGAATCGTAATGCAACATATCAATATAACAAGAAATTTTTTATTATACCGAATATACGGACGGATAAATTAAATATAATAATATAATTGATTGATGTACCGAACCAGGTTCCTCAGATACTTCTCTCCAATATAACATATATTATATATATAAACACAAACAACATAACATATTAATACAACTTACAGAAACACAAACGTCATTAACTAATAAAACAAATAAATTTTATCTCGAATTACGCATCTGCTTCATTCACGCAGCCATGCAACCAATCCCGTAGCGAGTACTCGGAAACACAAGAAACAAGCCGCTGCACACGATTCCCACCATCAACGGGAAACTCTCCATCACTTCATCCATGTCTTTCTCGTGCCCCGGAAACAAACAGTCCGTCACGCGGCGGTCCGAAAATGCGATCGCCACGAACACCATGACGGACATAATGGCATGAACGAAGTCCGACAGCCCCAACTTGTACCTCTCCTCCTTCGGCACCTCCACCATCAAGCCCGGCTTAAACACCGCTAGCCCTTTCTGCGTCACGAACCCGTAGTACAACTTCCCGTCCGGACCACGGAAACTGTCCGTGAAGTGGAAGAAAAAGCATGAGAGGGCGCACATACCCAAGAGCCCGTACGTCATCATGGTGCTGACACGCGTGCACTCCCCGGTTCTGTAGATAACGGGGAGAACCATCTCAAAGGTTAGGAGAGTGCCCGTGGGAAGAAAGTTGGCCAGCATTGAAGTCTTGGATAGGGTTTTCTGGACCCCTTTGGCAACGGCACGCCGTTTGCGGCCGTGCAAGTGGTCCGGGTTCAGTCGGAGCAGGGGCAGAGGCTGAGATGAAGAAGAAGGTGGCGGTGGCTTTGGTGGTGATTTGGTGGACTCGTCGTCGTGTGGATCCCCGTAGACTGCATTATTGTAGATTTTGATTCCGACGCCGTCAGTCGTTTGGTCCATTTTTGCAGTTGTTCTCTCTCTGGGAAAGTTCGATCGATTGGTTTTGTGGATATGGATTTCAATTTGGAACGGTTTCTGAATTATATATATAAAGGTTTTGTCAATTCAAAATTTAGGTAGTCATCAACGGTTATTTGGAGAACTGTTAACTGGTTTATATAATTATCTGTTTTGTTTTTCCGAAAATAATTCAAATAATTTACAAACATATATATTTTTTCCAGTTAATTCGAGGTCTCTAAATTTGATTCTCCATGTTAGCATACAACAACGATTAGATTATTTCCCCTATGACGAATAAAAAGAAATTTCATGCTCTTGGAACGTCATGACTCATTAGAGTATTCTAAAGCATTGTCATGTAGACAAGTTAATACACATTTCAATCCAGCTACTTAGTATTACGGTTTAGTTAGTGGTATGATTTTTCACTTGTAAGTAAAGATTTTAGGTTCAATTGTCATTAAAGACGAATTTGAACCACATTATGGCTGGTTTGGTATTGCTGTGCTTTGAAAAAAAAATTACTTCTGCTGTCTTGTGAGAATAAACAGCTGTGAAATAAAACAGTAAAGTGTTTGGTAAATTTTTTTGTAAAAGTGCTTTTAACGAAAAAAGCAGTGTTAAAGTGTTTGGTAAATTTTTATGTAAAATCGCTGCGACAGTGTAAAATGACTAAAAAATATATGATATTGAATATTATATAATAATTTTTTTATTTTTTCTTTTATTATGACATTTATAAAATTTATATAAATTATTTATAAACAGTTGTGAGAGGACGGAAGAGAGACGTGGCAAGGTCGACGACGAAGTCGACAGTTATAATGTATAATTTATTTAATTGCTAAAGGCCATTTTGGGTATTGGAAAATTTCATTAAAGGCCTCAGCACCTCTTGCGAAATCGGCTTGCACAGAAGTTGGGCAAGCAAAAAAAAACCGATTTTTCAAAGCTGGGTTTTGTAGCTTTGTGTTTTTGGCTTTTTTCACCTTAAACTGTGAAAAAAAAAAGCTAAAGTTGAATGTTTACTGAACATAAAAAAGCTCTCAGCTTTTTTTGATACCCACTTTTTTTCTTCAAAAGCACGTAAGTACCAAATCAGGGCTTAGCCTAGTGTGAGACTTAGCCCACTCCCCTACTTTCTTAGTGTCGATAATATTGTTTGTTAATAAAAAAAAATACACATCCCAAATGCATGATTTTGGAATTATCAAAAAAATAATGCTAGGGATGAGAGATTTTTCAATATATCGGAAACACAGTATGGTAAACCAAGTGTAACAATATAATTGGTGGAAACTTTTTCTCAAGGGTGACCATAATTTGAGATTTTTTTCGGTATGCCGGAAACATGGCTCGATACACCAAGTGTTATAATACAAGTAGTTGTAATTTTTTTTTTTCAAATATCCAACCAGTTGTATTATGACACTTGGCATACCGTGTGGTGTTCCCAGCACACTGAAAAATCTCTCCACAATTTTAGACCATATTAGTTTACTATCTCATGTGGCAAGTGATGCATATAACTATCATCCAATAAGATAGATTCGATAATTGATGTGATATGTACATATCATTCGTCCCATCAAATGGTACACCAAATGATACAAAAATGTAATATCTCAATATTTTTTTCTCAAATTAAGCTTTGGAAATTGTTATTAGCATTCCAAAAAGTTTGGAGCACCAATAATAATTCTCTTAAACTTTGAGGAAAACTAATGAAAATAACTTGAGAACTTTGAGTTTTAATCAAAAGAACAAGGTGTTGTAAGTGAATAGTATCAGGAGTAACTTTTTAGAGTAAAATTATATTTTTTCGTTAAACTGAACAGTACCGAAAATTTTTCTTTAAAACTCTCTAAAACTTTAACCTACATTAATGCTTTTTGCTTTGTTGTATGCCGAGACTTCTCCCTAAATCCCAATCCCCCAAATCCAAACGCATGGTTCGGCTTCCAATCCCAACCGCCAATAACTGTAATTCAAACTTGGGCTCCAAAAAGCAGCAATGTCTCCACCTCCTCAGCCTCTGCTCAACCTTCAAACACCTTTCTCAGATCCACGCCCAAATCCAAGTCTCCGGCTTTTAAAAAGACCACTTTCTCCTCACCCAGCTCGTCCGCTTCTGAGCCCTCTCTCCCGCCAAAAACTTCGCCTACGCCCGAACCCTCCTCCGCCACTCTGAGTCCTCACCACCGTCGTCATGGAACTTCCTCGTCCGCGGCTATGAATCCAGCGACTGCCCCCGAGAGGCCATCTGGGTCTCTCGCTCGATGCTCCGCAGCGGTGTTCGACCCAACCAGCTGACCTTCCCTTTCCTGATCAAGTGTTGCGCTTCGGCCGCTGCGCTGAAAGAAGGGAAGCAAGGGCATGTGGGAGTTGTGAAGTGTGGGTTGGACTGTGATGTGTATGTTCAGAACAATCTGGTTCATTTTTATGGTGAGTGTAAGAAAATTAAGGATGCGCGGAAAGTGTTTGATGAAATGTTCGAGAGAAGTGTTGTTTCATGGAATGTGGTTATAACCGCTTGCGTTGAGATTTCTGGTTCAACGAGGGGATTGAATACTTTGTGAAGATGAGGGATTGTGGGTTTGAGCCGGATGAGACTACGATGGTGGTTGTGTTGAACGCGTCCTCGGAGCTTGGGAACTTGAGCATTGGGAGATGGGTTCATTCCCAAGTAATTGTAAGAGGGTTGGGTTTGAATTGTCAGTTGGGTACGGCACTTGTGGACATGTATGCAAAGTCTGGGGCTTTGGGTTATGCTAGGATAGTTTTCGATAAGATGGAGACGCGGAATGTGTGGTCGTGGAGTGCCATGATAACAAAGGGGTAGGAAACAAAGTAAGAGAGAAGTTGCTTGAATTGGAGCCAAAGAGGGGTGGGAATCTTGTGATGGCCGCAAACATGTTTGCCGAAGTTGGGATGTGGGACAAAGCCACAAATATGGGGAAGATTATGAAGGAAAGATGAATGAAGAAGATGTTGGGGGGGGGGGGGGTGGGAGTTGCGTTGAGTTAGGCGGGTCCATCCATAAGTTCTTTTCTGGCTATGATTCCCAAGCTGATTATGATGATGTCTACCAGATACTAGATGTATTGAGCTTGCACATGAAGTTGGTTAACATGTAATCAAAATCAGTTATCATGTAACCTCTTTTATTTCAAAATTCATTAATGGAATAGCACATTGCTGATTTTTCGTAAGTGTTGTCCGACATGGAACATTTTCCTCTGTGAACTCCCTGTATCTCGAATTGTGATTTGTAGGATCTTCTGTGAACATTTTCCTCGATGAATTTTTAATGATATTAGATGTAATGCATTACATTCTGGAGAGGGTCTTCTCTGAGTTATGGGATCGTTAATAAATGGAATTTCTTTGATGAAGAAGCCCTTTCGATCGCAAAGAAAGGAAATAAAGGAAGCATCTGTAGTTTCAATAACTAAAGCCACTCCTGTTTACAAATCCTAGACCTCTCCAACTCTGAGTCTGTTTTTTCATACGATGCAGATTGGTACAAACTGCAGCAGCTTGCTGATATACTATCTCGAAAGAAAGAGAGGATGAATTTGAAAACTGCCACTGAAACAAATATATTGGCCACAAAGAGAATCCGTTTACCAGTGCCCTATTATTTCTACTAAAGATGTGTAAGTGCCGAATACAACTGCTGCAGCACTCAGTAGTAATATAAGCCCCATAATCAACATCTCACATCCAAGGCGTCGATAAATACCTGAAATTTTAAGGTAGCACAAGCACGGCAATATAATTGAAGCTGTTACACTCAAAAATGCTCCGACGAGTGACATGAGATAAGCGAAAAATGGTATAGCCAAAGCTACTATAACGGTGCTTGTCACCAAGGTGGTGCTGGCTAACATGCCGATGAGTCTCTTGTTGTAGTGACTCGGGAACCTCTTCTTTGCAGCATTCACAATTGGTGTAACCATCAAAGCATATTTGGATATGGGATTGACCAGCGTGGTGTATATCGCGACTTTTGAGCTGATTTTGTGAGTTGGGAGATTTAAAGTTATTTGTGATTGAACCGTAGATCCAAACATTAGGTAACCGAAAACTGCCATTGATGCATAACACATGGTGCACAAGATGAAGCATAGGAGAAGAACCTGCAACGAGGAAACAACAGATTGTTAAAAATCCTGAAACAAAATAGAATGAATGTCACTTGGTAACAAGTTTCTACTTACATTGGAAAACTGACGTTTGTTTTTCATTGAAGTGTAGAGAGTCGGGAACACCGGATGCGCGCAGTAACAAAACGCGTACAAGCTAATAGCCGTAGGGATTCCATTCCACTTCAGTGGTGTGCCCTCTTCATGAAATCCAATTCCTTCAAAAGCACCAGTCCACAAAATCGAACCGAGGATGATGGCAGAGGCTAAAACTCCACTTGCAGATACGTAAGAAAGAAGGCTCAGGTTATCTAACCAAACTGTTGGCAGAATAATGAGGGCAACAACGATTATAAAGCACTGTTCTCCGCCAATTCTTAATCCGATCACGTCTAATTCTACGCCGGGAAATAAATTGTTTAAGTTATCTCCTTCCAAAATTAGGAATCCTGTTGCAACCAAGTAGAGTTCTACATTCATGACAATCGACAGCAGTATTCTTCCCTTCTTCCCGAATGCACGTTCGCCTATGTCCGGATAAGTTCTTATATCAGAATCCACATCCATGCATCTCTGGATTAACAAACCTGAGTAGAAGGCTGCAGCCGCAATTAAGAAAAGGAAGATCAAGCTTAGCCATCCTCCTGATGCTAGTGCATAAGGAACTGACAGTATTCCTACCCCTGAACACCGAAAAGAGCACAATTTTGGGCATTAAAACCTCACTTTTCTTGAGCTAGAAGTGAAGAACATTTTAAATGCACATGTAACGATATGAAATCATACGCAGATCAGAAGTCATGGTTCCACATGAACCTGGGTTGTGATTTTCACACCCCACTTTTCTCCATATCCACTATTCGTTTTTCTAGCCTTTAGATTGAATAAATCAAAGGAGAATGAAGGGACAAAAGAAAAAGGAGAGGTGCAGAAAGGAGAAAACAAGAGTGTGAAAATCACCATCTATAGTCTCAGATGAGGTTAGCTATCATCAGACTAACAGTATGAAAAATAAATAAATTTGTTCATAACTAAACTTGCTGAGTGCAAAATGAAGAGGCAATATATTCTAGCAAGGAACACCAAAAAAGTTGTTAAGATGATAAGTTTATGCCTTAATTAAGCTTTCTTAAAAAAAATAAAATAAAATAATTTGAGAAGAAAAATTTGGCATAATTAATTAAGAAGTAGATAATTACCTGAGAGTGCATTGAGTCCATTGAAACAGGTTTTGAGGAAGGAGGTTGTGGCTGTAGTTTGGTGATGAAAGCTTGACTCTACTTCTTCTACTACCTTGCTTCCAGCTTGCTCATGCTGCCCCTCACCAAGAATAAGAGGCAAGCTCAAGGATGATGATTTTTCTAAAGGATCAGCATCCATAGAGAGAGAGAGAGAGAGAGAGAGAGAGAGAGGGAGAGAGAGAGAGTTGTCAAAAGAACTAGGAGTGAAGAGCAACAATGAATCCAGACATATGCAATATGTGTAAGCAGGGGTAGTGATATGTGTATATATACGGAGTTTTAGAAATAGTTTTCAAATTGTATACTGTTTTTGTTTTCTCCTCATTAAAATCATTAAGTTAATTCGGTGGAACTTTTAATCTATCTTATATAGAAAGCCAGCGGAAAAGGCTACAGTGCAGCACAGTTTTTTTATGGCTAGATGACTAATTTACCCGTGCATAATTTGAAATATGATTTTGGGCAGGTTTTGAATTGTTTTTGGCTGACAGGCATTTTGGTCCACTTATTTTTGTCGAAGCGGATGACACCGAAATTTTTGTCTTACGTTTGACCCCAACTTCCACTGTTCATCACAGTGTTCTCCACTGTTCATCAGAGAAAAGAATAAAAAAATGACAGCGTGATGGCGCCCAAGTGATATAAAAAAGATATTTCACATGCAAATAACAATTAGGTCAGAGGCCTCATTAGGCGTGCTGCTTGCACTACTTTAAACTAGTCAATGGAAGAATAATTAAATCAAAGAATGGCTTTATAAAATTTCGTCCAGTTTGTGGATCTGAAAATCTTTGATTCCAAAGGGATCAGGAATCCCAATGCAAATAAAATGTTATTTAGCAAATAATGATCTATGGAAAATTCAATTTTGAAAGAGTATTTAAGCATTTATCTAAAAACAGAGAGAACTGATATACACCAAAAAAAAAAAAATGTTTATTTTTTGCCGTCGTCAAATGTCATAGATAAGCAGAAAAAGAAAATTGTTGTGATGAAATAATGTCCCAAAAGAAAAACCCTAACCAGCTAGGGTTTGAACGAAAACATAAATTTAGATTATCTCGATCTCTCTTATTATTGCCTATTGACTTTGAGTTTGATGCACAGAAAAGGATAACGAAGAGGAAAGTACCTGAAAAGGCATTTAGTCCATTGAAGCAAGCCATGTAAAATGAGGTGCGCACGTCATCGTCATGTAATTTGTCATGGTTTTCATGCAGGAGAAATCTATCACGGTTTCCTGCCTCCATGATCCAGAGAGAGACACAAATGGACACAGAAAGAGACAAAGAAAAGACTGTAAGTTGTTTAATTTGATGGGCGGCTCTAAAGGAAGAAGAAAAACCTGGACACTGCACAATTGATTAGAAACTTCATACAAATTAATGTATAAAGGGTAGAGCGTATTTTTAACTTGATCAGCTACAACCATGGCTCTGATGAATCAGTCTCACCCCACTTCCCCATTCTTTGGGAGGAGGCTGGAAAACACTCCACAAACAAGGCTCAAGGCCCCCAATCATTGCTGCACCACATCATCAAAACAATGATGTGGTATGACAATCATGGATTTTGAATGATATCCAGGAAAAAATTTTGAGTGTGACGGTCGTATCATCATATGATATTATTAATTCACGAGTTACAATAGGATTAAATGATAATATGTAAATAGTTGATCAATAGTGAGGTGTGTCAATCATGTTCAATTAAGTTTAAATTTAATAACATCACTCAACATGCATGAGTCCTATTTAATATCATTTATCATAAAATAAAATTATTGTACGGTACTAAAATATTGTGGAGAAAAAGTGAAAGCCTGGACCATATAATTTTTATGAAAGGATAAGGATAGGTATCCTATGATTCATATCGTGATGATTTGGAAAAGAAAATCTAGTTGATAGGGTTGGATTTTCATTGAAAACTCGTAAGTGGGAGGGTACTAGTTGCTAGTTGCTACATATAGGAAAGGGATCCTCTCTGAATCCATTCCTCCTAATTCATCAAGTTCGTGGATCCGGGCCATTGAAATTTGATCCAACGGCTAAAGTTATTATAGCTTTTAAAGTGGACCATTGTTTGTAGCCGTTGAATCAAATTTCAATAGCCCAGATCCCTGGACTTGATGAATTAGGAGGAAGGGATCTGAAGAGAATCCCTTTCCCTACATATATGTTCAATTAATCCCACTAGTTCAATCATTAGCAATATTTAGCAATTTCTATTTGCTTTTTTCTTTTATCTTTGTTGTTGTTTTGAGCCTAAACAAGTTAAGAATAGATAGAAGAATGGTTGTACACACATTGATGGAACATACATGTATGTTTTGCTCTTTCTGGTATAATTGTAGCTAAGCCCAAGGGAAAACGATATTCGATGGGCCGCAAGCATATTGTATCAGACTGCTTGTCTCTTTATAGTTGGATCTCTAAGTTTTTGGAATAATTCAATTTCAACTTGAGCATCTAAATCTGGATCAAGCAAAAACATTTCTAAGCAAAGTTCTAGCATCATGCCAAATGCGTCTGAAAAAGAAGAAATGAAGCATGTCCAAAAGTAAACCAACCCCTTGGATTGCAAAGAAAAACACCAACAGATTTCAACATAGCACGATTTAATTCAAAAATCTCACTCAATTGAGCACATTTAACATATTTTTTTCACAGTAGCGGGATCATCATAATTAACTCTATTGAGTTCATTGCCATAGAATTCAACGGTTACACCTACTTGGTCAACACTATATTTAAGTTCCGCCCTGTCTAAAGGAACATCGGCTCTAACAATTCATTCGTGGTTCATTCTCGGTCTACCAAAACAACCGGAAATGTTCTAAGGAGGTCCTGCTCTAAACAACAGGTCTAGGTGAGTCATAACATAACTGATATCTAAGAGGACATTCATAGACTTACATGCAATAAATTCTTGTGTCTGTACGCGCGTATACAATACATGAGGGTGGAACTGGAAGGTGGTTAATGAGGTTGATATGATGATTAATCGGGAGGGTTCACGAGAAAATCTGATTGACAACTTTCATTCTCTTGGTATGAATTTGAGCAGTTGTAGATCAGTGACACGACACTTAGTAAGATACGAGTTGAAACACATTTTTAAGGGGAGTAGGATTCTTTCCCTTCATATTACCATTTCCTTCATTCTCCTCCTCTCATTTTTCATTTTTGCTTTTTTTTTTCTCTATAAAAATTTCTAAACAAATGTTGACGTGGTTTATTCGTAACTGTTTAAATAAAAGAGAAGGGAAGATGAGAGAGATTAGAATGAGAGATAATCCTACTCTGAAGCGAATTATATTATAATTGAAGCTGTTACACTAAAAAATGCTCCCACGAGTGACATGAGATAAGCGAAAAATGGTATAGTCAAAGCTACTATAACGGTGCTTGTCACCAAGGTGGTGCTGGCTAACATGCCGATAAGTCTCTTGTTGTAGTGACTAGGGAACCTCTTCTTTGCAGCATTGACAACTGGTGTAACTATCAAAGCATATTTGGATATGGGATTTGTTGGGGTTTAAAAATGCTTCACTACTCTAGAGATGTTTATCTCACAACGAAAAATGTAACGCATCGGAATTGATAGGCAAGAGAAAGAAAGAATTCTCAAAGTATTACACAAGGTTTTTATTCACTCATAAACTTAGTACAAGAGGAAACACTCAAACACTCTTAGAAGCTTTGTTGCTTCTTCTTACTTCTTACTTGACACTCTCACTTCTTGCTACTTGCTCTCTTGGTTGTTACAAATGGTGTGGATGCCTTCTCCT
Organism: Pyrus x bretschneideri; assembly: GCF_019419815.1. Lineage (NCBI taxonomy): Eukaryota > Viridiplantae > Streptophyta > Magnoliopsida > Rosales > Rosaceae > Pyrus > Pyrus x bretschneideri. The sequence goes on along the minus strand of NW_025999424.1, from coordinate 2,902,695 downwards.
TTTATAGGCATGGATGGAACCTTGGAGAAGCATGAAAACATTATGCTAGAGATATCTAGATAATTCCACTACCTTCCTAAGCTAGAATTATCTACACTAATCTTGTATGTTGGTGGAATCCTCACCATTCTTCTAGACTCTTCCACCAACTTGAACTTTGCTAGAATTCTCTAGCATGTGCATGGATCTTTCTTTGTGCATGGGCCGGATCAATTATTTTTGGGCCAAGACAAGATTACAATTCAACATCCCCCCTTAATCTTGTCTTGTGACGCCAATTGAGTTTCTTAGTCTGACAAAGTCTTCTTGTTTGAGTGGCTTGGTGAATATGTCGGCAACTTGGTCTTGAGACTTCACGTATTCCACTTGCACATCCTTTCTTGCAATGCACTCTCTTAAGAAATGATAACGGGTATCTATGTGTTTGCTTCTGTCATGGAATACTGGATTCTTTGCTAGAGCTATTGCAGACTTGTTGTCGACATAGATCTTTGTTGGCTCTTCTTGTCGCATTCTTAATTCTTTCAGCAAGTTTCTCAGCGAGATTGCATGGCATACACATGAAGTAGCAGCTACATATTCAGCTTCGCAGGTAGAGAGAGTGACAATCGGTTGCTTCTTCGACATCCATGTGAATGCAGTGTCTCCCATGAAGAACACAAATCCAGTAGTGTTTTTTCTATCGTCGGAATCTCCTGCCCAATCACTGTCGCTATATCCAGCAAGTTTGTAGTTATCAGAACTTGAATAAAACAAGCCAAAGTTAACAGTACCTTTGAGGTATCAAAGAATTCTTTTGGCCGTTTTCAAATGTGTAGTTGTGGGATTTTCCATGTGGCGACTGATTGATCCGACAGCATAGAGAATATCTGGTCTTGTGCAAGTCAAGTAGTGCAAGCTTCCAACTAGGCTTTTGAAAAATGTTGGATCAACGCTTTCTCCTTTGTCATACTTGGTTAGTTTGACTCCGCACTCCATTGGCGTGCTCACAGGCTTGCAGTCGTCCATTTTGAACTTTTTCAGTATCTCCTTTGTGTAGCTTTCTTGGGAGATGAAAATTCCTTCTTCGTTCTGCTTGACTTCAATGCCTAGGTAATATGCCATCAACCCGATGTCGGTCATCTCAAATTCTTTGGTCATCACTCTCTTGAACTCTTCAAACATGCTTGGATTACTCCCGGTGAAGATTAGATCATCCACATATAAGCACACAATCAAAATATCTTCATCTTTGACTTTGACGTAGAGAGCATGTTCATGAGGGCACTTGATGAAGTTGTTTTCCTGAAAGTACTTGTCGATGTGACTATTCCATGCTTGTGGCGCTTGTTTTAACCCATAGAGGGCTTTCTTCAGCTTCAGAACTTTGTCTTCATGCCCTTTGATCTCATAGCCTGACGGTTGCTGAATGTAGACTTCTTCTTCAAGGACTCCATTTAGGAAGGCGGACTTCACATCCATTTGTTGAATCTTCCAACTGTTTTGAGCTGCCAAAGAAATTAGTAATCGTATAGTTTCCAACCGAGCAACGGGTGCGAATACCTCATCATAGTTGATTCCGGCTCTTTGACTATAACCTTTCGCCACTAGTCTTGCCTTGTATCTTTCGACCCCTCCATTGGCATTTTTCTTTGTCTTGTACACCCACTTGACTTCGATGGCTTTGTGTCCTTTCGGAAGAACAGTGAGTTCCCATGTATCATGCTTCTGGATTGCTTCAATTTCTTCATCCATTGCTTTTCTCCACTTAGTATCTTGCACTACTTCTTGGAAGTCGACTGGTTCACAATCAGCAAAGAGACAGAAAAGTGTAGGATTATCAAGTCTTTCAGCTACCTCATAAAGATCTCGTATACTTCTTGTGCGTGGTACTTCTCTTTCATTTAGACTCCCACTTGACAATGCTGATGCTGATGAATTACCATGATTGGTTGATGTTGGTGAAGCAGGTGGAGTAGTGGATTCTTGTTGAACCTCTCTTGCTTGCTCCATCATCCCTTGTTCATTATCTTCTTCAAATTGAGGAAAGAAGTGAAGATCACCTGCATGCGGGCCAAAATCCCATTCTCCTTCTTCATCGAACATCACGTCTCGTCTGATCACCGTCTTCCCATTGTTTGGATTATACAGCTTATAGCCTTTTGAATTGGTGTTATAGCCGATGAAGATGAACTTCTCACTTTTGTCGTCGAGTTTGGTTCTCCTCTCGTCTGGTACGTGTACATGGGCTATGCTTCCAAAAACTCTTAGATGAGAAATACCTGGTTTTCTTCCACTCCATGCTTCTTGCGGAGTTTTTCCCCACACACTCCTTGTTGGAGACCGATTGGATAGGTAGACAACATGCTACAGCTTCTGCCCACAATTCCTTAGGCAATTTCTTGCTTTTGAGCATGCTTCGAGCCATGTCGAGGATGGTTCGATTTTTTCTTTCCGTCACTCCATTTTGTTGAGGGGATCTTGGAACTGTCAAAGGTCGACAAATTCCATTTGCTTCACAAAACTCTTGAAATTCCTTCGAAGTGAATTCTCCTCCTCGATCAGATCTCATGGCTTTGATCTTGCAACCACTCTCCTTTTCTACAGCGGCTTTGAACTTCTTGAATGCTCCAAAGACTTCTGATTTCTGCTTCAAGAAATACACCCAGGTTTTTCTTGAAAAATCATCAATGAAGAGAAGGAAATAATTATTTTTACCCAAAGAGCTTGGTTTTATTGGACCGCACACATCGGTGTGAATGAGCTCGAGTGGCTTCTGGGCTCTTGTGGTCGACTCCTTTGGAAAGCTTTTCCTGAACTGTTTCCCAAGTAAACATCCTTCGCAAACTTGATCAGCGTGGCTGATACACGGTAAGCCTTTCACCATCTCCTTCTTGGATAATAACTCTAGTCCCCCAAAGTTAAGATGCCCAAAACGAAGATGCCAAAGCCAAGATATGTCTTTGTAACATATCTTGAGACATTTTGCAACATCGTTTTGAATGTTCATGGGAAACATCCTATTCTTTGACATTTTCGCCTTGGCAATTAATCTTCCTTTGTCATCTCTAAGAAAAAGGATATAATTTTTCGTATGAAAATCATAACCTTTTTCTAAGAGTTGACCTAAACTCAAAATGTTGCTTTTCATATTGGGCACGTAGTAGACATTTGAAATTAATTGGTGACCGCCATTTTCCAGGGGAATAAGGATGTTACCTTTTCCTTTTACGGGTATTTTGGATTCATCTCCAAAAGAAACGTTACCACTCACAGATTCATTGAGCTCTACAAAGATGCTTCTTCTTCCGCACATGTGGTTGCTGGCGCCGGTGTCAAGGTACCATGTATAGTCTTGGTCTCCATCATTGTTCTTGCATGCTAGTAGCACAACGCCATTCTCTTCTTTCTCTTCTTTCACATAATTGACCTTCTCATCAAGTCTGCTGTTTGGAGCTCTACATTCCCAAGCATAATGCCCAAACTTTTGACAATTATAGCATTGAACTTGAAATTTTTCATACCTTGAGTTTGAGCGTCCTCTTCCGCGACCTTTTGTTGAGCTTTCTCCTCTTTTGTAGTTGCTATGGTTGTTTAAGTTCCAACCACATCCACGCCCATGTCCACGTCCGCGACCTCGACCACGACTTCTTCCGTATCGACTTCTCTCGTTGTCGAAGCTTTCTTCTTTCTTCTTTGGCTGGATATGCGTCTTAAGGAGCTGCTCATCATTCCCTTGCCTCTTCTTATGTTTCTCTTCATATGCTTGTAGTGAACCCATTAATTGCTCTATACTAATTTCTTCCAAGTTTTTAGTTTCTTCAATCGTCACGACAATGTGCTCGAACTTGGGGTCCAATGAGCGTAGTATCTTCTCCATAATTCTAACATCTTCTAACTTTTCTCCGTTTCTTTTTAATTGATTGGAAACGGCTAAGACTCTTGAGAAATAATCAGAGATTGATTTCATTTGTAGAGATTCGAACTCACCTCTTAATACTTGAAGACGAACCTTTTTCACTTGTTCGACTCCTTTGTAAGAGGTTTGAAGCTTCTCATATGCTTGCTTGGCAGATGTTGCACTCGAGACCTTCTCAAAGCCATTGTCATCTAATGCTTGGTAGATGAGGTAGAGAGCCTTCTTGTCTCTCTTTCTTGAATCTTTCAAACTCTCATTCTGGGATTGAGACAGAGTAGCTTCATCTTCTGGCTCAGTGTAGCCTTTCTCCATGACTTCCCAGACATCGTGTGCACCCAAAAGGGCCTTCATTTTGATACTCCAATTATCGAAGTTGTTGTTGTCGAGCACTGGAACTTGGAAGGCTGCCATAGCATTGCTAGCCATAGCTCTGGTACCACTTTGTTGGGGTTTAAAAATGCTTCACTACTCTAGAGATGTTTATCTCACAAAGAAAAATGTAACGCAACGGAATTGATAGGCAAGAGAAAGAAAGAATTCTCAAAGTATTACACAAGGTTTTTATTTACTCACAAACTTAGTACAAGAGAAAACACTCAAACACTCTTAGAAGCTTTGTTGCTTCTTCTTACTTCTTACTTGACACTCTCACTTCTTGCTACTTGCTCTCTTGGTTGTTACAAATGGTGTGGATGCCTTCTCCTTTTATAGGCATGGATGGAACCTTGGAGAAGCATGAAAACATTATGCTAGAGATATCTAGATAATTCCACTACCTTCCTAAGCTAGAATTATCTACACTAATCTTGTATGTTGGTGGAATCCTCACCATTCTTCTAGACTCTTCCACCAACTTGAACTTTGCTAGAATTCTCTAGCATGTGCATGGATCTTTCTTTGTGTATGGGCCGGATCAATTATTTTTGGGTCAAGACAAGATTACAATTCAACAGGATTGACCAGCGTGGTGTATATCGCGACTTTTGAGCTGATTTTGTGAGTTGGGAGATTTAAAGTTATTTGTGATTGAACCGTAGATCCAAAAATTAGGTACCCGAAAACTGCCATTGATGCGTAACAGATGGTGCACAAGATGAAGCATAGGAGAAGAACCTGCAACAAGGAAACAACAGATTGATAAAAATCCTGAAACAAAATAGAATGAATGTCACTTGGTAACAAGTTTCTACTTACATTGGAGAACTGACGTTTGTTTTTCATTGAAGTGTAGAGGGTCGGGAACACCGGATGCGCGCAGTAACAAAATGACCAAATGGCTCATTTTTTAGTGTAACACGTCCTCAAGTGAAAACTTCCATTTAAAAATTAGTACATATATATAGTTCATCCAGATGATTATTTGACGGAAGTAAAACCATTTATTGACTAATTAATCAAAAAGTTAAGGCATCCTTCACTCTTCAGAGTCTTGAGAGCAGTTGGATTATGCATCATATTGCAAAGCAGAGGTCGTCGGGATCGGGGTCGGGGTTGGGGCAGTGCCTGTCTGATCATCGCAACACTCGAAGCAATAGGGCTTTGGATTATGCACACACAAGCAGCATGCACATCTCCCGTCACATTCTACAACATATTATTCAACAAACAAAATTAAGTCGATTAACTGTGTATAGTATATAAGTAATTAGTATTAGAGAACTGTTAGGGATTAATTAAACTTGTTGTTTACATACTGGCGACGGCGACCTTGGCGGAGGAAGACAGCCTGGTGTCGTTGAGATAGACTGCATATGGATATGAGGGGTCTGGGAGCCGCGTAGTTGCTTGAGCCTTCATGGTCGTAGTCACAGTTATAAACAGTACGACCGCCATGCAAAATACAATTTTGTTGACGCTGGCCATTTCTCAGAAATATTAACAAATTAACAAGAAAATAATTGATGGGTGGGTTCAATATCTAAAACTCATCCACCTTAACTTGGATGAGAAACTATATATGCTCGATTGTCCAGATATATACACAACTTTTTAGACCAATATTGGAAGGTAAACTAATGATTATTTAAAATGAATCTGGGAATTAGCAAGCTAATGGTTACAACGTATGTTATATATTTACTGATTAGGCAAATTAACGATTACAACATATGTTATATTTGATAATTATTTTGATTTTCTTTTGCAAATATAAAAGAAGATTCTAGCGATATTAGGAGAGGAAATCAAGTCAAGCACATGCCCTAGGTCAACTAATGATCTATAGATTAAATATATAAAGCATAAAATTTGCAACTTAATATACTATTACTCAAAGCAAAAGCATTGTCAAAGTGAATCGTAATACAACATATCAATATAACAAGAAATTTTTTATTGTACCAGATATAAACAACGGATAAACTAAATATAATAATATAACTGGTTGAACCGAACCAAGTTCTCGAGACACTTCTCTCCAATATAACATATATTATATATATAAACACAAACAACATAACATATTAATACAACTTACAGAAACACAAACATCATTAACTAATAAAACAAATAAATTGTATCTTGAATTACGCATCTGCTTCATTCACGCAGCCATGCAGCCAATCCCATAGCGAGTACTCGGAAACACAAGGAATAAGCCGCTGCACACGATTCCCACCATCAACGGGAAACTCTCCATCACTTCATCCATGTCCTTCTCGTGCCCCGGAAACAAACAGTCCGTCACGCGGCGGTCCGAAAATGCGATCGCCACGAACACCATGACGGACATAATGGCATGAACGAAGTCCGACAGCCCCAACTTGTACCTCTCCTCCTTCGGCACCTCCACCATCAAGCCCGGTTTAAACACCGCTAGCCCTTTCTGCGTCACAAACCCGTAGTACAACTTCCCGTCCGGACCACGGAAACTGTCCGTGAAGTGGAAGAAAAAGCATGAGAAGGCGCACATACCCAAGAGCCCGTACGTCATCATGGTGGTGACGCGCGCATTTCCCGGTTCTGTAGATAGCGGGGAGAACCATATCAAAGGTTAGGAGAGTGCCCGTGGGAAGAAAGTTGGCCAGCATTGAAGTCTTGGATAGGGTTTTCTGGACCCCTTTGGCAACGGCACGCCGTTTGCGGCCGTGCAAGTGGTCCGGGTTCAGTCGGAGCAGGGGCAGAGGCTGAGATGAAGAAGAAGGTGGCGGTGGCTTTGGTGGTGATTTGGTGGACTCGTCGTCGTGTGGATCCCCGTAGACTGCATTATTGTAGATTTTGATTCCGACGCCGTCAGTCTTCCATTTTTGCAGTTGTTCTCTCTCTGGGAAAGTTCGATCGACTGGTTTTATGGATATAGATTTTAACTTTGGAACGGTTTCTGAATTATATATATAAAGGTTTTGTCGTAGTTCATAAATTCAAAATTTAGATACTTATCAACGGTTATTTGGAGAACTGGTAACTGGTTTATATAATTATCAGTTTTGTTTTCCTGAAAATAATTCAAATAATTTACAAACATATTTTTTCTAGTTAATTCGAGGTCTCTAAATTTGATTCTCCATGTTAGCATACAGCAACAATTAGATCATTTCCCCTATGACTAATAAAAAGAAATTTCATGCTCTTGGAACGTCATGACTCATTAGAGTATTCTAAAGAATTGTCATGTAGACAAGTTAATACACATCTCAATCCAGTTACTTAGTATTACGGGTTAGTTAGTGGTATGTTTTTTCACTTGTAAGTAAAGATTTTAGGTTCGATTCTTGCTAAAGGCGAATTTGAACCACATTATTATTAGCCCAGTGTGAGACTTAGCCCACTCCTCTACTACTTTAGTGTAGATAATATCGTTTGTTAATAATAAAAAATACACATCTCAATGCATGATTTTGGAATTATCAAAAAAGTAATGCTAGGGAGGAGAAAATTTTCAGTATGTCGGGAACTTGGCCTGGTAAACCAAATGTAACAATACAATTGGTGGAAACTTTTTCTCAAGGGTGACCACAATTTGAGAAATTTTTCAGTATGCCGGAAACATAGTTCGATACACCAAGTGTTAAAATACAAGTAGTTGTAAATTTTATTTTCTTTTGCAAATATCCAACTAGTTGTATTATGACACTTGACGTACCGTGTGGTGTTCCCAGCACATTGAAAAATCTCTCCACAATTTTAGATCATATTAGTGTACTATCTCATGTAACAAGTGATGCATATAATTATCATCCAATGAGATAGATTCGATAATTGATGTGATATGCACACATCACGTCCCATCAAATGATACAAAAATGTAATATCTCAATAATTTTTTTGAAATTAAGCTTTGGAAACTGTTATTAGTATTTCAAAAATCTCATTCTACACTCCTCAAAATTGTATTTTTCTTTCTACTTTTAAAAAGTTTAGAATGCTAAATAAGATTTTTGGAGTGTCACTAACAATTCTCTTAAACTTTAAGGAAAACTAATGAAAATGGTTTAAAAACTTTGAGTTTTAATCAAAATGACAAAAATGTGTTATAAGTGAATAATACAAGAAGTGACTTTTTAGAATAAAATTGTCCTATTTCGTTAAAATAAACAGTATCAGAAGTGTTTCATTAAAATTCTCTTAAAACTTTAACCTACACTATTGCTTTTTACTTCGTTATATGCCGAGTTCTCCCTAAATCCCAATCCCCAAATCAAAATGCATGGTTCGGCTTCCAATCCCAACCGCCAGTAACTGTAATTCAAACTTTGGCTCCAAAAAGCAGCAATGTCTCCACCTCCTCAGCCTCTGCTCAACCTTCAAACGCCTCTCTCAGATCCATGCCCAAATCCAAGTCTCCGGCTTTCAAAAAGACCACTTTCTCCTCACCGAGCTCGTCCGCTTCTGCGCCCTCTCCCCCGCCAAAAACTTCGCCTACGCCCGAACCCTCCTCAGCCACTCTGAGTCCTCACCGCCGTCGTCATGGAACTTCTTCATCCGCGGCTATGCCTCCAGCGACTCCCCCCGAGAGGCCATCTGGGTCTTTCGCGCGATTCTCCGCAGCGGTGTTCGACCCAACCAGCTGACCTTCCCTTTCCTGATCAAGTGTTGCGCTTCGGCCGCTGCGCTGAAATAAGGGAAGCAAGTGCATGTGGGAGTTGTGAAGTGTGGGTTGGACTGTGATGTGTATGTTCAGAACAATCTGGTTCATTTTTATGGTGAGTATAAGAAAATTAAGGATGCGCGGAAAATGTTTGATGAAATGTTTGAGAGAAGTGTTGTTTCATGGAATGCGGTTATAACCGCTTGCGTTGAGAATTTCTGGTTCGACGAGGGGATTGAATACTTTGTGAATATGAGGGATTGTGGGTTTGAGCCGGATGAGACTACGATGGTGGTTGTGTTGAACGCGTCCTCGGAGCTTGGGAACTTGAGCGTTGGGAGATGGGTTCAATCCCAAGTAATTGTAAGAGGGTTGGGTTTGAATTGTCAGTTGGGTACTGCACTTGTGGACATATATGCAAAGTCTGGGGCTTTGGGTTATGCTAGGATAGTTTTCGATAAGATGGAGACGCAGAATGTGCGGACGTGGAGTGCCATGATTGTAGGGTTAGCACAGCATGGGTTTGCCAAGGAAGCCCTTGAACTTTTCCTGAAGATGCTGAGCTCACCAATAAACCCGAATTACGTCACCTTTCTTGGGTTTCTCTGTGCCTGTAGCCATGCTGGACTGGTGGAGGATGGGTACCGATACTTTAATGATATGGAACACGTACATGGGATTACACCCATGATGGTGCACTATGGTGCCATGGTGGATATCTTAGGCCGTGCTGGCTGTCTCAACGAGGCTTATAGCTTCATGATGAGCATGCCCCTTGACCCCGATCCCGTGATATGGAGAACATTGCTGAGTGCATGCACTACTCACAGTGCCAAGGATGACAAAGGGGTAGGAAACAAAGTAAGAGAGAAGTTGTTTGAATTGGAGCCAAAGAGGGGTGGGAATCTTGTGATAGCCGCAAACATGTTTGCCGAAGTTGAGATGTGTGACAAAGCCGCAAATTTGAGGAAAGTTATGAAAGAAAGACGAATGAAGAAGATGGCGGAGGAGAGTTGCGTTGAGTTAGGCGGGTCCGTCCATAAGTTCTTTTCTGGCTATGATTCCCAAGCTGATTATGATGATGTCTACCAGATACTAGATGTATTGAGCTTGCACATGAAGTTGGTTAACATGTAATCAAAATCAGTTATCATGTAACCTCTTTTATTTCAAAATTCATTAATGGAATAGCACATTGCTGATTTTTTGTAAGTGTTGTCCGACATGGATCATTTTCCTCTGTGAACTCTCTGTATCTCAAATTGTGATTTGTAGGATCGAAGAAACGATGAATTTTCAATCATATTAGATGTAATGCATTACATTCCGGAGAGGGTCTTCTCCGAGTTATGGGATCGTTAATAAAAGGAATTTCTTTGATAAAGAAGCCCTTTCGATCACAAAGAAACGAAATAAAGGAAGCATCTGTAGTTTCAATAACTAAAAACACTCCTGTTTACAAATCCTAGACCTCTCCAACTCTGAGTCTGTTTTTTCATTCTATGCAGATTGGTACAAACTGCAGCAGCTTGCTGATATACTATCTCGAAAGAAAGAGAGGACGGATTTGAAAACTGCCACCGAAACAAATATATTGGCCACAAAGAGAATCCGTTTACAAGTGCCCTATTATTTCTACTAGAGACGTGTAAGTGCCGAATACAACAACTGCAGCACTCAGTAGTAGTATAAGCCCTATAATCAACATCTCACATCCAAGGCGTCGATAAATACCTGAAATTTTAAGGTAGCACAAGCACGGCAATATAATTGAAGCTGTTACACTCAAAAATGCTCCGACGAGTGACATGAGATACGCGAAAAATGGTATAGCCAAAGCTACTATAACGGTGCTTGTCACCAAGGTGGTGCTGGCTAACATGCCGATGAGTTTCTTGTTGTAGTGACTCGGGAACCTCTTCTTTGCAGCATTCACAACTGGTGTAACCATCAAAGCATATTTGGATATGGGATTGACCAGCGTGGTGTATATCGCGACTTTTGAGCTGATTTTGTGAGTTGGGAGATTTAAAGTTATTTGTGATTGAACCGTAGATCCAAACATTAGGTACCCGAAAACTGCCATTGATGCGTAACAGATGGTGCACAAGATGAAGCATACGAGAAGAACCTGCAACAAGGAAACAACAGATTGATAAAAATCCTGAAACCAAATAGAATGAATGTCACTTGGTAACAAGTTTCTACTTACATTGGAAAACTGACGTTTGTTTTTCATTGAAGTGTAGAGGGTCGGGAACACCGGATGCGCGCAGTAACAAAACGCGTACAAGCTAATAGCCGTAGGGATTCCATTCCACTTCAGTGGTGTGCCCTCTTCATGAAATCCAATTCCTTCAAAAGCACCAGTCCACAAAATCGAACCGAGGATGATGGCAGAGGCTAAAACTCCACTTGCAGATACGTAAGAAAGAAGGCTCAGGTTATCTAACCAAACTGTTGGCAGAATAACGAGGGCAACAACAATTATAAAGCATTGTTCTCCGCCAATTCTTAATCCGGCCACGTCTAATTCTACGCCAGGAAATAAATTGCTTAAGTTATCTCCTTCCAAAATTAGGAACCCCGTTGCAACCAAGTGCAGATCTACATTCATGACAATCGACAGCAGTATTCTTCCCTTCTTCCCGAATGCGCGTTCACCTATGTCCTGATAAGTTCTTATGTCAGAATCCACATCCATGCATCTCTGGATTAACAAACCTGAGTAGAAGGCTGCAGCCGCAACTAAGAAAAGGAAGATCAAGCTTAGCCATCCTCCTGATGCTAGTGCATAAGGAACTGACAGTATCCCTACTCCTGAAAACCGAAAAGATCACAATTTTGGGCATTAAAACCTAACTTTTCTTGAGCTAGAAGTGAAGAACATTTAAAATGCAAATGTAACGATATGAAATCAGGCACAGATCAGAAGTCATGGTTCCACATGAACCTGGGTTGTGATTTTCACACCCCACTTTTCTCCATATCCACTCTTCGTTTTTCTAGCCTTTAGATTGAATAAATCAAAGGAGAATGAAGGGACAAAAAGAAAAAGGAGAGGTGCAGAAAGGAGAAAACAAGAGTGTGAAAATCACCATCTATAGTCTCAGATGAGGTTAGCCATCATCAGACTTAACAGTATGAAATATAAAATAAATTTGTTCATAACTAAACTTGCTGAGTGCAAAATGAAGAGGCAACATATTCTAGCAAGGAACACCAAAAAAGTTGTTCAGATGATAAGTTTATGCCTTAATTAAGCTTTCTTAAAAAAATAATAATAATTTGAGAAGAAGAATTTGACATAATTAATTAAGAAGTAGATAATTACCTGCGAGTGCATTGAGTCCATTGAAACAGGTTTTGAGGAAGGAGGTTGTGGCTGTAGTTTGGTGATGAAAGCTTGACTCTACTTCTTCTACTACCTTGCTTCCAGCTTGCTCATGCTGCTCCTCACCAAGAATAAGAGGCAAGCTCAAGGATGATGATTTTTCTAAAGGATCAGCATCCATGGAGAGAGAGAGAGAGAGTTGTCAAAAGAACTAGGAGTGAAGAGCAACAATGAATCCAGACATGCAATATGTGTAAGCAGGGGTAGTGATATGTGTGTATATATGGAGTTTTAGAAATAGTTTTCAAATTGTATACTGTTTTTGTTTTCTCCTCATTAAAATTCATTAAGTTAATTCGGTGGAAATTATAATCTATTATATATAAAGAGAACACAAAAGGTAAATAGTGTTTTGGTGTCATAATGCTTTACCAAAAATAATTGGACAAAAATGCCCCCAAAACAAAAAACTGCAAAGGCATCCCAAAATAATGCATCAAATAAGGTAAGGGCATTTTCGTCATTTAATAGTATTTTTTTAATAATTAATGTTTTTTGGTTTTTTTTTAAATTAGTACCTCACAATAGGTTAGCAATAATTTGATTCAATTATTTATTTTTAAACACGTTCCAAACATCTGAAGAGGCATGTAATGCCAGTTATAAATTCGCACACGGATAATAATGTGATTAAATTAGTTGTCAAATGAATGTTTTTTTTTTTTTTTTGTTTTTTATTGTAGCAAACGATATTATCTATACTTAAAGGGAAAAGAGGTGGGCTTAGTCTCATAATGAGTTAGCAATAATGTGATTCAATTAGTTGTTTATTAAATATTATTCTCTTTATTTTAAACATGTTCAAAACATCTTAAGAGACCTGTAATGCTAGTCTACACGTTCAAAAAAATCTTTCGCACGCGGATAATAATGTGATTAAATTAGTTGTGAAATGATTTTTTTTTTTAACAAACGATATTATCTACAATGAGTGGGAGAGAGTGGGCTTTGCCTCACAATGAGCTAACAGTAATGTGATTCGATCAATTGTTTATTGAATATTATTTTCTCTATTCTTAATGTAAATTCTATAGAGATTGGTTTTATTATGTGAATTCAGTTTCTTTAATTGGTTATGAGAGGTTTCTTCTAGCATGATCTAAAATTATTCATTTACTTCAAATATTTGACTTTTCTTATAACATGATTTAAAACGTGTAAGTTGCGTGTAGTATGCCATGATTAAAAAAATGTCTTCTGCACGCGTATGAGCGCGTGCATGAAGGCTAATAATATATAACAAAAGGCTTAATTACAAGATTTTGGGCTTCGATCGAGAGAGCAATTTACATTGAAAGAATTCACCATCACATGACTTTCCGATTTAGTAATACACTGTCATGTAGAGAAAAATTTGCACATAATAATGCATTACTGAAGAAAAAAAAAACCACGTAACTATAAACCCGTTCCATGTAAATATTTCTCCTCAATCAAAACTGATGTGCAGACTGAAAAGGACCACCACTTACGTTATTATTGAAAGAGACTTATCTTTGCCACTGATAATTGTTTAGGATTTGGATCCTCTTCTGAGCTTAGAAATTTGAGCCTCCTGACCAAATCACGTAGGCCGTTGGATTTTGATCCAACGGCTACAAACCAAAAGTTATAATAATTACAGCCGTTAGATCAAAATCCAACTGTCTGTGTGATTTGGTCAGGGGGCTCAGATTTCTGAGCTCAGAAGAGGATCCAAATCCAATTGTTTATATGAAAACAACAAAACAGCATGTGCAACATACTTTGTAAACATTCATAGAAAAACAAATGGAAAGTTGAATAATTTATTGTATCATGCCAACTCTGCTGCTATATAAAAGCCAATATTCTGGGAGCCAGTAATATTGTATTCTACACATATAATTCAAGTTGCTCTTGCAGTGCAGCTATATGCCGTTCTTGACTCCAAAAAGAAAAGAAAAAAAATGGAAAATAGTTATTCATAAAATGCAGCCTGAGATTTGGATACAAAACCCTTTTCATTGGGTATAAAAGGACTAGTGGGTTGGTGAAGCTGCCTACTTTACTTCTTTTTCAAACACATGATATCTTTCTCTCTCTCTCTTTTTTATTTTTTTATTTTTTTTCATATCTGTGTTTAGATTAATAAAACGAATTAGGTCACAAGCCTAATTAGGCGTGCTGCATGCACTACTTTAAACTAGTCAATGGAAGAAAAATTAAATCAAAGAATGGCTTTATAAAATTTCGTCCAGTTTGTCGATGTACAAATCTTTGATTCCAAAGGGATCAGGAATCCCAATGCAAAGAAATTGTTATTTAGCAAATAATCTATGGAAAATTCCATTTTGAAAGAGTATTTTAAGCATTTATCTACAAACAAAGACAACTGATATACACACAAAAAAAAAAAAAATCCATCACGGTTTCCTGCCTCCATGATCCAGATTCAGACAGACACAAATAGACACAGAAAGAGACAAAGAAAAGACTGTAAGTTGTTTGATTTGATGGGCGGCTCTACAGGAAGAAAAAAAACCTGGACACTGCACAATGATTGGCGGTAAAAAGTTGTTTTTTTTATTTATTTTTAGTTTTTTAATCATTTTTAAGAATGAAATGATTTAATTACTTTCACATGTTGTGCACATGGTCTCACTTAACAGAAATATAGATGAAATATATGAAAAACTAACGGTAGGGGGCAAATCGGCTAAAAAAATTAGTTTGAGTTCTTAATTTTCCAATAAAAATCAAAAGTTAAGTGAAAGTTCAGGAGGTAAATCGACAATTGACTCTTAAATATAAACTAGCAAAGGTCACATACTCCATATGTGAGAAATATAATTTTTATTTTTCTCAAATATTTTTTTTTATGGTAGGAATTATGAAAGGCATAAAAATGTGTTGGCAATTATGACGAGAGAAAGAGAGAGAGATTAGAGGGTAGTGATAGAATGGAGAAAAACTTGTGTGGAACTCAACTTGCCACTAGATTGTGTTGACACTCACTCAAAACTTGTCATTTATTAAACTAAATTAATAAGGGACTCCATACTAAGTTTAAGTAAAAGTTAAAAAATAAATTAGTACATAATTAATTAGTTATTAAAATTGAATAACAAACATAAAGGCTTAATTTTCTCAAACGCACCTCTCCCTTATTAGTACATTTCGACAAAAAAAAAAATAGTCTCAAGCGCACCTCCTCCCTTCTACTTGCCATTCCCACTTCATACAAATTAATGTATAAAGGGTAGAGTGTATTTTTAACTTGATCAACTACAATCGTGGCTCTGGTGAATCAGTCTCACCCCACTTCCCCATTCTTTGGGAGGAGGCTGGAAAACACCCCACAAACAAGGCTCAAGGCCCCCAATCATTGCTGCACCACATCATCAAAACAATGATGTGGTATGACAATCATGGATTTTGAATGATATCGAGAAAATTTTTTTTGAGTGTGACGGTCGCATCATCATATGATATTATTAATTCACGAGTTACAATAGGAGTAAATGATATAGTTGATATGTAAATAGTTGATCAATAGTGAGGTGTGTCAATCATGTTCAATTAAGGTTAAATTTAATAACACACTCAACATGCATGAGTCCTATTTAATATCATTTATCATAAAATAAAATTATTGTACGGTACTAAAATATTGTGGAGAAAAAGTGAAAGCCTGAACCATATAATTTGTTATGAAAGGATAAGGATAGGTATCCTATGATTCGTATCGTGTTGATCTGGAAAAGAAAATCTAGTTGATAGGGTTGGATTTTCATTGAAAACTCGTATGTGGGAGGGTACTAGTTGCTAGTTGCTACATATAGGAAAGGGATCCTTTCCGAATCCATTCCTCCTAATTCATCAAGTTCGGGGATCTGGGCTATTGAAATTTGATCAAACAGCTAAAGTTATTATAGCTTTTAAAGTGGACCATTGTTTGTAGCCGTTGAATCAAATTTCAATAGCTTAAATCTCCGAACTTGATGAATTAGGAGGAAGGGATCCAGAGATCCCTTTCCCAACATATATGTTCAATTAATCCCACTTGTTCAATCATTAGCAATATTTAGCAATTTCTATTTGCTTTTTTCTTTTATCTTTTTTGTCATTTTGAGCCTAAACAAGTTAAGAATAGATAGAAGAATGGTTGTACACACATTGATGGAACATACATGTATGTTTTGCTCTTTCTGGTATGATTGTAGCTAAGCCCAAGGGAAAACAATATAGGATGGGCCGCAAGCATCTTGTATCAGACTGCTTGTCTTTTTATAGTTGGATCTCTAAGTTTTTGGAATGCTTCAATTTCAACTTTAGCATCTAAATCTGGATCAAGCAAAAATGTTTCTAAACAAAGTTCTAGCATTGTGCTGAATGCGTCTGAAAAAGAAGAAATGAAGCATGTCCAAAAGTAAACCAACCCCTTGGACTGCTAAGAAAAACATCATCGGATTTCAATATAGCACGATTTAATTAAAAAATCTCACCTAATTGAGCACGTCTTACATATTTTTTCACGGTAGCGGGATCATTATAACTGACTCCGTTGAGTTCATCACCATATAACTCAACGATTACACCTACTTGGTCTACACTAGATTTAACTCTGCCCTGTCTAAAGTAACATCGGCTCTAACAAATCATTCTCGGTCTGCCAAAACAATCGGAAATGTTCTAAGGCGGTCCTACTCTAAACATTTACAAACAAGTCCAGGTGAGTCATAAAATAACTGATATCTAAGAGGACATTCAAAGACTTACATGCAATAAATTATTGTGTTTGTACGCGCGTATGCAATACATGAGGGTGGAACTGGAAGGTGGTTAATGAGGTTGATATGTTGATTGATCGGGAGGGTTCACGAGAAAATCTGATTGACAACTTTCATTCTCTTGGTATGAATTTGAGCAGTTGTAGATCAGTGACAAGACACTTATTAAGATACGAGTTGAAACACATTTTTGAACCACATTTTTAAGGGGAGTAGGATTCTTTCCCTTCATATTACCATTTCCTTCATTCTCCTCCTCTCATTTTTCATTTTTGCTTTTTTTTCTTTCTCCATATAAAAATTTTGAAACAAATATTGACGTGATTTATTCGTAATTGTTTAAATAGAAGAGAAAGGAAGATGAGAGATATTAGAATGAGAAAGAATCCTACTCCGAAGCGAACTGTGTTGTTGACCAAATGGCGAATTAGAGTTTTAACATGGAACAACTTTGAGTTCAGTGATCCTCCTACAAAGGTTGGCTCAGCTCTTATGACTGATTTATTTGGTGCTTGTAAATTGCGTTATGCTTGTATTAATGTTTTCTTTTTTAAATGAACTGATCCGTCAAGTTAGGTTTAATTTTTGGGGTTGAGACCAAAAGAAAGCGTACTAGTGGAGACTATACCTACTGACACTAACTAAGCCACACACAACTGTGCCTACTAGCGAGACCGAAATTCTGTAAAATAACATATGAGATTATACCTAATTACACCAAAGATTTTCCAGACGGTCCTCACTTTGACCATGCTCTATCACTTGCTAGCTAGAAACACCAAACAGCAAAATTGCGGTTAATTGAACTTGTAGACATAATAACCACAACATATCAATGGGGTTAATTACACTAACACCCCTTGAGGTTTATCATTTTTTCACAAAACCCCCTCAGGTTTGAAATATTACACCGACACCCTTTCACGTTTTAATTCACTTTCACATCCACCCCTTAAGGATCCCTTAAGGACGATATTACCCTTGTAGTTAATTATTAAAAATAAAATTTATAGATAAATAAATCAAAAATTACATTTAAACATTAGGAAAAAAAAAAAAAACCCAAAGAAATCCTCTTGTAAGATTTATCAATGTGGGAAATCGGCATCTAGCTTCTCCAGAGGCTATTGATTTTCTAGATAAGCTTTTTCGTTTTGATCAGCAGAAAATCCTTACAACAAGAGAATCAATGGCTATGCATGTTATTGAATCCAATTCTTCAGTAAAAAAGACCTTGTAAAATATGCCCCTTTGTCTTTGGGTGGAGCCTGTGAACAGTATGAGATCAACAAGGGAAAATATTTCTCTAACTTAGGATGCTCATTGCATCAAAGTTTGATATTATTACTTGAGAGAGAGTGACATACCCTGACCAAAATCAAGGTGTGCTGGCCGTCACATGGGGTTGACGTAGTCATGTGTGCAGTGCAAAAATGATATTGAAAAAAAAGAAATGCGAGTAACTAAGAACCAAGCCAACTAATTTACAATAAGCAAATATAAGTGCAAATCCCGATATTTAAGTGTGATACACCATAATCAGAGCATATGTAGCCTAAGTGCAGTCCAGCAGGACAAGGACTAATTATACAATACCAGAGATGTTCCAGTTCTTCTAGCGGGGATTTGGACCAATTCTTTTCCTTCCTAAATATTTGCACGCCTTGAGTGTGAGTGTAATGTTTCAAACCTGAGGGGGTTTTGTAAAAAAACGATAAACCTCAAGGCGTGTTAGTGTAATTAACCCCATATCAATGACCATAACAATAATATTTGATAAAGTGTAACTTCATATAATGTCGACTTAACAATAATATTGATAGTTTCTAAATGACATGTCAACTGCATGTCTTTTTTTCTTTCTTTTTTTTAAATAAAGTTAGCTGCAACATAAATATCTCTCTCTAAATAATATAGTCATTTTCGCAACCTTATTTTATTCTCTTCTTTTCCATCAATCAAAGTCTTCCCACATAGGGCAATGAATTGTTGGACTCTATATATAGTGATCAACTAAGCTCTTACTAGGAACCAAACCAGCCTGGAGTATGACATAGATATATATGTCAAGAGCTGCTGCAACCATTGCACTACTTAGTTTCTTCCATCACTAGTTTATAAATCTTTTTCAAGTATTCCAGGTTTTTTATTGTGAATCGAGAAATGCTCCAATTGATCAGCCTCTCCGGAATACCACCCGGCAACCTCCCAAAATCCAAACACATATGATCACAATCCGCAGTCACCGATTTTTGAACAACAATATTACCCACATGGCTTTTTCAAAAAGGTACAAATATTGTATATATACTTCTGCTTTTGTTGCAACCATACACTTTCATCATGTTCTTCAATTATCCAACTTTGCATATAGAATAGTGTACTTCTCTTTGAACTCAAGTTCAAATCTTCTTTCCCACAGTTTAAATGAATTAATGTAACTCAATAGAAAAAATATCCAACTTCATATGTGTGTGTGTGTGTGTGTGTGTGTATTTGCAGTTGGTTGCAGAGATGATAGCAAGTATATGTTGGTGTTTGTCACGGCTGGCTCGGCTGCTCTTGCTGCCAGCGACGAACACCAAGTCTCAAAGCTTGGAGCTTCGATTGCAGGAGGGCTCATCATAACCGTGATGATCTATGCGGTCGGCCACATCTCCCGTGCACACATGAACCCGGCCGTCACTCTTGCTTTCGCCGCCGCTGGGCACTTTCCATGGAAACAGGTACACTTACAGCTAGCCTTCTGAGGCCCCCATGTTTCTGTTTTGTTATGGAGCACTTAGAAAGTTAATGGAATTGCAAATTTTTTATTTTATTTCCTCGTTTCGGAACTATGTGTGCAACGTGATTTATGGACAATATAATGCCATGGAAAGGCCCATGAAACTCACATGATAGATGCTCGTGTGTGGTCCAAACTAAGGCCCATTTGGGCCCATGGCCAAGTATATAAAAAATTATTACAAAATTTAGATAAGAGGGATTAAACATAGAGAAGAGATCCTCTCCGGATCACTTCCACCAAAACCACCGGATCAAGTGATCTGGGTCTTTCAAATTTCATCAAACGGTAAAAAATTATTACAGCTTTTAAGATGTCAAAACAGGTAGGTCGTTAGATGAAATTTGAAAGGCCTGGATCACTTGATCCGGTGGCCTTGATGTTAAAATGCACTACAAGATCATTTAAAATTATGTAAGAGGAATTTACAAATAACACCTTTCAATGAGGATTTGCAAATTCTTTTGACATGTCTTTATACTGCACATGCAATGTATTTTTAATCCCTCCAATTTACAGGTAATGTTAGGGAGACCAAATTTTTAAACCCAATTTGTAAACCAATGATGTTGTGGTGGATGATTGTATTATTACTTAAGTGTTGATTAACTTGCTTATTTTCTATTGATGACACATTATTTGATTTAAAATTTTAGTCTCTCTATCATTATCCTTTACAATAATAACTCGATTTCAATCTCTTTAATACTTGTAAGTCCCTCAACCAAAGATTTTATAAGGCGTTTCTAGCTCAAGAAATAAAGAGCATTTACTTTTATACACAAGATTCTAAATTCAATTCCCCCACCCTTTGAAAAAAAAAACCCAAAAAGTTTATAAAATAATTGTGTGTGGTTTCTTATCTAAGTACAAATGTGAGTTAGTCCAATTAAGTAGACGTGTGTCCATCCCCTTACAAGTTCAAATTCATTTACCAGCAATTTGAATATTTTGAAATATCGTCTCGTGAAGCTACTAACAAGGTAATTTATTTGTATTCCTCTATACTTATATGTTAAAGGTCGACTTGCTTTTATGACGAGTTCAATACTTAGTTATTATTCTTGGGTAGTGCTATCCATACCCCCATTTTTACTTCTCACACTCTTTTCAATTTTCGACCGTCGGATCGAATGAATTAAAGAATGTTAATGGCCAAAAGTTAACAAGAGTGTGTGGAAAGTAAAAATGAGTGAGTGAACAACACTATCCTTATTCTTAACTCTTTGTGTGGCTTAATCCAATTCTCTTTGCTTTTCGAGAGATACCATTGTATGAATAAATAAAAAATTAAAAGCATATAAAAGTTCCCAAAAGGCTTTTGGAGCCATGGAGTAATTAAAAAGAATTTGGACTACCAAATCTTTATTGTGATTTTAGGAATTGTATATCAAATCGCGCCATGGGTTTTGCTGATTGTGTGACTTGTTCACATTAGCTTGGCTGTGAGAGAGGGAGCTTTTGTCGATGAGTGGGATGAGCACCAATACCTTTGCACTAAGAAGGAGAAATAGGAAGTGAACATGTGAGAGAAAGTGAAGAGGCCGAGTTGTGTTGTTTGCAAAGTCGTGAGAGAGAGGGAAAGGGGAAGCAATTGTACTGGGAGAGAAAAGGGGAACTAGTTGCTTCTAGAGTAATTCATTATCTTCTGAAAAATAATGGTAGAAGATATTTTATAATATAATATTTAGTTTATTATTTTTATAATTTAAAAATGAATTAAAAAAAATTGTGGGTCTTGAAAAACAATTAGTCCGGCACTGCACCAAACACTTCACTGTTCTTGTCCTGCTTAGTCTAAGACAAGCTGGTCCAACTTAGTTTTTAAAGGTAGTCTAGTCCGAGATAATTCAGTACGACAAACGCACCCTCATGGTCCACTTTTGAATTTAGTGTAGTGGTTTAGAAATGTATACCATATTTTTGTACCACAACTATTTATGGACCTCTCTTTTCAGGTCCCAATTTATGCAGTAGCTCAAATAGCAGGATCAATATCTGCCTCGTTTACCCTGTATGTACTGTTGCACCCAATTAAACAACTTGGCACCGCATCACCTTCTGCACCAGAGACCCAAGCTTTGATCGCAGAGATAATCATGACATTTTCCATGGCGTTCATAGCCTCCGCCGTCGCAACTGATACCAAAGCTGTACTGTTTCCACAGAAAACTCTTTTATACTGACATGAATTTCTAACTCTTTTCTTCGACCAAAAAAAAGAAATTCAAACTCTCTATTTGACATTTCAATGGGGACTGTTCACAACAGGTAGGAGAACTAGCAGGCATCGCAGTTGGCTCCGCGGTTTGCATAACTTCAATCTTTGCCGGGTAAGTAAAAGATTATGGAGATGCACACAAACAGAACTGGTTACAGACATGTAACAAAAAACAAAGAACGAGAGACTAGACAAACATGCCGTGCATATATTTAAGCAAGTGAAACAGCTAACATGGGTCTACGTCGTTGGACCAGTGATAGGAGCCCTACTTGGCTCATGGTCCAACAGCTTCATTCGGGTCAGTGATAACCCCATCCAGGCAGTATCACCACCCTCATTCGCATTCAAGCATCGTTGAATCAAGAGTGACAGCAACAGACAACTTACCTTCCGAGACTCTCTGGATTCAGCTTGAAATTTCTGTGTACAGATCAATATAATTATATGAACTTGCAAAAGTAAGCAAATCGCGTAAAGCAACTTGTACGCATACCAGAAAACTCTCTGGATTGAAGATAATGCTCTTCGTGCAATGATCTGTTTTGTATATATATCCCAACCAATCTATCCCCCAACTCAAAATACCGTTCCTTAGGATGCAAGCAATATAAAATGTTATGTGAAACGACAGCTCAAAGTGAATTTGACATCAGTAGTTCCAGTTATAATCCATTAACAGCAATCAACCAACCTTATGCTTATGAACTGTGCATCTTTCGCAGTCCTTCTGTTCACGTAATGTCCCACGGCAGAAACATTCTTTAAGTATACAATGACATCAAGCATAAAATGATGTTGGTCAAACGAATACAAAAGATGCGTAAACTGATATGATATAAAATTAGATTTTAGCTCTACCATTCATTGAAAAGTACCTAGGGCGCAACTATGAAGGAAAGATTCGAGAAAACCCTACTGAACAAAGGAAATAAACATAAACAGTATCAGAGATGGAGAGAGGCAGAGAAAGAAATATAAAGTCCATCACAAATTGGAGAGGGAGAGAGAGAGAGAGAGGCGACAGAAAGATAAATCAGTTGACCAATCTGGTACATTTCCATTAACTTCAACGAGATTGCATTGAATCCTGTCATGAATTCATCTAACCTACAATCACAAAATTTCAGATGAATTAAAATTATTACTTTGGCATGCCTCTGCTAAAATATTTGGGAATTCTGTATAGTGTTCTTCTCCATACGGAGGCCAATATATATGCAAGCTAATTACAAGAGAGTAGGAAAACTATAAGATTGTAGGAAACCCTAATTACAAAGACAAATGAGCCCACACAGGCTGAGCTCACATTAACACTCCTCAAATTTGTGCATAGATTTCACCAATGCCCAGCTTGTCGAGCGAGCTATGATACACTTTGCTAGACACAACTTTTGTAAAAACATCTGTTGGTTGATCTTCAGACTTAACAAAACAGTACAGATTTAGTCCAACTTCCAATTTCTCTTTGATGAAATGTCGATCCACTTCAACATGTTTATTTTGATCATTTTGAATTGGATTGTTAGCAATGTTGATTGCAGCCTTGTTACCACAATGAAACTTCATTGGTTTTCGTGTTCTAAAGCTCAAGTCTGAAAGTAAATTTCAAATCCACAACAACTCACAAATGCTATAATACACACCTCAAAACTCTGCCTCAACATTTGATCTAGCAACAACATTTTGTTTCTTGCTTCGCTAGGTAACAGACTGCCTCCAAAAAATGTGAAATGAATGTAATAGAACCTACCAACTCTGCATTTGTATACCCAGAAACATCCTGTGACCATGTTTTGAAAACGTAAGTCCTATCCCTGGGGTAGCCTTTAGATCTCAAAATGCGATCAACCACAATATGATGCTAAATACTAGAAGCATGTATGAACTAACTAACCACACTTATTGCATATGCAAAATTTGGTCTGGTGTGTGCCAAATATATTAACCTCCTAACAAGGTGTTGGTAGTGTTCCTTGTTGGTTGGTGTTTGATTTTCTTACTCACAAAACCTGTGATTCATCTTTATAGGTGTATCAACAGGTTTGCAAGCAAGCATTCCAGTCTCCGTTAGCAATTCTGTCATGTAGTTCCGTTGAAATAGGAAAATGCCTTTCAGCGATCTGGACACTTCAATCCCCAAGAAACACTTGAAAGGACCGAGGTCTTTCATCTCAAACTCTTGGGACAAGTATGTTTATGGTGCAGCTCTTTCTTTAAGAACCTCCCAAGTAATACATTTCGTGTTCACTGAAAAACACATCCATAGTGACATGCATCTTCATAGCACCGGTACCCCTTTTGATCAAGACCATAACCCATGAAGGCACACTTCACCGAACTTGGATCCAATTTACTTTCTGGTGCTTGTGAACATAAACGAAGGCTACACACCCAAACACCCAAGGCTCAAGATTTTGCTGAGGTGAAATTTCTACAGATTGATAAAGAGTCTGAATTGGAGTTTAAAAATAGGAGAGAAGGGAAGATGAGAGAGATTAGAAGGAGAGAGAATCCTACTCCGAAGCGAACTGTGTTGCTGACCAAATGGCGAATTAGAGTTTTAACATGGAACAACTTTGAGTTTAGTGATCCTCCTACCAAGGTTGGGTCAGCTCTTATGACTGATTTATTTGGTGCTTGTAAATTGCGTTATGCTTGTATTAATGCTTTTCTTTTTTAAATGAACTGATCCGTCAAGTTAGGTTTAATTTTTTGGGTTGAGACCAAAAGAATGCGTACTAGTGGAGACTATACCTACTGATACTAACTAAGCCACTCACAACTGTGCCTACTAGTGAGACCAAAATTCTGTAAAATAACATATGAGATTATACCTAATGACACCAAAGATTTTCTAGACGGTCCTCTCTTTGACCATGCTCTATCACTTGCAAACTAGAAACACCAAACAGCAAAATTGCAGTTAATTGTACTTGTAGACATAATAACCAAGACATATTAATGACCATAACAATAATATTTGACAAAGTGTAACTTCATAATGTCGACTTAACAATAATATCGATAATTTCTTAATGACATGTCAACTACATTTTTTTTTATTTATTATTATTATAAATAAAGTTAGCCGCAACATAAATATCTCTATCTAAATAATATAGTCCTTTTCGCAACCTTATTTTATTCTCTTCTTTTCCATCAATCAAAGTCTCCCCACATAGGGCAATGAATTGTTGGACTCTATATATAGTGATCAACTAAGCTCTTACTAGGAACCAAACCAGCCTGGAGGATGACATAGTTATATATGTCAAGAACTGCTGCAACCATTGCACTACTTGGCTTCTTCCATCACTAGTTTATAAAATTTTTGCAAGTATTCCAGTTTTTTTATTGTGAATCGAGAAATGGCTCCAATTGATCAGTTAGCCTCTCCGGAAAACCACCCGGCAACCTCCCAAAATCCAAACACATATGATCACAATCCGCAGTCACCGATTGCTGAACAACAATATTACCCACATGGCTTTTTCAAAAAGGTACAAACATTGTATATATACTTCTGCTTTTGTTGCAACCATACACTTTCATCATGTTCTTCAATTATCCAACCTCGCAGATAGAATAGTGTACTTCTCTTTGAACTCAAGTTCGAATCTTCTTTCCCACAGTTTAAATGAATTAATGTAACTCAATAGAAAAAATATCCAACTTCATATTTGTGTGTGTGTGTGTGTGTATGTTTGCAGGTGGTTGCAGAGATGATAGCAACGTATATGTTGGTGTTTGTCACGGCTGGCTCGGCTGCTCTTGCTGCCAGCGACGAACACCAAGTCTCAAAGCTTGGAGCTTCGATTGCAGGAGGGCTCATCATAACCGTGATGATCTATGCGGTCGGCCACATCTCCGGTGCACACATGAACCCGGCCGTCACTCTTGCTTTCGCCGCCGTTGGGCACTTTCCATGGAAACAGGTACACTCACAGCTAGCCTTCTGAGGTCCCTATGTTTTTGTTTTGTTATGAAGCACTTAGAAAGTTAATGGAATTGCAAATTTTTTTATTTTATTTCCTCGTTTCGGAACTACGTATGCGACGTGAATTATGGACAAGATAATGCCATAGAAAGGCCCATGAAACTCACTTGATAGACGCTTGTGAGTGGTCCAAAGTAAGGCCCATTTGGGCCCATGGCCAAGTATATAAAAAATTACTACAAAATTCAGATAAGAGGGATTAAAAATCCACTACAAGATCATTTAAAATTATGTAAGATGAATTTACAAATAACACCTTTCAATGAGGGATTTGCAAATTCTTTTCACATGTCTTTGTATTGCACATGTAATATATTTTTAATCCCTTCGATTTACAGGCAATGCTAGGGAGATCAAATTTTTAAACCAAATCATGTTGTGGTGGATGATTAAATTATTACTTAAGTGTTGATTAATGTGCTTATTTTCTATTGGTGACACATTATTTGGTTTAAATTTTTAGTCTCCCTAGCATTATCCTTTAAAATAATAAATTGGTCTCAATCTCTTTAAAACTTGTAAGTCCCTCACCCAAATATTTTATAAGGCGTTTCTAGCTCAAGTAATAAAGAGCATTTACTTTTATACACAAGATTCTAAATTCAGTTCCCCCACCCTTCGAAAAAAAAAAAAATGTGTGTGGTTTCTTATCTAAGTACAAATGTGAGAGTCCAATTAAGTAGACGTGTGTCCATCCCCTTACACGTTCAAACTCTTTTACCGGTAATTTGAATATTTTGAAATATCGTCTCGTGAAGCTATTAACAAGGTAATTTAGTTGTATTTCTCTATACTTATATGTGAAAGGTCTATGAAGTTCGACTTGCTTTTATGACGAGTTCAATACTTAGTTATTATTCTTGGGTAGTACTATCCATGCCCCATTTTTACTTCTTCCAAACTTCTCTTAATTTTCGGTCATCGGATCAAATGAATTAAAGAAGGTTAGTAGCTAAAAGTTAACGAGAGTGTGTAGAAAGTAAAAATGGGTGAGTGAACAGCACTATCCTTATTCTTAACTCTTTGTGTGACTTAATCCAATTCTCTCTCCCTTTCAAGAGATACCATTGTATGAATAAAAAAAATTAAAAGCATATAAAAGTTCCTAAAAGGCCTTTGGAGCCATGGAGTAATTAAAAAGAATTTGGACTACAGAATCTTTGTTGTGATTTTAGGAATTGTATACCATATACATTCATGGTCCACTTTTGAACAAGCTAGTCTGTTAGTGTAGTGGTTTAGGAATGTATACCATATACTTTTGTACCACAAATATTTATGGACCTTTCTTTTCAGGTCCCAATTTATGCAGTAGCTCAACTAGCAGGATCAATATCTGCCTCGTTTACCCTGTATGTACTGTTGCACCCAATTAAACAACTAGGCATCACATCGCCTTCTGGGTCAGAGACCCAAGCTTTGATCGCAGAGATAATCATGACATTTTCCATGGTGTTCATCGCCTCCGCCGTCGCAACTGATGCCAAAGCTGTACGCTTTCTACAGATATAACTCTTTTATACTGACATGAATTTCTAACTCTTTTCTTCGACCAAAAAAAAAAAAAAGAAATTTAAACTCTTTATTTGACATTTCAATGGGGACTGTTCACAACAGGTAGGAGAACTAGCCGGCATCGCAGTTGGCTCCGCGGTTTGCATAACTTCAATCTTTGCCGGGTAAGTAAAAGATTATGGAGATGCACACAACAGAACTGGTTACAAACCTGTAATAAAAAACAAGAAAACGAGAGACTAGACAAACATGTCGTGCATATATTTAAGCAAGTGAAACAGCTAACATGCATGGTTTTTGTGAATACACAGACCAATATCAGGTGGATCAATGAACCCAGCAAGAACAATAGGGCCAGCAGTCGCTAGTGCATACTACAAAGGAATTTGGGTCTACGTCGTTGGACCAGTGATAGGAGCCCTACTTGGCTCATGGTCCTACAGCTTCATTCGGGTCATCGATAACCCCATCCAGGCAGTATCACCACCCTCATTCGCATTCAAGCTTCGTCGAATCAAGAGCGACAGCAATGGACAACTTACCTTCAGAGACCCTCTGAATTCAGCTTGAAATTTCTGTGTACAGATCAATGTAATTATATGAACTTCCAAAAGTCAGCAAATCGCGTAAAGCAACTTGTACGCATACCAGAAAACTCTCTGGATTGAAGATAATGCTCTTCGTGCAATTATCTGTTTTGTATATATATCCCGACCAATCTATCCCCCAAGTCAGACATATTGTTCCTTAGGATGCAAGCAATATAAAATGTTATGTAAACGACAGCTCAAAGTGAATTTGATATCAGTAGTTCCAGTTATAATCCATTAACAGCAATCAACCAACCTTATGCTTACGAACTGTGCATCTTTCGCGGTCCTTCTGTTCATGTAATGTCCCACGGCAGAAACATTCTTTAAGTCTAAAATGACATCAAGCATGAAATGATGTTGGTCAAACGAATACAAAAGATGCGTAAACTGATATGATATAAAATTAGAATTTAGCTCTACCATTCATTGAAAAGTACCTAGGGCGTAACTATGAAGAAAAGATTCGAGAAAACCCTACTGAACAAAGGAAATAAACAAACAGTATCGGAGATAGAGAGAGGCAGAGAAAGAAATATAAAGTCCATCACAAATTGGAGAGAAGCGAGAGAAAGAGAAATCAGTTGACCAATCTAATACATTTCCTTTAACTTCAACGAGATTGCATTGAATCCTATCATGAATTCATCTAACCTACAATCACAAAATTTCAGATGAATTAAATTACAACTTCGGCATGCCTCTGCTAAAATATTTGGGGATTCTGTATGGTATTCGTCTCCGCATGGAGGCCAATATATATACAAGCTAATTACAAGAGAATAGGAAAACTTTAAGATTGCCCACACAGGCTGAGCTCACGTTGACACTCCTCCTCAAAGTGCATAGATTTCACCAATGCCCAACTTGTCGAGTGAGCTATAATATACTTTGCTAGACACAACTTTTGTAAGAACATATGTCGGTTGATATTCATACTTAACAAAATGGTACATAAATTAGTCCAACTTCCAATTTCTCTTTGATGAAATGTCGATCCACTTCATCATGTTTATTTTGATCCTGTTGAATTGGATTGTGAGCAATGTTGATCGCAACCTTGTTATCACAATGAAACTTCATTGGTTTCCGTGTTCTAAGGCTCAAGTCTGAAAGTAAATTTCAAATCCACAACAACTTACAAATGCTATGAGACACACCTCAAAACTCTGCCTCAACGTTTGATCTAGCAACAACATTTTGTTTCTTGCTTCGCCAGGTAACGAGACTGCCTCCAAAAACTGTGAAATGAACATAAAAGAACCTGCCAACTCTGCATTTGTATACCTAGAAACATCCAGTGACCATGTTTTGAAAACGTAAGTCCTATCACCGGTTAGATCTCAAAAGCATGTATGAACTAACCACACTTACTGCATATGTAAAATCTGGTCTGGTGTGTGCCAAATATATTAACCTCCTAACAAGGTGTTGGTAGTGTTCCTTGATTGTTGGTGTTTGATATTCTTACTCGCAAAACCTATGATTCATCTTTATAGGTGTATCAACAAGTTTGCAAGCAAGCATTCCAGTCTCTGTTAGCAATTATGTCACGTATTTCCGTTGAAATTGGAAAATACCTTTCAGCAATCTGGACACTTCAATCCCCAAGAAATACTTGAAAGGACCAATGTCCTTCATCTCAAACTCTTAGGACAAGTATGTTTATAGTGCAGCTCTTTCTTTAAGAACCTCCTGAGTAATACATTTCGTATTCACTAAAAACACACATCCATAGTGACATGCATCTTCTATATGGTCAGATCATAGCACCGGTACCCCTTTTGATCAAGACCATAACCCATGAAGGCACACTTCACCGAACAGGGATCCAATTTACTTTCTGGTGCTTGTGAACATAAACGAAGGCTAAACACCCAAAGACCCGAGGCTCATGATTTTGCTGAGGTGAAACTTCTAAATGTTGATAAAGAGTCTGAATTGGAGTTTAAAAATTTAAAGCACTGGAAGGAACACGATTAGTCAGGTAAGCTGCAGATATCACGGTTTCTCCCCAGAAACATTGTGGCATATTGGCTTCGAATAGGGAAGCCCGAACAATTTCCATTATTTGACGATTTTCCACTCCGCTGCCTCATTATGTTGAGGAGTGTACGTAGTGAACTTCTGATGAACCATTCCATGATCCTGCAAATACTGTGATAGTTCATGACTCACAAACTCACCGACATTATTAGAATGAAGAACTTCAACCATACTCCGAAATAGCGCAAAACAAAGCATCTGTGATTTGAGCATAGACAACAAGTTGTAATTTAAGAAGGGAACCACCAAGATGGAGTACATATGCAAAGAGTTTCTATGATAGATTGAGCTCTCCCCAATCACAGTTGCGGGAGTAGCATCAGACGTAGACAACGACTGCCAACATGGATGAAAAGATTCTGATGGAGCAGCATCAGAAGTTGTGTTTGAGATTTGATTTGTGTGTTGAAATTTAAAGTTTGGGGATCACGTATGTACTTGAGAGAATGATTCTAGAATCGTCATGCTCACGGTACCATGCTAAAATATTGGGGAAGTTCTGAATTGTTGTAAAACTAACAGTGTGTGCAGTGGAATAAATAAACAAAACATAAAATTTATGAGATTCTTATACAGTTAGTGTGACTGGAGCACATCCTCAGGGCAGCAGTGGTACTTTCATTATAATCTGGAATAATAAAATTACAAAGATAACTCTTTCTATTATCTCCTCTCTTCTTCCTCTACCAGCCATTTGTCTATCTGTTTATATTTACTCTCCTTTTTCTCATCCATTTTATAGACAAAGTTTTAGACAAAGTTATGGTGGGATGAACAGTAAATTGGTAGTAGGATAGGTGGTCATCCACAATGAAATGACCAGTGAATTACAACATGAATAATATTCTTCTTTGTATGGAAGCAAAATCTATACAAGCTAATTACAAAAGAATATAAAAACTATAAAATTATAAGAAATCCTAATTACATAGTCAACTAACCCCACACAGGTTGACCTCACTTTAACGGCCTCTTCTTTCTCCATTCAACATACTGTTTCTTTAGTGGGCCAACCCTTTTCTTACTTTGGGCTTAGCTCTTTTATTAGTGAATAGAAGGTGACATATATTATTTATCTTAAAGACTTGGTATGGACTTTCTGTATTAGAATTATAAGCTCTCCACATAATTTATTCAACTTTACACCCAAGCAAGTTTGTAATAAAGTGCAATCTAGTTAAACATTACATTTAGGTATAACACAACTAGGTTTAGTTGATTGATCACGTCTTAAAAGTGCAATTCCTTTACATTTGTCTACGTATAGCATACATCATAATTATCAAATCTAGCCAGAAAGTATATTTTTGTCGCAACGTTATGCCGAATAAACGATCATGTCGTATTACATTTTTATCGTATTGATTTACAATTGTCTACGTAACGTATCATAACTAACGAATCTAGGTTATCGGAAAAAAAAAAAAACTAACAAATCTAGTTTATAAAAGAACACTAACGAACCTAAAAGTAAAATTTTGTCGGAATTTGTTCAGTTGTTGTCAGAAAAAATCATCGTGTTGAATTACAATTTTGTCACTACGAATGGCTACATTTCTTTTCATCCAAATGAAATTACTGAGATCTCTCTAATCATTATGTTATGTACGCGTTTAATTTTTTTTTTCATTTTATTTGTACTTTTTTGTAATATTACTATGAATTGCAGTTTCTTTACGTGTGAAGTTTATCATCGCCCTATGTAAATATCTAATTATAGAGTATTTAAAATTTAAAATACACGTATTTTTGTTTGTTTTAATACAATAATATATTTTATACTAAGAGGTGAGGAATGCATATTTATTAATTAGTGGCAATACTCACATACACTTTATTAGGGCACCTTCTTGGCCACGCATACATGGTTACATTCATATTCGAATATGAAAGTTAGCCATACATAGTGTAATTGGTTTTTTTTTTTTTTTTTTTAACCATCAATATACATCATTTTTTGCCAAAAAAAATAAAAATAAAAGGATGGTGCTATCCACACACTCATTTTTACCTTTTCCACACTCTTTTCAAATTTTGACCATTGAATTAATTAAATTGAAGAAGATCATAATAAGGGTATGTGATAGGTAAAAAGAAGTGTGTGAATAACACTAAAATAAAAAATGGAGGTCATTAATGCAATTATTCTTATGTATAGCACAAATCAATGATTCTGGTAAAAACTGACATTCTTATTATGAATCATCAATTTGTTTAATACTTATGTATGAGTGGTACTTTGATTTTGACATTTGTAGAATCAATCTTTAAATCGTGATTAAAATATGAATGACGTTCTGATTAAGGCACAAGTATTGTGCAGTTGTTAATCATGAAATTCAATATGTATTAATTTCATGGCTAATTATACATGTTAACTTCTCTTGTGGATTCGTGAACACATATCTGTAAAATATAAGAAGGCTTTTATGATAAAATGAAGGGCATGGAAGTAATTGAGTACGAAAAATCCAACCTTGCGTAACCGTCGTAGATAAAAACAAGAGGAGAAAAAACCATAAGAAATTGAATGGAAGGGCAAATTGCAACACAAAAGCATGGTTATGTGGCACAAACACTGGATTACGCGTCCATCCCCAGCCATGCATGCCGGGCGCCAAATGGATTTCATGAACTTTGTTTCCTTCCGAGCCTAGTCCACCCACTGCGTTATAAATGTGAGCTATTCTAAGCCCTCGATGCAAAGCGAAAAACACGCACTGCTCTGAGAGAGAGAGAGAGAGAGAGAGAGAGAGAGAGAGAGAGAGTCTGAGAAGAGAGAAGCTTAGAGAAGAACACCAGTCGGTGGTACATTTTTCTCTAATCTCTTTCTTTCCTTCAGTTCATTACCCTTGAGCATTCTGTCTAATTTTGCTGTATATATACTGATTTCGAGCTATTTTTATGTGTGTATATATAGTTCTTTTGGTCGGTTATGTACATATAATATAACATATATATATATATATATATTTGTCAAGGTTTTAAGGAGACCACCTTTCCCAATTTTTCCTCATATTTTTCAAGGATTTGCTTCTGTTTAATAGTTTTCCCCATGGAAACATTTGATGATTTTTCTACATATTCGTGTAAATTAAAATGCTTACAGTTAATTGGTTATTGTGATTATGTATTCTTTTTTTTTTTTTTTTTTTTTTTTTGCATGTTTCAAGATCTGATCATCTGGTCTGGTGGCATCTTATTATGCATGCCCGATCTGCTGAAAAATTAGGCTTTTTTGTGTGTAAAAAAGTACTGATCTGTATAGTTTTTTTTTAAGGTAACGGTACTTAATCTTCGATGGAGACCGGGAGCAAGATGGCAGAGAAATCGGCGGCCTCCGGCGAAAGTAGTAGCACTGAACCAATGGAGAAAGTAGAGGCATTGAGTGAAGACATAAAAGCAGGTCATGGATCCTCGAATGAGAACATAGAAGAAGGGCAGGGATCTGGTATTGGAGAACAAAATGAATGCAGAATTTGCCAGGAGGAGGATTACCTTCACAAACTCGAAGCTCCTTGCCACTGCAACGGCACACTTAAGGTACACCATATCATATATGTGCTGTTAATTACTTGCACATGAACATGCATGTAACGCTTTTTATCCTCAAAAAGACGTGTCAGCTAGTCAACTTTAGGTTTGGAAGGTTTGTAGGACGTATTTATTAGAGATGCGTTAGCAATAATGTCAGTTTCGTATGTCCAAATATGATGATTATTTATCTTTTTATCGGTTGGAAAAAAAAATAATAAAAAAAAAAATAACCATGCAAATAGCTCAAATAATTATTTTTCAATTTGGCATCAATAATTAATATGGCTGGCTTCCTTTTCCGCTGTATAGTTTGCTCACAGGGATTGCATTCAAAAGTGGATCAACGAGAGGCTAAGTATGACTTGTGAAATCTGCAATCAGGTATATATTATATAGCATGCTTCTTATTTCATTTCTGCATTTTTTTCTATATAAATATTGGTTTTAGGGTTTATGAAAAATGAATTTTTTTTTTTTTTTTTTCTTTTCTGTGTCTCTTGTGCCACTGAATACACAGCCCTATGAGGCCGGATATACGATGGTGACACCCCCACCACCGCCCAGTGCTCAAACCGAAAATGTCACTGTTGGCATCAGGCAAGTCCAATGCCCCAAAGCTATAGTTATAACCATATAAATTAACGTTGATCATGTACCTAATATGATATATATGCGTATGGATGCATGTGTAGCAGAGATGGAACTTATATTACGATGGATACTGATCAGGCGGGGCTGCAAGCTGGGCAAAGGACTGCGCAGATAGAGGCAGCGGCAGAGTTCCTCCGCCAACAGCATGCTATGCTGGCTAATGGTGGTAAATATTTCAATGCAGGTGTACTATGTCGCATTGCAGCTGTTATTGTAAGGCCAAGAAGCTAATCATATATCTTTGTTAAGTCATAATAGTTTCAGTTATATATCAATCAAATTGTCATGAACTACATATACAAATGTACACACACACACACACACACACACACACACAAATATAGAACTGAATGCGCTGCTGACATGTCCAATTAATTGCCTTGCAGTGCCTCACATTTCTTGTGATGAAAGATATCTACTACATCTACGAAAATGGAGAGGATAGCGATTTGCTTACTGTCTTTTGTGTAAGTGGGATATCAATCAACACTAAATCTATATATTTTCTTCTTAGAAAATGTTTCTTTTTTGTGAAGGTTAAGATTAACTCAGCACCATAACGATTGATACACACAGGCTTTGTTGGGTTTTCTTTTACCATCCTATCTCATAGCATGGTGGGCAGGTACACGAGTAAGCAAGCACTGACTGAGACTCAGATATTTAGTTCCTATTACCTTGAACTCTTCCATGCTAAATTATCTAATTACACATTTCTCATTAATAACTAGTGTTGTGCACAGAACCGAAGTGAAGGCGATTTGGCAGCGGGGGAGGTCTCAGTTGCAGCGTCGCACAGTATGACATGACTTCTCATCGATATTGATATAAAGACTCTTCTTCGGAGTTCGGTGTTTCGAATCACCTTGAATGGAAAGTTGAAGTTATGAGTTTGTAATGTTGGCATATAGTATGTGTCTCTGTTCTTTTTATTTAAAACAATTCTGTATTGTATGGTGAATAACGATGGTTGTATAAACCAGTAAACTCTCTTCTCCTGTAAGAAAAGTATGTAATGTACCTATGGGTTTTATTCATGTGGTTTTGTAATTTTACTTTTCTGTACTATTTTTTTATTAATATCTACAGGAGCAAACTAGTTAGTAGGGATAAACTATATAAACAGCCATTCATTTCATCAGAGGAAAACCACTAATATATTATAATTGTTGCCTCATATGATGGCATATATATGGGGTATGTTACAGAGTAGAATTCTCTTTCCTTCAAATTCCCCTTCTCTTCAGTTCTTTCTTATTTGAACGGTCACGATTAAACATGTCAACATCTGGTGTTGACTTCTTCATAGAGAGAGAAAGAAAAGGAGGGTACGAGAGGAAAGGATTAGAGGGAAAGACATTTGGAGGTGAGTAAATCTTACTCTATATGGTACCGGGTACTGCCTTACTGCTTGCAAATAGGATAGGCCCACATTCTAAAGATAGAGGCCCAAATATTCTTTAGGACTTTTGTTCAAGCGAAAGCTTTTGGGGCTTGTGGCCCATTTTAATTGTAATGATCGCTATCAACACTCTAATAAAGTAATCATGCATTGTTCCTTCTTTCCCAATTCACGCAAGGAGACGCAACAAGATGACTTACTTAAAATGTCGATAACGTCTTCTTAATTGATTTGGGAAAAAAAGGAAAAATAAGGCTTCACATGCAACACAAGGGAAGTCTTGTAGCGAAAGTAGACAACTCATATTTTGAGAGAATGACTTATATGAAAAAATGGGCGAAAATGTTAATGTCTCAAACTATTGATGTACAAAAGACCATGTCAATTCCATCCTATTATACTTTTGTATTTGTAATTTGTTTACCTTTTTAATTTCAAGTTTTAAATGGCGTCTGATACCAATCCAATTGAAAAAAAGGGAAGTACACACAAAAAAATTAGGAACACAAAACAGATAATAAGTTGTCGCGTTATAAATCACATTTCTTGTAATTTTCTACTTTCAATTGAAATTTTGTAACTAATTATACTCGTTCATATCAAACTGCACAAAATTGAGTCTTGTGCTACCCACAATTTTCAAAAAGTGAGATATTCTCATGCAACTAAACATTGGCACGCTATCTTTCAGAAATTTCACACTAAAACAATAGAAAATCTCTTGTTTAAAAGGCACACAATAGATATGAGTCATGAGTACGCCCTTGCTTCCTGTGGACAACCACCCTCACATTGGGCCGGCCACTATGGGGGCACAAGACTCAAGTAGGATTCCACCATCCACAATACAAAAGATAGTGCAAATTTTAATATAAAAATTATTCCATTTATAAAACCAGAAATTGCATTCATGACAATACATATTAGGGTTTCTCTAATTCAAACCAATTTCTCAGTGACCGGAAATTGGCAAGACAATGACAAATTCAAGTCTTTCTCAAATCAACAGAACAAACCCAGTTCAAAAGAGAACTCATACATTTCATGTATATATGTAACTTATATTATATATTATTATTATATATAGTTAATTAAGGGATCAATTAATCAGGGGCACTTGGGTCCTCCTTGCTGGGTCTTCCAGTTGTTGTAGCAAGGGCACACGGCCTTGTTCCCGTAAAACCCAGGAGGCACACACAGGCACTTTTTGCAGCATTTCTGACAGAAGAACATGCAGGGCTTGTGGTACTGCGTCTGGCTGCACCTCCTCGTGCATTCTGACGGGCATTCTGGTCATTTTATCACACACGCAGAGACAGTCAAAAGTCACAAAACCGAAATTGTAACAGTCACCCTGCTTTTTCAACCCCACAAATAACTTTAACTTTTAATCAAAATGATAAAAATGTGTTGTAAGTGAATAGTATCATGAGTGAGTGACTTTTTAAAGTAAAAAGGTAAAAATGCATCAAGAACTTGACTGGGAAGAGAAATTCAAGCTTTTTTTTTTCCTTCTTTTGGCTAACGAAAAATCTTTACTTTAGTATCAAGAAAGAAATGTTAATAGGTAAGTATGTTAAGTCAGTTGATCAAAACAATATTTTTAGTGTTTTTGCCTTCTAGTGGCACGGTTGCATCCAAGTTTAAAATCTTTTTTTTTTTTTTTTTTTTTGGTATATTAAAATAGTTTGAAATATCGCCATGTTAAAAAAGAAGAGAGAAGAAAATCAGGTTGTGAGATTGTCTACTTACGGCTGCTCTTGAGACTCCCAGGTCCATAGGCATTCTGAAATCACAAAAAAATAACCAACATTTAAGCAAAATGCAAACATTTCATCATCATAATTCATAAAAAAAGAAGATAAAGACTCAATCTTTATAGAACAATACACATTATTTGCTGGGTATAAATAGTGGGTCTGTGTGTAAGAGAGGTGTAGTGAGAGAGAGCTTACATTGCCCTTGTGATGACCTCCATGCCCATGATTTGCCAAAACCTGCAACAAAATTGATGAACAAAATATGTTGGTTTGTAAATGTAGGTGGCCTTTATTGTCATTGGAAAAAAGTTTTCTTTTCCTTTTTAACTTCTGGGGGGTGTAAAGATAAATATTTGAGTTCATACCATGGTTTGAAGCATGGAGATGGCAAGGAGAGCCAAGGACAAGGCAGCAAAGAACTTAGCCATGGCCATTGTTACAGACAATCCCCTCCTGAAATGGCAAAAATAACCTCAGGAACAAGAGGAGGGAGATGTGAACAAGAAGAGAAGGAAGTTGGAGTTATTTAGATTCAAGCGTGGTGGGTACTTGGTATTGTGGGGCTATAAATAGCAGAAAATCAATGAGCATGCAATTGTTGGGGGAAAAAACACTCACACAGTGTACTAGGTCTGCTAGCTTTAGCATCAACTGACAAGTGTGCAGGCACATTGATTGAGCGGCTAGGATGAAGCAAAGGTTAAGCATGGCTTAACCTACTATTAAAAAGGGGAAAGAGTTTCAAACATTGTCCAAACTTTTGTCTTCTTGATTCATCATTGCTTCAAAATATCCTTCTGAATCAACAGTTAATATAAAAACATCATCACATGGGCAGCAGGATGTATGGATGAAATCTTTTTTATTTTATTATATACACACACACACATATGTATGTATAAACAATAACTTACTTTAAAAAAAAAAAAAGTACAGAATTCTAACCAACTTAACTAAGTTTTGACGGATGAAAATATAAAAATAGAAGAGTGTGACTTGTGGGAATGTTTTTTTCTCCATCAGTAATGATACAATTAATTTGAATAAAAATTATGCAATTAATTAGCTTACAAATATATTATCTAGAAAAAGGGTATTTTAGTAATCATATTCATTTTTATTCAAATTCAGGTGAGTTAGTAAACTACTTGTATGAACGCAGTTTTATTCTCACTTCATCTCAATTCAATTCCTCATATTTTGATTACAATTACATAAGCAAGGCATAACTCCGGGCGCCAAGCAATTCATAAATTCAGATAGCATTGCATCAACCAATTAATTTAGGATATTACTAAATTGGAAACTTAGAAACAAAATACTAAATCCCTACATTCTACCTAATTCCTTCCCCTGTCCATGGATGGATGCAACTTATTATTTTGGTACAAAAATGGTGAGCCTTAATGGAAGGGAAAGAAGGGTACTTTGTATAGGTGAACTAGTTGGGTAACTTGGCAGGTCGCTATGGATCAAACGAGCTCATGCTCATGCTCAGCCTTAAAATAGGAGGGCAAAATTGCTCACTAGTTCAATGAGGTTTATGTAGAGTTTTTAATTTCCGCACTTTTATTTTCTCTTTAGGTGTGTTGTTTTAATTTTGTGATCAAATAAATTATTAAGCAAAAAAGTGGAATTATTACCTTCCTAATTTTTTTCTCTTTGATACAATATCAAAGTTGAGAATTTGACTAGATCGTATAATATAGCAATAATTCAATATCAAACTCGACCTTCGTGAAACAATGTGCCCTAATATTTTATTTTTCTTTAAACAAGTAAATGGAGGCAAACGGTGCATTTAAGAAGGGAGGGTAGAGGTAGTTAAGGGAGTTGAGGGGTCCTCCAATGTCATAATGGACAGAGATTTCAAGAAAAACGAAAAAATTCTTTTTAAAGTGTCAATAACAATTCTCTTAAATAAATATATATGTTTTTAATTCTCGCACAATACTAAAAAATGAAAACTTATATGAACGGTTCATCACCGCATAGTGTTTAGATTAATAATCTATTTTTTGTGTTGTTTGATAAAATAGCTTTAGTGATAGTAAACCTGCTCCATACAAAGAACAAAAATATTGAAATACAGAAACAAAAAGAAATAGAAGAAAAGCTAAAAGAAAAGTCTTAAGGGTTTTGTATCTCTACTGCACCTGCATGTGCTTCGACTGACGAGAGCACATGAGCGAAAGCAGATCTGCATGCGTTTGTGGTTTTGACAAAAGTGCGCATACTGTGCTTCCCATCCCTTTTCGTCTCTGGTCCAAATCTCATGTCTCAGTCTCTCTGTGCCAATCAAAAATGGCTGGGTGAATTATGTTTCAACGCTCTACATTCAACGGATTCACCGACATTTCTGCTTCCGTTTCATCCCTATGGCAACTGCAATTTCTTAGACCATCTCTAAAGAAGATGTCAAATTATAAGTGGAAAGTTATGTAATCAAATTTAAAAACAGGAGTAAGCTCCAATCGATTCGTCAATCTATGTGGATTGACATATGAGTTTTCATATGTCAAATTTGATATATGAGAAAATATGATGTCAAATAATTTTTAATTATTTTATTGTGTAAGTCTTATTAATGCTCCAATTATAGATCTTGAAAATTTATTTTTATTATTATTTTTTTTTAAATGGGTCCAACAAATATCATTTATAACAAAAAAAACGTATTAGTTGGAAAAAGAGAAAATCTGATATTGCCACGTCAGCCATCAAATTAACATTTGACATTTATCTTTTGGCATCTCCATTGGAGATGCTCTTAGGGTTTACATCCATAGTCCAAAATTTTGTACTTGTTTTATGTATCTAGATCAGGCAAAGAGCTTTTAGACAACAAGAATGTCATAATGATGGAACGATAAATCAATAATGAATTGCTATATAGGATAGTTAAGCGCATGATGATGCATGATCTGTGACATATTTATCGTAACATCCTTTTACGTTGTAGGTAAATTTCTCTTGAATGTTAGATGTGTGTGTTATATTTAGTGCTTAATTTTTCTCCCTTGTATATTTGTTTTGGGTTGACGCGTTAGAGTAGTTTACGCATACGTATGGAGGCTTAACAACAACGATTCATGCTTTCACATCACTCAACAAAAATTGATGTATTAGGCTTATGTGAAGCGTGTTGTGAATATAAGAAGACCTCATGGAACAACAATATCTATCAATTAACAAAACCAACAAAGAAAATGAGAATTAAGACCTCGTGTTATGTTTTATCTAAATTTATAAAACATTGCTAATCAAAATTAATAATAACTAAGGTTTGACCATCTTATATGACATGAGAAGTGCATAGGTTTATAATAAATAAATAATGTAAGACCAAACATGCTTGTTAGTTTATCATATACTACTGTATTATAAATTAAAAGGAGTAGATTTGCACATGACTGAACGCAAAATAACTTTAAGTTTTCTGATAACTCTCTAAACTGAAAGGCATATGTTGTCATATATTCTCGACTATGATGTGTGACATCCTCTAAATTACCAAATCGATGGGCAAACAAACCTGTAGGGTATCCTCAATTTCTTAGATTGGCATTGGCAATTGGGAAGAAATTGTACCAACTTGAGAAACTTTTACAACAAGATTTCACAATCATACATAAATGAAATGGATGATGCCTAAACTTGCAAGAATATGAAAAG
The DNA here is from genome assembly GCF_019419815.1 of Pyrus x bretschneideri. Taxonomy (NCBI): domain Eukaryota; kingdom Viridiplantae; phylum Streptophyta; class Magnoliopsida; order Rosales; family Rosaceae; genus Pyrus; species Pyrus x bretschneideri. Next base: position 2,861,444 of record NW_025999424.1, on the reverse strand, counting down.
TGTCATGCATTGCAAGGTACATCACTGAAAGAAGGACCGAAGCTATGCCTTATTCAAGTACTTTTGTTCTTTCATGTGAACATGATCCAACTTCCACATGGGGAGGGGCTCAATTTTGTTTAAAAGCCACATGCATGATCACAACTAGCACTTTCTCAAAATTCTCTCTTTTTTCCTATTAGAGGAAAGGTTTAATAAAACCAATGTATTTTATTTGAGGGAAGCAGTGAAACGATCCACTATTAATAACACTAATTTGATACTTAAACACTTGCAAAACTTAACCTATCTGAAATTTTATCCCAAAAAAATCTTGATGCAATCATAGTAGAACCCTTCGATATGGAAGTTAACATTTTTCCAATACGCCATTTCACGTGGTACCACTCTTTTAGTAGCCCACAGTGTAAAGATAAGATGAGCATATAACATTAACAGATTTGCAACATAGTGCTCTTGTCCAAAAGTAAGAATTAAACATGGGCTATCTGCCCAAAAGAAAGTACTCATGGACAAGACTACAAAGAGAGGTGTGCCACGCCCGATATAAATGGGGTTTTTCCCCCCTCTTCCGCAAGGTTGTCACAATTCTGCCTTTTGGCGTTTGGTCTTTTTGTATAAGGGTTTCATAGAAATCCCTAAGCCCAAGCTTTTGATTATTTTTGGGTGGGATTAAAAGGAAGCAAAGGTTAGATTAGAGAAATACTCGAATAAGACAACTTGGCGATTTGAATTAATGGTGAGATACTCTCATAATAATGTCTCATTATGCTCATTGGGCTGTAGCCCAGGGCAGCTTCATGCCTAATTAGCTTTGGGGCTATGCTGAAAGATTTTGGGCTTTTGCCATTTTGGCACATAAAATGATAAAAACTAGGGTTAGACATTTGTGGGCAATTGACTATCACCCCCATTTTCTACTAAAACCTCCCATTTTCAAACCCTAATTGGTGATTCTTGGTTTTTATTTTGTTTTCCTTTTCTTCGTATCGTTTTCAAAAATTCTAGCTCCGCTCTTGGTGATTAGGCTGCCTGAAACTTTTATCGTTAAATTATTCTTTTTTACATTAAAATATATATGACACATTACTCTTAACCATCGGGAGAGGAAACGAATAGTTATTTATGCACTTGACGAGCCGAAGGCATGGAATAGGGGTAGATATGTCTTAGGGATTAGGTATTTTGAGAATTGATGTTGTCAAGCTCTCCTGACTATTGAAGACTCGAGCTATCGAAACCATTTGATCAGGTAAGAGGGGGGGTCTAAAAAAGAGAAAATGCAAGTAGTTGAGCTTTTTCCTTCTTGTTTGCGGTGAATTGACCCCCTATGGAGTGGTTTTTGCTTTAAAATGGCCTTTGTTTGGGCATCCTATCCTATCTTTTTTTTTTTTTTTTTCCTTCATTAGGGGCTCTTTTAGGTTGGTGGTGGTGGAGTGATCAATTGAGGGACTGAAGAATCGTTGAGATAGTCATGGTGAGTTGAATAGTAATATTCCTTCATGATGTCATAGATAGATTTAACTTGAAAAACTGGTTTTCTTTTGTTGTTTAGTGAATCGATCCAGGTTGTTGTACTGAAGTGGAAAACAAATGAATTGAGTTGCGAACTTGTAGCAGTCGAAAGGATGTACTAGGGGGTAATTCATATCCATGTTCCTAAGGACAGATGAAGCAAATGGATAGCTCATAATTACACAACAACTCATGCTAGTGAGTTGGACAATAGTACCAATCTCATTAAGAATCATGGACTAACAATGCAAATTGAGTCCTACGTTTCGAAACGGACCTGAACGGGGGACCCGGTGCCCGATCGGAGCAGCATGCACGTAGGACCACTGGGTATTAGTCAAACAACGGGCTTCTCACATGCCTCATATGAGCTGAGCTGATTCACCACCACCACCCAGAGAAATTATACAAACTGTGTACAACAATGTGAAGGTCTGTTAGGTAGACTTGTCAGACGCCATTAATGAGATAAGCTTGTGCCCAGTTGATCCTTTCCACTACGTGGCCGGAGCTACATTGGTTTGAGCGTATGTGCTCACTCTCTCCTGAGTAGTAGCTAGTCCATATATATTCCGCATCAGTGCAATATTTAAATTAGTTTCGACATTCTGCATGTTGATTAGTTTAGTGAATCGATTAATCATGGTATTTTTTTTTTGTTAATGATTAGTTTTAGTTATATCTAGGTTCCCACTTTCTACTGTTGATCAGCTTTAATTACAGCTCTGCGTGTTGATTACTCCAAATGCTTCCCCACTTTCTACCGCATGTTGTAACGATTAATCATGGCGTTTTTTGTTAATGATTAGTTTCTGATTAGGTAGCACTAATTATGTCTGCAGTTGTATAAGGCTCAGATGGCTTTCTCTTGTAATGTTAACGAAGAAACATCCATTGAATTGTATGAGACTAGTTTTGAGTTCTTGATCGTTCTTCACTCTCTGAAACCCTAGGTTTTCCTGTCATCATTACTGCTCCATTTCTCCAATAATATTTTTGGTTTCTTTGTGAGATTTGTAACCTTCGATAGCTGAGTTGAAAATCTTCTATCTCACAGTTTAAATTAGTTTACAGTAGAACATTGTTTGTATTAAACAATTTATAAGTTTCTATAAAAAAATGTTGTTTTAATTATATCTTCGTTTCAATAATATAAGTTTCAATATTGTTTTAATTATATCTGGGTTTTCATGGAATCATTACTGCTCCATATCTCCAAGAATATTTCTGGTTTCTCTTTGAGATCTGTTACCTTCGATAGCCGAGTTGAAATCTTGGCCATCTCACAGTTTAAATTAGTTTACGGTAAAATATTGTTTATGTAAAAGATAAATATTCATAAGTCTCTATAAAGAAATATTGTTTTAATTATATCTTTGTTTCAATAATATAGGAGTGAAATTTGTGGCAGCAGAGCCATCATAAATAATTATTGCCATGTGTAAGAACCACGAGCAATCGAGTTTGGTGTCGATGATTTGGCAAACCTCATGTGTTAGTGTTTGCTCAATCCACCCAGCTGGAAGTTGTGTTTCTTGATACATAGGCCATCATTTTAGACTCCTGCATACTCTTTGGGGGTTAAACTCTGCAATAATTTTTGGTTCACATACCCGTTGGAGTACTACTCACTCGCTGTCACTAGTCTCACTTTATGCATAACTTTTGGTTTTGAATTTCAAAGAGCTTTTAAGTCGGAACTCAAATATATATATCAATGAATTTGCAAAAATAGCTTTCACATTTTAGTTTTGAAAAAAAAATGTGGAAACAAAGATATAAATCTAAAAACGAAATGGTTATCAAATTGACAATCTTAATTAATTTGGCATAACTTTGCACTAATCAACTACGATATGTGAGTCTCTCTATGAGTAATGTATGCACAATAACGCATAAATTTGACGAAAATGACTGATCAATAACCAAATCGGCCAAATGAAAAATGATGAAACCATATTGAAAATTCGAGCTAGTGAAACACAGGGATTAAAAAAGTTCTTTAACGTACCCAATAATCTTAATCATATACACATTAACTTGGCCTATTTGGTTATCCCTAATAACCCATGTTCATGTAGGTCATATACTTTACCACCATGACCATTGGAGAAACACGCAACTGCTCTTTTAAAGTGATGCTGGTTGTTGCCTTAACCCATTTAATGGGAAACAAAACAAAAAAGTGCAGAATGTCACATCTATTAAGTACTGATTCACCGATCCCTGGTAGCAGCTTTTAGTTTTACCGCAACAATGTATGATTTTGTTTTGGACCCGAGGTGCAGAGATATTTATAATTTGTCGAGAACACGGTATACTAAGGTCATATTAAAAGTAGTTGGATCATGATACTTCAAAAAAAATAAAAAAATTTAACCAATTGTATTATGATATTTATGTACTGATCCATGTTTTTGGCACACTAATTTCTCCTAGGTTTGTCAAAGTATCGCTTAGTACTGCCCTACTGAGTAACTTGGCCTTAACCCTAAAAGTTGATGCACCAGTTCGAATGATTAGGACTTAATTAATTAAGCACTAAGATTGGACCTTTAGTGTCTAATAATTGAATTCTTTTTTGACTTTTTCCTCCATAAATAAATAAATTAAATAGTTTGGCACTGATTGGTTGGTTAGGTAAATGAGCAAATCAGACAACATTAAATGGAAAAAGACCAGCATCATTGGGTCTATTGGATACCAAAAGGATAAGGTTAAGGAGGGTCTTAAAGTGGGAATTTTTTATGAACTTTTTGTCACAATGTCATGTTATAGTTCCGTAAATACATTATAAAAATAGTGTTTTAAAAACATAAGGTGATAGAAAGTTCATAAAGAATTCTACTTTTGAAAGAGTCTTCTTAGCATTTTATCTACCAAAATACAAGAGAGACTACTTTCTAGACTCTTAGCTCCTCTAACTCAGTCATTGGCTGTTATCAATGCATGCGTAAATTATTAGCATTGTTTTTAAGTTTGACCAAAAAAACAATTACAAGCTAATGCTTGCTACGAAAGAGATAATCCATGATAAATACTTGGCTCTTCTCCGTAATTAGGACCCTCTCTTTAGAAACAAAAACATGGTTTGAGTCGTTTATACATGTACATAATCTTCCGTTTACATGCATTTAGTAAATATTATGCATATTTATTGATCTGTGATTTGTATATAAGAATAATTGTTTTCTTATAAGAAATGAGCCAAGTAATTTGCAAATATTTTTCATACCACGATTTAATATCGACACAATATTATATACCGACACCACACAATTTAACACTGCCGAGAAAAGAAAGAGAACTTGAAAAAAAATGAAGCTAGGAAATGCCCTTATAACATCAATATCACATTTATATTTCAATGATTGTGTGATATTAATATAAACGACCATTATATATTATTGGATGGTAGGGAACTGTCTGATGGTCCAAATGCATCACTACTGGCTTTGTTGTATGATTGAAGAAGGTGTGTTGTTTTTCTTCCAAGTCCGAATTCATTTATTTTGGTAGCTGAGCTTTCACATTGTGGCACTATCTTCTGGCAACTGTGCAAAGGTAACATGAGGCATTATTAATATTGGTTGGGGAATTTGAATTTTGTACTTCCATTTGTTTAGCAAATTTTAAGTCATCCGATGAATTTTTGTTTACGATTTTTGCATTTTCATTAATTCTTGAATTGTTTGCAAATGAAAATTTAGGGAGAGATAAATACTTAAACATCGGAGGTATAAAACCATGTAGGCAAGAATCAAATTTTCATCGTGAATGCTAAAATAATCAAATTTTCATCTAAGTATGTCATGAGAAATCAAAGTTTTATTGAAGTACATCGACAAACAAGAATCAAACTTTTGTCTTGAATGCCAAAATAAATACCTAAACAACGGGGATATAAAACATATCTGCATTGAAGCTAAGAAACCGAAATATAATTCTTACAAAACCCGAAAATAGTTACATCAAGAAAGGCAGGATAGATAGGACGTCGCAGGAATCATTTTCCTATATGTCCAACCTAGTCCATCCATGTATGGGAAGCCTATATGATAAGATTGAAGATGTGACTCACAGCAAATAAGCATATTGACCTGCAATAGTATCGTTATGGAGTTGTGAATTTGATAAACTTGGATCGATCAGCAAATATTTTTGCTACGTGCCAAATCGATTAAGTGTCCTTTTCATTGCACCAAGAACATGAATTTATAACCTAGTCTTATTCCACTCTTCATGTATGAGAAGTTATTGACACATGCGACAGTCGTACACAAGAAAATTCTCCAAAAAATATAACCATCGTAGTCCAAGACAGGCTACGAACAAATTGACATAGACAAATGTAAAAAGTTTAAGAAACAAAAAGAAATTAAGAGGAGCAGAGAGCAAGTAATTGTCATGGCAGTGATACCACTCCACAAAATGTGACGGTGTCCCTAAAGGATGGGAAGTTTGTAGGTGTGAGGGAGGTGGTCTGTCCCTATATCCAACCCGAGGTCATGGTCGGGACATAGGACTGAGGAACTTGGGCTAGCTCACAAGTTGAAAGTTCAAGTCCCATCGGAGTGACTTTTTAGGGTGTCACGAATATTCCTCGGTAGACAAAATGTGAAAATACAATTGGTTGGACACTTAAAAAAAAATTCCAACTAATTAGATAAGATATTTAGTGTACTGGAACGTTTTCCCGGCATGCTAAAAATTTCTTATCCCATTAAAAACCATGGGCTCCACCAATGAAATCCAGCAACAAAGTCATACAGCTCTGTTTCCCATTAGCAATTTAGCCAGTGGGATTGATGGCCTAAGAAAATTATTGGTCTAAATCTCTAATTAAGGCAATGTATCCTCATATATTGAAATTCCCATGTGCCTTGTTACATATATGGCCCTTACTTTGATTGTGATTCAAGATTTTCATCTCCAAAATATTGATCCTTAATCATTAGTTTAATTAAAAGGTTTATAGTTGAAAGGGGTAGAAGAACAAGATTAAAATAAGAGTTAAATGTTAATTCGTGAGTTGAGGTATGAACTTGAAACTTTAGGCATACTTGTACAGTTGTACTATAAGATTACACATCCAACAAAGTTATGACACTCATTAATCTCTCAAAGTTTAAAAAGCTTCTTTGAAACTACTTTTAAAATGATTGAAACCTCATTTTGCTAGAAAATGTTTTTGGGCTCTAAAAGTACTTAAAGTGTTTTTTGCAAAGCACCAGTTATGTGCTTATTGCATGAAGCGATAAAGTATATTTTAAGGATTCACTTGTCATTTTATGAACGATTAATTCAAAAAGTATTTGCATAAAAAATACTTTCAATCATTGAAAAACACTTTCAAACGAGTTTAAGTTGTCAGACAATTTATCAACATCATATTGAAGCTAAAAATCCTCAAATGCTTATGAATAATGATGCTCGAATTTTTTATTTTTGATTTTTTATAAAGAGAATATTAAGTTTTAAGAATTTGGTTAGTTTTGATAACTCTATGATGATTCCGGTGGCTTCAAGTTGACTTTTCTCTAACATGTCTAAAAAAATACTAAATTTTGATATTTGAAACAAAATTTAAATTATAAAATGTAAATAATGATAGAGAGACTAAATGTGATATGTCACCATTAGGAATTGATACATTTATCGACATTTAAGTAATAAATCGATCATCAACTTTCATGTTATTTCGTTTTCAATTTTTTTTTTTTTACAAATTTAATCTTCCTGACCTATCTTAAAATATGATCCATTTTTCTTTGTTTGGGGTTCGAATTTTTTCTTAATTTCCTAGCCGCATAGAAAAACTTCAAAGTTGCTTATGCAAAGCGCTCTTTTTCTTTCTCGTGTTAAATCATATAAAAAAGAAAAGAGCAACGAATTGTGAGTTTCGATGCAATGGATGCAACGGCTGTTGATTAATCTGCACGCCCTTCGATGTAAACCTTAGCTGCTCATGATTGCCCTGCTGACGTCAGCTTCACCATTCTCGTCGCTAATCCCACCTTTAATCACAGCATTAGTCAGCCAATCAGCCGTTAATTAAGCGCAACGGAATCAGTGCAGTCCAACGGTTTTCGGAACACGCTGCACTTCAGTAATCGCGCGTGTAGCGTAACATTCCCCCCTCACCGCGTCTAAATCCATCGTAATCCGACTTTAATTGCTGGATAAACTCGGATTACCAAGCCACGTGGCAAGCGTAAGGGACCAAGTTAGCACACACGATCGACAGTGAGAAGCTGTCTTACACGTGTCGGGGAATAAAGGTGCTTTATTACGTGCTAAGTAAGATTAGGGCCATGCACTAAGCTCCAAACGAGTGTCTAATATTTCTGCGCGGATTTGAAAGTTTCTGCATTTAAAATTCGTGCATATCTATATGATATTCAGAATTATTTAATGGTTTAAAGTAAGTTCCATCAAAATCACAGTATTTTGAGTTTTTAATTGTCATTTTTTTTTTCGGAACTGGCTTACTTCGAGCTATCAGACCATTTTCAACTGTTTAGATCTAAATACGGGTAAATGCACGAATTCTAAATCTAAAGAATTATCAACTGTTTGATAAGATGTTTTTTTAATAAATAGTATTATCTTCATTAAGAGAGTGGGAGAGTGAGTTAACCCTCACATTAGGTTAGTCATAATAATGTCTTAAAAAGGAGATCAGCTAGTGACCTTGCCATTACAATTCACCATTTCAGGACCGGAAAGACTCAGAGTCAATCTCTCCCTAATCATCAGGCGATAATCAAATATAGAACATGCTATGTGAAATATGAGCTTGAAATTCGTGTACAATCACTTAGAAAGGAAAAAGTGCTAAAATGAGAATGCTACTTTGATGGTGTTTAAGTCTTGTAATGATTTTCTTTTCATGTACTCACAGATGTGAAAACTACGGTTAGGTTGTCTTTGTAGTTGCATTCAAAGTTAATTATATGTTATGTATTTTATATTTTAGTTAGTTCAGAACGCTGTTCACAATTTTATTTTTGACGTTGGTAAGTTTCTCTCTTAATAAAAGTTCCCGGGCATGCATTTTGACAATCTATGTACATGGAAATGTTTAAATTTACGAACGCAAGTTCAGCCATCAAATTAAACGATGCATCTTATACACTGATATATGGTCGAATTTTGAACATGGGGAATGAGGTGCCGCAAACGACGTCGTTAGAGTGTGAGAAAATCAAAATAATGTTCTTTGGACAAACCACCATTCACCGTCAATTCTCTCAAAGCTGACAAAGATACCTTTGATTTGTAGGGACGTGGTTGCCTAAACACCCTTGATTTGATAAATCCGCTCCCTATCGTCCAAAAACTCAACATTGCCACTGCATATCGTCACGTACATTGCAAACACAGATCGTGAACAAGGGCAATACTGTCTTTTGACGGTCCAAGAAGCAAATCGCAAAGCTTAACGCACTGTGAAAGCGGTCCAGACCTTCACCGTGCCCACTTGACCTTAAAAAAAATGAAAAAAGGTTACAGTCAACGTCCGAGATTTGCAGGCCCTCCTCATCACCCCATATCAAGATTTTGTTAACGGAGCAGGATTCTTTTTTTTTTATTTTTATTTTTTTTTTCTTCCCTTTCCTTTTTTTTCTATTTGAATAGTCACGGTTAAACCACGTCAACATTTTATATTAATTTTTTTATAAAAAAAAGAAAGACAAAATAAAGAATGTGAGATGAGGGAATGGAAAGAGAAGATGAGAGAATCCTAGTCCCTTGTTAACTCGTTCACTCCAAAATTAAACACCAGGAATTAACACCACTGAGTTAACTCGGCCTATTCCACAACCAAGTCATAACTATTATCGGTCAAAATGCTTATGTACTTTCTTTCATAGGTTACAATGTAAAGACAAACAAAGAAATGAACACGGAATTACAATGTATTTCAAACTAACAGTAACATGGGATTCCATCTTACACTTCAAGAGACAAACACCCACTAAGCAACTCCATCTTGTACTTGGAGAGAAATGCAGAGAAATAAATGGCAACGCTAAGCATGACATATCACAAGATTCGAAAAGTTAAATTGTTAGAATATGGAGCAGCGATTCAATTAATCGATCTAACAGAGACTTAAATACACACATTATTACATAAACAGTTGAGGAGACGTAAATAATAATACGTGAAATATAAGCTACAAAGTACAAGATTGATTAAAATTGATATAGGAAAGTTTTGTGGGAAGGTCATTTCTCAAAAGAAAAGTGATTTTCGACATTTTTTCTCACATGCACACTCTTGTTTACTTCAAACCAATACCCTCAGGCAACTACATCTTGTACTTAAAAGAGATGTAGAAACAACAAATGACAAAGCTAGGCATGACAACCACTTGGTCCTAAAAAAGTTTAGTTGTCATGATATGGAACATCAACTTATATACGCACATTATTACACGTATAACCGGTAATGCATATGATCCGTAAGCAAAGTATAATCCATTGAATCAAAGAATTAATTAAATCTATATTGAAAAAACTTGGAAAGGTGAAGTTTCGATAGGAAAGTGAACTTCACCGTCACATCCCGACCCGGACCCCCACCATATTCCGGGTTCGACTCCACCGTAGCACGATATTGTCCGCTTTGGGCCCCCTACCACACCCTCACGCTTTTGTTTTTGGGAACTCACACGAGAACTTCCCAGTGGGTCACCCATCATGGGATTGCTCTCGCGAGCTACTCGCTTAACTTCGGAGTTCCAATGAACTCCGAAGCCAATGAACTCTCAAAAGGCCTTATGTTAGGTAGAGATGAGAATATATATATAAGGCTTATAGGATCCACTCACCTGGGCGATGTGGGATGTAACAATCCACCCCTCTTAGGGGCCCGACATCTTCGTTGGTGCACTTCCGGCCAGGGATTGGCTTTGATACCAAATTGTCACACTCGACTCGGGCCCCCACCACATCCTAAGCTCAACTTCACAGTAGCACAATATTGTCCGTTTTGGGCCCCTACCACACCCTCATAGTTTTGTTTCTGGGAACTCACACGAGAACTTCCCAGTGGGTCACCCATCATAGGATTACTCTCATGTGCTACTCGCTTAACTTCGGAATTCCGATGAGCTCCCAAAAGACCTCGTGCTAGGTAAAGATAGGAATATACATATAAAGCTTACATGATCTACTCTTCTAGACGATATGGAATGTAACATTCACACACCTATTTTCTCTTTGCACATCCTATTTGTCATTAGTTATTAGAGAAGAATCATCGGACAAACAAAAAAAGGGTGTACAAAAGCAAAGTTGCACAAAACAACCATGTATATAAAGCCAACACCACCATGCAACTTCATCTTGCACTTGGAGCGAAATGTAGACAGACAAACTACACAACACTATGACTTAAATACGCACTTAGAGTTAAGTTGTCGAAATATGGAACAATGAAGCAATCCAGCTAACTATGACTTAAATACGCACATTATTACATGTAGAGAAATGGTAAAGGAACTCTTGTAAAAGTGGGATTCTTCATGGACTTTCTACCACCTCATGTTTTTGGCACAATATTTTATAATGTTGGCATGGGAACCACGTTAAACTGTAAGGTGACATAGAGTCTATTGAGAGTTTCACTTTTAAGAGAGTCCCCTTAGCATTTCTCTTACATGTGTAATCAGTTGCACATACGATCCATGGATGAAGTCTACGCTATTAAGTCAAAGAATTAATTAAAGTCCATAACTGAAAAAGTTTAGAAGGGCTAATTCTTATGGGAAATAATTTTCGCACTCCTATTTTATTTTTAATTTTTTTTACTATGCACCTTGTTTGTTATAACTACTAAAGGAGAATTAACAAACAAAAATAAATAGAGTGTGCAAAAAGAGAATTGACACAACGATGTATATCAAGCCACTACCACCAACGGTCCAACTCCATATTGCATTTAGAAAGAAATGTAGACAAATGAACTGCAAAACTCGGCATGACAACCACTTGGCTCTGAAAAAATTAAGCTATCAAGATGTGGAGCAACGATGCAGCCCAGTTAACAGTGACTCAAATACGCATATATAATTGGCGACACGTATGAACCATGTGTGAAGGATAAGCTATTAAGTCAGAATCAATTAAAATCAATAAATGCGAAAATGTGAAAAGGTTAATCTCTATTCGAAGTGATTTTTGTACATCCCTTTGTTTTTTTACACACACTATTAATATTTAGTCATTAGATTGAGTAAATTAGTGAAGAATTAAAAAGACCGAAGTAAAAGCATAAAAGGACAAATTGGGTATATTATAACTATTTCGGACTCAACTTAGTAGCAACTATAGCATAAGCTGCTAAGGTATATTCATGGGAGCATTTTTACTTACCATCCTAAACCTTCGTGTATGCTCACTACACAAAATCATCTGCCACGTGTCCTTTCATTTAATTGTGGTTACCTTTTTCAAAAATTGAACCACTGAACGTGTCATGTGGAATACGAACTTGAAAGTCGTCTACAACCACTAAGAAAGGAAAGAGTGCTAGAATGAGAATGCTACTTTGATGGTGTACGTTTAGGTCTTGTAATGCTTTTCTTTTCATGTACTCATAGATGTGAAAACTACGGTTGGGTTGTCCTTGTAGTTGCGTTCAAAGTCAATCATATGTTATGCATTTGATATTTTAGTTAATTCAGAACGATATCCACAATTGTATTTTTAACGTTGGTAAATTTCTCTCCTAATAAAAGTTCCCGGGCATGCATTTTGACAATCTATGTACATGGAAATGTTTAAATTTAAGAACGCAAGTTCAGCCATCAAATTAAACGATGCATCTGATGTATGGTCGAATTTTGAACATGGGGAACGAGGTACCGCAAACGACGTCGTTAGAGTGTTGAGAAAATCAAAATAATGTTCTTTGGACACACCACCATTCAGCGTCAATTCTCTCATAGCCGACAAAGATACCCTTGATTTATAGGGACGTGGTTGCCTAAACACCCTTGATTTGATAAATCCGCTCCCTATCGTCCGAAAACTCAACATTGCCACTGCATATCATCATGTACATTGCAAACACAGTGCTCGTGAACAAGGGCAGTACTGTCTTTTGATTATCCAAAAGAAGTTATAGGGAGAGTGGCAGAAGCAAATCGCAAAGCTTAACGTACTGTGAAAGCGGTCCAGACCTTCACCGTGCCCACTTGACCTTAAAAAAATTGAAGAAAGGTTACAGTCAACGTCCGAGATTTGCAGGCCCTCCTCATCACCCCACATCAAGATTTTGTTAACTCGTTCACTCCAAAATTAGACATTGCGAACTAACACCACCGAGTTAACTCGGCCTATTCCACAACCGAGTCACAACTATTATTGGTCAAAATGCTTACGTACTTTTTTCCATTGGTTACAATGTAAAGACAAAAAAAGAAATGAACACGGAATTACAATGTATTTCAAACTAACACTAACATGGGATTTCATCTTGCACTTCGAGAGACAAACACCCATTGTGCAACTCCATCTTGTACTTGGAGAGAAATGCGGAGAAATAAACGGCAACACTAAGCATGACATACCACAAGATTCAAAAAGTTAAACTGTTAGAATATGGAGCAGCGATTCAATTAATCGAGCTAACAAAGACTTAAATATACACATTATTACATAAACAATTGAGGATACGTAAATAATAATACGTGAAATAAGCTACAAAGTACAAGATTGATTAAAATTGATAAAGGAAAGTTTTGTGGGAAGGTCATTTCTAAAAGAAAAGTGATTTTCGCCATTTTTTCTCACATGCACACTCTTGTTCACTTCAAACCAATACCCTCGGGCAACTACATCTTGCACTTAAAGAGATATAGAAACAACAAATGACAAAGCTAGGCATGACAATCACTTGGTCCTAAAAAGGTTTAGCTGTCAGGATAAGGAACATCTGAAGGAAAATTTGTGAAAAACATGTTCATTTAAGCAACATCAATAGCATGCAATTAACAATTAAAGGCGGAATCATGCTTGTATGCACTTAAAACAAAACATTTACCCATGAAATTCAAAGCCTAGTAGATAGGTGAATCAAGACTCAACTCATAACAAAGTGAGTTGAGAAATCAATACCTTTGTAGATTCCTCTTTGCATAAGCAAAGGCTAATCACCCAAAGAGAGGGCCTTCATTCCTTGCATCTTGGATCCATGGATTTGGATGGATGAAAAGGTTTCTCCAAGTTCCCAAAATTGAGAACCTCTAAGTCTCCACACCAAGGTATATTGAAGAAGAAATGAGTGACCTAGAGGAAGTAAGATTGCTAGATTTTCCCCTCTAGATTGGCCAAAATTTTAGAGAGAAAGGAGAGCTTGTGTTCTCATCCTTTCCCCCAAAAATAACCCTTAGTAAATTTTAGGCTATAAAGTCCTTTATATAGTCCCTTCAAATAAGTGACCTAATGGACCAAAAGCCCTATTCTTTTACACATGGCTAGCCTATAGGTTTATTGGGCTTTCAAGCCCTTTGTTTTATTCAAGTTGTCATACAACTTGAGTTAATGGGCTTGACATTCAAATCCCATTGGGCCTTGCGGCCCAAAACTAACCCGAGGTCTTTAACGAACTTATTCGTTTGATTAATTAACATATTAATTAATCCTAGCCTTAGATAAATAATTAAACCATTTAATTATTCTTACTCATCTCCGTTGAATCTTCAAACTCTACCTTACACGGTGTACGATCCATTAGGTTCCTTTTAGCGAGGCAGTGGGCGATTCAAACTCTTTCAAATCGATTGTGAATTGAAACTTACTTTCAATTCTCCCGTTAGTGATAATACACTTTTAGGGCTTCCACAAACCATGAGTGACACCTAGCAGCATATCATGGTTACCCAAGCTAATCAGAAGAGGTGGAGAACCTATTCAGTTTAGGATTACAAATGCAATACGGTCTTTCTCTAATACAATACTCTTGACCACATTGTTTGGTTTGATAGTTTATTCATGTCTACTATCCAATGTGAATCTTGTGCTTATATGATTACCTTGAATGTGATCTGGAACGCATTCCAACATTTCATTCATACTCTGGCCAGAGATTCCAAATCATATCATAGAGTATTCTCCCTCAAACAGTTTGAAGGTTAGAGATCCCTTGTTGCGCATTCACTTGCCTCCATGGCTAAGTGGCTTAACCCCGACGATGCCGTGGACACCCTGATAGAGTGACTTTGACATAATCAAAGATTAAGGACCTAACCACAAGACAACTGTGATGCCTCAGGTCAAAAGACTAATTTGCATTATCCCAACCATGAGTTCTCATGTGACATGAATATGAGAACTCTTCGTTGATCGTGTTCAGTGAACTCATTCTCTATTGAGCACCTACGTACTTGTCTTGATGTCACACACACCAATGACTCGAGACTAGTCACTCTCCCTGAGAGAAGACATAGCACGTACTGATCTTAACGGACTGTCAATGCCCAATTGACAATCCTATGATCAGGAACGTTTAGGATGTGTCAACGAAAGAATGGTCTCATGAATCTAACTTCTTTAGATCGCATTCTTCCAATCACATATTCCTTGGACTTATCGTTTAAGCATATAACATTTATATGAGACGGCTCAAACAATAATGTTTGCCCTTTAAACTACATTAGTTTGAAATGTCCGTAAAGTATCATCATATGATTGGTTTTAGGGCACATTTCCAACAATCTCCCACTTGCACTAGAGCCAATCAGCTTAGTCATCATTGATGATACCTCTTCTGTAATTCATTTCATAAATGGCTGAGTAGTAGGCCTAGACAATGGATATCTATATGTTATCCATAGAAGCAACTTTGAGAATAACGACGTCACCATTATACATGATTCTCAATCATGTGGTTCAGTCTCTCATTTGAGTTCGGACCTTGATGAGACCTTGATTCCCTGGCTTGAGCTATCGCCCCATTAGTGTCATACACTTTCTGGTTGGAACCGAATGAAGAGTTCATGAATGAACTTTCCCATCCAAACAACAATGTTGTAAGCTTCTATATGGCAATATATTTTGCATACATGATGGAACACATTAAAGTCATTTACTTTTAACGTTTCCACCCAAATATCTCTTTAGTCATAATGAAGAGATATTCTATGATGGATTAGATTCATAATCTAATACATTTACGCTTCCATTACGTTACTCTAATTCTTCCTCATTCTTGAGGAATCTATCCTTAATATTTCTTAAATACCTAAGGATTCACTTGACAGTTGCCATGGTTTTGATCCTGGGCTTGCACTGATATCATCTTGTACCGTTCTAGGTACGACTTATATCAATGTTTTCATACAATATGAAATACATAAATCACCTTTCTGCGTATGCATAAAGGATTCTATTTACGCATTATTTCTTTGGGAGTCAAAGG
Source organism: Pyrus x bretschneideri (assembly GCF_019419815.1). Taxonomy (NCBI): domain Eukaryota; kingdom Viridiplantae; phylum Streptophyta; class Magnoliopsida; order Rosales; family Rosaceae; genus Pyrus; species Pyrus x bretschneideri. The sequence goes on along the minus strand of NW_025999424.1, from coordinate 2,845,496 downwards.
GTACATTCCCTTTGAGAAGAACAACTTCCTAGTCTCACTAGAATTGTCATTCTAATTGAAGTTTATCATCATATGAGAAACTTCCTAGCATCTCTTGTCTATTTTAGGGATTGATATAATCCAATTATATCTTGAAATCTATCATTATAGATTTCCATCCCATGTATATAGACTATGTCTCCCATATACATTCTATCATTATAGAATGTTTAAAGTCATAACTTTAACGATGAAGAATTCCTTTCATTTTCAAAATTAATATATATCATGTATATATATTCAATTTAGGAATATAATCAACTCCCACTAATCTTTTGTAAACCTAGTAAACAAAAGATTCATTTACATCTTTATGAGAAATCAAACAATTGATCTTTTCTCATAAGACGTTTATGGCTCCCACTAGCTTGCTAAGATCCATGATGGATGGATCTCTACAACTACCATGTCTTAGAAGTATATATCATATATATGGGTAATTGATAGTGTCCAACGAACTAAATCTTATTTATGTTCATTCTTCTCCTAATGGAGAAATTCATTATCTTATGATGCTACTTTCCTTGATGTTTTTCAAGGAAATTAATCTAAAGTGTTACTTTTTCCTTGGATCAAATCTAAGGAGGTAAATATTTTAGACGTCTTACTCATCTACTTACATTTCTTGAATTCTTTGAAACCTTTTGCAAAGTATTCGGACTTGTGTTTATTCAAAATAAACTATAGTCCAACCGAGAGTGATCTTCGGTGAATGTCATACAACATGAGTAGTATTATGTTGTGGACAAGTGCCACTAACATCTAAGTGAATTAACCTCAACAACTTTGTGATTCTTTCTTCTTTCCAAAAGAATAAAGATTCGAACATTTCGCCTCTATACAATTTTAACAAGAAGGTATTGGATCCGGATCTAACGATCCAAAGCATCCATCTATGACCAACTCGTAACTTATGTTTTAGAGGTATCACAACTCAGTTGGGATTAGTCACTACCTTGCAACCTTTTGGGTTTTAAGCATCATCGTATTCTAAACAGTTAAACTACCACATCATCTCTACTATAGAGACAACCAATTAAATTACAATAATCTAATTATTGATTAATAAAGAACAATGTTTTTGTCAAACAAAACATTTATCCATCTCTACTATAGTGACGGATTTAAGTTCCTTAAAATTGGAATGTAAAGACAATCTTTAGTATTTTCCAATTTCTTTGGTAGTTCATATGAGGAAGTAAGTGCAATCCGCTTTCGCAGAGATCTATATTTTATTCACTTTCCGAATGTGAAGTACTTTCTCTTCTCTCATTAATCTTCTACTTCTTATTAGCACACTTTTACAACAATTGTAAAACATAGTTACTAATACGGAATCAAGCATTCAAGTAGAAGAACCAACTGTTTTGAACTATTTCAAGAACATATTACAACACCTTCGAAAGGTGTGTTCTTGACACTTGCAAGACATTTCTTGCAAATACCCCTTCCAATGTCCATCCTTTCATAAAGAAAGTTTGTTCCCTTGGAGTTATTTTGCCTTCTTCATTTGACTTCCCTTTTGACTACAATAGTCATGGTCCCTAAACTCCCACTATCTCTCTTGAAACTCATTTCAAATGTGTTATACACATCAAACGATTTGGAGAGCGTGCGGTTATTGTTCACTATATAGTTTACAATAAACTTAGTGAACCATTAGGATAGGGACACAAAGGTAAAGTCCTTGCCTAGTTTCCGTCTCGTTAAGTGGTTTAACACTTCAACACTCAATGATTCAAAATCATCATAAGTCCATATAAATGGACTATTTTTGTCAACCAACCATTATGTTCTAAACATAATAACAAACTTTCAAGAATTGTTCAAGGCAACTCTCATTTCTTCATACAACAATTTGTAAGTGAAGAATCATGGCACATAAAGTGTCCATGCCCTTGTGCTTACTTCTCAAGTTCCTTATTCGTGTAACAAAGAGACAAGCACTAAAGTTTGTGTTGATTAAGGGTTGTTCAAAGCAACTCTTATTTCTTCATACAACATTTGTATTTGAAGAATTATGACATTAAAAGTGTTGTCCTTCTCATGTTAGACTTATCTAACATATTCTTCCAATGATACATTATCAATAGGAAGATTGTGAGAATGAGACTACTTAGTTACATCTACAAGCCATTAAAGACAATCTATGGGATTGTAGAACTAAGTCCGGAAATTAAAGCGTTTGGTTTTTCTTTGTCAAGTTTTGGATAGCGTTTGCAAATATATTGGTAAACAAATACATAACGAATATAAATTGATTGATTTTAAGCTATTTGATTCGGGTCTTTAAATCAATTAGCACCACCCACTATTTTTGGCAAATTCCATATCCCTCATCGGAATTCGAGAGTTTTGGAGGAAACTCTTAGTAGGGTATGGGAGGCTCACTATTACCAAGCCCACCTCACGATGATACGATGTTGGTTAGCAAAAATAATGATGAGAGAATAACGCTTTACTCATTTACAACGTTTGTAATTACCCATCTTGTTTGGCCTCTAGAGAATATTGCCTCACGATGATACGATGTTGGCACTATTGCACTTAGTTAAGTTATTCCCACCATGCTTAGTTTATGTAGGGGTTCAAGAATAACCTCACGATGATACGATGTTGGCTATCCTCGTTGCCTACACTCACCTCATCATATGCGTATAGACTCCTCCTGAGTGTAAGCATGCACTTTGTACTCCCCCATGATAGGGTGAAGCCGGTGTACAAGTCACAAACGATTGAAGCCTACCACGGTGGAAGGCCACGAAGAGATATTCAAAGCATCTCTCGCTTATCAACTTAATATTGATTTGTTGAGGGTTTTAGGTCTCATCACATATAAACATACATTTTAATCTAATTAAAACATTTTGATCCTATTACAACTATTGGTCCATTTGATTGATTTAGTTGTATATAATACTCCCACTAAGCTTTTAAAACGGTTTTTAAAGCAAGAGTATATGATACTACTAACATAAGGTTTGCATTCATTGATGGACTATATAGTTGCCTTAGGGCCTTAGGATGACTATGAACCTTTGATTCGATTCAAACACGAGCCTAGTGTTGAATCTCGGTCTAGGGATGGTGATTGATTTTAGTTACGCGTTTAATCACATTAAGGCGTGTTGTCTTATTGGGCGTTGGACCCAACTACTCCAATTTCATGCATATCGAATAAAACAAGAAAGGAGTACTTCAAAGTAAATAAGAGCTTATGCTCTTTTACAACAATTGATCAAATCAAATTACAACCAAAATTTAATCTACACATTCCCATGGTTCAAACAAATTTGAAACGGCCTTTCACATAGCTCAATTATCGTAGGCTAAGGTTCATAATCACCCTTTCTTTAATTAATTAACGCTTTAACTAATTAAACTTGAATGCAACATTTTCATTTGGTTTTTGTATCCATAGAATTGATTTAAATGGAGCTAAATGAAATGAAAATCCAATTCTCATTTAAAGAAACAAAACAATTTTGTTCTCTACCTAATTTGGGCCAAAATGCTATGACCTCAACTTGTTTGGGCCATAGTGCAATTAACCTCAACTTTTGGGCTATTTTGCAAAAACTTAAACTTTTGGGGTCACTTTGTAAAAACACAAAAGTCCACTACTTCATGTAATTACAACTAGAACCCAAAATTTTCAACAAAAAATAAAACTTCATTAAAGGAGCAAAACAATTTGTCCTTTTAGTGATTTTGGACCTTTACGTAAAAACGTAAACTTTTGGGTCAAAATGCAAATACACAAAAGTATCAAAACTTTATATAATTGCATGAAAGCCCCACAAGGACCCTAATTGATTAGGGTGGCTGATTTTGAAGCAAAGTAATAAAAAAAAATTTCAAAGTTTTTGTAAGTGGGGTGTGTGTAATGGAATAAATCATTACACACCAAACCCACTATAATTTCTTTAATTTTTCAAAATAAATATCTAATATATTTAAACATAAGAAATATTTCAAAACAAAAACTTTATGAAATAAATCAAAACTTTGAATCAAAACACCAAACCTTTTGTTCTTGGCAAGAACATATCAAGAACAATGAAGAACATTCATGAAAACCCATAAGAGCTCCATGAACATTCTTCACCCAAAAACATACCAAAACCACTCAAACTTAAGGGAAATAACATACAACCATACTAGGGTACATAGGGGTTCCAAAAGTCACTTTAAAACAATTTTAACAAGTCAAACAAGAACCCAAAATTCCACCCTTTGGATTTGGCCGAATTTCCCAAAAAACATGGCACCAAATTTTAGCTCCAAAATTCATGCTCATATGAACTACATCTACAACATTTGAGATGGCAAATTTTCTAACAAAATTTACATTCAAAGAAGCAAGAATAAAGCTTGTAACAATTACAACATTCAAATCACAAACTATGAACTACAAAACCCAAAAGGATTCACCAACTACTAGACTTAGGCTCTTGATACCACTTGAAGGAAAATTTGTGAAAAACATGTTCATTTAAGCAACATCAATAGCATGCAATTAACAATTAAAGGCGGAATCATGCTTGTATGCACTTAAAACAAAACATTTACCCATGAAATTCAAAGCCTAGTAGATAGGTGAATCAAGACTCAACTCATAACAAAGTGAGTTGAGAAATCAATACCTTTGTAGATTCCTCTTTGCATAAGCAAAGGCTAATCACCCAAAGAGAGGGCCTTCATTCCTTGCATCTTGGATCCATGGATTTGGATGGATGAAAAGGTTTCTCCAAGTTCCCAAAATTGAGAACCTCTAAGTCTCCACACCAAGGTATATTGAAGAAGAAATGAGTGACCTAGAGGAAGTAAGATTGCTAGATTTTCCCCTCTAGATTGGCCAAAATTTTAGAGAGAAAGGAGAGCTTGTGTTCTCATCCTTTCCCCCAAAAATAACCCTTAGTAAATTTTAGGCTATAAAGTCCTTTATATAGTCCCTTCAAATAAGTGACCTAATGGACCAAAAGCCCTATTCTTTTACACATGGCTAGCCTATAGGTTTATTGGGCTTTCAAGCCCTTTGTTTTATTCAAGTTGTCATACAACTTGAGTTAATGGGCTTGACATTCAAATCCCATTGGGCCTTGCGGCCCAAAACTAACCCGAGGTCTTTAACGAACTTATTCGTTTGATTAATTAACATATTAATTAATCCTAGCCTTAGATAAATAATTAAACCATTTAATTATTCTTACTCATCTCCGTTGAATCTTCAAACTCTACCTTACACGGTGTACGATCCATTAGGTTCCTTTTAGCGAGGCAGTGGGCGATTCAAACTCTTTCAAATCGATTGTGAATTGAAACTTACTTTCAATTCTCCCGTTAGTGATAATACACTTTTAGGGCTTCCACAAACCATGAGTGACACCTAGCAGCATATCATGGTTACCCAAGCTAATCAGAAGAGGTGGAGAACCTATTCAGTTTAGGATTACAAATGCAATACGGTCTTTCTCTAATACAATACTCTTGACCACATTGTTTGGTTTGATAGTTTATTCATGTCTACTATCCAATGTGAATCTTGTGCTTATATGATTACCTTGAATGTGATCTGGAACGCATTCCAACATTTCATTCATACTCTGGCCAGAGATTCCAAATCATATCATAGAGTATTCTCCCTCAAACAGTTTGAAGGTTAGAGATCCCTTGTTGCGCATTCACTTGCCTCCATGGCTAAGTGGCTTAACCCCGACGATGCCGTGGACACCCTGATAGAGTGACTTTGACATAATCAAAGATTAAGGACCTAACCACAAGACAACTGTGATGCCTCAGGTCAAAAGACTAATTTGCATTATCCCAACCATGAGTTCTCATGTGACATGAATATGAGAACTCTTCGTTGATCGTGTTCAGTGAACTCATTCTCTATTGAGCACCTACGTACTTGTCTTGATGTCACACACACCAATGACTCGAGACTAGTCACTCTCCCTGAGAGAAGACATAGCACGTACTGATCTTAACGGACTGTCAATGCCCAATTGACAATCCTATGATCAGGAACGTTTAGGATGTGTCAACGAAAGAATGGTCTCATGAATCTAACTTCTTTAGATCGCATTCTTCCAATCACATATTCCTTGGACTTATCGTTTAAGCATATAACATTTATATGAGACGGCTCAAACAATAATGTTTGCCCTTTAAACTACATTAGTTTGAAATGTCCGTAAAGTATCATCATATGATTGGTTTTAGGGCACATTTCCAACAACATCAACTTGTATACGCACATTATTACATGTATAACCGGTAATGCGTATGATCCATAAGCAAAGTATAATCTATTGAGTCAAAGAATTAATTAAATCTATATTGAAAAAACTTGGAAAGGTGAAGTCTCGTAAGAAAATGATCTTCACACACCTATTTTCTCTTTGCACATCTTATTTGTCATTAGTTATTAGAGCAGCATCATCGGACAAAAAGAAGTAGGGTGTACAAAAGCAGAGTTGCACAAAACAACCATGTATATAAAGCTAACACCACCATGCAACTTCATCTTGCACGTAGAGCGAAATGTAGACATACAAACTATACAACGCTATGCATGACAACCACCTGGCTCCGAAGGAGTTAAGTTGTCGAAATATGGAACAATGAAGCAATCCAGCTAACTATGACTTAAATACGCATATTATTACATGTAGAGAAATGGTAAAAGGACTCTCTTAAAAGTGGGACTCTTCATAGATTCTCTGCCATCTCATGTTTTTGGTACAATGTTTTATAATGTTGGCATGAGAAACACGTTAAACTGTGAGGTCACATAAAATCTATAGAGAGTTTCACTTTTGAGAGAGCTCCTTTTAGCATTTCTTTTACATGTATAATCAGTTGCACATACGATCGATGGATGAAGTCTACGCTATTAAGTCAAAGAATTAATTAAAGTCCATAACGGAAAAAGTTTAGAAGGGCTAATTCTTATGGGAAATAATTTTCGCAAGCCTATTTTATTTTTAATTTTTTTACTATGCACCTTGTTTGTTTATAGCTACCAAAGGAGAATTAACAAACAAAAATCAATAGAGTGTGCAAAAAGAGAATTGACGCAACGATGTATATCAAGCCACTACCACCAATGGTCCAACTTCATATTGCACTTAGAAAGAAATGCAGACAAATGAACTGCAAAACTCGGCATGACAACCACTTGGCTCTGAAAAAATTAAGATGTCAAGATGTGGAGTAACGATGCTGTCCAGCTAATAGTGACTTAAATACGCATATATAATTGGCGACACGTATGAACCATGCGTGAAGGATAAGCTATTAAGTCAGAATCAGTTAAAATCAATAAATGCGAAAATGTGAAAAGGTTAATCTCTATTCGAAGTGATTTTTGTACATCCCTTTGTTTTTTTTTACACACACTATTAATTTTTAGTCATTAGATCGAACAAATTAGTCAAGAATTAAAGAGACCGAAGTAAAAGCATAGAAGGAAAAATTGGGTTTATGATAATTATTTCGGACTCAACTTAGTAGCAACAATAGCATAAGCTGCTAAGGTATATTTATGGGAGCATTTTTGCTTACCGCCCTAAACCTTCGTGTATGCTCATTACACAAAATCATCTACCACGTGTCCTTTCACTTAATTATGGTTACTTTTTTTTTTCAAAAATTGAAAAAGTAACATTTAATGTGAAAGTTAACTAGAGTTAGTTAAAAAGACATATGGCAAATGATTAGGTGTATCGTGAGCATACACTATAGGTAGGTTAGTGAACAAAAACAATGCTACTTTTACCTCATATTTATACCATAATTTGTACTATCTCTCTAATAGAGATGGAACCCACATGTGTTAGCGGACCCTACATCTATTAGAGAGATGGTAAAAATACATGGTATGTGTAACATTACTCGAGCAAAAATGCTCCCTATATTTATTACAAATACTACTCTTACTACATATTTGTACAATCTCTAATAGAGATAAGACCTACATGTGTTGGTGAACAATACTTCTATTAGAGAGATGATATAAATGATGGTACAAATATGCGGTAAGTGTAGTATCTCACACACCCCTTTTTAATTTATGTCAATTTAATTTTCTTCAGTTCAATCGACGTGGTGACTAAAAATTAAGAAGAGTGTGTGGGAGGTAAAAAGAGTGAGTGGAACACTACCCAATTTATAGCACACAACATCTAACCCCGAGTGGGGTAAGCAACTTAACCATGGATTAGAACTAGGGTTAAAAATACAAGTGGTTAAGAAGGACAACCACAAAACCCAGATTTTTATTATGGACAGTCATCACTGCTCATCATCATCATCATCCCTCTCTCAGCTAGCTAAACTCTCTCTCTCTATCCCCCAAAAAAAACTAACCATCTTTCTCACTCCTCCATATCTCCCCTCACCTTCTCAATATCCTCAGAGCTTCCATGGCAGCTCAGAGCTGTAATCTGCACAGAAATCTAACCCTAACGACTTAAAGCAGCTCCCTTTTAACTTTCTCTGTTTTTGCTTTTGATTTTCGTTCTCTGATTTTGGAGACCCCTAGATGTTTGAGCGATGGATATAACCCCTCCCATCACCACCACCACCAACACCGCCAGCACCAAATCCCCGGAAGCAGACAGCGAAACTCCGACACGGATCCAGCAACCCATAAACCCTCTGTCCTTCTGCAACGGCGTCCTCAAGCGTCACAACCCCACCCACCACCTCCACCACCACAACATCCCCATCACCCCTGTTGTAGTCACCTACAAAGAATGCCTCAAGAACCACGCCGCCACGCTGGGAGGCCACGCACTCGACGGCTGCGGCGAGTTTATGCCGTCTCCCACCGCCAACTCCGCCGACCCCACCTCTCTAAAATGCGCTGCATGTGGCTGCCACCGTAATTTTCACCGCCGGGACCCCGAGGACCCCGTGCAGCCAAATACCCCCGCCGCTACAACGCATGTGATCGAGTATCAGCCACACCACCGCCACCACCCTCCGCCGCCGACTCACCCAGGCAACCGCAGCCCCAACTCAGCTTCTCCGCCGCCGATCTCGTCCTCGTTCTACCCCTCCGCCCCCCACATGCTCCTGGCTCTGTCCACTGCTCACGAAAACGCCTTAGTGGGTGTGAATAACCACGCCGCCGTCATGCCCCCGATCATGTCGCCGAGCCCGAACGCAAGGAAGCGGTTCAGGACCAAGTTCACCCAGGACCAGAAAGATAAGATGCACCAATTCGCAGAGAGGGTCGGGTGGAAGATGCAGAAGAGAGACGAGGAAATCGTACAGGAGTTCTGCAATGAGGCCGGCGTCGAAAAAGGTGTTCTCAAAGTCTGGATGCACAACAACAAGAACACCTTCACCAAGCGAGACGTGCTAAATGGCGGCGGTGCTGGTGGTGGTCTAGGTAGACCCAACTTTCTACTGCAGCAGACCCACCACCACAATGGCACCAACGGCAACGGAAACGGAAACAACAACGATGACGAGGACGAGGACGATGATGATGATCAAAACGACAACGACGACAACAAAAACGGAGTTCCGAATCCGAATCATCATTACCAGGGTGCTGACGGTGGTGCCAACAATGGATCGTCGTCGTCTTCTTGATCCTTTTGATGAATAATAAGAGGAGCTTAATTAGCATTAGAGTAAGGCCAGTGCTATTAATTAGTTGCTCTTAATTTTCTTTCTTTCTTAATTTTTCTTTCTCATCGTGTTTAGTTTAATTAATGAGACTATCAATACTTCAGTTTGCTGAGGATAACCTGGGAACAGATTGATTGGTCCAAAAAAAAGGGAATTAATTTGCTGCCCATATCTTCCCTAATTTATTTATTTTAATTTTTTTCCATTTTCCCAATTTTTGGTATTAGAAGGGCAGTGATATGCATTTTTTCTTTTTGCTTAAAGTATCTGTTTATTTCTTACATTTGTATTAAATAAATTTATTGCATTTACACTAAATATGTTTACCAACAGAAGTCAAGAAAAAAACAGAAATAAATCGTAGTGGGCAGAAAAAACAAGAGTGCGAAAATTATTATTTTTTTTTTTTGTTGTTGTGAAGCTATGTGAAGCTTGAAATGTGTTCAATTATTCGTTACTAAAACAAAGAAGCATATTAATATATCAGAAACTGGATTTTATTAATGTTCTGTTCTGAGAATAAGCTGCAGAAATGCAGGGTGCTCTTTTCTCTTTTTCAGAAGGGGGAGGGGAGAGAGAGAGAGAGAGAGAGAGAGGCATTGTAATTTGTGAATCTAATGTCTCATCAGGGAGAGATTTTCTTGGACGATGATTATCTTTCCTTCTTTTTTTTCATCTTATTTTTTTCCTTTTCTTATATTTTTTTAATTTATCTTTTTCTTTTTATATAAATTAATAAAAAATATTTACATGAATTAATCATGACTGTTCAAATAGGAAGGAAGAGAAGGAAGAGAAGGAGTGGAGAGGGGAAAAAAAAAGAGAGAAAGAGAATCTGCTCCGAGAGAGAGAGAGAGAGAGAGAGAGAGAGGCATTGTAATTTGTGAATCTAATGTCTCTTCAGGGAGAGATTTTCTTATCCTGTGTCTGATACAAAGAAGCAGAAAGTGTTAAGCGCAAAACATAAGATCATTTCATTGGGAGCGGTTGCAAAAAAAAATTATGCTAGATTATCCCTTTAGCTTTAAGCATTTTCTTTACTTTTAATTATACTAGCAAATTGCACGCACTTCTACAACTACAAATTTGCTTGAGAGAAGTTAGAATAAATTTATTGTTTTTATTTATTTTTTAAATTTTAAATAAGACCTGTTACATGTCCGCGAGAGTGGCGTAGAAAACAGCAAAATTTATGCTGCATATAATTACTAAGTTGCTCGTATAATTTTGTTTTTGTTTAATTTTGATGAAAAGGTTAGAGTGGTAAAAAAAAAGAAGAAGAGAAATGTTAAGGGTTCTCTGTTACCTCACAGTTTAACGTTAATTTATATGTTAAAAAGATAGCAAAAAGACCATGGAGAGTTCCTAAGAGAGTTTCTTTAGCATTTCTTTTAGTAGTATAGATAATAATTCTGGCAAAAAAAATTTAGGATAGTGTTATTCACACATTCATTTTTATCTTTTATGCATACTTTTCAATTTTTTAATTTTTGGCTGGTATCAAATGAATTAAAGATGATCAAACGACAGAAATTGAAAGAAAGTATATTATAAGTAAAAAAAAATGTCTGGATAACAACACCCAAAAGATTATATAAAATAGACTAGAGAATGATCCGAGAGATATCTCAAGAAATCAAAATTTTATATTAATACTCACATCCCTATTATTGGCTTAGATTTTTAGTCAATTAATTAATTAATAATTGTGGTATGGACCGTCTTGCTGCTGGATCATATATTAATATGCCTCTAAATTAAGAAATCGCTAGCAAGCCATCATGGCTTTAATTATTTATTCCTTCTAAATGTGTGCAAGCAGAAGAAAATCAAGGCAATACATAGAACAATGGACAGAGATCCACTTTGGATCTCACTACCTGAAGTTCAAGATCAGGCACTTCAAACCACTCAAATTGAATTTGACAGTTTTCATCAACTTATTTCATTGGCTTACCTCACATAATGCTCTGATTTTTTTTTTTTTTTTTTACACAAACTAAGAGCTGAATTTTTCTGTTCTTTAGGCTCCATACATTAAGATCCGGAGAGGATACACATCCGTACAATGGCTGCAAATTGTGACCTTTTTGGTGGTGGGGTTTGGATGGTAGGCTTCAGTTGGGGATTACTTTATGATTTTTAGCCTTAACTATTCCAAAAGTGTTCATTAATCAATTAGTTTAATCTAAGTTGGTAAGCTTGAAGGTGTGCTAATTGTTTTGTCCCTTGCCTTTTAAGGGAAGCAGATATATTAGTGCTAACCCTAATTAGGTTGGAATAAATTATCCGATTAGATGGATAAGAATGATGTGATGATGACTCTAAGTGGAAAATGGTACTTATAACAATCAAGTGTCTTTTCCAACAGAAAAATGTGAAAAGATTTTCTAGTGTGTTTGGAACATGGCTTAGTGCATCAAGTGACATAATACAAGTGGTTCGATATTTAAAAAAAAAAATTCTAATCACTTGTATTATGACATTTATGTATCGAATTGTATTTCTAACACATTGAAATTTTTTTTTTTCTAAACGCAAGTTTGTTTTGTTTTGTCATTTGATGAAGTCGGTTTTCTTGTTTTCGTGGGGGCGGATCCTTTGACTGCATATGACCTTCCAGGCTCCAACTGCCAAGTATGGGTAGCTCATACTCGGTCAATTACCCTCTAAAGCGTTTTAGTGGGGAAATGGGATGGGGCTACTTTAACCTTTCATATAAGAAAAATGTTAACACAAATCGAGCATGCTGGTCGAACTTACTATTTGTCTATGGGAAATACCAACTCTAGTCACACATGCTGGTTGACCTAACCGTCTCGTGTCGGTCGATCTATTGGCTTTTTTTTTTTTTTTTTTGTCAAAATAAGGATAATATTAAATACGAATCGAAATGTTTACATCAGTAGTCAAAGTGTTAAACAATCATTCTAGTTCTAACCTATCCACAAATGACTACCCCCCATACGAGTGACATAAGAAGTCACAAGATGCGCAGCCTCATTACAGGCACGAGAAGCATATGGAAATTGAACATAATAAAATTGTAGCTTAATGTGATTAATTTCTCATAAAATACCATCTATGACAGCCTCCAGTTGCAAGATCCCCATTGATCATATCAACTAGGACCTTAGAATCCGTTTCAACCTGAACCACCCCAAATCCTCTTTCCACACAAGCCACCAAAGCCGCTCTTGGTGCCTCAGCTTCCGCCATGACACTGGATACACATCGAACATTCCCCACACCTCCAGCACCTTGAAAGATCCCCGCAAAATCCCTCACCACCCATCCAAACCCACCCACCCCCGTACTGCTACACCAAGCACCCTCGCAATTCACTTTGAAGGTCCCAAATGGGGGTTTCCTCCATCCTACATGACACACCTTGCTCACAGTATTCCCCCGAGTCTCTGGAAAATGCTGACACGAGTCGTGCATGCCGGTCATCTGGCCAGTCTCTTTTACAAAATGCTGATACGAGTCGAGCATGCCGTTTGATCTGACCGTCAATCCTTCTTTGTGAGTTCCACAATAAATAATCCATAACAGTTATGCCCGTGCATTATTGACTCTGCACTTCTTCTTGTAACGCAACGCAATACTAGACTTGACTATTTATCCCTAGTTAAAAGATGTAAACGTTGGTTTTCAAAAAAATTAGTGGAACATGAGGATCTATAATTTTTGTTAAATGAAATACTATATAGGATTAGTAACCGTTCTTGCTTTGTAGGTCTCAAAAGTGTGAACAGTCATAATCAGCTCTCACACGTGTATACGCAATTAATCGTAAATTGGTATTTAGGTTCTAGACTTGCTTATCTATACATCGCTAGTTAAAATATAATATTTTTTTGGAGGGAAATGTTAAGAAGGCTTTCTCAAAAGTGGGATTCTCCATAGACGTTATAAAACATTGTGTCGAATTTTTTGCTACAATTTCTCTGCCAATATTATAAAATATTGTGCTGAAAATATGAGGTGGCAAAAAATCTCCTTAGCATTTCTCTATTTCGAAAGTCGGTTTGTGAAAATGTTTAAGTTCAAACTCAATATTTCCATGGAAAGATGGACATCTTCCAAATAAAAGATGCATTGTGGAGAAGCATCAAGCATATACTTAATAAAAGATGCATTGTATTTCTAAATATTGTTTTTGAGGGGTTAGGTTTTATATGTCCCCCCTTCTTATAATTGTATTTTCATTCAAGAGGGTCAAGTTTATGCCCTCATTTTACTTGTATTTTTGAATTTTGTTTTTCTTTATTATGTGAGATAAGATTTATGCCTTTTTAATTAGACGTAATTTTTTTTGTTTAATAAAATTTCACTTCGTACCATCGAAGTTTTTAATTGAATTGCTTATTAATAGGAACGTTTCGGCCGCTGGCCGTTTGCTGTCCCAAATTTATGTCTCCTTTCTAATTTTTTACACCTCACTCAACTTCAACTCCAAATCTAACATTTTCAAAATTTTATATTATTAATTTAAAACTGTATATTTAACCAAAGAAAAAAGAAACTCAACTACAACGTTCCAAACGCACTCCCAACACCCAATCCCACCCCCACTCCCCCAACCATCCCCTCCCAAACACACCCCCCCCCCCCCTCCCTCCTTTTCCGCTCTTTCGATTTCTCCCGTATCAAATTTTCAGGTATTGTTTCCTCCCTTTTGATTTGTCCCTTTCCTTCTCCCGTATCAAATTTTCACGTATTGTTTCCTCTCTTTTGATTTGTCACCTCTAGCTCCAAGGTTACTGCATGTACTTGTACATTTGCAATGTAAATGGACAATACTTATACAGTAGCTTATGTCGATTTACCGTAAACTCTTTACTCATGCACTCTTAAACGTTGTGTCAAAGTTTGTACGATAAGATTCCTCCATCACTACTGGATTGAGCTGTGACTTGTGAAATAAAAGTGTTACTATCAAATGGAGTGGTGGGGATCATATGGATGGATTATTCCTAGTCAAAGAAGCATATTTTTTTTTTTTTTTTTTACACTTTGGATCAGAGTCATCATGCAATGTTTCATCCCTTTTAAATATAGGGTTTCCCTCAATTGCCAGTCCAATAAAACGTGAATAGGACACTGTTCTACTGGTTTGCCCAAATTTGTGTCAATAGATGATGCTCCGTGTGTTGTAATAATAAAAACACGATTTCAATGTGCATGGCAGCTGCATGTGAAGAGAGAACCCGGTACAGGGAACTAGCTAGGGTTAGTGGATAACACATAGAACCACAGGTTAGTTTGACACACATGTTATATTGTATGGTTTCAAGAAAAAAAATATAAAGATATATTTACATAAAGAGATTGGAGGAATACATTGTTATTTTGGACTTGTCATTCATGAGATTTAAATCTAAAATCTCTAACTTAGAGGAATATTATTCGGTCGTAGTTTTAAGTAAAAAATAATATATTGTATGGCTTCGATTGAGGGTTTAGGGTTTATATTTCATCACGCGCAAAAACTTTATCCGATACCAGAAGTTTTGCCCTTCAAACTCTAATCATCGAGCAAAGGCCTCTTAAGAAACCAAAATGTTGATTGTTTTTGCCCGATGAACATTTGTATTCCGTCAAGTAAAGACTATTTTCTTAACGAATTATCTTTCATTCATCGGATAAAACTTGATTGGGCAAATGGTAATTTTTGGTAGTGAATCACCATTTATGTTATATTGAAAGGTTTTATTCTCTAACTTTTTCACAAGGTAAATTCGATGAGTGATTCCAAGAGCCACGATAGGCTACGTTTTTTTGGTATTTTAATTATTCAAGCCTATTTAATTTCTATGGATTCTCGTAGAGGACCTTTCAAATTTTATAGGCTATTTTGTGTCACTATAGGATTTGACCATTAACACTCTCTAGACTAGTGGATTCTCTTGAATTGAGCACAACCCAAACATGAGAAATAAAGTGGTTAAATTAGCACCAAGCTACTTTTGAAGAAAGCTCCAACAACTAGGGAAGGCCCACCAAGTCCTTTTTGGTAAATCAAAATTTACCCCAAACTTAGGCTTTCTTATCTCATGTGGTTGTTGCTAGACTATCGATTTGAACTAGATTTTTCGTTAAAAATCACATATTAAATACAGTAATTTGATAATTTGATAACATATTATGTCTATTATCGGACTACGGATAAAAAACAAGAAAAAGCATATCGAGTTACTAAGGAAGCAAATTCAATGGAAATTATGTTAACAAATCAAAGTATGCATGAGAAAAGTAGATAACGGATTGCAAATTATATGATTATTTATTCAGTGACATAAAAAAGAGAGAAGAAAACTATAAAATTGCCAAGACGCCTTCTAAGTTATATACAAGATATGTGTATTTATAAAGGGACCTAATATTGAAACAAAGAGAATGAACCTTAACAACAAAGAAAGTACGGAATTTTTTTTTGAAATGTTATATGAACTTATACACCTTTTTTACTTTGTTATATGAATTAAAATTTTAAGCAATTTGTTATATAAACTATCCGAAAGCATTAGTTTGTCATTTCACCTAACTTCCTGTTAGTTTTCCATCCAAAATAAGTTACGACTTATGTCCTGTTAAGTTCATGGTTAATTTGTTATATCATCCTAACTCTGTTAAGTTATCCTTGGAAATCATAGAATTTTAAGAAAATTAGTTGAAAATGTTGTGAACTTTAACCAATATTTTCTCATTATATTTCTGTTTGGGCCCAAAATACTATGGTTGGGCCGAGCAGCAAGATGTGCTCGGCCCAAGGTAATGACAAATGCTATGGGCCAAATAATGAAACCCGGGCCAGCTGGCAGGGTCGGCCGAATTCTATCCTAAGAAGTCCAGATGAGTAGAAAAGGTCGAGGAAGTCCTGGTGCGACCAGGATTCTCGACCGGCAAGGAATAAAGCCTCAAAAGGAGGAAAATTCAGAATCCCAGTAGGGGTAGGATTGTTCGAGTTAGAGGTAAAATGGGACAAGGACTCCCAATCCAAATCCGAATGGGTTTCAGGGAACGGGGTGCTATAAATACAAGAAATTACGCAATAGAAAGGACCTTCAAAAATCAGCATACAATTGCCCTACGCAAAACCTCTCAAACACCTTGAGACTTTTTCCTTTTCTTTTCCTACCGACACACCTTCAGTTTGGATAAACAGCACTGTGGAAGCACCTGGCGAGCATCTTCAGTTTGGATAAACAGCACTGTTGCCGCAGAATCAGCCGACCGAGGAGCACCTTCAGTTTGGATAAACAGCACTGCGTCGAGGTCGACCGATTATCTATCTAAGTCTCGGCCGAGAACGGTTTTCGAACTCTTGTTGGTAGACGTCATCCTACTAAGCCTTTGCGGCATAGTTGGGTGTTACGAGTTGCATTGCTCGGCGCATTGGACGCCGAGTGGTTTTATGATTGGATACTCGCAAGTAAGCTTCAGGGTTCGGCATTCCGACGGTCGAACTACGTTTACCATCAAGACATATATCACATTCGAGTACCTGTGCCCATATAGTTTGGTCTCGATTCGGCGTGCTTATACTCTTACGAATATAATCACAGTGACCGAATCAGGCTTCGACGACTTGTGAACTCCGTAGAATTAGTAGCCTTGTCTTCAGGCTATAGAACCCAGAGACCGAGAGCGTTCCTTCCTTGGTCGCAATCGCAAGATACAGAAGTCAACAGCGCACCCAACGTGACAACATCAAATTTTACTCCTTGGCCGAGCTTGGTCGACGAGTTGGCACGCCCCGCATTCAACCGAAGGACGTAGTTAGCTTATTAGTTACTCGGCCTGCGCGCCACGTAGGCTTTGTAATTTTTAGGATCAACATTTTGGCACGCCCGGTGGGACTTTTGTGCTAAACCTTCGGAGTTCATGACCGTTGAGACACGGTCTACCAAGAAGAAAACAACCATGGGAAAGTCAACAGCTGACTTACCAGTGCAAGGCCTTGGGCAGGATTCGCACCCAGCAAAAAATTCGATCATTGCCGCGCCGCCCGAGGCTACAAGTGTGACACGCCGAGAAAACGAAATCTGTCTCGGCGGGCAACCTCACAACGCGGCGATCCCGAATCAAACGACATGCATGTTTGTGGAGGGGATAGTGGAAGATTGCGACGACGATGGTGGAGAAGGCTCTGATCCACCAACTAGGTCGTTTCTTCGGAGACGACTTGATGAACAGTATCGTCAGGTCGAGCAGTCGATTGGTCAAATGATGAATGATTTGCTAGAAGCAATACGAAGTAACAACGATACACAGACCAGAATGCTTGAACTATTGGTTAGTAAAGCCTTTGAAGATGGCCAGGTCGGCCAACCTCGGCAGCTCTCGACGAATGTGCCCATACCAGCCGAGAGAGGGTCCGCTCGGCCGCAACCGGTCACCTTAGAAAGAAGAGGACCAGGAAATAGATCTGAGGGACCAAGCCAGGGAGAAGAAGCCGCTTCCGTAAACATGATCGAAGTCCAGAGAATGATTGATTCGGCCCTGAAGAAAGGGCCGAAGTTTCCAAAATTCATTTATCCATACCCGGCTTATGTAGAAAGGTTTGAATACCCACGAGGATTTAAGATCCCTGATTTTAGCCTCTTCGCCGGGGAATCGTCTTTGTCCTCATTAGAACATGTGGCTTGGTTCACAGCGCAGTGTGGAGACGTCAATAGCGACTTCTACAAACTACGGTTGTTTAATTTTTCATTGACAGGCTCCGCTTTCGCCTGGTACATTAATCTTCCACCCAATTCTGTGCAGAGTTGGGAAGAGTTAGTCGAAAAGTTCCATGAACAATTCTATCGGCCAGGGATGGAGATGTCCGTATCATCCTTGGCCAGGATGGCTCAAGCATCCGACGAATCTCCAATGGAGTACTTAACAAGGTTTAAGTCGGCTAGGAATTGGTGCCGAGTACCACTCCCCGAAGTGGAATTCGTCAGGATCGTTCTCAACGGATTAGACGTGGAGTACAAAAAGAAGTTCCTGGGGGCAAACATTCGCGATATGTACGAACTTGCTCAACACGTCGAACAGTATGATTATCTGCCCCGAGAAGAAAAGATATCGAAGTCACCATCCCGGGGAACGTTGT
Source organism: Pyrus x bretschneideri (assembly GCF_019419815.1). Classification (NCBI taxonomy): domain Eukaryota; kingdom Viridiplantae; phylum Streptophyta; class Magnoliopsida; order Rosales; family Rosaceae; genus Pyrus; species Pyrus x bretschneideri. The sequence goes on along the minus strand of NW_025999424.1, from coordinate 2,826,700 downwards.
ATAAGAATCCCACGGTTAGCTATGCCGCGGCCGAAAGCGGGGACCCTCAGTATGTCAGTGTGGATGCGGCTGAGATAGTAATAGACAAACCATACGTCTGCAAGGCTCTGGCTCAAGTAAATGGCAAAGACACCAAAGCCCATTCGGCCGCCGAGGACAAACGACCCCCAGCACTGACGGATGCCCGCATCCTCGAACTCGGCCCATGCTGCCATAGGGAGCCTGAGCGAGGAAAGGTACTCCTGGCGCCGGCATACCAGGAATTCGTCATCCGAGAGGACGTCGAGGCTGAGGAAGTGTTTGAAAACCTCGTCGACTCGGTAAGGGGGCGCCGGTCGAGATGCCAGTTGAAGGCCGAGGGCGGCCGTTCGCTGGAAGGCGGGAACCTCCGGTCGAAGGGTGGAGAAATAAACCTGCAACCAGAGTTGGAACACCCAGAGGGGTCCATTCTGGTGCGGGTCAATTTTGCCAATGGTCGCCTCGGCCAGGCAACGGTAGAGGTTGGCGAGTATGGCTGGACTGAGCGCCAGCGAGCGACCATTAGCCAGTGCCTGGGCCACAGGCATGTTCTCCACCAGACACTTGTTTGACCTGGTACAACAGATGAATTTGTTGTACCAGTAGAAGGGTACAACAAATGCTTGAACTATTAGTTAGTAAAGCCTTCGAAGATGGCCAGGTCGGCCAACCTCGGCAGCTCTCGAGCAATCTACGCCGTACTACCCACAGGCAAATGGGCAGGCCAAGGCAAGTAATAAAATGTTGATCGGCATCCTTGAAAAAATGGTGAAAGAGAAACCTGGGTTGTGGCATTTGAAGTTAAATGAAGCGTTATGGGCATACCGAACTTCACCCCGGTCGGCCACTGGAACCACTCCTTACGCGTTAACTTATGGACACGACGCTATGTTACCGGTCGAGTTGAGTATAAACTCGTTACGAGTAATCGAGCAGAGTGATTTGTTCAGTATTGAATATTGTCAAGCGATGCGGCAAGAATTAGAAGATTTAGAAGAAAGTCGAATCGACGCGGGTAACTTATTGGTAGCGCAAAAGAAAATTGCCGAGTGAGCGTATAACCAGCGTGTAAGACAAAAAACGTTCGGCGAAGGAGAATTGGTTTGGCAAACTGTGTTGCCTGTTGGGATTAAAGACCCCAGATTTGGGAAATGGTCGCCGAATTGGGAAGGGCCATTCGTCGTTCACAAAGTCCTCGGCAAGGGAGCATATCATCTAAGAGATCGGACAGCTTCAGTTCACAAATTACCGATTAATGGAAAGTTTTTAAAGAAGTACTATCCAATTACATGGGAGATGCAAGAGTAAGACCATTGTATTGATAGCAAGACGGCCATTGTATTAATAGCAAAACGACCATTGTATTAATATCAAAAGAGTCATTACAAGAACAAATACAAATACAATGATAGGGTCCTAAGGGGTCGAGGGGAGGAAAGTCTCGAGGGCAGCTTTTAGCTCCAACCACTTAGCTTCGCTTAAAATTATCTCAGCCTGCCGTGTCTTCATGTTGCACTGCAGTTGCTGGATACGCCGTGCACCGGCAGCGAAGGCCGTCAGCCGAGCCTTGTTGGCCTCAAAGTCCTTCTCAAGCTCGGAAGCAGCAGCCGACCATTGCCGTTGAAGGTCAGAAATCTGACGGTGGAGGTCAGAGATCTGACGATCAAACTCGAACAGCTTGGTTTTCTTCGCCTTGATTGCCTCCATCTCCACTCGGCCGGCCTCATGCGCGACCTTGGCCACCTTCAAGTCGTCCTCGGCTTGTAAGGCTCGCTCGAAGATGAAAAAGTGTTGCCGAGTTCGCTCCAGGAGGTCGGTGAGGAAAGAGATACCCTCCGGGCTCAGGTGACCACCGCTGGCGAGGTCGTTAAGACACTCTCCAACAGAGTCAAGGCCCTTGCATCGAAGGGCTTGGGAGGCAGTAAGAGACAGGACTTCGTGCAGCTTCACGAAGACTTCGGCCTCGGGCATGGCTCCCTCTGGTTCGGCAGGAGCAGCAGAGGAGCCGGCCTCACCGGTCGTGCTCTGGAGTAGAGCGTCAAGCTCCAATTCCCACGATGGCTGCACATAAAAGGAAAATTTTGTGAAGGACAGTAAAGACGTCGCGATATAATGCATAAAAAGAAAAAGGATTGTTTTAGACCTGCCGAGAAGAGACTTCGGCCATGCCTTCTGGGTCATTGCTCGAACCCAGGGAACTTAATGGCCGAGCCCAGTACCTTAGACCGCTTCTCAATTCACGCGGCCGATGGAGGTCATCTACATTTGATGGCCACGACGGTGGCCAAGAGATATAGACAACGCCCGTTGGCGCATAGAATTGTCGGTGAAATGACCGTTCGGCACCTGACATTTAATAGTCTTTAAGAACATGTGTCATGAGGAAATTAATGCAAAGGGAAAAGACTTACAAAGGCCGAGGAGACTTCCTGCGGAGGAATGGGGAGATCTTCATCCTGCGGGTGGATCGGCGACTCGGCCGTGGCCTCAGGGTCGGCCATGGGTTTCGTGCCGCGATCCGCCGCAGGAGGAGTCGGTCGAGCGGTCGCCTCGACAACCGGAGGAGGATGGACGGGAGGAGAGTTGATGGGTCGGTGACGGCGTTCCAGGGGGACCTCTTCGCTCTTGCTCTCGACATCCTGAACAAAAAAGGAAAATCTTCTGCGTTACTACCAAAAAACCTAAAGGAACAAGAGTAGAAGTAGACGAGTGGAGTTAGAATTTTACCTCTAGGATGACCGTTGGAGAAGAAGGTCCCTCGGCAGGTGCAGCTGACTTCCCCGCGGCAGGCGCCACGACCAGCTCTGAAGCTGGAGTTGGTGCGCCGGTGGGGTCAGCCGTGGCCTCTGGAAGGGAGACGGTTGGATGAGTCGGGTTTAGAGAAGCCGGGGCAGCCGGCGTAGGAGGAGAGCCGGCAGGAGCAGGCGTCCCTGTGGTATCGCTAGGGACGACGTGAATTTCCCGGTCGCCCTTCTTCGCCAATTTCTTGACGCGTTTAGAAGGGCGAGCGGCATCAAGCTCCGGCTCGGCCGCTCGGTGGGGGCGTTTAGCAGGGACCGTTCGCCCGGTGGCGATGGTCCTCTTCGAGGGCACCAACTTCTTCGCCCTCGCCACCGCGGCGACCACTTCAACCTTCCTCGACACTCGACCCCCTGAAAAGCAAAGTAATTAGTAACAAGGATTAAGTGATATAAAGAGACGAGAAGAAAAGCGGAAAGACTACCTTGGGTTGACTCCTTAGGTGGAGCCGAGGTTGTTGACCTGGGACGGTCGCCGAAGATCGTCCTCACCAGATCTTCGGCCGGGGCGCCGAAGAAGTCGCCGGTATACTCCTCCTACCAGTCCCCGAAGGTGTCGGTTCCCAAAGATTCAGGAACCGTCGGTCGAAGCTGAAATTTCCTGCACTTCTCTTGGAACTCTTGGTCCGACGTCTTACATTCCCTTTCGGAGGAACCGGTAAGACGCCCCCGACTCAGGAGAGACCGAGAGGCAAGCAGGGGGACGGGGCAGCATTGAAGATAGCCGAGCTGCCGGGCAACAAAATGGGGATGGTAGACTTCCCAGCTAGCTCGGCGGGCATCGCAACCAAGAGGAAGGTCGCGAGCCAGGACAAACGACCCCCAGCACTGACGGATGCCCGCATCCTCGGACTCGGCCCATGCTGCCGTAGGGAGCCTGAGTGAGGAAGGGTACTCCTGGCGCCAGCATACCAGGAATTCGTCATCCGAGAGGACGTCGAGGCTGAGGAAGTGTTTGAAAACCTCGTCGGCTCGGTGAGGGAGCGCCGGTCGAGATGCCAGTTGAAGGCCGATGGCGGCCGTTCGCTGGAAGGCGGGAACCTCCGGTCGAAGGGTGGAGAAATAAACCTGCAACCAGAGTTGGAACACCCAGAGGGGTCCATTCTGGTGCGGGTTAATTTTGCCAATGGTCGCCTCGACCAGGCAACGGTAGAGGTTGGCGAGTATGGCTGGACTGAGCGCCAGCGAGCGACCATTAGCCAGTGCCTGGGCCATTGGCATGTTCTCCACCAGGCACTTGTTTGACCTGGTACAACAGATGAATTTGTTGTACCAGTAGAAGAGGAAGGCCTCGTGCTCTCCCTTCATAAGGCCTTCCTCGCCTCGGCCGGCGAAATGAAGGATGAGAGTGTTGTAGTTGAAGAAGTTCTTGTGGAGCTTCTGAACTTCTTCCCTTAAGGGCTCCCGATCGCCCAGGCTTAGCGTTTCGACGGCCCTTTCGTCGAATAGCGCCTTCTGGTCGAGAGGAGAAGGGTATCCAGAAAGGGCGGCGTCAATAGGAAGGCCGGTCGGGGAAGTCCCAAGGATGGCCGAAACGTCGAGGATTGTGGAGCCGAGGGGGCCGAAAGGCAAGACCATGGTGTTGGTGGCCGAACACCATAAACTCAGGACCGCCAGGAGCAACTCCTTATCCATGGCAATCTTCATGGTTGACAGAATAATGGCATCATAGATGCCGAGAGCCTTCCACTCCTTGGAGAAGAATGTGCTCATCCGGTCGACCCAGGCAACCCAAGCCGTGGTGGTCGAGGGCCAGGCTCCCTGAGGCCGCGCCAGAGTCCACTTCGACCAGTCGAACCCCTGCAGCAGGGGTGTTAAACACTGCTCCTTGAGCAGGTTGGTGACAGACGACGGCACTGCGTCTCTGAAGAGGGGACCTAGAATCTGGTGGGTGGTGGCCATGTCTTCTTCAAATCGCAGCGTCTTGATGGCACTTCGATCGATGAAATCCTTGCACTTATTGATCTCATCAGAGAGCTTCGAAATGAAGGAGGCCATTTGTGGAGATGATGGGAGATAATTTGGAAGAAGAGGATATTGCAGAAGGAAGAACTGGAGAAAATATTGCAGAAGGAAGGACTAGAAGGTTTGGTTTGAACGAGCGAGGGATTTTGGAATTTCTGAAAGCGTAAGAGGCGAATAGATTGAAGTGTGGGTATTTATAGGCTTTTCAGATTGAAGATCAAACGTCTGAAATTCGAAAGGCACTGGAATTCGAAAAGCGCTGGTTCAAATTTGGGGAAAATTTAACCGGGAAAGTCTGCAATCATTTCGGATATTTTGGGAACCTGCGAAAATGGGATAGAGGAGTCGAAAATCCAGGACGCACGATTGCGTGCGGCGACAGGTTCAAGGCATTAATAAGGATAAGACGATTCAATTAGTGCACGGTTTCGAGGCCCATGATTGAAGCTTTTAAGAACGGCGGAGAATCGACACGTGGCCACGCGTTGGGGGCAACGAGAAAAGTGCAATCATGTCTCATAAATATGCAGGAATAATGGTCATTAAGGAAGTAAAGTCCAAAAAAGCAATAAACGTTTTCGCTTCTTCAAGGCCGAGGCCCAACCAAGAGTTGACAGTCGGCGACCTCAGAAGCGAGGGGGCAATGTTTGGGCCCAAAATACTATGGTTGGGCCGAGCAGCAAGATGTGCTCAGCCCAAGGTAATGACAAATGCTATGGGCCGAATAATGAAACCCGGGCCAGCTGGCAGGGTCGGTCGAATCCTATCCTAAGAAGTCCAGATGAGTAGAAAAGGTCGAGGAAGTCCTGGTGCGACCAGGATTCTCGACCGGCAAGGAATAAAGCCTCAAAAGGAGGAAAATTCAGAATCCCAGTAGGGGTAGAATTGTTCGAGTTAGAGGTAAAATGGGACAAGGACTCCCAATCCAAATCCGAATGGGTTTCAGGGAACGGGGTGCTATAAATACAAGAAATTACGCAATAGAAAGCGCTTCAAAAATCAGCATACAATTGCCCTGCGCAAAACCTCTCAAACACCTTGAGACTTTTTCCTTTTCTTTTCCTGCCAACACACCTTCAGTTTGGATAAACAGCACTGTGGAAGCACCCGACGAGCATCTTCAGTTTGGATAAACAGCACTGCTGCCGCAAAATCAGCCGACCGAGGAGCACCTTCAGTTTGGATAAACAGCACTGCGTCGAGGTCGACCGATTATCTATCTAAGTCTCGGCCGAGAAGGGTTTTCGAACTCTTGTTGGTAGAGGTCATCCTACTAAGCCTTTGCGGCATAGTTGGGTGTTACGAGTTGCATTGCTCGGCGCATTGGACGCCGAGTGGTTTTATGATTAGATACTCACGGCCGAACTACGTTTACCATCAAGACATATATCACATTCGAGTACCTGTGCCCATATAGTTTGGTCTCGATTCGGCGTGCTTATACTCTTACGAATATAATCACAGTGACCGAATCAGGCTTCGACGACTTGTGAACTCCGTAGAATTAGTAGCCTTGTCTTTAGGCTATAGAACCCAGAGACCGAGAACGTTCCTTCCTCGGTCGCAATCGCAAGATACAGAAGTCAACAGCGCACCCAACGCGACAACATCAAATTTTACTCCTCGGCCGAGCTCGGCCGACGAGTTGGCACGCCCCGCATTCAACCGAATGACGTAGTTAGCTTATTAGTTACTCGGCCTGCGCGCCACGTAGGCTTTGTAATTTTTAGGGTCAACAATTTCCAACATTATTATTTTTTTTTTTTGCAAAACTTTGGTGATATGAGGGAAATTTATTGACATGAAAAAAAAAAAAAAGTTGCACCTAGTAATGGGGGACATAAACCTTACCTCTCATAGAACAAGAAAACAAAATACAAGAAAAGAGGGGGGTATACACCTTACTTCTCTTGAAAAAGAAAATACAAGAAAAAGAGAGGGGCATAGACCTTACCTCTCATAAAAAAGAAAATACAAGAAAAAAGATGGGGTGGTCATAGGACCAAACCCCTCTATAAAATCTAAAAGGTAAGCACCGGCAAAACAAGTTGCAAAACAAAAGGAAAATCCAAAAGGATTAGGTAAAAAAGAAAATCACATATCAAGAAGGGAGACAAACCTGTAGGTCAGCATGCCCAAGAAATTTGAGTGCGGAAAAGGAAGAATATATGTAAGAGGAGCAGCATGCCAAACAAGTAAAGACGATAGAAGCCCTAATTAGTTAATTTGTCAGCAAATGCATTCCCGTCTTGAAATGTATGAGAGCAATGGAATACCATGTTTTGCAATCGGAAAATACAAATTTTATAACGTGTCTGGAGCGACCAAGGAGGAGAAAAAGAATCAAAAGCAAAACAAGATATCATGCTAGAAGAATCACTTTCAAGTCATAAATTTTGCCAACCTCGTGCGTGAGCCAACTTGATATCATGAAGCTCTGGATAAAAAGAGGTATGATGCCACAAGCTCAGGGAAAAATCGCCAAGAAAGTAACCTGCAAAATCTCATAAAACCCCACCATATGCCGCAGGACACAGGTTACTTTTAGCAAGGCCATCAGAATTCACCTTGACCCAAGTAAATGGAGGGGGCTACCAAAGAGCATGGACTATAGAAAGAGCTTTACAGGACTCAGCCAAGATTGCAAGAGAGACTAAAAGTTGTTTATCTAGAAATACCCCATACATGGCCAGGAGTGAAAACTCCAACCTACCTAATCCAGACTAAGGTGGAATGACAAAGGCGTGAAAAGGAAGGTGACTTACTTTCAAACTTCACTTTATTACGCATCTTCCAATTAGCCTTTGATTTTCAACATGATCAGACAATGGACTAATATTTTTGATATGGTAGCGATGAAATGGAAGAGATGGCCATGACTGACCACCTTTTTTTTATAGACATGATTGACCATGTTGAATTCTCAAAGCTTGCAATCAGCCATAACTCCATATTAGTGTATCTAATGTATCTTTTTAGTAGTTGACCATATTTTCTCAAACGAACACGACATGTTTTTCAACTAACCAAAATTTAATGATTTGTACTAAAGAGAAGCAAAGAACTTGTGAAAAGTAGGTTAAACGTCTGAAATAACCAGACACAAATCATATGTGAGACACATGACTTATTTTCAATAGAAAACTTAACAATGTTAAGGGTGAAATGAAAAATTAAGGAGTTTGAAAAGTTAATATAATAAACCGCTTAAGTTTTAGTTTATATGACAAATTGAAAACTCATATAACATTTCAAAATCTTTATTCAACTAGAAAACCCTAATATTTAAATACCAAAAATACCCTAACATACAAATAAACTAAAGGGGTGCTATCCATACATTCTAACTTACTTCTCACACACCCCTTATTAATTTATATCCTTTGATAATCATTAATTCATTAGTCGAAAATTACAAGGATGTATGGGAAGTAAAAATGAGTATGTGGATATCAAATCCCTAAACTAAATTACTAAGGAATATTTTGAAAGTTGTGGTACCTGGGGAATATTTTGAAGTTGTGGTAGCTGTAGTTGTTACCTTACGGTGTACTTTCCATCTCTTTGCATTGCCTCGGGACAGAGATGATCGGTGGACCGTATAAAGATTAGAGACCGATCATGAGATAAAGAATAAAAAAGACAAGCGTGGAAAGCTGCAACGTCTAATTATCAAACCTTTCAACATTTATAATACAACAAAACAAGAGCACCTCAACTTGCTTGATATTAACACTTGTGTTGATCAAATGCTTGATATTAACACAAGCAACTAGCTAGCTGTAGATTCTCCGATGATGTGATTTTCATTTCTAAATTTTGTTTTAGAGTGTATTTTTGTTCATCACCTTCAAGTGGTGATAATGTTCATCACCTTACTTATTATCATTGAATGAGTTTAAATTTTTAAATTTGTGTCTATTCACTTGATGGTGGTAAGCAAAAGTATTCATCTTTCTTTAAAACACAAACCAACAAGCAAATGCAAGTGTAATCATATTAATTACTGCATAAGTGGTTCTCGTGTGCACCCTAATTTTCATTCATTTCTATACATTTTAGAGTAGTTTAAAGTAGAATAATGCTTAGTATGGAACAAAACCTGGCCTCAAAACAACAAAGGAGTTATTTTCCTCTTTCATTTTGTATTTTTGTTATTAAGAACTCAACCCAAAGTTCTTTTTTCAAAAAAAAAAAAAAAAAAAGACCAGCTGGCAATTTTGTCACGACAATCAATTTTTTCATGAACCAAGAAGATTAACAGAGACATCTTTATTACCAGGCTACCTTCGAATGCTTTTTTCATGTTGTTAACATGCTACATATTAAAGGAATGCAATTGCAAAACACATATTTATTTGGAGATAAAACACAATTAATTAATACTTCAAGTCAATGAAGGACCACACAATTATTTGCAGCATAAAGATTAATATATACATTAGTGACTTAGTGGTCCTAGCTACTATGTGATCTAGTAGTCCCCTAACAATCTCCATCCTTTATATATATATATTCCTTATTTGTACTAATTAATTAGTAATTATAAACACTGTCATAACTTGTATAAACCCAGATAATTCACCTTAATCTCATCCTATATACTCCTTTAAGTACTTGTGACAGTGTCTTAAAAACAAAAATCGACCCCAATCGAAACTTATCATATTCGAACAAGTTTTTCCTGAAGTCTTGTTTCTGCATAAAAACAACTCATAAAAAAGGATGATGGGTATATACACCAGCTTTATGAGAGAATAAAGGTTGCTGTTGAGAGTTAATCCCACATTGAAAAAATGAGAGATTTTGTATGTACTTATAAGTAAATGGAGTTACTCTCCATATTGCCAATTGGTTTTGCAGTGGACCCTCAACTTTCTTCATGGTATCGAGCATGTTGTCTTGAGTATGAAGCCCAACTACCACATGTGTTCCACATCACTCAACTTGTGTCATCCATGTATTTGGCTTGAAACTTCGCCACACATGAGGGTGTGAATGAATCCCACATCAAGGAAAGGAGAGACATTGCTTGTGCTTATAAAAAAATAATTTACTTCCCATGTTGCCAATTAGTTTTATGACATTTATATTTACCATACTTTTCTGATATCTTTTCATAAGTGGGACAAAGACATGTACAAATCAAAATAATGATAATATTAATAAGACAAGGACTTATGCAAATATGAGCAGATTTGGTTCGTTGTGAAATCTTTAATCCCAATACGAACGAAGTATGGGAATTCACCGATTTATGAAATTTTTTGCCATCTCTTGATTTTCTAATTTGCGGTGAATAAGTTACGTGTGGGTGTGTTCTCACAACATTTGGTACCATCAACCATCTATAGCATTTAACTTGAAAAATTGTTTTCACACACCTTTCTTCATTTCTCATAGATTTCTCTTTCTTTCTAGCCATCAAATTGAATAAGTCAAATAGAATCAATGGCAATGATTAAGAAAGGGTGCGTAAGAGGCTAACTTGAGTGTGTTTATCATTTCCATTTAACTTTACTAGTTACTAATTTCACCAACCATGACATTGATTACCTTCACAATAAAACTGTGCCTCTAATTAACAGAAAGAATGTATATAGCACGTAGTGTACACAGTTATAGTGATTTCTGCTAATAAGAAGAAAAAAAACGTGTAAAGTTTTGTTCACGTCATTATTTTATTGATATGAGACATGACGTAATAGTGTACCCCATGTCATGTAAGTTATTTTCCTAATTAACCTAATAAGTTGGTTGCAAGGGAAATAGAATTGTCGTGTATTGAAATATTGATACATGCATGATATCTACTAGGAAAATGCCAGGGAGACTATTTTTTTAGACTATTCTTTGAAAACCATATAATGTTGTGGCTGCTTCTTTTGCGTTAAAAAGCTTGATTCTCTTTCTTCAAATATCCTTTTTATAGAGTCAAGTCAGACATTCACATCTTCTTCTACTAAATACCCATAATCCTACCTCTATCCCGTCATTCGCTAGACTCTATATGATACTAATAGTTCTATCAAGTATAAGTTCTATTACAGTGTGTAAAGCGATTTACAGATTAATCAATTCCCTAAATCAAATGAAAGTTCACGTAAAACTATAGCTACTTCATGTGTAATATTGGATCGTATAGTATGGAATTTGAACCCACGTGAAAACAAAGAATAAAGAGGTCATTTGTCTAACCTAATTAGGAAACCATATGGCCCCATTATCAGTCTAATTCACGAGCTGCCAACTTCAACATTGCCTTTGGTCAATGCAAATGCCGCCCTAGCTATATTGAATTAGGTCAAACTCAATCTTTACTAAAGATTCTAATAACTGAACTTGTTTTTCTACGAGTTTGGTAAAACATTCAATATTTGGGTCTTTCAAAGTTCGATTAGGGTTGTTTTTGGAGATAATGGGAGCAAAGAGTTGCGTGTGACTTACTTAAAAATGTTGTCAAAAGCACATTTACATCAATGGTTATACAGATTTACCTAAAAAATTTAAACAAATTAATTTCAAGAAGTTTGCTATTGTAATTGTTGATGAGGCCGTCTAATTCTCTAGAAAGAATGAATTAAACCTTCTAATTGTTTATTATACTATTTTTACTATTAGAAAACTAGAACCCCATATTGGGGTCACAAGGCTTCACAACCATTGGCACAATATGTTTAGTGGAAATTCAAAAGTAACTACATATATTTCTATGTTCTTCGCAGCAAAATTTCATATACAAAGATATTCTCAAAGTACTTTACGGATTTACCAAAGGTATAAAGGTATGTATTTTCAAAGTACTTTAGAAATGTATAATGTTGTTGCAGAAGTACGTGTAACGCAAATTGTAGACTTGGCAGGCCGAAGGAAATGGAATTTAAGAAAAGCTTAAGCAACCATTTGAGTTCATGATTGGTCTGCAACGTTTTCAATTATAATATGCTGTAAGCTTTCTGTATAGTGCCAAGATGAAAAAATGACCAAGAAAGAGGCGTTGGCATTCAATTTTAAAGCTTTTCCTCAACATGACAGCACTAGTAAATCCCATTACCTTTTTTTGGCTAAAAGCATGCAAGTATCTCTAAAATTGATTAAGATGGTTTTTCTTGGACCACAGTGCAAGACTTCTCATTACCTTCTTTTTATGCAGAAGTTCGTTTCTCTTGAGTTGATGGCTGGTGGAATCTTAGATAGGACCACAGTGCAAGACTTTACTGCTGAACAGATCAACAGCTCAAAATTTAGACACATGTCCAACCGTAATTGGTCGTAAACCGCAGCTGCTGATCCTTCAACACCCGAGTCCAGTTTGAAAAAAAAAAAAAAAAAGTCCAATTACCAAATTCTTCTTGGCTATGCATTGACGGATTTCTAAGACCCAAAGTTTTATTCGGACAGCAAACTATTTGGCCCATACGCCAAAATGAGTTTGGTCCATTATATAGATTGTGCATTTTGAGCCCTAAAGAAGCCCTCCTCAAACACTGCGTACCATTTTTTCACCTAGTAGCAGTGAAAATAGAATGAATAATTTGGATGTACCGGTAGAATTTGGAATGTGCTTGATTAATTGTGAGACCGTTTACAAGCAAATATGTATTTGGGAATTTCTAATAGTAGTTTAGGTAAAGAGATATTTGGCTAATATGATACTTAAGCATAAAATATATATTTTGAGCTGTACAACTAAAATGAAAAAAAAAAAAAAAAAAAAAAGATAAAAAAAAACATGAAAATACAGGTGACTAGAAATCGGAAAGAAAATAGATTAATACAAGAGCAGGGAGCAATAACCATCTTTGGTTTATGGACTACGGATTACTAAGGTCACATTAGAGACCTCTAAGAATAGAAGAAAGGCGTGATAGCTTGCTTACTTAGTGCTTGCCCCCAGTAAGCTAAACATGCATACGTACATACTGCTTTGAGGGTTTCTTAGAATTGACATCTACCCGTTCAACTCACACATAATGTAATGTATACCTGAATTTTTGTTCCCTCTCCATACCCAAGGCCGAACTTGATTACAACAACTCACAAGCACGATCATGAAAAAACGTCAAAACCCTACGAACATCGAAAAGGAAAAGAGAAGGGAAAAGAAAACCTTGTACATATTTGGTTCGGCAATTGCCATTTTCAGATCCTTTGATCACCAAACGCCAAAAGGGAAACGTTTTCTAAGAGTGTACTACTGCATAATTATATATTTTGAACATGCTTGAATCATTCTAGTTTATTCAACCTTCTTCATTATGTTCTTTTGAATATTGGCAGTTGAAATTGCATATGAACATCGTGGAGCGTCCTATACCGTTCTTTCTTGGCTTTTCGTTCTTGGGATAATCAACAACTTGACCTACCAAAAGAGATTATATTACGGATAATCAACAATTTAATCACCTTTCAAGTACGTTGCTAAAGAAACCCTCCATTATAACAACCAACACGATTAGATATGTGGGCCTTCAAAGTAAATACAAAGTAATCTAAACATTTATGTACTAATTGAATTGGATACAGAAGGAGTAATCTGGCAATATATGAGCTATATATATATATATTAGATACAGAAGGAGGAATAATTCCGGAACGAACTTTTAAGATCAGTCAGTACCACTCATAAATTGATGCTTTATGCATGTCAAATATATGCACTTATCAATGGAGGATGAAACGTGATATCTAGGTACGTACATAATTATTCAGAAGAATTAAATACATGAGAAGAAGTTTCTTTACTAATACCCGAGAAATTCAGAAACTACTAGCTATCTAGGTTACTTGAGATAAATTAGCTAAATATTTAGCTAATATAGTTTGTCTATATACCCTTTTTATAATAACAAAACTAAAGATTTGGCTAAACTGGTATCATTTTTTTCACTGCTCCATCACCATGTAATGCACATACACCATTGCTGCTAGCTGTTGTTTTCTTTTAATCTGCACAGACTTATTTTCAAAGAAAAGTACCATATTTTCATATGGGCATTACAAATACATATCATGAATAACTTGGTTTCTAAAGGGTCTTTGCACACAAGACCTAAAAATATTAAATAAAGCATCACTAATCGCAAAGCAATGAGTAGACTTCAAGCACTCGTCCAACCTCATCGAAAATAGTAAGATTACACATATCAATAAAACAGTTAAACCTCGTTAGATGGACTTCAAGCACTTGTCCCACCTCATAGAAAACCGCTGGATTACACAGATCAATAAAATAGTTAAACCTTGTGTTACATGAGATCATATGAGAACAAAATTTCAAATCTTATATTGGGACAAGAGTACAATGCCCAAGGGTCGACCACATCACCTATCACCACCACGTTCCTAGAACACCAAGTGAAGTAGATCCAGCAAATCAAATAGTTCTATCCTTCACACACGGATCCAAAAGAGGTAGCACACTAAACGAAAATCAAAATCAAGCAACTCTCTTATAGAGAGCAATCAAACTAGCAAACTCTCCTAGACAGAGAAATCAAAACAAACTTCAAGACAATTCGTGGAAATTATTATACATAAACAAATAAAAAGATAAAATCAGGTTGTTGCTCCACATTCTCTGGACATCTGAGAGGCATATCACCACACCGGCTAAATTCATAGTGTCGATCTGACTAAACTAACATCTTCTGACATAAACTGGCATATTTCACGACTTCCTACTTCAACCCTATATTAAGGGTGATAACTGGATCCAAACCTTGTGTTTACTCTGGATGTGGGCAAAAGACGACTATCACGGCAATTGCAGCGTTTCACATCGACTATTCTACACCAAACAAACTAAAAGGAAAAGGAGAGGAAAAATGCTAAGAATGATTTTGAAGAAGATAGCCGACGACCCCAAAACCAAAGCAGGAGCCTGCGGCAGAGAATTTTTCTTTAATTTTTGCTCTGGACGGCTAAATGAAGAGTATCTGCACACACTTAAATCAACTAGGAAAAAACAATACCTTTTAACCTTCCACCCATACATATATAATAGACTGTCTTGGCATATATTTCCGTAATCTCTCAACCCAGAAAAAACTAAAACAACAATATCTCTCAAACCACACACTTAATAATAATTATTATTATATGTAGCTGCTTAATTATTTTAATTAAGCACCATTTGAAGAAGGCGAAAAGCACTCGCAGACGGTCTCTACTTCTCTTCTGTGGAAATTCCTGTGGCAGCCACAGGCAGCACAGGTGAGCGCAGCAGTTGTTCCCTCCTCCCCATTACTTGCCATGAACTCTCTGCACCCGTCAACAGCGTAGCCTCCTACCGCGGCGGCATGGTTCTTCTGGCACTCTCCATATCTCACGACGGTGAAAGATGAAGCTGCTGAAGCTTCTTCTGTCCTTCTCAAAACTACTTGCCGCTTCCTCATTTAAGTTTCTGATAAATTAGATCCCTGTTTAAGATCTTGGTTATTAATTGCGTTTCTTGATTTCCCCGAACCCCCTTGACACTATATGCTGAATTTACTGACTGATTTTTTTGACTCAGAATCAAATATGGCAAATTAGAAGTCCGGGGCGGTGAGTTGGTGATTGAGAGAGAGAAAGAGAGGGGAAACAAGTACTTATTGTGGTGGTATGACCAAGCCCTAACCCTAGATATATGTTTATAGCATATTAGCACGTAATATTCTCTCTCTCTTCTTGCTTTAGCAGTCTTAACTATTGGTAGGTACAGTAATCCAGCTGTTTTTGTTTAATTAAAAATTGTTTTATCTTATACCAGATATGACTTGGCGAAAAACTAGTCGGTAATTATATTGTTTTATTTTTCTATTGACAGGAAGTGGGGGCATGATCCATGACCAACTTTTTACTATATAACTATTAATGTGTAATCTCGTTGTTTACTTGCTAGCTACTGGTAAACCCAAAAATGTTCTTTGTGAACTGATGGTCCAACAACCTCACAACTCATTAGCATAAAATTGAAAGGAAAAAAATTATGAAATCTGATCTGTGTAAATAAGGAAAAAGCCTAGATGCTAAATATGTTGAGAAAGCTTTTTCTATATCAATCGTAACTCCGATTGGTTTAATATAGAATGACCAGCTAAGCAGAAATATTAAGACCTCATAAAACATAATATGCATGTACTGTGTGGACCCTAAAGTGCTACTAAAGGGATGGTTTTGTGGTGTGCAATCAGGGCCGGTCTAGAGATTTTTGAGGTTCGAGATAACATAAAAAAATGTGCCCTCACTTTATATAAGAAATTTATTTGTTTTTACATGTTAGATATCGATAAAATTATACTTAGAAAAGCACTTCAAACTTAATAATTTAGAAACAAGGATAAACTAATTTATTTTGTATCGTGAGAAGAAACAAAAAAACTTCGGGTTCACAAGTTGATAGATATGAGTTTTTTTTTCCATTTAAACTTTTAAAGTGTTTTCGTATAAATCGTGAGACGTTTTTTCTTATTTACTAACCTTGTCAATATGGGACTAAAAAAATAATTATATTTTTGAGTCTTTAATTGATGTGTATAAGTAATAAATTGGTACTAAATTAAACTTTTTGATGACATGTTATATGATTTGCAAATTTGGTCTAAAAATTTGGCCAACGCATTACTCTTTGTGAAAGATTAGACTTGAATTGGAACAAATGTTTAAAAATAACAACCCACATAGCTATTAGCTATTAATTAAAAATAAATTAACAACCAAACAAAAATTCGTAAAAATTGAAAAGAGCACTTAGCATTTTCAGCTTAGGACCTCTCGTTAATTTTAAACAACAAAAACCATTGATTCTAATTAAATTTCTTGATCATTTAGCCAAATTTTATATATTTATACTCTTATGAAACATAATTTGTAAAAATTGAAAAGTAAATAAGCACACATGGTGTTTTGAACCTAAGACCTCCTCATTAATTTCAAACAACAAAACCACCAATTTTAGTTAAACTTCTTTGTCATTGAACAAAATTTTATAAATTTATACTCTTATGAAAACATATACAAATATATCATCCTAATAATTTTGGTGCCCCCAATTATTTTGGGCCCCGGATGGTCGCCCTACCCACATTGGGCCTGAGCCAGCCCTGGGGGCAATGATACGATGCCAATGGAAATTGTCTAGCTTAGCTTCATCAACGACCTAAAAATAGTTTAATTTCATCACCCTAAAACTCGATGGAAAATGATATCTTGCCAACCCTGTACGGAAATGCAAATGCTACAATTCTAATTCTCTTCTTGTTCTCTTGCTTGCATGGCATAAAGTGCTACTAAAGTGCTACCAAAGGGCTACTAAAGGGATGGTTTTGTGGGGTGCAATGATACAATGCCAATGGAAATTGTCTAGCTTAGCTTCATCAACGACCTAAAAATAGTTTAATTTCATCACCCTAAAACTCGATGGAAAATGATATCTTGCCAACCCTGTACGGAAATGCAAATGCTACAATTCTAATTCTCTTCTTGTTCTCTTGCTTGCATGGCATAAGGTAATAATTCAATTTCATGGTTTATGCAGAATTAATAAATAAAAATAAAAGTTTGATGGTTAAGTTTATAGAAACAGAGAAGGCAATAGTTGGTGCCATGCAATATATCGATAATGATTTTTGCAAAAGGATAATGTTAGAGAGACTAAAATTTTGAACTAAATTTTGAAAACCAAATGATGTAATTGTTCATGATTGGATTATTACTTAAGTGATGATTAAGCATGCTTGTTTCCTATTAGTAACACATCACCTGGTTTGCAAATTTGATTTAAAAATTTGGTCTTCCTAGCATTATTAACATAGTTATTTCCTATTGGTAACACATCATCTGGTTTGCAAATTTAATTTAAAATTTTGATCTCCCTAACATTATGCTTCCTAGAAATTATGTCACAGATTCATCCAATCACAAGCGCACATATAAACAAAGTGCACAATTTTGCCTTTGATTAATTACAAAAACAAATGATGTTTCCAACCATATATAAACCGATATGATATAATTTTGTCTGTGTAATTATAAACTAACACGAGCAAACATTGTTAGCTGTATAAGGTTATACAATTAAAACACAAATGAAGAAGTGACTAACCTGATTCCAACGACGGTCATAGAAGTCGAACACGAAAAGAAGTGGGCATGGCAACACCAAGATCTTCTATAAGCTCCTAGCCGAATACAATTACTCTATGGGAAGCATTATGTTGTGTGTTCTAGGGCTTATAGGGACCAGTGTTTTATATAGGCTAAAAGCTAGGGTTTCCATCCATAAAGGAAACCTAAACTTTACTTTCTTAGCCTCCAAGTCAAGTATCATAATCATATTCAATTAAGGATTCCATCAATCCTATTTCCAATATAAGACACCTTATATAGGATTGATATCTTTAAGAGATCAAATCACAATCAACATTATTCTCCAATATTACATTCCTATTACATGTAGTAGACCACTTAAAGGTTGACTTATATTGGATAAATCCAACATTCTCCCACTTGGTCTACAAAATGTAATATTCATGTTTATACTTGAGATTGGAGACTAATGTCACTTTAGTGGCCATGTAATAGTGATTACATCTCATCCTTAATGCAGTTTCTGTCAAATGCATTTCTTAACATGGATCTGACAAGGTTGTAGGATTGATACAACCTAGAACCTTCATAATTACACATGCTAAGATCCTCATTCACATGAAACACAAATTATGATCAAGAGATGAAACTTTATATTAACCAAAATGTCTTACTTTATATCATCTCAGGTCCACCTTATTATAACTCACAAGTTACACTTTACGCTTATTCGAAGCCTTAAATCTATCAATGCAGATATCTTTCATCTAATGAAACCACCATAATCTGTAGGTGTGAATACATCTCCAAAACAATCATGCATCACTTTCATTAGATTAGTAACAATACAAACGATGTTTGTAGCCAAAGGACACAATTGAAAATACCAAATAGGCACATGTCCAAGTAAAATATCCCAAAAACTTCATAAAACAAATTAATTCAACACTTGTGAGTAAGATGAATTAATATGTTTTTGACACTGATCTATGCACCATACCAGTTACTTTCATAGTGATTTCCAACACCTGCGGGCAAGATGAAAATCCTCACAACTGAGGCAGTGCACAAACCATGTCATGCCATTTAATATGCAATTTGATAACAACTTGATATCTGATATATATTTCATCATATAATTGACTAGCACACGAAAAATGTGACTTAATGAATCCATCTATATGTTGAACATATCCAAAATTCAGGTCATTTGGTGACCATTAGACGTGTCATTCACCCGATTTAAATCAAGACACGTAATCTGCCAGAAACAATTATGTGCATTTATCATGAATTTATGCATCCATAACAAATTAAATTTCATATCATATCAATTTCGATGTTTAAAGGAAACTTTAGTAGTCAAATTTCATCCTCTAAACTGACATCATAGTTCAAATTGAAAAGATTTACAAGCATAAGATTTAAACAATGCGTACCTTAGCATGGGTCCAATACTTTGCATCAACAAGTCTCATGAAGAGACACAAAATATGTCATGATGCAACCGATTTCCGTGCCTTCAAACCACAACCTTTTATGGGGCTCATTGTGGAAATATTTGTCACTAATGGCATGGAACTTTATCCCAATAAACTTCATGAAACTAAATTAATTTACACCTCTAGGCAAGAAAATTAACAAGTTTCTAGTACTAGATTTTATGTCACAAAAGTACCTTCATGAAAAACTTCAACACATGTAGGCAAGATGAAGATTTTCACAACTTCTGTGAAATAAAACACATATTATGCCATCTTAATTAAACTAAAAGAAGTAATCCACACCTGTAGGTAAGAAGATTATCCCTTTTATTCTAATTAAGATGCAAAGTTGACCGAAGTAATTCAAAAACACAGTCCCATTGGCAACTAAGCCGTTGTGTCTTGCTTAGTTGAAAAGGCATTGGTCAACTCTGCCCTGAAAACAATACAAGAAGTCACATAGATTAATTAACTGTAATAACCTGATTCAAGCTTCGAGTCTTGCCAACAAATGACACTAATTCCTTCATGACTCCCTTTGACATTAAATTAATCTCAAGAAACCTGACAGTATACTTGAAAGAGATTAATCACATATAGAACAAGTTTTATTCCACCACAAGAATGTCAATACTTATCATTATGGAGTCAATTACTTAATAGAAATACTTTATGTAATGGGAAAGAACAATACATTCCTTTAATTTAAAAGCTAAATCGCTCAAATGTTTTCTTAAGTCAAACATGTTCCTTTCCTTTTATATATTTCTTTCCGTAACACAAAACTACTAAACATAGGATTAAAATCATGCATTAGCTTTTGCAAATACCAAATTAAATAAAAGGAACAACCAAAATTATTTTCTTCCATAGAAAACATCTCCAATATGTGCCATACATTAGCCATGAAAAGTTTCTTTTCTTCTCCCCTTATGACACATAAAAATTTACTAATCAAAGCACTGTTTAAATTCTTTAGGCATAGGAAAAACCACAAACAATAATACATGTTTGAAATTCATGCTTATCAATTAAGTCACATATTTTGAATAGATTACATACCTCATGCCTTCATATGTTCATCACTTCTTTGTAAACATATATATAATCACATGACCATTCATATGTTCATCACTTCTTTGTAAACATATATATAATCACATGACCAACCATAATTCTTATATAAGAATAGATAAAAATACAAATGAGAATTGTCACATTAATACAAACCTTATTCATTTGTATAATACCTTTGTTCTTATCACTGGATGCTTCCTGTCATTCTCAATCAATCCATAAGTTATGCATCAATTTTATAGTTAACTAGTCATGTACAATTAAATGACTATACTGAGATGGGAAAGCAAAATTGTAGACAAACCTAATTGATTAGTCACGCATATTTCTTGTGCTATTAATGGCATAAAAGTTCATTCACAGCTCGTGAATATTAGTGGAAACAAAACTACAATCCATTATAGTCCAAAACCCACGGCAATATTAAAAATATGTCATCTCATGCTTGAACCAAATTAGCCATACAAGCAACACCATACACGCCATTTGCTTAACAAATGTTGCCAAAATATGTATGACTTACTTTCATGTATAGGAATTTTATTAAAATTCATTAACAGACATGTATATAGTTGACATGCATAAAACTTAGCATATGCTTCCCTACAACACAACTGTAATATATGTTATTACAATCATAGGCACAACATATCCCAATAGTATTGATAAATTATAGGATATGACTAATTCCATCTCCTACAATCAGAAAGACGTCACGACATGGTTGAATTTTGCGGGAACAATTTAACACTTCATGAATCCAACACAACCATTCCTTATATAATTTATCATGAAGACCAAAAGAAAAGATCATACCAGAATTTCATATACTGATGTATATACGAATCTCTTCATTGGGCTTGTTCGACTGAGGGATGTCAAGAAATTCTCCAATCCAAGGTTAGAACAAATGCAAATTTGTACAAATGCTTACACAACTTGAGAATACATCGGCAGCATATGGTAAAACATTCTAATCAAAATTTTCTTTACATCCCTTTATCAAAACCAAATACGATAAGAGCTTTAACAATAACATGCTTGCCACATTTAAAATCCAAATCTAATTATTCATTAAGCAGTTTGCATTTAGTCTCTAAGTAAATTAATTAGGCCACTGTTGTATTATGACTTGAAGCAATTGACATGAATATTCATGTAGAATAGTTAAAAGTGATATGGCAATCAAACCAACATGTAATCACAGGTTCACGATGCAGGCTCAGATTTTATAAACTTTACGCCCCATATGCAGAAAGACCAACTTTTACAATAAATTCATTGCATACTTGCAATGGACTCCAAACCTCTTTTAGTGCACAAGCAATCCGCATGAGCATAACCCACTTTCCTTGTTTAAAATTGAATGACTCAACACTGCATAATTTCTAGGAATAAGCGGCTAGGAATTGTTGCATGCAAAAGAGATCCCAATTTGATAGAATATTACAGGACTATAACTGATTTGATGCACTCTACAAGTGCATATATACAAGTCTAAATCATGTCACAAATCAATAGCAAGGTATAATTCTTAATTATTAATGTGCCAAAACCTCATACATAATGATTTTAGTTGAAACTATCATGAATGATAAATGCAATTGGTTGCAAGAGGCATGTGGTCCCAGGAAGTAGATCATAACGACAATATATTAATTATACAATTGCTCAAGAATTATCATTGCAGTGTATGATTTACTCACGACAATTAATGGGATGTGAGAAATTGCACAAAATTTCAAGACAATGGTATGTACTCTCAACATGTTGCTTAAAAAAAAAAAAAAAATTTAAAGCTCAGTTCATCAATTTTATCGACAACTTTAATCAAACTTCAATCTTAATAGGTTTTAATTATATAACCAATGGCTCTGATACCAACGGTTAGTTGTATAAGGTTATACAATTAAAACACAAACGAAGAAGTGACTGACCTGATTCCAACGACGGTCATAGAAGTCGGACACAAAAAGAAGTGGGCATGGCAACACCAAGATCTTCTATAAGCTCCTAGGCGAATACAACTACTCTATGGGAAGTATTATGTTGTGTGTTCTAGGGCTTATAGGGACAAGTATTTTATATAGGCTAAAAGCTAGGGTTTCCATCCATAAAGGAAACCTAAACTTTACTTTCTTAGCCTCCAAGTCAAGTATCATAATCATATTCAATTAAGGATTCCATCAATCCTATTTCCAATATAAGACACCTTATATAGGATTGATATCTTTAAGAGATCAAATCACAATTAACATTATTCTCCAATATTTCATTCCTATTACATGTAGTAGACCACTTAAAGGTTGATTTATATTGGATAAATCCAACAAACATTACATAACCTACAGACTTCATATGCTTTTTAGACGTGATTTTATTTTATTTTGTGCCAATTGTACCGGACAATTTTACACCTAAACAAAATGAATTCATGTGCTCTATAGAGCTAATTTGCACATGCATGCACAAGTGTCATACGGATTTTTTGCGTTTTTGCCAAAATTCAACTAAATATCAAGTCTGCCGAACATCTCAATCTCCCATGTCCTTGACGACATAAGGAGGCCAAGGATGACAATGTCCGTGAGGGGAAATTTAACCGTTGAAACCTTCATATATTAGTTTATATATGTGCTGCTATAAGTGATGTGGTACGTACGTATGTATGCTGTGACTGAATTCACAATGCTAGCTATAGTGGAAAAAATTGTGTTAAGAAACAAATTGGATGGCATGAATTCAAGGCGTTTGGATGGTTTTGGATTTTCTGTTGTGTTTGATTTTGAGTGACCTAATTCTCAAAACTTGAGAGCATCATTATTGCAAAACGTTGTTGTGCTATTAGAAGTGAAATCATTTAACATAATTTTCTAATGTAGAGTTGCATTCTTCAACATTGATTACATCTTAAGACTAGCCAACCAGTTCGTAATACCGTGACAAACTGAAATTTTACATTCCTATGGTTATTAATTAACTTAAATTTAGTGGTAGTTAATTCTTGCGTAAACTTATGCTGTCGTATCTTTGAAATGGGAAAGGCCAAGATTTTGTGTCGTATGGCGCCAATAATGACATCAAAAGGGTTAAGGATGAGTAGTCAATAAAATATATCTTATGTGTAAATTGTTATTTGGACTATTGGGTATATGAGTGTACGATAATATGAAGGGAACTGTTATTAGCCCTCCAAAAATCTCATTTTATAGTCATTTCTTTCTAATTATAGAAAATTAGAAATGCAAATGAGATTTTTCGAGTGCCAATAATAATTCTCTAATGCGAATACATATTTTAACTTTTAAGAAAATATTACATAAAGTACTCCATTGCCCCTAACCGTCGTCACAAAGATTTTGCAACTAAAATCAGTTTGATTATTCATGATCAAATTGGAAGAGAATATATATAATGTCTTGTAATACTCTGACGCGGGTGACCCAAGGGTCTGGAAGAGATGGAAGATAAGGTAATTGGGCATCTTTGGATCAGGAACAACAAATCCACTCAATGTCGTTAATCGTGGATTAGCTCGACACAACCAAACCCAATGCTTAAGTTGAAAAGGAGAGATCACTCATTTCAATTACACAAGGCAAATATACGTTTTTTTTTTCCATTAATCAAGTCTCCACTTATAGGCATTCTAATACAATATCTAATCGACCTCTTTTTTCTATGGAACTCTTACCAACCTCTCCAAAGAAGACTTAACAAACACCTAATACTTCCCATACAATTGGTTATCATTTAATGGACTTTGTGTACTGCATCATTCTCCTCTTCTCCGATAAAACTCGTCCTTGAGTTCAATTGACTTTTTTTTTTCCTTCTTCTTTTCCTCAATCTTTTGGATGTCCAACCAAGATATTCCATAGTACCCAATTTAGCACCAAAAATTTTCTAATCACTTATTTTCTTCTTGAAATAATCACATGGAATAATGATTCCAAATTCATATTCATGACTTGTTAAGGAGTAGAGATAATTCAAATCATGTTGAAAAGTTCTTTTATCAAAAAGCTCCTCTCATATCTCAAACAACAAAATCGTCCCAAAAAGGATAATGAATGCTATGGATACTAAGAACTTGTACTCCATTATATAATTGTACATGGAATTCTTCAACCACATCTTTATAGCCTTCATAATAATCATAAATTGGGGCAAAATCCCATTCGGCAAAGTTATTGACTTCGTCAATGCATTCTATATGTTCCCCTTTCGTGCCAAACTCCATGTTGGAACCTTTTTCAACCTCTATACATGTAACACAACAAATCTCACATGAACTACAATAAAAACTAGAGGAAGATTAAGATTTAGAAAATCGTCACCTGAAAAATTAAAGGCAGCCGTTTCTAGAACCCAGCCAACCTCATTTACTGACAGCAGCAACATGCTTTAGTAAATTGAGGATATCGTTTTGTAGAAATAACAAATTGAGGAACCGCTTGAAAGTTTGGAAACTATTAATAACAGAAATGTTTAGTAATAACATAAATGCCACATGGTACTATTTTAGTAGTGGAATTTGTTAGTATAGTTAGAAGGGTATTATTGTAATTAGGATATATGGTTATATAAGGGATTGTATAGCTATCATTTTCTTAAGTTCAATTGTATACATTTTGTCTAATCAATCAATACAATCTCTCTTGTTTCTCTCTACCAATTCTTTCTCTTTCTATGTACCAATTCTTCATCTTTTGCAATGTAGTTAATATGGTATCAGAGCCACCAGGCTCACACTTTGGATTCTGGTGGTTCCATTTCCCATTATTTTTCATCTGTTTCTAGCTTAGTTTCTTTCCAATTTTTCATTAGATGTTCGATTAAGTTTATGGGTGCTTCTGTGATCATTCTTTTACTTCTAGGTTTTTTTCTATATTGTGATCAGAGATTTCTCCACTGATCTCGATGAATCCTCTTTCTTTCCGAAGTCAGATTGTGGATCACAGACAAAGAGGTCATTCACGCTGCTGGCTTTTGGTGTTTGTTGACAACCATCACAATGCAAACCGAAGTGGGAACTTCCTGATTCTTGAATTCGGGAAAGGAAAATTTTCTAGGAAAATGTCGGATTCTGGGAAAGGAAAAGCATCAACTTCTGGGCAAGTGTTCGATTCCATTGAAGGAAAGTATGATTGTTAAGTTCTTGGGTTTGAGGAAAGTACGACGGCGGCAGCCTCTCTTAGGTGCCAATTCTGAATTCTACAAATATAAGATGGGTCCAGACCAACACTATAGTTCGATTTCGCCAAATGAATTATACATCGACACTTATAAGGATGGTTCTGTTTGGAGGACCAACAAGTTTATTGATGTTTGCACAGGGCTGATGGTTGCGCTTGTTAATGGCAGGGATGAGCATTGCGGCTTGATAACGTATGCTTGTTGAGAATTTTTCCAATTGTTTTTGCTTCTTGTGATATTTTAGTGGAATTGGCTGTGAAACAATTTGGGTATTGGAAATTTTTTATTTTGGTGGTTGTTTGTTCAAGATTGCAAATCTTGGGAGCTCTTCAGGTTATGATTTTGTGCACTCCAACTATTTGAAGGAATGGGTTAGTGAATTCTTTGATCTCTACTTTGTTCTTTGGTATGGAAGAAAGATCAGACATAGGTGCAGTCCAGGTGTTTGTCGAATTACCCAACTCAAAAGTTTCATGTGAAGGTTATATTTGGTGTTAGTCTCTGGGAAGATTTAGGAAGATCTCAAGAGTGTCATTCTCCTTGGTTAATTTTGGTGTTAGTATCTAGGAAGATTTAGGAAGCTATATAAAGTGTCAATCTCCTTGGTTGATTTGGTTTCTTGGAGTGTCATCCTCCTTGGTTAATTTGGTTTCTTGGAGTGTCATTCTCCTCGGTAGATTTAATTTCTTGGAGTGTCATTCTCCTTGGTTGATTTGGTTTCTTAGAGTGTCATTCTCCTTGGTAGATTTAGTTTCCAGGAGTGTCATTCTCCTTAATTGATTTAGGAGGGATAATTTGCATATATAGTGAGTGTGTTACTATGGCTTCTCAGTTCATAGTCAAAAACTTGTTGGGTACGTTTAGACCAAGATCAAATTTGATTGTATTGCTAAGCTCATTAATAATCAGGAAAGCCTTGCAATCTTGCAGATTCACGTACAGTGAGAATTCGGTCCTGTTCTGGATGTAATACTACCTGGTTGTGACAACTTGGGAAAGTAAGCATAGTGGGCACTATCTCATCCCACCATAACCTCGCAAACGGTCTTTTCCAGCTGAAGAACCCGTTTCTGAAGCGGATTCACTAGATACTGCTCTTCACCACAACCTTTGTCATGCGTTCAAAACGTCTTGTAGTTCCCAATTAGTTTCAGAGCTATATATGGCTATATAAGGGATTGTATAGCTATCATTTTCTTAAGTTCAACTGTATACATTTTGTCTAATCAATCAATACAATCTCTCTTGTTTCTCTCTACCAATTCTTTCTCTTTCTTTGTACCAATTCTTCATCTTTTGCAATGTAGTTAATAACTATATTGGAATAGATTTCAAATGATATGTGGCATAAAGGTCAAGAAGTGCTTAATAAATTCGAAACCTGACCCGCAAAAGAACTGATTCGGTTTTTGCAACGTCACTAATGCTCTCTAGTGTTTTACCGGTATCTGCACGGACAAAATTTCGTTTGATGCACGGTTTGTTGCGTTGAAAATTAGACTCTTAGAGCTTTCCGATGATATATAGCTCTCCAAATGAAAGTCACGGGAACTGAGTCAGTTTTGATGACGAACACACACATATGATTGTGCAGCACCTCCACTAGGATTTCAGATAAAAATCCAAAAACCCGCCCAGATACCACTTGATGCAGGGTAGACCGAGGAATGTCGAGGATGAAGGATAGGTCACCTGGGATTCATTGAACCAAGGTCAACAAATTCACTTGATGTTGTTAATCGTGGATTCACTTGACACGACCAAGTCAAACGCTTGATTTGAGAAGGAGAAATCACTTACTTCACTTGCTCAAGGCAAACATATGTTTTTTTTCATTAATCTAGGCATTCTAATACACTATTTAAAAGGCTTACAATATTTAATAGACCTCTAATTTCTATGGGACTCTTACAACCTCCAAAGAAGATTTAACAAACTCCTAAGTAACAACATTTCAATTTTTTTTTTTTTTGAAAAAAACGAAATTATTTACACTATAGGGAGGGCATGGGTTTAGCCTCACAATGGACTAGCAATAGTGCGGTTCAAATTTTCCTTTGGCGAAAATCAAACCTAAGACCTCTTACTTACAAGTGCAGAGGAATATCACTAAACTGTAATACTAAGTGACAACATTTCAAATTTAAAATTTAATTAAGTCTTATACTTCCCATACAATTGGCTGTCATTTAATGGACTTTGTGTTCTGCATCATACTGTTTCTTTGGTTCTTGACTTGATCTAGCTAGGTACAAGAAATCATGAGGTATAAGGAAGGGAAATCTAGAGAGATAGAGAGATGCTTATAATAAGGATAAATATTTTGTAGATTGATGGGGTCTTTTTAAAAATATATATGATTGTGCTTTGAGAAGATAATGGACGAAGAAGCGTTTTGCCTCTCACCAACCCAACCCAATATTTTTATGCCCACAGTAAAAGCCCTAGTGTGATCTTGTCATTTGGGTCCTTAGGGTAAAAGCATCTTAGGCTCCTAATCACGTATTTCCTTTTTATCACTTTGTATCGTACTTACATGAATGGTGACAACAACTCACTAATCAAGTTGATCAATAATACAAACTAAAATGGAAATTTTTAAACAAAAGTTGGTTTTGATTGATGCAACTTGACCTAAGTATTTTCCCTCAGCAATTAAGGGCTCGTTTGGATGTACTTTTAAAATGACTAACAACGCTTTTAGAAAAAATGTTATTGTGTGTTCGTCCAACTCCAGAGGATATGATGCGAAATTGAAACTTTGGTGCATTTGATGTGAAATTGTCTAAGAGCGGCGTCGATCTGGCTGTCTTGTCCATTGGGGCTATGGAGTTGGACGGACACACCAGAGAATATGATTGATTGTGTGGCTAAACTTGCAAGTGAGTTGTCAAGAGAGAGTTTCGACTAGTTCCTTGTTCTTCTGTGGATTATGTGAAAGGAAAGGAACTCATTTTGTGGAAAGGAAAGGCGCTTGAACTGATGGAACTAAATTGTAGGGCAATTAGTTGGTTGAAGGAATTCCAACATTGGCATGGGAAAAATGAAAAATGCAGCTGTAAAGTTTCTCAAAAATGGACGAAGCTGGATGCAGGGTGGTCTAAATCTAATTTTGATGTGGCATGGGACGAACATAGGGGTGTTGGTGGTGTTGGGATGGTGATTCGGAACAATAGGGGTGATTTTAGGGCAGCCATGACAACTAGGCATGCTGCTATTTCCTCCCCTCTGCTGGCCGAGATTATGGCAGCTAGGGATGCGGCTTTTTTGGTCAAACAGAAGCAACTACAGGCCATGGTGTCTGAAGGTGATGCGCTGCTTGTTATGGCAGGCCTACAACATGATGGTTAGGAAGATTATTCATCGTTTGGAAATATTTTAAATGATACTCGATTGATGATTCATTCATTGTTTCAGTGGAAGATTGGTTTTAGCAGAAGGAGACGAATAAAGTGGTGCACAGATTAGCACAGATGAGTCTGAAGTGAGAATTTTATTTTTTGGTTTGAAGAACCTCCAGATGTAATTGTGGACCTTCTCTTTGAGGATAGTATTTCTTAATTTGTTTGGTGCGGAACACTCTTTTTCCCTTAGACCAGGTTGAAATCTCCAGCAAGATTTTTATCGAAGATAATTGTATGCACCAAATCCTCATTGATTGTACGTATTCCCTTCTGTAATGAATATCGTACATTTTCTCAAAAAACATATGAACACTTAGGGCATAGTCAATTTAAACCTTATCAATAAGTAAGCAAATCCTATCTACATCACCTTCATAATATATAGGTATCAAAACCTATATATCCACGTTACCTTTACATTCGATATCAAAGTCATTGAGATTAC
Source organism: Pyrus x bretschneideri (assembly GCF_019419815.1). Lineage (NCBI taxonomy): Eukaryota > Viridiplantae > Streptophyta > Magnoliopsida > Rosales > Rosaceae > Pyrus > Pyrus x bretschneideri. Next base: position 2,797,239 of record NW_025999424.1, on the reverse strand, counting down.
CTACATTTGGTATCAAACACGTATATCCACATTAGTAAGTCTCAAATATAATTATTTTTAAGCTAAAAATTAATTTGTATGAAACAACATTAAAGTAGAAACAACATTAAAGTAGAAAAATAATGGTTGACAAAAAAATTGTAGACAGTAAAATAGGCATGAAAAGAAATGAGAAATGAGAATTCTAGCTCTTAATTAACTCCCATCATATCACTTTGGTAAGTTTTTCAATATGAAAAGTTAGTCAAATATTATATTATTTTGTTGTTGCTTAGTTCATTTCTTACATCGTCGTACTCTAGTGAGCTAATCACCTGATACTTTGTTTAAAAAAATAGTACGGTAATATTCAATATGCAGTGTGCATGCAATGTGCTGATGGCCTTAATAATTCGAGTAAGATTTGGGTGGTTTGATTATCTGAGACAGTGTCGTTGAAAGATATATTTGGTCAAAAAAAATGATAATTAGTAATAGAACTTAATGGCTATTAGGCACGTCAAAATAGAAAACATGGCCACTGAAACGACGTTGAATTATGGATCCTGTAACTTTCTTGTTAATTGTCATGATGGATTAGGTGGGGATTAAGTTGATGATTCCGGGTGAATATTTTGTTCTTTTATTCGTGGAAGAGAAAAATCGGTTTAAATGTTATTTACCAAAAATAATCTCACTTCTAAACACACCAATGTAGTCATTTCCCCCCAATTTTCTTGCAGTTGTAAATTATGAACTCCCTGCATATTTAGGAAATTGTTATAATAATAATACTTTCATTCAATTTCTTTGAATGAGCTCATTCTCTCACTTACAAATAACGATCCGTATCTTCACACTAGAAATTTCATAATCAGAACCATTCAATTTCTTAATCTTCATTTGGAGATCATCCTTACAGAGACTCATTCGAATTGGAGATCGTTAGGTCATTCAAATGCATCAAATAGATCAACGGTGCAAGTACTAAGTAATAGGTTAATGATAAACCGTCTATTATTTGATATAATTGGATAACTAAATAATCTCTATTTCGAATAATTTTTTGTAGAAATGATCTTCAAATGAAAATTAAGAAACTGGACCGATTATGAAATTTTTACGATAAAAATACGTTATTTACAAGTAGGATAAACGCAAGTATTATTTTGTTATTAATCCATGTACGAATATTATTCATTCATTCACTAATATTTAACATTTATTCTGTGATCCCTGATTTGAAATTTGGGCACTCAATTGTTAATAAACGCTCGAATAAAATACGTAACTATGTAGAAGAATGTTGCATTATGTAATTCTTGTAACTGTGTAGACAGGAAAATTTGAGAAGATACGCTGAAAAATTAGTGGTTATTAAGGACTTTAGGAGAAAACTATATAAAAACAAAAAAGAAGTTTATTCTTAGTACGTTGGGAGTAGGGAGTATTGATGAAAGACCTGTTTTCTAGGGTAAAATAAGTACCCCATATTTTGCCTTTCAATGTGTGCTATGTATAGACAATCTATTCCATTTTTGTGACTTCTCAAACTAGAGACCCATGAGCCTACAATCGATCACCCACACGTTGGGTGGTTTTTGATCTTACGTAGAAGCATGTGAATCCCGCTAACGAGGCCTACATGAATCCATTGTCACAAATAAACATTTAGGTTTCACCCATTACTTTGTATCAATTGATTTGATCACATACTTAGTTGGTGTAGTAATTAGGTGTTTGATTAAGTTTCTGTAGTGCATATTGACCAGGGTTTTGTTCATAATCTTTCTTGAGTTTGTTTGGTTGTCACAAAATAACATTTAGGCCAATTTAAGGTACCCATTTATCACGCAATCCTGGTTGAATAAGCAAACCTGAATCCAAAATAATATGCAAACTTAAAACTTACTACCTCTAAAGGCTTTTTAGAAAGAAAAACACAATCTCCTAATTTAATTACGCGCTTAAGTTGTTTTGGACCATACCAACGATGTTTATGAAGGCTCACAAACATCTACGGTCACAAATAAACAATTAGGTTTCATCTTACTTTGCAACAATTGATAAGTTATGCTTTTGGTACTCTCTCTCTCGTCGTACCAGCAGATTATTGGATTACATATATACATTTGCCATTCTATATTGAAAGCTTCAATGCCAAAGCACATTTTCTCTTATAACAAAAACTATATGTTAGTCATCAATTATGACTTAGTGAAAACGATGTCTTTGAGAGCCTTGAATTTCCATTCCTTCGAGCCAGCATTTTCTAAGTACGTACGTAAGAAAAAACTACATGTGCAATATATATTCTTGAGCATGCATGTGAAATTGTGAATGTCTCGTTTGAGTACCAAAACCCTATGACACTCTCATGTGGTAGCATTAAAAGAGATAGTAAAAATAGCTTCCTCCCATCTGACTCTTGGTAGCGCCTCATGCTGTGACTGTCTGCAACTTCTTAATTCGCCAGTCTTTGAATTTTCTTTCTTTATATTTATATCTTTTTTCCAGATTTCATCAATCACTCTTCTAGAAAGCTCGGCGGCATTGGTTGCATTTTTCTCTTGGTGCCAAAAGTTTCAATGAATTGTCGGACACAAACTGCACACATAAGTACTACTGATGTGATGTATATTTCAATTTCATGGCAAATAGACCAAGTCAATACAACCTCAATGGGACTTCACCTCGTTAGCCGGTGATCATTTTCCACGTAGTACTTCACATGCACATAACAAGGAACTGCGTTTGGACGACTTTTCATGCAAGCCATTAAATTGATGAGATTTTTGGTTGCAGACACGTATTGTTTAGGGTTTCGCTAGAATTAGTCACGTACGCGCATGGATGTATCGAGCCATTGACTTTAAGTGCCGGTTAAGATCTTGCGCGTGCGTACGTAACAAACACTAACACCTTCCTAAAGCTAGTACAATCTAATGTATACATATGAATACATATACTCAGAACACATACACAAACACTTGCAACAGTTAATACAGCATAAAAGGGGTTTTGGAAAATCATGTCTGAGAGGAGCACATGTTTCTGTCATGGAACAGGAAGTTGACAAGGGTGGCAAAACTTGCAAAGCATTAGTTAGCTAGAAATGGAGGGTCCATTATGTTATGTACAAACACAAGGAAATAGTATTATGATCAAATTAAAACTGCAAGCTAAGAGCTAGCTATAGCAAGACACCATTGCAACATGCAAAACCCTTAAAATATTATAACCGTGGGGTAACCCTGCGGGGTCTAATGTCACAATTTAATGTAATGTGAACATCAAACTAAAAATTGGGAATATATACTTGCTAGCTTAACTAGTACATCTCTATGATACTGTCTTGAAAATTTCGGTCTCTTTCTCCAAATATTTGTAGGCATGGTTGGACTATCTTACCATCTGGCCACATTCACAAAAATAATGACGCTTTACATATACTTACATTGAAATTTATGAAAGTCCCCACTTTGTGAGTTTAGCCGGACAGATAAATGTCCATCAGAATAACAAAATTCTCCACCTAAATCCTACACATCCATCACTTCACCACATTATGCTATTGCACCAAATTAATGATCATGTCTAATCAGGGGACGTTATCAACTTTGACTTTCATATATGTCTTTAATAGGCTATAATGCTAGTTAAATCAGCTCATTCCACTACCATATCTGATAAATCAAATTAAGAAGCTAGAGAGGGGCCGGGCAAGTAGTTAGTAACTCACCATGCAACTTGGACAGCATGGCTCGTATTGTGTACGTATTTTGAATGGTATTCATTGGGGACCAATTACCTGTGATTCTTACCCAATCATCCCATAATTCCCATTTTGCCATGCATGCCTTTTTCTTATGGGGTTGTTTTGCCCTTACAGTCTGGATTATTTGCTTGGCCAGGTTTAAAACACAACTTGTAATGACAAGTAGTAGTGATGAACATCAAAACCCTTCACGTGTTTCAATTAGTTTTCTTGGCCAGCCATCAAAAGCTTCACATGTTCGTTTTAAGGCCAATTTGCACATTTGCAATGCAGTTTCGTTTACCCGTGCTCAGTCACACAATCACAAATGTTAATACATTTCTTATATTTCTTTCTTTAAATTAGCCTAATCATTTTGATAAGATTGGTACCTAATTGAAATAGCTTTAGCTTAAAATTCATGATTAAATTTTCTTCCCAATGGTTGCTTTTGACGGCAATGTTTAAGTAGACCAGTAATAGTAGGAGAAATTTTATGTAAAGCTTTCAAATTTGGACAGGGTGTAGCTAGACATAAAAACCCTCATCGATGATTCCACCTACTTCAATTAATTTTTTAATTAGAGAAATGCTAAGCAACTCTCTCAAAAGTTAGACTCTTTATGAACTTTCTGTTGCCTCACAGTTTACGTTAATTTTCATACCAATATTATAAAATATTATGTCAAAAACATAAAGTGACAAAAAGTCCATAAGAGTCCTACTTTGAAAGAGTATCATTGCCATTTATCTTTTAACCAAGCAAGCTGCAGGACTGTTGGCTTTACTTATGTTTTAAGTTTTTAACATTCAATTATGCTATCTGCATGGTTGACTTGGTTTCAATTGGCATACATAAATCCATGTCATATCACTTTCATCACAACGAATAAGTGAAAGCCATTGTGCACAAAGAGTACCATTGATGCTAATCTATTGAATGAAATGTTCATAAAAGTAGAAACAGCCAAAATCAGCTCACGCGCTAGTGATTTTATCACTCATCGTTTATTGAAACGTTGATTCAGTCATATATTAGAGCAAGTCCATCGGGAGTGGATTGCCCTGCACCCACCACCCAAAACAGCCCGGCCTCTAGCCAAATCACTCCACCCCAGCCTAATAGGCTGGCACCCAGCCCAAGCCAGGCAAGAGACTGGTCCAAAATCGACAGACCCCTATGCCGAGCCATCTGACGTGAGCAATCTCATGCACGGCGGCCATGACGGTGTTGGCCGTGGGGGCGTTCACCACCAAAATAAGAAACCCCAATAACACCATTCATCCATTATTTTGCCGCACTCAAATCTCACCCCAAAATAAGAAACCAAACGTGTACCTCCAGGAATGACTCCTAAACAACCCAGATCATCCACACACCCATCCATGCCACCCCAACGACTTTCACTTTTGGAATTTTACCGCAGAATCTGACCGTTTGCGCTCCTACTCGATGTAGTGGACCAGGATCGAGACTGCTTTCGTCGACAAGTCCGCTCGTCGCTGGACCAGGACTTGCCTAGCTATGTGACGATGGCTATGGGGATAAAGGGGCTGGGAAAAAAAGGCTTGAGATGAAAGGGTGGGGATGGTGAACAGGCCAGAGCATAATATTTTTATTATCATTTTATAATAAAAAATAATAAAATTTTAATAAAATTGACTAGGCTATTTTTTGTTAGGGGTGGAGGTGTATTTGGCCTATTATTGTTCATTGGCATCTATCACTATTCATTGAGGGTGCTGGTGCATTTTTTTAGGGGTGGACTTGCTCTTAGGTGAAGCAAATGCAAATATTTGCTAGAAAACAATGGATCTATATTTTGATTGAATTTATACAAGTACTTTAAAGTTTGAAGAAACAAGAACAAGAGCTAGCTAACATGAAAGAACTCTTTATAACACAAAAATAACAAGAAAATAATATATATATATATATATATATATATATATGTGTGTAGTGATCATGAAAAGAAGCTAGGCGACAAAATGGTGGATGATAATTCAATTCATCACAACATTCCAAGATCTTATAGAACAAAATCTTAGGCATAAAATGGGAAATAATTATTATCTTCCAACTTCTAAGACATTTGACAATCGACATAATTATAAAGTAATATTTTTACACTTCCTTTTCTAACAATTTCCCTTTGCTAATCAAGGCACTGGAAAAGACTAACAATTAATTAAGATATTCCAATCTGCCCAAAAAACAAGCAAATCCTCAGAAAATGTTAGCATTTCCATGATCTGGTATCACCATATCACTAAAGAAGTGGTATTTCCCTAGAGCAGCAGCAGCAGCAGCACCTTCATCAAACAGCCACTTCTCAAGAAACGACAGCGGCAACTGGTCGCTGGTAAGATCCGGCTTGCTTTCGCCCTGGAATAGACTGGCCTCCGGCGACGTGGATGGAGACAAATCGGAATTCGAGGACTCAAAACCGAACAGAGACTCAAATGTATCAGATAACTCAACATTGCCACTATTGGCAGTATTTGCCACCGATGTGGTTCCCTCACTAGATGAATAATGCTGATAATCTGTCTGATTATTAGCCAAGTTGGTTAACCTAGCTGATTTCTTTGGTGGGTTTTTCATCCAACCTTTCAACAATCTTGAAATGTTCTCAGTGCTTGAAGCATAAGTAGAATTGCTTGATTGATCTAGGGTTGGTTTTTTCAGGTTCGAAATCGAAAACCCATCTGCGGGATTCAAATCAGAACTCAAAGCCAGTGGCTTTTCTGGGGAAAGGGCATCTCTGAGAGCTTGCCTGGCCATGTGGATGTCTGTTTGAAGCCTCCTCTCCCATTGTCCTCTGGATATTGCCTGTGAGGAAGAATTACTGTTTCCTTGATCTTTAGAGTGAAGGCCTTCAGTGCCTCCTCCTGCAGCTTGGAGCTTGATCAGCTTCTTCCTCAAGTGTGTGTTCCAATAGTTTTTAATGTCATTGTCAGTTCTCTGAGGAAGGTATGAAGCTATTGCAGCCCATCTGCAATCACACATTCAATACTACCCAAATTAATTGAAGATTGGATCTTTTGTACTATTAGATGTAATGTAAATAGAAATTCTAAAAATTAAACAATATGGTGCGTTTTATTGATAAAATTACCTATTGCCCAAAAGAGCTTGAAGGTGGATGATCATCTTCTCCTCATGGTCAGTAAAGTTACCACGCTTGATCCCTGGCCTGAGGTAATTAGTCCATCTAAGCCTGCAACTTTTACTGCATCTATGCAGCCCTGGATTTACCAAAATAGAACAACGATACGTATTAGTTTTGATTCCCAAAGAAAAAGAAAACAAAATGTGACAATTTAAAGGTAAAATATCACAAATTTTAAGATCTTCCACTAATCTCGAAGTTAAACAAAACCAATGTTGTCATTCCAAGCAAAAACCAACATTTTACTCTCAAAAAATGGAAAGAAAAACAAAAACGGAAATTAGAAAAGAAAGAAAATCTACCTGTGTTGGTAGGAACAGCCCTCCAATTTCCAGGACCATGTTCTTGAATGTAAGAGACTAAACTGATGTCTTCTTCAGGAGTCCAAGGTCCTTTCTTGACCCCTTCTTTGTCACAGCAAGGAGGCCTCCCCATAATATTTTCCCTTTCTTTTCTCTTTTCTTTAATCAAATCACCACCACAAAATCTCCCAAGTGTCTTGCTATCTTGTCACTCACCCACTTGGAACTATGTTTTTTTTTTTTTGGAAAATGCTTTCTTTCTTGGAAAATGCTTAAGACAAGAGACTCAATACTAAAGAATGGAGGTTTTGGTCTGCATAAATAGACAAATGAAGCCGAGAGAGAGAGAGGAGAGAGAAATAGGGAGATAGGGGAAGACGCTGACCCAAAAGATATCAACAACAGAAGGGCAAGGGTAGCAAAAGAGTCAAAAGGTGACAGCAAGGGCATTTATTCAATGGCAGCAAGGCAAAGCTAAAGTCAGATGTAGTGGCACCTCAATCTCACTTCCCGCCAGCCCCCCCACAACCCTTTTTCTCCTCTCTCCTCCTCGTCCTTCTACTGCCTCGCAAAACCGCGTGGCATTCAATGTGGCTCAACTGGGGAAAACCCCGTCCTTTAATGTGCTCTTAAACCCAACATGTCATCACTCATGAATTATGTGCTTCGCTTTCAGCAGACTCGGCACTGCTCCTAGTGAAAAGTAAACAGTCAAAAACCCTACAAGCCCCCCTAGTAATTACTTGGAACCAAAGTCTTTAACGCTCTCTTATCAAAATTTTGCCTCTACACTCTCCTTTGGAAGTGCTTCGTGAAGAAAGTGCTTCTCCAGCCTTTTTTATAGCTCAAAAGTAATTTTAACTTTTGTTGCCCTTATGATCCTTTTTTATTGTCAAAATGTAATTTCAAACATGTCCTTTATATCCTTTTTGCATGTTTACGTTACCTTATTGATATGATAAAAAAAATTTAAATGTAAGAATGATTCGGTCACATAACATATTATAATTAATATGAATAGTTTGATAACGTTATGTGGGTATGCTGCGATTATATATACGCTAAAACAATTCTCATGATGAAAGGAGTAAGTTGGACTTATCTTGAACCATAACTAATATGTATATGGGGGTGTAATGGGTGTTGGATTTGTCTCATGTAAAGACTTTGATTTCACTTGACATCATAGAAAATTAAGAAAGATAAAGTATGATCAATTTGATCAATTTGATCAATTTGTTGAGTACCCAAAATCCAAGACGGGGACATACGTGGCGATTGATCTTGTTTTCTCGTGCATCATACATGTCGGCTAACCTGCATGGATAGCGAGGTAGTGATCAAAGTCAACCGTGTCAGCTATGTTAACTTATTTAGCCAAGAACAAGATTAAGTCGCTTAAATCACAAACAAGAAAGCATGAAAACTCTTACATAAATATGTAAAGAACTCTGCAATACCACTAACCTGATGAACTGCTATTGGAAGATGCCATAGCTGCTGCCATTCAATCTCAGTGCGTTGCAATCCTTCTCCTCTCTGTCAGATCAATTTAAGCTCTAACCAATAATAGGACTTAGTTCTTAATTAAGCGCGCATCTGTAAGAGTAGAGGTCACAATATATATATATATATATATAGACATATATCTCTCCTAATCCAATAAGGATTCCCTATTAAAATCCCTGCAAGAAACAACTTATGTCTCCTAATCCACATCAGTTCACCACTATGATAGACTCCTCTATCAACAAGAACTCACATTCATCTTCCTATAAGGCTTTCTTATACTAATTGGTCCAAATAGCTAATGTCAGTTCACTGAGAACTCATGTTCATATTCTTACAAGCTACTCATGGAAATCACTTGCCGTATGTCTATTACATTGCTTATCATCTTATGATCTTATCCTTGGAATGATTCCCATAAAATAAAATAAAAAAAAATTAGATCATCTAAGACTATGTTTTCGTACTTATTTCATGAATAAGAAAGATATCGAAATGTTTGTGTGAGATAACTATTCCTTAGGTAATTAAATATATAGTTGCTCATGTACAAGATGCTTATTTTAACGTCGAATGAGTCATATAGTTTTTTATTTTTATATGCTAGTGAACACATGATATGTCATTAATCAGGCGAATGCTTCCAAAAGGCGACCCTCTCGAGTTTCCAGCTGTTTCCAAGTGGAGTTCTTTCTTTCTCCCATAATCTTCTTTTTTCTCAATCGTCCGAAAGAGTGAAAACCTGTTTAAATCCTAGTCATTCATCGTACATAGTACAGTCAGAAATCATTTGAATTTTTTTATTTAAAATTAAATACAAATAGTACCTGATAAAAACTGACTGCACGATATACGATGAATGACTAGAATATAAGAATTCCAAAAATTCTCACAAAAAGTATCCGGAGAGGATCCTCCGTGCAATTTCGATTCATGTGTCATTCTTACCATTGGGAAGTGACTTGACTAGGGGATGGTGGGACCTTGAAAGGCATAATCTTGTGGAATCTTAATTAGGCCTGATTGTAATTATCTTGAGCTTGGACCCATCATTTATATATCATCCATCGTACAACGAAAATGACAGTGAGTTTAGAGAGTGAAAAGCCTGGCTTTGCACTTAATCCAACCGGCTAATTAATGGTCCTACTGTTCGCCATAAATATTTAAGCTTAGTCGACAATCAAATTATCTTGTATAATTACATGTTTCTAAATCTTCTTCCAAGTCGTTGTAGTAAAAAATCAAAGTCGATTTCAACCCGTTACAATATATACTGAAAAGTGAAAAATGTAATTATTCTGATGCATGTAGTTAATTGATGGCAACCTATAATCGTCACATTTCTTTTTGTATCATTTACTGTTTTTTACCACCGAAATTGTATCACGCATTGTATGCAAGAACGTTCTTGTGTGCCCGGTTAATTGTAAATATATAGAGCTTTATGTAATAAAAAGGTTTCTGGAGTATAGTGGAAATGAAGGGGCTGATTTGGAACCAGGAGGCGAAACCCTAGCAGAAGAAGAATGGCAGATGCATGTCTGTGTTGTGCATATGTTTAATTGTTTGTGTAAGAAGAAAATTATATATGCATGTGCCAATTCTAAATTGCGTCACCGATTCTGTCATACTGCAATTTCCATGTGCCCTTTAATATATATGCAGAATCAAAATTCCTTCTTCTTTCTCCCTCTTCTGATTTGGCTCTATGCTAGCTATTTCTGATTGGAAATTTATATATGCTCGTGCTTCCAATTAGGATGCAATCTCCAATATGATATCCCTGTATATATATGCATTTTTTTAAGGGAATTTTAACGAAAAACTTCATGTGATGTTCATTTTAACGAAAAATCATATTTTTACACTAAAAAGTCAATTCTGGTATTATTCACTTTACTCTTTATTTTGTCATTTTTATTAAAACTCAAAGTTTTCAAATCATTTTCATTAGTTTTTTCTTTTTATAAAAGCCTGCAGCCTGCACAATTCACAAAATGATCCAATTGCATGATCAGTTGGCCATATATTTTCTGCTGCCAGTGAACGTGAATATATACGGGTGATGAAATTTGGGAGCATGAATGTTTGTAATTTGTTTATATATGATACAAGCATACAAATACTAGGATCTCGAAGATCATTGTAGTTGAGAATTTATGTCCAATTTTTAATGGTTAAATTACATCATTGCAATTTGAATGTACTTTTAAAAAATGTTGACTGTATATGAAGATTAAAATGAATTAAACAAGGGAATTATTATTGGCACTCCAAATTTCTCATTCTACATTTCGAACTTTCTATATTTAGAAAGAAAAATACACTTGTGAGGAGTGTAAAATGAGATTTTTGGAGTGCCAATAACACTTCCCTTAAACAAATACATGATAGTTTCCTTTGGAACGAAAAGCCAGTTTGAGATTTTGCTTTTGAAGAATCGAGTTACTTTTTTTTCAGTACTATATGTTTAAAATTTTTGTATGCTTTTATATGTTTCATTACTCCATTATTAAGATGTGTCTCCAACTTGCGAACTTTTGCTACAAGATTGGACAACCTTAAAATTAGAAAATAGATCGAAACTTGAATTTGGTACCGAATTCTATTTCTTTAAGCTCGCTTGAGCTTGACTCGTATAAAAAACAAGATAATCTTCGCTCAAGCTCAAAATTTTATACAAGCCAAACTTGAGCATATAGTTCGATTCAACTCGTGTACAACTTTAGTGTTTTTTTACTTCTCTAATCAGATTCGAGTTTCTTTTTTCGTAAGAGAAGTGTTATTGGCATTTCAAAAATCTCATTCTACACTCCTCACAAGTATATTTTTCTTTCTAAATATAGAAAGTTCAGAATGTAGAATAAAGAATTTTGAGTGCCAATAACAATTCTTTTTCGTAATTTAAATCATATTAGACTATTGGTCGAATAAAACAAATTGATTTTATAGGTCCATAGTAGTGCATGCCCATCAGTGGTGGTTTTCTGTATTGATCTTCCTCATTTCTCTCTTGTTTTGACCTTTTATATTTATTTTTCTTCTGGCCGACTACATGTCCATAGACTCCATACTGAAACAAATACATGACCTTTTATACGAAGGTGTTGGTTTCTAGCTAGTAGTATAGTTGACTGAAACAAATGCATGTCCATACTTTCTATTTTCTTTGATTAAAATGCCCATACTGTCCATACAGATTTGAAGTGTCCAAGTCGTGAGTACTGAGAAAATTCATGTGCATTATTATTTCCCACAATTTACAAGACGCTTTAGTGGTGTATATGAAATGAAAAATCAATATGTATTCAAGTATTCTCACATGTACAACCATCACGGGGTGGCCCAATGGTTGGGGACAAATTTCAGGACCGTATCTTATATGGCACATTCTGAGTTTGATTCTTGACCCTAGTAAATCACATGATGGTTGTTAGGAATAACCTGAAATTCCTCTATGAGTATTCCGATTCTCAAAAGGGTCCTTTTGAAAAAGAAAAAAAAAAGTATTCTCGCACGTACGTATTTAAAGATAAAGATGAGCAAATATGATCTTTAATATCTTTATATATGTGTGGATATGTATGAGAGATATAACTACAACCTTCAAGATATGCATTGAACTTGTTATATTGTGACCTCGTCAACTTATTTCTTTGGTTTCATTGGGCATATCACATAATGATATGATCAGATCGAGTAGATAATTCCGTCGACTGAACTCTCTTCCATTCCAAAATGGTATGCCGCATGTCAAATCAATAGAATGAGGTACCACTCATAGGTACGGGAGCAGTAGTTGGCAAATGAATAATTAAATTTCAATAGGAGTAGTAGTGTTTCGATCATAAAAACTTAGTTATGTATAAACAAGAAAAATCATTACCTGTTTTTAAGCAACGAAGACAAAAGAATTCGAACATAAGACATCTTTCAAGTTTAGTTTTTTCTTAACGACCCAAACATAAGGTTGCCTTGTTTCTTTCACAAGCAAAAGCTTCGACGAGCCACGTGACCTAAACCAATGCAATCTCAAGCTGTTTTGAGACAATTCACATTCTAGTCTCGAATCCAATTCCCTTCTTTTAATATTGCTGGTACAAATATATATTGATTATACAGAAAATTGTCTTTAACACTTCAAAAATCTCATTTTATACTTCAAATTTTCTATAATTAAAAAAAGATAATTTTTGAAATGTGAATAATGTGAATATATGAACTTGTTCATATTTTTCAATTTGTCATATAAACTAAAATTTTAAGCAATTTTTCATACCAACTTTACAAAATCATTAATTTGTCATCTCACCCTAACTCTTTAAGTTTTCCATCCAATATAAATCATGTGTCTCGCACATGACTTGTGTTTAGGGTTATTTAGGTCATTTTAATATCTTTTCATAAGTTTTTTACTTTTCTTTAGTACAAGCACTTAAATTTTTTACTTTTATTTAGTACATATGCATTTACAACTTCATTTATGGCACAAAACGTCAACTTGTTTCTCATTTATAGAGCCCGTATGAAATTATGTCTTCGTGACATGCTAAAATGCAAACTCCCATTTGTGTATCATTACATATTTGGAATAGCCAAAAGGCAGTGCATTGCATGATCATTCCATTGTTATCATATCAAAAATATTGTTTCATTGCCTGAGAAACCCTACCGTTTTTTGTCAAAGGGAAGTAAGGTATTAGAACAACCGAAATAACCCTAAACACAAGTCATGTGCGAGGCACATGACTTATATTGAATGGAAAACTTAACGAAATTAGGGAGAGATGACAAATTAATGGTTTCAAAAAGTTGGTATGACAGATTGCTTAAATTTTACAAATTCATATGACATTTCAAAAAATTTCCCTTAAAAAAAAATTACACTTATGAAGAGTTTATGAAAAGTGTAGAATAACATTTTTTTAATGTTAATAACAGTTTTCATTATATATATATACACACACACACACACACACACACACACCCAAGTCCAGTTCCCATCTCCTTCACATGTGTAGGGTTGTCCCATGACTTGCTCCAAGCAGCCTATGTGAGCCCAATTCAAATCCCAATTGAATGGACCATTTTGAGCCCAAGGTGAAATGAAAGGATATGGCCTGATTGCGGGCTTAAAACCCCCATCAATGCCCCTCGTTACGATAAATTTCTGTCTCAGCAACCGTCCACAACTACACATACGACACTGGAGCTGGCCGCGTTGTGCCGCACATTGTTTCGTCAGAAATCGATCCAGAAGAAGGATTATTTTGACTAGGGGGTGGCTTCATTGTTTTCTCTTACCAAGGGACTAGGTCATCGTCCTCTTCTCCTACTAGAAAACGAACCTCAACATCGTATTATGTGTCTCCATCTATAAATCTCATGCTGATCACGAATGACGAAGATGAGGAATTAAAAAGAATTTTTTGCATTTGGAAGGTAAGAAAATATGAACCTTAAGAAAACTCTAAACCCTAATATTATATATAGAGAGAGAAACCCTAAACCCTTAATCTAATGGTCATATGATTTCAGATTTAGATAATTTTTGGTATACATGATCTTTGATGGTTCGGATCGTTAAACACATTACGAAATAGGTCTCATGAAAACGTTTTTCAAAAGCTGTGTAAAAAAAATGATGTCACGAATTGGACTTCATATATATATATAGGTTAAATTCTTTTTGACTTGTGTATGTCATGCATATATATAATAACGTTCATTCTCTGTGAAGACTCAAATACTGTAAAGCTTGTGGCACCAATTCCATTAGGCATGCATAGATTATCGATAGCCCCACACGTTATTAGGAAGATATTGCCTTCAGATGTGCCATTCTAGGACGGCAGATAAACAAAACATTCTAATTTCAACTTCGATCACCAGTGGAAACATATCTGAATTTGTCACATACTTGATTATGCATACTGTCCTTACAGAAAAGAGAATCGGTTCTCGGTACAAGTAATGTTGGGAAGCATAGAAATCAAACACAGGATCTCGAGCGTAGTGGTTTACATTCATAATCTGTTACTAACAAGGTTAGAGTGCAGATAACCAATGGCACTATTATCAAAGAGAAGTTATTTTTCAAGATATATGAAGCACTGGTTTTGTAATAATAAAAATCTATAAAAGTATAGATTTTTTTTTGTAACAAAAAGTTTAGGGAGAGATTGTTACTCTCACTGCTAGCACCAGGACAGACCCATAACCTCGAGCTAAAATGACTTACGCATGACACCTGCTAGTTATCACCAGTATGAATTTACGTAGGAATTTACATTTCTTGTATCAACGAGGACTGCTAGCAGCAAGACTCAAACTTTGACGGGGCGACACACAAAGTAAAGACCTTACCAACCGAGTCAACCGTCGTTGGCATAAAAGTATAGATTATGTAGTCAAGTAGAACGATAATAATTTTAGGGACAATAACTAATAGCTGTAGTGTAGCACAAATTTGGAGGACTTCCACCATTGAAATATGCCAAAACAATAGTCTTAAGAAACCAATTAATTGAGCTAGGGTTGCCTTATATTTTTGTTTTGGTTGATGTGGATGGAATAGATGACGAACATTGGCCATTTCCCATTGCCATTAGTTGCTTCTACGGTTGTAACACGTATCAACATAATTATACGACCAAATAAAAAAATATTAGCTAACTATCACGGGATGGTCCAGTAATAGATGATGAATTCTATATTTGTATTCTACATGGTATGTTCATAGGTTCAATTCTTGATGCTAATGAATCATATGATGGTGGCCATAAGAAGGTTGAAATATCTCTGTTAGTCTTTTCCAGCCCCTGAAATGATAGACAGTGTAACGAAGCACCAACTGGTCTCTTTTTTTTTTCTTTTTTTCTTTTTTTTTTTTTTTTTTGCAAAAAAATAAAAAATATTAGCTTAACCAGTACGTATGTTAATGGTTTTTGTTTAAAAAACGTATGTTCATGATCTAAATTCATAGTTTATACATACAAAAGAATTCTCTCTGTCATCCATGATCACAAAATTATGTTTTGTCTTTGCATAAATTTGTTCAATGGGTTTATATTAAAATATAAAGGTTTCTCCTAAAAGATACTTGAGAATTGGGTCAATATAAAATTCTATGTTGTTTTAACATATTTGCTATTATCTATCCATAGGAGTGGGGGAGAGTTAAACTTTATAGTGAGTTAGTCATAATAATTTAATTTGAAATCCTTTTTGGCGATATCGAACTTAAGACTATCATACTAGTAAATGACTATTTTACATATATTAAAATGAACCGAAATTACATAGAGCACAAAAACAAGAGTGCGAAAATTATTTTGTATTCAAACACTCTTTTTTTTTAACAAATCTCAAAGACACGCCCATCTTATTTGGGAGAAACAAACAAACAAAATCCATAAAAACGTAAGCTTTCAATCTCACCCAATTCTCTCCTTTTTCTAAACCATAAGATAATTAGTTCAACTTCAACCCCAAGTCGCTGACACGTTCTTTTCTCCCCCTAAACATTTGCTTCCAAATCCCCCTTAAATCTCACCAATTAGTTCAGATTTCCACCTCTCGGAATCCCATTCCATGCAACCCTTTCGAGCATTCGCATGAAGTCTCCTGCTTTTACAGGTGGGAAGTCCATTCCTCCCCAAAAAATTCAACGTGGGAATCAGAGCCTGCATGAAACTCCTCTGTATTTTTTCTTAAAACTGAGATAAAGCGATTGATTGATGGATTTCTTCACTGATGGGTGCCTTAATTAATTCTTTGGTACATACCCACTTTGATTTCGGGAATATGGGTTTTTCTGGTGGGGGTTTTTACTCATATACGCCTCTTTCTCCTAGGTTTTTCACCCTCTCTGTCTCCTCCCTCTTGCTTGCTTTGTTCAGATTTTTCAGCAAGTTCTTCCTCAGAGTTAGGTACTCAAATTCACAGTTGGGTTTTGTACTTCTGATGTTTTTAGATGAACTCCCAGCTTGGTTTTGTAGTTAATATACTTTTTTATTCGTTCAGAAACTTATTTTTGTGTTTGTTTTTGTTGCAGTTTTGTTAATGGTGACAGTTCTTGGATGAACAATTATTGTTGTTCTGGCCCTGTTTCTGAAGAAACTGATCAAATGGTATCGAATAATAATCTTGTTGAGACAGAAGCTCTGCCTGGAAAATCGGATTCTTGTTGTCCTAGCTCTGCTTCTGAAGAAACCAATCAAATGGTATCGAATAATCCGGCTGAGCCAGAAGCTCTGCCTAAGAAAGCTGATTCCGAGATTTCGAAAAGCCATGGAGATTCAGAGTTTGGTGAAGCTGATGATGGAGAGGCGTCGAAGCCGAGTTTCGTGTTTAAATTCGAGTACCAGACTAAAGAAATATTAAGCAGAAGCAATAGAGAGTGTAAGTTTATGGCTGATAAGTTTAACCTATTCAAAGAAGAACCAGAATTCACAAGCAGCAGCAGCAGAAAATACGAATTCAAAGCCGAAGAGAGTGTGAGTTGCTTCCTGGAAGAGGCTAAAGTTGCAACCTTTACTGTCGAGGAAGGAGGTGATCATGAACAAATTACTCAGGAATTTGCAGGTGAGGAATGCGAGGAAGATGAAGTGTCTGATAAGAAATCGGTGACGGAAGATCCTCATTTGGATGAAGAGCGAGTGGGGAGTCTTGAAAGCGATTCAGATTGTGAGAAAGTTGATTCTCATGAAGTTAAGTTCTTGTCAGAAAAGGACTTTGTTGCTTCAGATTATGAGTGTGCTTCTATCGGCTCTCCTAGTGTGGGGTTTTTGTCAGTAGCAGATTTTGGGGAAAGAAATGACCGGCTTGAGAATTTCGATATGGGGCACGAGTCTGATTGTTTCGACGATAAAGATGAAGATATAAACGAACAAATTCAAGAATCGGAAGAGTTGTACAGCAGCTCGAGTCCAGAAGGGTTTAGTAGCAAAGACGAAAAACCAATTGAGGGTTTCGAAAATGCTGAAACGCCCCAAGTTCGTAGTTTGATACCTAATGCTTCCGAGGATTCAAACACATTGGAAACATTGTGGGAACACCAGGATTTGATAGAACAGTTGAAAATGGAGCTCAAGAAAGTCAGGGCTACTGGCCTACCTACCATTCTTGAAGAATCCGAGTCCCCGAATATGGATGATTTGAAGCCATGGAAGATCGATGAAAAAGTCCATCAAGGTGATAGAATGGGAGAACTTCAGAAGTTCCACAGAAGTTACAGAGAACGCATGCGAAAATTCGACATTTTGAATTACCAGAAGTTATATGCAATAGGTCAGTTTTTTCTTCAACTTCGATTAACGTCTTCATAGTTTCAAATCATTTTGTTCGTGTTTTCTTCCCAAATTTTCTTCTTCTTATTTTCGAACTGCTGTAATCCATTCGATTCGCCAGTATGTTTAATTCAACCTAATTAGGACCTACTAAATCAGGTTAGTTGATCATGAAAGAAGCATGAGCCTGCTTACATAAAAGTAAATTTACATGACCTAGTTAGAAGTTAGAAAACACCTTTTGTTAGTTCTCAATTGTGTAAGCACTTTTCGAAAAAAGCACTTTTGCATGTGTACCTGTTTAAATATTGTCTAAAAGCACATTACATACTTAGTGGATGTGCACATAGAGCCACGTCATTACCCTTAATTTATGTTTAATTAGTACCATCTGAGCATGCTGATCTTTAAGCTGCCCAGTCTAATTATGGAAGTGCTTTTGTGCTCCACCATTTTGTTTGCTGGTTTCCTCTATGCAGACAATCTGCAGAAATTCATGTGTATGAAAAGTTAATCTGTAATTATTAAATTAAATTGGCTTTTGGGTTATGCTAATTGCTAGATGCTCTATGTTGTTTTTATGCTAACTGTATTTAGTTCACATGATCTTAATTTCTCATGTGTTTTATGAAAAATCCAAATGTGTAGGTTTCTTGCAGTCCAAGGATCCACTTCAGTCGTTTCCGAGCTCCAAGTCCTCAGCTCCGGCAATCCTATCCTTTCTCTCACAGAATTTTTGGGGATGCAAACCGAAAAAAGATTCGGATTCCGACCCAATGGTGAAGTTTATTAGAGAATTGCATAGTGAATTAGAAGTGGTTTATGTGGGGCAGTTGTGCCTTTCTTGGGAGATTCTTCAATGGCAGTATGAGAAGGCCGTCAAGCTTTGGGAATCGGCTCCGTCTGGAATTGGTTCGTACAATGCAGTCGCGGGCGAATTCCAACAGTTCCAAGTGCACTTGCATAGATTTGTAGAGAATGAATGTTATCAAGGGCCTAGGGTTGAAAATTACGTCAAGAATCGATGCATCACGCGCAATCTTCTTCAAGTTCCGGTGATTAGAGGTGACTAAAAAGTTTAGATTAAGTGTTGTGTTTACTTAGGGATGTTGAAGGTTTGATTTATTTAAACTTATAGAAATGTGTGGCATTGCAGGGGACAATTTAAAGGAGAGAAAGAAAGCAAGAAGAAAAGGCAAAGATGATGGTGCAATTACAAGCGACATTTTAGTAGAGATACTCGAAGAATCAATAAGGACGATCTGGAGATTCATTCGAGCTGATAAACATGCTAATTGTACGCTTGCATGTCGAAAGAGAAGACCAGAAGAAGAGCTTGAAGAATCGGATTTGAAGCTTTACACAGAGATCCAAACAGATCTTCACAATGTACGTTTCATATCAGACAGTCTAACATGTCATTCCGTATCACGATTTTTCATGTTTCGGTTTGACCTAACGATGAAGTTAACCTGTACTTTGGAATGCAGAAAAAGATGAAGCTAAGAGAAATATTGAGGAGTGGGAACTGCATACTAAAGAGATTGAAAAAGCATGAGGATGTAGGCACAGATCACCTCTACTTCTTCTCCCAAGTTGACATGAAATTAGTAGCTAGGGTTTTGAACATGTCGAATATTACAACGGAGCAACTAGCGTGGTGCCGCAATAAGTTGAGCAAGATAAATTTTGTGAAACGAAAGCTCCGCGTAGATCCTTCCATCTTGCTATTTCCATGCTAGCAATAGTAGCCAAACTTTTGTCTAACCAAAGAAGTGATGTTAGCTTGCCAACTATATATTATTGTTCATATACATTAATATACAAGGAAAAGATTTCAAATTTGAAAATAAAATTGCGAACACGCTGGCTTGACTAAGGGCTGTTGTGCTATTTTTAAATCTGCTTTTGTGCGAATAAAGTGAGAAAAAAAAAAAGGCCAAATGTTTGGTAAACTAAAGGGGTGTAGTCAAACTCGGATTTGAAAGGATTTTAAAAGACTTTAAAATCCTAGTATAGTCAATTAAAATATTTTAAATGATTTTAGAATCCATTCAAATCTAGGTGTAGTCAATTAAAAGATTTTAAAATCCATTCAAATCTAAGTGTATTAAAAAAATTAAGATTTTTGAGCATTTCAACAAGTTGTGGATTTTGTGGGATTTGAGAGCTATAACCAAGACTAAAAATAATCCAACCTCACCCTCTAGAATTTCAAATCCTTCCACCACAATCCAGTCAAACTCTTTAAAATTCATATGAATTTTGTACGAGTCTTTAATCTTCTTAAATCCTATAAAATCTATCATTCTTAAAATCCTTTAAAATCCTTTAAAATCTTAGTTTAACTACACCCCCTAAAGGACTTTTAGCGAAAAGATAGGTAGGGGTAAAATTGTCAAGATAAAACTTATAGTAGTTGGTACGATTCACTTGCCTCCAATGACAAAAACGTTTTTTTGAGAAGCATATGTAGAGCTGCTTATATTTCCTGCTATTTTGGACTCATGATTTAAAAAAAAAAAAAATTATTATTTTTATTTACCAATCACAATTAAAACTCAAACTTTTTTTAAAAGTTAATTTTATAAAAATATTACATAACCCCAAACCAGCCCTCACGAGTCAACGCATACATGCTTATTGTTCATATTTTGATAGGTTGAAAAATATGTATGGCGGTGGTAATGTGAAGTCTCTAGGCAGCGAGAGATTTTTTAGTGTGACCATCATACGAGGTAATATATCACGTATTTCTATATAAATGGTGAATTATGTGTGTTAAAAGGTTAATAATTTAAAAATTAAAATTTTTTACCACTTGCATAAAAACACGTGATGTATTATTCGTATTTTCATCACAATTAAAAGTTTCTTCTAGGCAGCAGACGAAACATAAATCTGGCGGCAAAGATGAGGTGCCTCCACCTTATGGGTTCGTAAGTTGTAATATCATCGTAATGAACATTTACTTGGTCAAAATTTCAAATTTCAATGATGCTGTACCTTTACTCAAGTAAATTAACTTACCTATTAACTTTTTGTAATGGTTGGTGGCTAGGTAGTTAACAACAAACTTAATGTGGTGTTTCGATAACCAATTAATTACTAGTTTGGAATTGTTTTTCAAAAATATTTGAAGTATTTTTTACAAGAAGTACATAATTGGTGTTTTTTTTGTAAAAAATACTTAAGTGCTTTTGAAACCCAAATTTTTTTCTCTAGAAGTGCTTTCAGTCATTTTAAAAGTATTTCTAAACGAATCCTAAGTAATGATTTTAATTAGGTTGCAAGATTATTTTTTTTTCATTCTATTTTTATATCACATTAAGATATTTTTTTCCAACTATGTGAGAGAATGTTTGGTCATTTTATTAGCAGAGCAATATGGTTAATGAGCTAGATAGTTGGTTGTTAAAGAGAGACGAGACAGAAATTGATAGGATTCAACCCATCATATGTAGAATAAATTCTACTGGACCATTAGTCACACTAAGGGCCAATTTGGGATTGCAATGCCTTTTTAAAAAAACTGTTTATGTTGTGCATTAAGAATAATCAGCTATAAAATAAGGTTGGTCAGCATTTGGTTAACTGAATTTTAAAAGTGTTGTGAGTATGAAAAGCAGCGCAAAATCGTTTGGTAAAATTTAATGGAAAAGTTATATAATTGTATACAATGACAAATGGACATAATAGTAGGAGTGGGGGTGACAACAGCAGTGGTGGTGGTAGTGCTAATAACGGGATGTGTTGGCTAGGGTGGAAAGGTAACAATGGTGGCGGTTGCGGTAATGGGGGTTGTGTCGGCAGTGGCGGCAATGATGGTGGTAATGGCAGTTGTAGTTATGGTGCAATGGTGGTGGTTGTAGTAATGGTGGTGGTGGTGGCGATGGCAGCATCGATGGTGGTAATGGTGGTAGTGGTGGTGGTGGTAGCAATGGTGGCGGTAGTGGTAGTGATAGTGATTGTGCTGACAATGATGATAGTGGTGGAGGTTGTGGTTAAGGCGGTGTTGGTAACAAAAACGGTGGTTGTAATGACGGTGATGGTGTAAGGTTACTATTTGTAATGGTAGGTGGTAGCGTTTACTTTATTCTCTAAGGGATAGAATGTGTGTGAAAGGCTAAACAATGTCATTTAAAAAAAAATTTAATGAAGTTACAACAATTGAAAATAATTATTAAAGACCCAACTTTGTTTTTTATTAAAGCAGTTTTCAAAAACAACCTACATGTTTTTAAAAGATGCTATCTGGAAACCATTACTTTGAAAATAGGCAGGATATTTTACTTTTACTAAACAATTTTTTACTGCTTAACTTTAAAGTTAAGCAGGTTTTAGTTAAAAAATAAAAACAATACCAAATGGAGCGTAAGACTCGAGATTAGGACCAAACATTGAATTTTACATCTCATTTGGGATGTCCTGTATTATGAGGGGTACACCACTCTGAGAGCCCAGAAACAAAGATCCCATCCCGTACCTGTAAAGCATAAGAAAAAAGTCTTTTCCTGAACGATTCAGTTTGATTAAATCGTGATCCAGAAAGCCCAAATTTTAAATCAGACCGACTAATCTGGTTCGATATAGTACTGAAAAGGAAAATTGACAAGAAAAGCCACACCAAACCAGACAGGCCGGTTCAGTCCGGTTTTGTCGAATTTTCGGTGGATCAGCCAATCTATAAAGCTCAATGGGCTGTGTGATTGGATTACCCCCTTTATTACGGATCAGCATGGAACTCTAAGTTCAGGCCCGTCTCTTTTCATTTTAGACCCGGCCCATGTTTTTACTTAACCTCTTATAAATTCTCACCGTCCAATACTTAAAATCTCTCCACAGCCGTCAGATCTAGGGTTTCTCAGTCTTCGAAAACCCTATTTAAACGCTCTCATCGTCCAAACGCAACCCTTTTGTTGCAGTCGATCGCACTGACAGAGAGAGAGAGAGAGAGGCAGCCGAGCTGAACGAGCATTCCAAAAATGGTGCAGCGGCTCACGTACCGGAAGCGTCACAGCTACGCCACCAAGTCCAACCAGCACCGCATCGTCAAAACTCCCGGTAACATAATTTGCACCGTTTGCATTCCCAATTTGCTTCTGGAAATCTGATCGAATATTCAATTGGGGTTTTGCTGGTTTTGTTTATGGTGTCGTTTGATTGGTTTGGTTGAGTTGGTTTTGTGCGTGTTGAATTTTAGGGGGGAAGTTGATCTATCAGACCACCAAGAAGAGAGCCAGCGGTCCCAAATGCCCTGTTACTGGCAAGAGAATCCAGGGGGTATATCTTTGCTTTCGTTTGATTGTTCAATATCTTTATATGCGATTGTATATAAATGTGTGTGTGTTTGTATATATTTGTTTGACTGAGCAATTAGGTTAGGTTTATGATGTGAATGCAAGAATGTGTGTGATTGTATTTGTTTGATGAATGATTTGTTGGGGTGTATGAATTTGTGGGAGACTAGCCAGAAGTATTCGAATTTCGAACATGAACTCCAAAGTCCAAATGAATGTTTTTATATTAGGACTGATACCGGGTACATAAAAAAACTCTTTCTTTTGAATCCAATCGTACCATTAGGTTTGTGACGAGGGAATTGATCATTCCCTAACTTGGAGCAGGCAACTTATGCTTGTAAATTCCAAGTGTTAATAACGTTGCACATAGACTTGTCGACGTTGATGGTCCTCCCAGCTCTTGTTGAAAGCTCCTCCGTTGATGGTGGTGTCATATCCTATCTTCCCGTGAGCAGTGTCACTGCCATTACCACTTCGGAAGATAGCCATGCACTGACATTTTGTTTTTTCAATTTTTGTTTAAGCATGCTCTTAGTTTTGAACTTTAACTTACGCCGCACTCTCAAATGCATTTTTTTGGTAGGGACTCTCCTACATGCATATAAATTATATTTGTATAATCTTTTAAAAACTTGCGTTTCATGTGGGGCTTTTGTTTGGGTTTGTTCTTCTGTTGGGTGACATGCTCTGCATAACCTCTGGTGTTTTTCCATTAGTTTTCTTTAAAAATTCGACCCTTAAAAATGAGAATGACTGGAGTTTTGATAAATTGATTGTATATTTGTTCGTTTCATCCAGCTTTATATGATATTTGAAAGATTGAACATTGGAGTGAATATTGGATGGTAACTGTGGTTGATAATAATTTTGGTTTCCTTGCAGATTCCTCACTTGAGACCTGCTGAGTACAAGAGGTCTAGATTATCTAGGAACCGCAGGACTGTGAACCGGGCCTATGGTGGTGTATTGTCTGGAGGTGCAGTTAGGGAGAGGTAAATTAGTGCGAACATTCTGATTGTTGGATGCGCTGGTTTTATAATTTTTGTATGGTAGTAAATTAGTAATTACGGCTTGCATTGAGTTTTTATTGTTCATTTGTATGCAGGATCATTCGAGCTTTCTTGGTCGAAGAGCAAAAGATCGTGAAGAAGGTTTTGAAGATTCAAAAGGCTAAGGAAAGGCAGGCGGAGAAAGGAGCCAAACATTGATAGCGTTTGAATGAATTGTAAGAAATGGTTGAGCGAGATTTTGTCGTTAGGTTTTGTTGATTGATGAATTTGGATCTGAGATTGGGATGCTTTTACTGTTAAGTGCTGCTCGGTTACTCGGTTAATTTCGTTTCAATGATAACTAATTCCCTGTTTCTTCCTTTGTGATAAACTTGTTCGTTTATCTTTATCTTTACTGGCAAATGGCAATGCTTCAGTTTGTTTTTCAGTGCAAATTTTATGCCGTTCTAAAATACTCGTGGATGATGACGATGATATTGTAAACTACTTTAATTTACCGGGCGATGTCTACATGCTTCAAGAAAAAGACTAACTTAGCTACTTATGGAGAACATCATATGTCGAACACCATATGTTATTTCTCATGCATAGGAATGAGAGGGAAAAATAAAATTGAGGGTCATTTCTCATGCATAGGAATGAGAGGGAAAAATAAAATTGAGGATAGGAATTAGCGGGAAAAAATAAGGGGAAATTTTTGTTTTTTTTTAATTTATTTTCAGTTTTTTAATCATTTTTAAGACTAAAATGACTTAATTACCCTCACATGTTGTGCATGTGGTCTCACTTAACAGAAATATGGATGAAATATATGAAAAACTACTGGTAGGGGCAAATCGGCTAAAAAAATTAGTTTGAGTCCTTAATTTTCCAATAGAAAAGTTCAGAGGAGAAATCAAAAGCTAAGTAAAAGTTGAAGAGGTAAATCGACAGTTTACTCTTTATTTTTTAAATAATCAAGTATGTTAATAAATAAGATCAACACCAAGAAAAATGAGTAGAAGCACGAGAGTCATTATATTTAAAAAAGATAAAAAATCCCCAATCCAAGGAATGACTTCAGGAGGTAACCAACAAGACAGTATTAATCTTAGTTATTTTATGTCATAAATATTGAAGGAATGTTGCTTTCAAAGAAATTTATCTTAATTGATTATCCTAAAACATAAATATTATAACATAAGGCCTATATGTGATTGATGAGTAATTTGGACAAGCACTTATGTCTGGAACTTACATTACAACTTAACTACTGATAATATTATTTTCTATCTCAGTTTTTTATTTTTTTTTTAAACATTGGATATTTACAAAAAGACTTTTACCGGGGATCAAGCATGTATCGTCTATGTGTGCAACTTGGACGGGTTTGATGGTCAACCCATTCCTTACCAAACATTTCTACTTCGGGTATGGGTTCGGTTCGGTTTCATGTTGGTTTATTCTGGTTCGGGTTTAAATTGGGTTTGGACTTACTCGGGTTGGGTTAGGTTTTGCTCAACTTTATTGATTTAAATATTACATTGTTTTATAAGATAAATTTCAAATTTTGAACCAAATAATGTCAAAAATATTTAAATTCAAATTTACACAGACAATATCAATTTTTAACCAAAATAAACATAAAATCAACACAATCATTCATTGTTCAAATGAAAACCAAACAACAAACTTTAAGTATAGACCTCCTAAACTTGTATATCTAGCTTATATAATATGAAATGGGACAGGTAATATGTACATGAGTAATTCGGGCTAGAAATTGGGCTGGGTTTAGGTTGACACCAATCCAACCAAACCCAATAAAAAATTGGGTTAAGGTCGGGTTGGGTTTGGACGTATTTTTACTTCATTCTAACCCGCTCGATTGGGTTTAAATTTGGGTTGGGCTTGGACGGATTCGGGTTAACCTAATCCAAGTTACACCCCTAGCATCGTTCTTACAGTCATATGAGTCAAATTTGAGGCTTTCTTCAAGTAAGTGAAAACAACTATTTGCGAACCAAACAAGGACTTGTATCTGGTGCATTTGGTCAATATAGGTTTGCTTGAAAAATGAAAATGGTATGGGTTGAAGTGTTGCTTAACAATTTTATACCAAGAATGTAAAGCATAAACATATAATATATAATGGACGATGCATGGAATTTGATGCGGTTAAGGAAAACTATATTATAATTAGCTAAGAAAGTCATTCACACTGATCGATTAAGTTTTGTCTGATAGGAACATGCATGGTTGTGTTAATTAGAAGGTTGATGTTTGCAAAGGAAGAGAGGTTAGAATGTTAGAAATAGGTTAGTTTACAAGATCGGAAATGGATGTCGTTTATATTATCGATTATAATATGGTATGAAGGATATAAAGAGAGAGTGAGTATGAAATTTAATGAATTTGACATAAAAGGATTTGTCAAATATATAGAGATGGAAATAACTTTTCTGAAGGAGTTGTATTCTTCAGGGGTAGTTATAACTTTTCACGTTGAAATACAATTATTTATATCCTTTTAGAATTAATTAATTATATTATTTCTATTTCTAATTAATTAACTTATTTCACTACAATCATATGTATATTAGTATACCAATGTTATGATGTACTTTCACATATGATTACACATATTGTGAAAACCGTGTTATCATAATCATATTCCAACGTAGAAAACTTGGTTTGGAAGAGTTTGATCCAAATTTCAACTTAGGTTGCACGCATGGGTTCCCAATCCAAGGTCAAGCAACAGACAACAAGGGTTGCAAATGAGGATCTATATATCTGGGCAATTTCACCAAATTTGAGTCTCCTCACATGCATATATATATACATATATATATATATATACATACATACATACATATACGGACAATTAGTTTAGGGAAGTGTTATTTGCACTCCAAAAATCTCATTCTACACGCCTCACAAGTGTATTTTTCCTTTCTAATATAGAAAGTTTGGAGTGTAAAATGAGATTTTTGGAGTGCTAATAATAATTCTCTTAGTTTAAATTGTACACATTGATGATTTAAATTAACATCTCATTGTTAGCTTAATACTAGTGGCTCTTTTTGAATAGTGTAGTGGTTGGTTGACATGAAAACTTTTTTTAGTACGAAAGTCATACTGTCACATGTCGTTACTAATTCATGCGTCATAATATTGATGAATGACATAAGCGTACATAGATTGGTAATACCACGTAAAATAGAAAGCGTAACAAAGCTAAGTGATCTCAATTCGTTGGAAGAAATGCAGCTTCTCAAATCGGGTGTCTGGAAAGTACCAAAAAGATTGTTCTTTTTGGCCAGTGAGGCTACCAAAACAATTTGGATGTTAGGAAGTTTGGATTCCCATGTTCGTGAAATCAAGGGGATTGACCCATGCCTTCTCATTTCTTAAGCAATTAAGCGATGCAGTGAGAAAACTAATTAAGGCGGATTCATTGTTTCAGTATGTACGGATTTCAAACTAACCAAACAGAAAAGCTTTCTGTATTAAACAATATGCTGTTCATACTTTTATATCCTTTAAGTTCAACACTCAAAACATAATAAAAGGAATTCAATAAAATTTAACAAAAAACTTAGAAGTTCAATACATTTTTATATTAACATATTATCTGTTAATATTGTCGATCAGCCATCATATTGACAATCCTCCCCGTCCAAAAGAAGAATTGTTAAGTATAATATTTACCATACTTCATTAATTTAGGAAGAGGAAAAAAACCGTGAACAATCAACAGGAGCAGATAAACTCTCTGCATATATAAGATTCCAATCTTGAGCACATACAAGACATGATTTTTGACACATCCCAACCCAAAATGTCTCTAGTAACTTGATTGGTAGTTCAGATAAACCTTCCGGTTGAAGTGTGTCAATTTCTTCATCTGTTTGCTTTTGTTTTGTTCTTATTGTGTTCCATCTTGCATGCATTTAACTTTAAAGGTCAGACGACATGCATCACTGGTCAAACCCTAACCCTAGTAGTTGAACTGCCCTGTGTGGAGCAGTTTGGTGAACAGTACTCTGAATTTACCCTAAATAGACAGCTGTCCAAGAACAATTTTAGCCCAAACAATCACTGTTTGCCTAACCTTGTCAACACTGCAGCACTATATTCTTGTAATTTCTGGATTTACTGGTAATTCAGTAAAAATATATCGTTTTTCTATTATTTCCAATTTACCATGCATCGTCTCAGTGTCATTAAAGATTAGTCCGGGGTTTTATTTTGCATGGTGGTTTTTTCTTGTGCTAATCCATAACTGGTTCTGGGATTATCTTAAGACTAAATAATTTCTATAAACAATAACAATCAAGCTTTATCCCATTAAGTAAGGTCGGTCATATGAATTCTAGAACGTTATTGTGTTCGTTCTTCCATTAGCCCAAGGACTCATTATATTTTGTTAAAATCTCTTTCTAAGTCTTCCCAGGTCTTCCTTTACCCCTTCTACCCTAAGCCTCCACCTCATAGTTTCATCTTCTAACCAGAGTATCTGTAAGTGTTTGGTTTACATGTCCAAACTACCTTAACAAATTTTCTCTTGCCCAAATAAATTTCTATATATTTTCAAAATGCTCAGAGAAATTTCAATATATTTTTGCATAGATATCTCTTGGATTCACTATAATTTTGAGCTTTTGTGTTTGGGAAGTTAGTCCCTAATTAAATTACATGGTTAGCAAAAAATAAAAAGAATTTAAGAAATGATTATTTAAAAGATGGTATAAGCCAAAAATAAAGATTACTCAAATAAATAAATTATAATATTATGACAAGGAACGTCTGTTTGTCATTTTGTCTAAGGTGGTTTGAAGATAAAAATGGAATTGGTTTCTATAGCCAAGCTATGAGAAAATGTGAAAGCAACTTGGAATTTAAAATTCCAGAAAAAAAAAGAAAATTGCTTAATTTTTCTACACTCTTTGAGATCCTTAATTTGGATTTAAATAACCCTCTCCTCCTTATGCAGTCCAAGAAGCACACACCAGCTTAAATAAAAAGCACTTAATTCAATAATAATCTTATTCACTTGACTACTCAAGTTTTTCTTGGTAGCTGTTGTTATAAGAGTTGAAACCCTCAGCAGCTTCTGCTTACCAAAACAGTGATTTTCGTGCAAACCTACTTCTCTCCATTTTAGTCACCCTAAAGGGGCGGCTGAGGCTCCGCATTCAGACTTCTCCTCGGGTGGCACATGATATATAGCTTTGGATGAAGTTAGCTTTTAACTCACAAATGC
This sequence comes from Pyrus x bretschneideri, assembly GCF_019419815.1. Taxonomy (NCBI): domain Eukaryota; kingdom Viridiplantae; phylum Streptophyta; class Magnoliopsida; order Rosales; family Rosaceae; genus Pyrus; species Pyrus x bretschneideri. The sequence goes on along the minus strand of NW_025999424.1, from coordinate 2,767,665 downwards.
TTCTCTTTGAGCTCACGTTCAAGAACTAGTTAAAAGTGCTTATCCAAAAAGCTTAAGCTGTTCCACTATTTGATTAGAGATATATTATTTCTTACGATTTAGAGAAGGAAGAGAAGTATGGAGCAGAAGAACGAGATGGAAAAGGTTGATGATGTGATGTTGCCGGGTTTTCGGTTTCACCCGACCGATGAGGAGCTTGTAGGGTTTTACCTGAAGAGAAAATTCCAGCAGAGAGTTCTTCCCATTGAGCTGATTAAGCAAGTTGACATTTATAAATATGATCCCTGGGATCTTCCAAGTAAGTTAACTTGTCTCTGATTCATTCTTATAAATTGCTTTTTTAGTTTAGATTTTTAAACTGTTTGCCCTTTCCATGTTTTGGATCTGTCTCAGGTTTATGATGTGTATGGCCAATTTAGAAAAGTTAAAAGTGTTTAAATTTCTGCAGAAAAAAACTCTTCTACCTGCGTTTGACTAGACAGAAAAACTCAAAATTTATGAAGCGTTCTCTGTCAATCTAGTAGGTGCTTCTTGAGGAAGCACTTGGATTTTTAAATAAATTTCAACAAATTTCATATATTCTTCTTGATTTTTGCTTGACTTTTCAAATGAGCGTATAGCAACTGTCACTGAACTTGTAAGTTGTATTTCATCTGTGCAAGCAGAGCTGGCAAGTACTGGGGAGAAAGAGTGGTACTTCTACTGCCCGAGGGACCGAAAATACAAGAACAGCACTAGGCCTAATCGCGTCACGGGAGCCGGGTTTTGGAAAGCAACCGGAACAGATCGGCCTATCTATTCTTCGGAAGGCTCCAAGTGCATAGGTTTAAAGAAGTCCCTTGTGTTCTACAGAGGCAGAGCTGCAAAAGGGATCAAAACTGACTGGATGATGCACGAGTTTCGGTTGCCTTCTCTCTCAAATTCAGTTCCACCAAAAAAGCTCTTAGATAAAAGCCTCCCTGCAAATGTAAGTACTAGTTAAAAATTTGGAAACCGAAGTAAAATAATCGGGCTACGAAAATATTGTTCATTTTTTATTAAAGAACTGACTGTCGACATGTCATTATTAATGGTTGTATTTGTCTAGTCAATAAAACGTGCCAACATGTTATTGCTCTGCTGATTAAAATACTTCATGGTGTGCAGGATTCATGGGCAATTTGCAGGATTTTCAAGAAAACAAACTCCATGGCACAGAGAGCACTTTCTCACTCTTGGGACTCTCAGTTTCCAGAGCCTACGGCAGCTGGTTTATTCACCCAACAGTTCAGCTCAGAGGACATGTCTTGCACAACTGACATGGGATCAACCATGCAGTTTTGGAATAACAATGACTTGCAACAAGCATCTAACACAAACTACTCTTCCTTTGACACTCTTCCTTACAAACCAATCAACCCTACCGTGTCGAAACCCTCCATGTTCGACGGAGAGTTTCCCAACAGCTTCATGTTCTCGCCGGCTGAACTGTCCGGAACTATGAACCCTGCGTTAATCGATGATTTAAGCAACCCCGCAGGGAGCATAGACTTCGATGGTTCACAGCAGCAGTTCACCGGCTTTTCGATCAGTTTGCAGCAACAGGATCAGATGCAAGGAAATACGGGGACATCAGAAAACGAAGGGGGATTCAGGAAGAACATGAGTAGTAGTAGTAATAGTACAAGCCAGTGGGGAAGCAGCAGCATCAGATCAATTGGTTTTCCCTTCAGTTTGGCTTCAGATGATGAGTCTTGGAAGCCAACTCTGCCTTCTTATTCACCACCTTATCCTAGTAGCTATTCTACAAACAAATGCTACACTTGATGCAAATCATTTTGCGAAAGAGAATATATTTGGTAGGGCTGCCTGATTAGGGCAATTTTCACATTGGGCAGACCAAAATACAAAAAGATCTCATACTTTTATGAGGAGCGTCTATAAATGATGTAGTCGGACATCCTACCCAAAATTTTATCCTCTAGTGGTTGACCCCTTGTAATCATGTAGTTAGTATCAAAAATTCAAAATCATACTTCTAAACTCCTAGTCCTTTTAGTGTGTCATTGTACAGTTTCTTGCATTCCAATCATACAAGTTTAGGCAATATGTTGTTTGTTTTGTGTAGCACTTTGCGCAGTTGAGGTTGATGAAAGCTACAACTTAGCACCAACCAAATGGCCATTTTAGATCCTCTAAAAATGTTAAAGCTTTTGAAGGTCCCAAATGCCTGCGTCCAATTATTGATAACTATAGATTGTGCCTTACAAATTGAGATGAATTTACGAGAATATGACCTAAATAACAGATGTGAGTGTAGTCAGACTGGCTAGAACAAATATGTTATTTCTATGCACTCAAGTTTGAATCCTCATCCTCACAATTTAGATTAGAAATTATAATCTTGTTTTTTTTAAAAAGAAAAAGAGGATAACTCAAATAAAATAATTTGACACGAAAAGATTAATGAATTCAAATTCGAATTCTCCTTCTTGTAATCCGCATGTTTGTAAAGTTCTAGAATTTGAGAGAAAGCCAGAAATTAAAAAAAAAACTAATGAAAATAGCTTGAAAACTGTAAATTTTAACGAAAATGACAAAATAAAAAATAAAGTGAATAGTATTAGGATTGACTTTTTAATGTTAAAATATAATTTTTCGTTAAAGTAAACAGTACTATAAGATTTTCGTTAAAGTTTCTAATAATAAAAAAGGATGCAGGCTTACTATTATTAGTCCCAGATGAAACCCAAGCCCACAATCTTAAACCGACCTAAGTAAAAGAAAGAGTGAAAAATCAGCCTCAAAAAGTCAAAACCCAAAAGCAGCTTCTGGGTTTTAGGTTTTTGCTGGGGAAAACCCCCACCGTCCACTTTCTCTCAATTTTCTCTGGCTCTCAAATTCTCTCAGGTTTGCTCGCTATAATCCAATCGTTTCAAACTCACTTGTTATTTCTTTGAATTTTTCCCAAATTTCTGAGCTTTTTTTAAATTTGTTTATCATTTCTTTGAGCTTTTTAAATTTTATGCGAGTGTTTAACAATGGCTAGAGGCCCGGCAAGTTCTCTGTTTCGAATTTATGCTTCCAAGAAGAACATATCTAGGTTTAGGGTTTTGATATGGAATCAATATGTTAGTTCTTCTGCGCCATATGACCGCTCTGTATCCTCAAATTTCCAATTTTGTCCCGCTTTCGATGTTCCGAATCACCGTTCGTTTTCGACGGGATTCAGGGACCTAATTCGGGTTAGATTGCCCCCCAAAGGCCCAAATTTCACAGGCTGCGGTACCTTTGATGCGAAACCATTTTCGACTACTGTGAAAGATGGGGAGGATGAGGAGGATAATGGGGTTTGTAGTAGTAGAATGGTGGATTCTGAATGTGATTTTGATGCAGATGCGGGGAAAATTTTGGACTTTGTAAATGAGGGTAGTGCTCGCAATTTGTCGAATTGGGGAGATGGAGATGAGGGTAATGAGGGTGTGGTTTATGATTCGATGGTTGTTGAGTCGGAAAGTGGTGATGAGAATGTGAGTTCAGCGAAACCTATGAACTTTCAGCAGGTTGCGTCATGTGAGCCTGTTGAATTGTATCGTGAGCTTCGCAATGCTGACAAGGGTGCAAAGCAGAGACGGGCTGATTGGGAGACTCTTCAAGAGATATTCCGGAATTTTGGCAATTCGGGTTGGGCATGCGATCAGGCTCTTGCAATATACATTGGACGTTCATTTTTCCCTACTGCCGTGCACAAGTTTCGGAATTTTTTCTTCAAGAAGTGTTCGGCTGATGTTGCCAAATATGTGGTATCCCTTGGTCCATCTAATGATGCTGTGAAATTTTTGTTTCCTATATTTGTTGAATATTGTTTAGAAGAATTTCCAGATGAGATCAAGCGGTTTCGTAGTATGATTGAATCAGCAGATCTCACTAAGCCTCATACATGGTTTCCATTTGCACGGGCTATGAAGCGTAAGATAATTTATCACTGTGGTCCAACCAATAGTGGTAAAACATACAATGCTTTGCAACGGTTTATGGAAGCAAAGAAGGGCATTTACTGCAGTCCTCTGAGATTATTGGCTATGGAAGTCTTTGATAAAGTCAACGGGCATGGAGTTTATTGTAGCCTTCACACAGGACAAGAAAAGAAATTTGTCCCATTCTCAAACCATGTTGCTTGCACTGTCGAAATGGTGTCAACTGATGAAATGTATGATGTTGCCGTGATTGATGAAATTCAGATGATGGCAGACCCATATAGAGGTTTTGCATGGACAAGAGCGTTGCTTGGGCTGAAGGCTGACGAGATACATTTGTGTGGAGATCCAAGTGTTCTGAATATTGTTCGACAAATCTGTTCAGAAACTGGCGATGAGTTGCACGAGCAGCATTATGAGAGGTTTAAGCCATTGGTGGTTGAAGCCAAAACGCTCTTGGGAGATCTTAAAAATGTTCGGTCTGGAGACTGTGTGGTTGCTTTTTCTAGGAGAGAGGTATTTGAGGTTAAAATTGCAATTGAAAAACACACTAATCATCGTTGTTGTGTTATTTATGGTGCCTTGCCACCAGAGACTCGTCGACAGCAAGCGAATTTGTTTAATGATCAAAATAATGAATACGATGTGCTTGTTGCTACTGATGCAGTGGGAATGGGTCTGAATCTCAATATCAGGAGGGTTGTGTTCTTTACCCTTGCAAAGTACAATGGTGACAAAACTGTTGCGGTTCCAGCGTCTCAGGTGAAGCAGATTGCTGGAAGAGCTGGTCGGAGAGGAAGCATCTATCCAGACGGACTCACAACCACATTGAATTTAGATGATCTGGATTACTTAATTGAAAGTCTAAAGCAACCTTTTGACGAAGTTAAGAAAGTGGGCCTTTTCCCTTTCTTCGAGCAGGTTGAGCTATTTGCAGGGAAAATTCCTGATGTTACGTTCTGCCAGCTACTTGAAAATTTTAGTGAAAATTGTCGTCTGGATGGTTCATACTTCCTGTGTCGACATGATCATATAAAGAAGGTTGCAAATATGTTACAGAAGGTTCCGGAACTATCTCTGGAGGATCGTTTTAACTTCTGTTTTGCCCCAGTTAATATCAAAGACCCAAGAGCTATGTATCATCTTCTAAGGTTTGCTTCATCATATGGTCAGAAACTCCCTGTCAGCATTGCTATGGGCGTACCAACGGGATCTGCCCGTAACAATAAGGAGCTCTTGGATCTGGAGACCAAGCACCAAGTTTGTTCTATGTATATGTGGTTGTCACACCACTTCAAGAAGGAAACGTTTCCATACTGGAAGAAGGCTGAGGCAATGGCCTCGGATATTGCTGAGTTGCTGGGCAAGTCTCTAGCCAATGCCAATTGGAAACCAGAATCGAGGCAGGCAGAGAACCAAAAGTTTCTTGAACAGAAGCAAAATAGTTATGAGAGGCCAAGGTCACTCATCAAGCTGTATGAGAAGTAAGTTTCGATATGTTTCGATTATTTTTTTAACTGTTCTCCAAATATTATTGATTCAGAGGCATCTGTGAAATGTATACATTGGGATCTTTCGATATCTTTCTTAATTTGTTTGCCTTACCATTTCACAGTGCTAACGATTTCTTCTGATTTGTAGGAAAAAGCATGACCGGTCTGTACAACATGAGCTTGGAGAGAAAGTAACCGCTTAGTGTTCTTGCAGGTAATTTTTCCACTAACCACATTCTATATCTGCCACAATTGCCTGAAGTACTGAGTAGAAGTAGAGTTGTTCCGTAACTACGTACTACATTGATTGGTTGAGTTCTTTGCATTTCTTTTCTTTGCAAGTCATAGTTTGACAATAAATTTCAAATAATTGAACTGAACTTGTCGCATGAACAATGTGTCGGTTCTTATATCATATGTTAATATAAACCTTTCCATATTCTTTCGAATATGATTGAGTTGACAACAGAATGATATTTTGCAGGCAAGGATTGGAGATTTGATGAACAAATGCCGTGTGGCACTCGGTTAGTGCAAACCAGTAGTTAGAGATAGACAACCACGAGGGCAGATGTGAGATGTTAGTCTAGAACTGTGTAGTTTACCGTCATCTGGGAGCGTCATGTGGACAGACTTTGCAACATTTACCGTGTTACAAAGACACAGCAGGTTTGCTACTCTTATGAGCTAACCCTATTTTCGAGTATGGTGGTGGTTCGCTTTTAGAATAGGAAACATGTTCAAATATCTCAACTGAGTACGAGTAAGATGCAACTATATTGTTCAAAATTAAAGGACAAGAAAGAGAGTTGTTTAATCATTTTCGGGATAACTAATTATGGCTAACTGTTTATGTAAATTCTTTTCGTTGTAAGATTACCGACAGTGATTTGGATTAACCGGAAGCTCTCTTACCGGTTGGTTGACCAAACAATCCAGGGAAGTAACTATGTGAATCACTTTGTTTTACCATAATTGGCATGTCCGAAAAGTAATTTCGAGCATAAAACACGAGATGAACAAAACTAGTTATATCAGTAGAACGCTTCTGCTGTCATTTTCTTTCCTTCTTCTAGGTGATATATGGCTACTGCTCAAGGGCAAACTCTGCGGTTTTGATCGGAGTCCAAAAGTATTTTCTAGTGTGACGGGAAGGAGATGAGACGCCCAACCCGCCTTTTCTTTTTTACTTTTTCCGTGTGCTTATCTACAGTTTACCTGCACCCTCTAACAATGTATATAAAATCGTAATTTTTAGTTCACCGGCTACTGATCTCACCTTGTAGAAATCGAATTGACGAAGGTAGAATCCCGATTATTTGTTCCTTTTTCTTGCAAGGGTCTCTAAAACCAAACGCCATTGTGGATTGCTCCAAGGCCTCATCCTCCAAGCCATCATCTTCAATAAAAAGAAATATACGAAGCATTCTTACCAATAATAACCTTTGTAAATATTCAGCTTAGATAATGCATATGTTCTTAAGGGCTACTTAGATACTGAGATACTGCTTTTCACTCAAGAGTTGTTGCCCTTTTTCTAGTCGGTAAGAAGTAGTGTAGATATGCAGCTCATATATTGAACGTGTTCTTACTGGTAAGAATACGTGCGAATAAAAGGGGAACTGCAAGGCGCTTTGAGTGTATGACAAAGGTTATGGTTAAGCCTGGGATTTGGTACATGAGTTGGAGAAAGATTTGATGAAGTCACTGAGCTTAGAGAAGCCAACGCGCAAATGATCCAGTTCGAAGATAACATAATCCCTCAAATCACTTTTCAGAGAGGAGAGAGCGTATTCTCCACTCGGATGCCTTGGAAGACGTTGTAAGAAGCGATCGAAGAAACCACTTCTTGCAAGCCTTTAGGCTTTAGCCATACAGGCATGCTTTTACTGTCCTTGGGGCTGCTGATATTATGTGCTTGAGTTGATGTGTTTGGTTGGCCTTGGACTGCCTTATCAAGCCAAGAACCTTGTTCGCGTTTATTTGCTTCCATAACCATCTCGCTGGACGACACCTTTGCTGGAACTGGAAGTGGTGGAGATTGGCAATAGCAATTCTTCTCTTGTTCTTGTTGTCGAAATGACATTTCCTCCGACTCAGCTGCCATTTTTGGTATTAGACTTTTTATTTCGACCGGCTTGCCTGCCATGGTGACATAGTGTACTTGAACAGCTGCAGAAACGGACTTCTCCTCTTTAAATCTGACAAATCCAAAGCCTCGAGATTGCATCGCCCAAATTCTTTTTCAAAAAACTTACCCAACGAATCTGCTTCACAAAGAAACGTATGAACATTACGTTATCCAGAGAAATAGAGTTGAATACATCTGTTATACAAATCAATGAAGAATGCTCGAGTATTCGTAATTCATACAACTTAAACTTACAGAGTTTTCTTAGGGTGGCAAGATTAACCTGAGTCTACTGAAGGAGGAAGTCCTCCTCCGAAGACGCGCTTGAGTGCTAATGCTTTAGCAATACGAAAATGATTCTGGGCTGCTCCCTGCTTCATTTCCGATTCTCCTCCACTCCATGTGCATAAAAGCACTTGGATCCTCTAACACATCCACGAGGAGAATCGAAGTATTTACAAATCTCTGCCTTGTTGCTGGAGTGAATAGTTCTCGCACACACAGAGAGTATGGAAACTTGAGAACGTACTAATAGATTAAGGACATACGCTTGCACAAGCACTTTCAGTAGTGGTGTCTTCATCTTGCATGGTTAGAAGTGCTTCGCAGGTGCTTGAGAAAGCCTCGTCGCCTCTTGAACAAGCATGGCATTTATGTTGATTGGTACCATCAAAATTGAAAACCAATAGTTAGGAATGTGAAATCAAATGTACAGTTGGTACACGTTTCGAAAATTAACTTACTGAGGCTAACAGTACTGCTTGGGTTCAGCAATATGAAACGCTAATCTTGCGAGTTTGTCAGGTCGATAGGTCTTTGTCTACTGGTAGTGTTAACAGTTTTGCAGACACGGAGATGAACGTTAGCAGTCGAAGTTTGAATTCTGAGAGCCAGCTTCCAAGAGGCAAATAGAGAATAAATACTAACAACATTGAACTGCATGAGTAGGTTCAAGTGCTTCTTACCGCAGATTGGGAATTTCACTATTTGTTCCCCTGGCTCACTCGTGCACCATGCATAATGAGAAGCCATAAAATTCTGAAACAAGAAATCAATCAGAATTTATGTAGGCAATTAACTCTATGCATTTGTGTGTGATTGAGAGGGAAAAAGTGTTAGACAAATAAGGAATATACTAGCCGTCCTACAGCCGTCAAGCCGTCCTACAGCCGTCCTACCTTGTCCTACCTACACACTAGCCGTCCTACAGCCGTCAAGCCGTCCTACAGCCGTCCTACCTTGTCCTACCTACACACTAGCCGTCCTATAACCATCAAGTCGTCCTACAGTCGTCCTACCTTGTCCTACCTACACACTAGGACGGCTACCTTGTCCTATCTACACACTTGTATCATGTATATATATCCTTGTAATCTTGTAGAGAAAGATAATGAGAAAAAAAGCATTCTCTTCCATTTTTTCCACATTCACGTATCAATATATTTTTAGCCTACATACCTTTTTCTACATGGTATACAGAGCAGGTTTATAACCCTAGCCCTAATTTTTTTTCTCGGCAGCTTTCTCTGCCGTTCCCATGGCTATTCATGGCCCGTCCCGTCCCTCCTCTGCTCGTCCTCCCCTCCACTGCACCTACTGCAATTTTGATTATCATACCCGAGACACCTGCCATAAACTTCATGGCTATCCCGTTGGCCATCCCCTCCATGGCCAACCGTGGCGACCACTGCACCGTGCCACTGCTTCCAGTTCTTCTCGCAGCCATGCACCTTCCAGTTCTCCCCGGCAGCCACGGTTTTCTGCTTCCCGGCCCCATAATTTCACCCAGACCCATCACGTGCAAGGCACCCAGGCCCCCGCCTCCTCTTCTACTCCAGCGACCCACCAAGTGCACGGGGCCCAGCCCACTTTGCATGACTTGCAGCTTGCCATGCCTGACCTCTCTGCCGAGCAGTACTCCCGTGTTCTAGCTGCTCTACGTGACACCACCACCCCTCCTCAGGCCAATGCCGTGCTCACTACTGATTTTGCCCAAGGTTTGTTACCTATCACCTCTCGTCATGGTCAATGGATTCTTGACAGTGGCGCTACGGATCATATTACTTCTTCCGCCTCATGTTTGGTTAATCGTTCTCCTTCACATTTGCCGCCTGTTTCTTTGCCTAGTGGTGCTTCCGCTCCCATTACTTTTACCGGCACTATTCCTTTAAATTCATCAGTTACTTTGAAGGATGTTTTATGTGTCCCTAATTTCTGAGTGGACCTTTTATCGGTTGGTAAACTTACAGATGGATTATCGTGTTCCATAACCTTCTTTCCTTCTTGGTGTGTTTTGCAGGACTTGGTTTCGAAGGCGATGATTGGTGTGGGTAAGCGACGTGGCGATCTGTATTACCTTGTGGCCCTTACCTCTTCTCTCCCCACCCGTCAACCTCTCTGCAACTTCATTACCATCCCCTCCTCCCTCTGGCATAGGCGTCTTGGTCACCCTTCCTCCACTCGTTTGCAAGCTTTAGCATCTAGCTCTCTTAATTGTACTTTTGATTCTAGTCATATTTGTGATGTTTGTCCGTTGGCAAAACAAACTCGTCAACCTTTTCTTTTGAGTTCAATTTCATCAACTTTCCCTTTTGCTTTAATTCATTGTGATATTTGGGGCCCGAATCGTCAATCTTTTCTTTCTGGTGTTCATTATTTCTTAACCATTGTGGATGATTTTTCTCGCTTTACGTGGGTCTTCCTCATGAAACATAAATCCGACACTCAACAATTAATTAAGGATTTTTTTGCTTATGTCACTACCCAATTCCGCACTACCATCCAATGCATTCGTACTGACAATGGTGGTGAATTTTTATCTCTTCGTAGTTTTTTCTCTGATCATGGGGTGCTTTTACAAACTTCTTGTGTTTATACCCCCCAACAAAATGGCGTTGTTGAAAGAAAACATCGTCATCTTCTTGAAACCGCTCGCGCCCTTCGTTTTCAATCCCATCTTCCTATCAAGTTTTGGGGGGAATGTGTTCTTACCGCTACTTATCTCATCAATCGTCTCCCTACCCGTCTTCTCCATCATAAATCCCCATTTGAGGTTCTCTTTTCGAAAACCCCATCTTATGACCACTTCCGCATCTTTGGTTGTCTGGCATATGCCACCTCTGTCACTCCCACCACCAAATTTTCCCCTCGGGCTCATCGTTGCATTTTTCTCGGTTATCCTCATGGACAAAAGGCTTATACCCTTTACGATCTTGACAATCACCGCATTTTCACTAGTCGAGACGTCATCTTTCACGAAACTACTTTCCCTTATGCCGTTTCTCACCCTCCTATCCCATCCTCTTCGCCCACCCTACCCATCCCACCCCCTCTGGACTTTACATATAACCCACCCCTTCCTGCCCCGACGCCTCACCCTCCTCCACCTTCCTCCCCTTCCACGCCTCCCACAGATTCCCTTGCTGCCCCATTACCCGTTCTTCCCCATGCCCCTTTACCCACGGACATCCCTACCCCCCCACTACCTACCACTCCTATCCTTCCCCGCACCTCTTCCCGTGCCCATAAACCTCCATCCTATTTAAAAGACTACGTTTGCTCGCAGGTGATTCTGCCATCCCACCCATCTTCGACTTCGCAACCCGGTTCTACACAAGGTACGCGATATCCACTTTGTAATTTTCTCTCTTATCACCGTTACTCTCCCAGGCATTTTTCTTACATTAACTCTGTCAGTCGGACTGTGGAGCCTTCCTCTTTTGCCGAGGCTGCCACTGACCCCAATTGGCAACGTGCTATGACTGAGGAGCTTCAAGCTTTACATGCTAATTATACTTGGACTTTAACTTCCTTGCCCCCTGGCAAAATTCCCATTGGTTGTAAGTGGGTGTACAAACTCAAGCACAATTCCGACGGCTCTATTGACCGCTACAAAGCTCGTTTGGTTGCTAAAGGCTTCACTCAGGCTGAAGGTATTGATTATCATGACACTTTTTCTCCTACTGCTAAGATGATTACGGTGCGTTGTCTTCTTGCTTTTGCTGCTAGTCAGTAATGCTTTCTTACATGGTGACTTACATGAAGAAATCTATATGTCTCCTCCTCCTGGTCTTCGACGACAGGGGGAGAATCTTGTGTGTCGCCTTCACAAGTCACTTTATGGTCTTAAGCAGGCTTCTCGCCAATGGTTTGCCAAATTCACTAGTGCCATCATTTCTGCCGGTTTTCAACAATCCAAAGCTGACTATTCATTGTTCACTAAAAAGTCTGGTATTTCTTTCACAGCTTTGCTCATTTATGTGGATGATATTGTGATTACAGGCAATGATGCTAGTGCCATTAATTCTCTGAAGTCTTTTCTCCGTGATCATTTTCGGATAAAAGACCTTGGTGATTTAAAATATTTTTTGGGTATTGAGGTTTCTCGTTCCAAACAAGGGATTTATATTTCTCAACGCAAGTATGCATTAGAGATTCTCAAGGACTATGGTTTTTTGGGAGCACGACCCATTGCTTTTCCTATGGATGACACAAAATTATTTGATAAAGGAGAACTTCTCAAGGATCCTGAAAAGTATCGACGATTAGTAGGTCGGTTAATATATCTCACTATCACTCGGCCGGATATCACCTATTCTGTGCATGTTCTAAGCCGTTTTATGCACGAGCCAAGGATATCTCATATGGATGCTGCGCTTCGTATTGTTCGTTATTTGAAGGCTACTCCAGGTCAAGGTTTATTATTTCGTTCTGACAACCAGACCAAGTTAACTGCGTTTTGTGATTCTGATTGGGCAGGTTGCCCTATCACTCGCCGTTCGACTACTGGGTATTGTGTATTCTTGGGCGGTTCTTTGATTTCTTGGCGGACGAAACGACAGAAAACCGTTTCGCTCTCTTCAGCAGAGGCGGAATATAGGGCCATGGCAGGTGCTTGTTGCGAGATAGTTTGGCTTCGTTTTTTGTTGAAGGATTTGAACATTCCTTTGGATGGTCCTTCCATTTTATTTTGTGATAATCAAGCAGCGTTACATATAGCTGCCAATCCTGTTTTTCATGAACGAACTCGTCACATTGAGATGGATTGTCACTTTATACGAGATAAGATTGTAGATGGCACAATAGAGACCAAGCATGTGGGTACGGCACAACAGTTGGCAGACTTGTTTACCAAACCTCTTGGGAAATAAAAGTTTTCGGGTATGTTACGCAAGTTGGGAGTTCTTAACATCCACTCTCCAACTTGATGGGGAGTGTTAGACAAATAAGGAATATACTAGCCGTCCTACAGCCGTCCTACCTTGTCCTACCTACACACTAGCCGTCCTACAGCCGTCAAGCCGTCCTACAGCCGTCCTACCTTGTCCTACCTACACACTAGCCGTCCTACAACCGTCAAGTCGTCCTACAGCCGTCCTACCTTGTCCTACCTACATACTAGGACGGCTACCTTGTCCTATCTACACACTTGTATCATGTATATATATCCTTGTAATCTTGTAGAGAAAGATAATGAGAAAAAAAGCATTCTCTTCCATTTTTTCCACATTCACGTATCAATATATTTTTAGCCTACATACCTTTTTCTACAAAAAAGAGACTCTATCTGCTGTGGATACAATATATGAGCTGAATATTTACACAGCTTTTATTTGCACTTATTCTTACCGGAAAGAACACATTCAATATCTAAGCTGAATATTTACGCATCTTTTTAACGGTAAGAACATGTGCAGTATCTGAGTTGAATATTTACAAAGGTTATTACCAGTAAGAACGCTTCATATATTTCCTAGATTTTTTTTAAAATTATTTCGAAATAGTAGGTAAAGTGTTAGAAAAATGCATGGCCGGTAATGACTCGTCTTGACATGCTAACCTTTGCATCGTGGCACGCCATAACAAGCCTTGCAAATTGTCGACAGAATGCATGGTGTGCATAACATGCATTCTGCCAACAGTTTGCAACGCTTGTTATGTTGCGACCAACGACGATGTTCTGGCGTGCCACGATGCGACGGTTACCATGTCAAGACAAGCTATGACATGTAATTTTCTAACACTTTGACATGCTAACCCTCACATTTTGACATGTCAAACCATCAATGTTAGTAGATGTTACACAGAAAGGAAAAAACAAAATTACACGACGGTTCACCTTCCTCAGCTTTACCTTAATAATGTCCATGGCTTTAGAAATTTTCCTCTGAATTCTCTCAGATAAACCAGCTCTGTCATACGCCGATCATATACATAAGCCTCTCTCTCCTTTTCAAATTCTTAGTTTCAATTTCCTAAATTTTTCGAAAAACCAAGCGGAGTATTACAATTTATAAAAAGAAGAAAAATTGGACATCAGCAAAGCTTGTCATGTCGTGGCCTACAAATACAATGATATTTTGACGTGCCACAATGCTGGAACCTCTGACAATAACGGATTGGACATCAAGGGAGTTGTTTAAGAAGTGACACGTCACACAACACTACGGTGAGGATGTGAAAAGACTGTAAAGCCCTCGAGACGTCACTCTCGTGTACACACACGCACAACAATCAGTACAAAACCCTCTCGCTGATTTTCCCTCGCTTTCCAGAGTAAAATTAGGGTTTTGCTTTGCCTCCAGAGCTAGGGTTTTGCTTTCTCACGATGGTGGCGGACGCGGCGAAGCAGCCCAAGCTCACTGAGCGAGCTCCGGAGGACGACGCCGATCACCTTGACAAGGAGCTCGTGCTCTCCGTCGAGAAGTTGCAGGAGGTTCAAGACGAACTCGACAAGGTTCTGCAACCTCCCTGTTCTCTCTCTCTCTCTCTCTCTCTCTCTCTCTCTCTATGCTGCGTATATTTGTGTATAAATATATGTATTGGCAATTTGTATGTATAAAGGCGTCTGCATATCATAGCTCATAAGTGCTGCTCTCAATTTCAATTTCGATTTTATTTTAATTTTTGCTATTTGTATTGGATTTCAATCACCGTGTAGAGCTTTACATATTTTTAATTTCGTCCTTCATTTATTTTTGTGGTTTGGTTGGTGTTTTTGTTCGAATTCGAATTCGTATTCGTATGTTTCTTGGTGTTTTAGAGAATGTGACCTTAGGCAGGATCATCGGTTAAAGATAAATTGGGTTTTTTCTTCTTCCAAGGTTTAGTAATAAACAAGTAGAATTTTATATTGATGGAGAGTCTATTTAGGCATTTTGGGTTAGTTGTGAGTCTTGCCAAAACTTATTTCTTTCTTTTCGTCATTATAAAAGAAAAATCACGCATAAGCACTGTTCTAAAAATCTCCGCCTAGACGCGAGGTAGCTAGCAACCATCTCGATTAATGCCTAGGCATTTGAAAATTAAGAAAGGGCTCTAGACTTACTGAGGCACCCGTCTAGCTCGCCCAAACCCGCCCAGGCAGGTGCCTAGGTTGCGACTCACTTAGACAGAAAACAAATAACTTTCATTTTGCATTTTATTTTATTTTTCAATAAATTATAAGAGACTTGTTGAATACTTAAATGAACACACATTATATGTTTGTTTCTCATATTTTCATTATGTTCCAATACTTCATAATATACTGTCGTTCTATTTTATGGTTTATGATGAAATTATATATATTTTAAGTATAAACATACACTTATTTACACGAAATATAATAGATTTACTTAAATCCGCCTAATCCGCTTAGGCACCCGCCTAGGCCCCGTTTAGCCTTCTAGGCGCTAGGCCCCAGCCCACCGCCCGACTAGTGCCTTACGTCTTTTAGAACCTTGCGCATAAGATTGAGTGTTTTGTTTCTTTTTTCGTCAACTTCGTAAGAATTACTAGCATTTACAATTTGTGGGAAATGTAGTTAGCAACGTTAGTGGGTCATATACGGACAATGTTAATAAATGAATTTCGTACGAAACCTTCCTTTTGGATTTGTTGATTTGTGATAAGAAGGTTATTCTGGAAAATTTTGATGGGAGAATTTAAATAACAAGGGATGTATGAATGTGCCCGTATATGTTATCTTTATGCCTTGAGCACCTATCAATGTTTATATCAGAATAATTTGGTTCATTGGATAAGCTTAAGATTTCATTTTGGTATATAATGCTGATGAAACTTGAAATTGCATTGGCACCCCACAGGTTGATGATGAAGAGAATGACAAGGTTTTGGAAATTGAGCAAAAGTATAACGAGATACGCAGGCCCGTCTATGTGAAGCGGAATGAGATAATAAAAACCATTCCTGACTTTTGGCTAACTTCTGTTAGTGATCCGATATATTTCATATTCATCTTTTTTAGAATGTTTAATGGTTGATACATAATTTGGGCATGTATATAACTTGTGCATTATTGTTGCACGCAGTTCATGAGCCATCCTGTACTTTGTGATATTTTGAG
This sequence comes from Pyrus x bretschneideri, assembly GCF_019419815.1. Classification (NCBI taxonomy): domain Eukaryota; kingdom Viridiplantae; phylum Streptophyta; class Magnoliopsida; order Rosales; family Rosaceae; genus Pyrus; species Pyrus x bretschneideri. The sequence continues at coordinate 2,751,738 of NW_025999424.1, read as the reverse complement.
TGCAGAAGACCAGAAGGTCAGACAAATACTTTGTTAAAATTTTTTACTTTTAGAGTAAATTTTCGTGTTTCCTCCTACTGTCTTAATTCTCTCAGCTGACTGGAATTGATCAATTCTGTGTATTTACCAATTCTCTTCTTTTCTTCTTCACATAGATTTTCAAGTATTTAAAGTCTATTGATGTGGTGGACTTCAAAGATGATAAGACGATAGGATACTCCGTCACATTTGTAAGCTCCTTCTTTTCGTGTTGACTTTACCTTGGGGACACGCACATTCTATTGTCTGTTCTCCATGCATGCTGCTTTTCTTTGTTCTTTTTGGATTTTGCTCCAATTATATAATGCCCATTTTTCTCTGATAGTGTTTGAATTACTCTTTGCTAATGCTTCTTTCTAATGCCTCTGTTTCAGAACTTTAATGACAACCCTTATTTTGAAGATACAAAGCTGACGAAAACTTTTACATATATTGATGGTGAGACAACAAAAATTACTGGTACTCCCGTCAAATGGAAGGAGGGCATGGTATTCACCGCATTTGCCACTTTGGCCCTTGTCTTCTTTTTTCTCTCTTCTTTTCTCCCTTCATAGAACTGGAGTTGTAAACTGTGTAGGGTCTTGCAAATGGAGTTACTGACGTGAAAAATGGAAAGAAACGACCCCATGTTGATGAGAGGTTATGTTCTTTTGATTCTATGTGTTCGTTTATAGCTAATCTGTTCTATTAGGCTGGGTTCAAGGGTTTATAAGCTATTAGGACCTCTTTTTGCTTGGCATAAAGTGAGTCCCCTGTTTTTTGTACATCTGAACCAAGAAGCAAAACATCTTTTGTACTGCTATGTATTCCATGTTGTATGCCCTTATAAAGGTACAATTGAGTACTACTTTAATAAGAATTAAATGCTTCAAATTTTTGTTAACATAGGAATTTATTACGTTGAGGATCTTATTTCTTATTTTTTCCTGTTTCCATATATATTTTGTAGTTCTTGCTCTTTGACTCACCTTTTGGCATTTTAATTATTGCAGCTTCTTCAGTTTGTTTAACGAAACTGAACATAAAGATATAGATGCGATTCATGATGAGGTAACGTCTGTTTTTGCTTATCTATATTCACTGAGTAACGCTTGTATGTATCTGTGCATGTTAATTTTTCATATGTAAAATGCTTCTTTTAAAAGGAAAATCACCTGATGGTTATCACTCATAACCCTCAAAATTAATGGTATTTGCTTGCCAATGTGTAGTTTTTAGTTATAGTTTCATCCTTTTATGGTTTAACCGTTGCCAATTCCTGCACGCTTTAAATTGAAGTTCAAAAAAATCTGCTTTTATTTTCCTTTTTAATCTTTACTGATCTTTCATTTACTGTGACATTGCAGGTGGTAGAGATAATCAAGAATGACTTATGGCCCAACCCTCTAAAGTATTTTAATAACGTAATAGTCTTTCTTCATGAGTGTATATTTGTTATTTTTAATACATCAACTGATCACTTCGGTTTTATTTATTTAAAAGTACTTGGTGACATCTATAGATCCCTTTTTTAAGGCCTTTGGAACAAACGGGATGGATTCTCGTCTCCTAGACTCGTCGGGAGTCCTAGTCCATCTCCAGGACGTGTTGGGAGTGCTAGTCTATCTACCAAGACTAACCCGGGCAGGCAGAGTAACTTTTTATATTTGTTGTTTCAGGAGGCTGATGAGGAGGAGGTCAATGAAGAGGATTCTGAAGATGATGAAATGGTAACGAAGATGAAATTTCATTGCCTATATGTTGTGTACATCATTATTCTTCTTTTCTAACTCATACAGAAAAAATTGTTTTTTACTAATGCGGGTTGTGGTTAGACCCGATGTTGAAAAAATGTGATGCTTACATGAATTACATATTCTGTGGCGTGTATAGGCATGTCATGCGAGTGATATATCCGTAGTTTAGTTGACAATTCGATAGGTTCTCTGTGTTTCTTTGTTTTGCCTCCTTTTACTGTGGCAAATGGTTGCATTGTGAAAATAGTCTGAGTCACTACATGTCTGTACCGAATAGAGTTCTTGCTCTTGCATATCGCAGTGGCACGCCGACGTGTTACAAAACCATAACAGCAAATTCAGTTCTGCTTTCGGAGCATGGTTTTACTTTTCATATTCATGGGCGGGTTATGAGAGGCTGGTCGATCAGCCCACTCATGCCCCACAAAACAGGATCCCATCCCCTCGAGTCTTACGAGTATATATTCCTTCTAGTCAGAGTTGATCACCTTGGATATTAGTGTGGAATTGATGACTAACAACTTCTGAATGCATATGTGCAGGAGAATGGTGACGAAGAAGATGATGAAGACGACAATGACGAGGAAGATAGCTAGATTCTTCTCGGGCCGACTTCTCTTTCATGGATTATGTCTTGGTCGATCAGCGATATGTACCGTTGTAGTAGGATACATGGGAAGAGAAGAGGACTTGTAGCTTATTAATCCCCCACAGCAGACTTGTCGCATATAAATTAGTCTCAGTTTATCGTTTAGGCCTTTTGGGTTTTGTTTTGGTGCGCAGAGTCGTTTTAGGATTGATGCAGCTGACCCCGTTTAACTGGATACGGCATTGTAGACGTTCTTATACAATTCAGTCTTATAGCAGATGTTGGTTTTAAAGCTTAAAAGACGTTGGTATTTTTCGTTACATTGGGGATAATCGAATCCCGGGGCTTAGGACCCTTAATCCCGACCAAACAACCCGCCCTTCCTCATCGCCTGAGCTAACCTCAAGGGCTTAAACCTTAAAGATCTTGTTAGCTAAAGATTTGCATAATTCCTAACTTTGGTTCTTGAGATTTGAAATCAATAGAAGTGGTTTCTAAGATTGTCCATTATTAATTATTTTGGTCATTCCATGAAAGATCTCTATTAAATAAAAATAAAATGACAAAAATGCCTTCAGTTTTTTGTCAAATCCTTTTGGCCTATGGTTTGTTAAATTGAAAGTATTTTTGTCATTTTAATCCTTATTTAACATAATTTTTTACGAAATGACCAACATGATTGATGGTGAACAATCTTAGAGACCATTTCTATTGATTTCAAATCTCATGAATCAAAGTGAAGAGTTATACAAATCTCATAAACCACTTTGGTTAAAAAACCAATAAATAAAGAAGACTACTTGTGTTGACCGCCGTCAACAACCCACATCATCGAGATTCCTCAAACATGTCAGGCCGAAAAATCGGTTCTCTAAAAAGCATTCAACTTCTGCACCAGACTCTCGGAGTTCGAATTCTTCCACTCCTAATATTGCTTGTATAAAAAAAAATGCAATAAGAAAGTTGGAATGCAGAGCAACTGTATTCCCAGCTGACGTGTACGTCAACATTTCCTTGAAATTCTCCACAATCTCCCCAAGTAGTGAACGATATGAATCCTCCATGGCTATTGTATTGTACAAATTACATCTTAACTAAGAAGAAAATGGGGATTGAATCCATCCCATATTGCATCCCATATTACATCTTAACTAAGAATTCAGGGAATCTTTGAAAGTATTTTTGTCATTTTAATTCTTATTTAATATAATTTTTTACGAAATGACCAACATAATTGATGATGAACAATCTTAAAGACCATTTCTATTGATTTCAAATCTCAAAAATCAAAGTGAGGAGTTGTACAAATCTCAGGAACCACGTTGGCTAAAAAGCCATAAAATAAAGAAGACTACTTGTGTTGACCGCCGTCAACAACCCACATCACCGAGATTCCTCAAACATGTCCGGCCGAAAAATCGGTTCTCTAAAAAGCATTCAACTTCTGCACCAGACACTCGGAGTTCGAATTCTTCCCCTCCTAATATTGCTTGTATAAAAAAAAAATTAAAAAAAAAATGCAATATGAAAGTTGGAATTCAGAGCAACTGTATTCCCAGCTTAAGTGTATGCCAACATTTCCTTGAAATTCTCCAAAATCTCCCAAATAGTGAACGATATGAATCCTCCATGGCTATTGTATTTGCACAAATTACACCTTAACTAAGAAGAAAATGGGGATTGAATCCATCCCATATTGCATCCTCTCCCAATTTCGGGATCACGTTGTCACCGTTGGAGCCAACAGCATCCTCGTGCGATTTAACGACCAACAAATACAGGTTAGAGATCAAAGGGTTCCTGAGAAACGGATTGATAGCTTTACCGAGTTCTGCAACATCAGACAGTAGATGCTTGTTATCACCAGTTTTCCCGTTGAGTACGCAAATCGAGAGGGTATGAAAGGCAAGCAAATTGGCATAAAGCGGCAGAAATGCATCCTTGTGGTTGCCCGCTCCACCAACCCAATCAGCTCCACCTAGTTTCGCGATGCGGTCCTTGGCAAATGCAGTCAACTGGCAAGAAAATCTGAGTCTCCAATCGCGTAGATAATCACTAAACTGTTGCTTGTTCAGAAAGTCAGCCGCCCAAGATTTTGAAATCGGAAGGTTCTCCAGTTGCGAACAGCATAGTTGACAGACGAACAGCTTTTCCTCATGATGATTATCGATCTCCTTATCAAATACCTGTCTCACAAGATCTCCTTTCGGCACCTCACGATTTGATGCATTCAGCACCCAGCGTAAAAGATAATCAAAATACCCAATCCAGTGACCAAAGATGGAAGATAGATGCTCAAAACAAGACCCGATCACTTTCTCCACTTGAGTCGGAACTACTCCACTACGAGAGCTTCCAGATCTTTTGCTCGTAAAACTCCCCTGAATACCAATAGCAAGCCTTTCTCTAATCTCATCATCTTCATCCTCCAGCAGCTGGATACATGTGAACCATATATCTAGTATTTGATGCCCGTAGAAATTAACCGCTTCTTTTGGTTCAAAAGTAGAGCATGAGTTTTCAGAAGGGATTCGGCTATTGAATACAGTGGAACCGATAAGCGCAGCTTGCTCTAGCAAACCAGATGCTATGATAGACTCTGCCGCTGCCATGCGCATGTTTATTGGCTCAGACGAAGCACTATGTTTCATAATTACGTTGGTGAAAAAGGAAATTATGCTATAAAGTCGGGTCAACTGATCGAACAAATCAGAGTCACTGTTGTCAATAAGAATAGAAGTTGTAAATAAACCTGAAAACCGCTTTATGCAGATTCCGAAGCAGCAGATGAGTGTTTGTTGAGCTTTTGCATGTCTTGTGACCTTGTACAAGGAAATCAACTTATCCCAAAGCAGAAACACAGAATCACATTCCATACTACCAACGTAAATTGTTTCCGTGCATTTTGCATCCCCAAGTTTCTGGAACTGCAGCGTGTTCCAAGTGAATAGAATCCTCAGTATGTAATATGAGCATCTGTGGTACTTCTCCACATCCAATATATTAACCAATGTCGTTTGGAGGTTAGTTCTGACCCAGTGCTGAATAACCCTAATCTCACTGCTGACGTCATGGGACTCGTTACCAGATTCTGTTGATGTTATGAATTTCAGCAGCCACTTCAATGTTGCAAGTCGTACTTCATAATCTGAATCTGACAAAGAGCGGACCAGCCTTTCCTGGAGTCCCGCAAAAGAGTTTTCCATTTCAGGTATCTCTGCATATCTTGAATTATTCTGAGAATACCTCTGAGGCGTCTGAAAAACATCTTCAGCCATTTTCTCTGATGCTTGAAACACGCAACTGAAATAGGAGACTGCTGCTTGTTGTCGGAGTTCTGCCATGGTTGGATCATAATATGAATGCCCGTTAGAAACCTTTACATCTAAGCATTCTGTAGATAACTCCAAAATTAGGTTGCGAAGAGCATAAATTTTGTTGCTAGTATGGCACGTCCTTGCAATACTGAGCATGTGATCCAGTAATTTTAGGAAAGAAGCATTGAGGATTGGACAAGGGCACAATCTGGGCTTTCCGATCCATGAATGCACTAAAAGAGCTTGAAACAAATCACCAAGAATCTGATCTTTCTTTGAGGAATCAGCCAGATTTCTACAGTTTGTATCCAGGAGAGAACTCAACTGCAGTAGAATTCCATGGATCCAATTATATGAACTCTGGTGTCTTCTTTCAGTTTTGTGAAGTAATAGGGACGATTCGGGAGTCAGTGCAGCTTGGTCATCTATTCTGGGCAACTCGGATACTATATTGAGGAGAACACTTGGCAGCTTCTCATTAGATACAAGGCCTGTTAAAGCTCTAGATGCAAGAACACGGACTCTTAGATTGCTTTGGGTAGAGCACTTTCTAATGAAGGGCATTAACAAAAAAGGATCCACGTCATCTCCAGTCTCACTTGCAATTGTTGAGGGCTTCAGCCTGGATAACAGAATCAAGACGGGGCACAAGCTTGGGTGCACAGCATTTTCTAGGTTGGATTCAGATTGTCCAGATATCCCGTCCGCAAGCAACACTGTCGCAACTTTCAGTTCCTTGAATAGAAATGGATGCAATAAGGGATACCTTCAAGGAAAAAGGATATTTTGATTAAGTAAAAGTTTACTCAGAAAACCTAATAAAATGTCAAAGCATTCAGCAAGAACCCATGACAGTAAGAAATAATTAGTCAAGGCATCCATACCGATGAAAAAATTCAACCCCAGTTAGTGCACGTCTTGACGACTCTCGTTTTTGGACATTAAGGAATCCAATCATCCGACGTACCAAAGCAGTGTATGCCTGACAAGCACTGTTCCGAACCTCCCAGTGGGGAGAAGAAAAGGAGCGAATTGAAACAATCATAGCCTCAGCAGAAAAACCTGAGGTGTCAGCAGCCAGGTTGGTATCATTGAAGGCGGCTCTGAGGACATTGAATGCATGTACAGTAGGAATGACACCCTCATCACGGATCTTTGAAACCTTGTCGCTAATATCTATATCTGACGGCACCAGAGACTCAAAAACTTTGCCCGACTTTATTGAGGGCAATTTACCCATGTCGCCATTAGAGCTGTTGGTTTCAACCAGACCCACAATAGATGCATTAGCAACATCTATGAGCCACCGTAGAGCCCGTGGGAGAAGTTTCTTAGGTGCACCTTCTGGCTCTGAGAGGAACAGTGCTATAAACGCAGCAGGAATACCTGCACTTCTCCTTAACAAGTCATCCACTGTTTGACCCTTGGCCACGGTTCTGTCCATAAGCTGCTCCATCCAGGTTTCTGTTAACTTGCAAAGTCTGAATGGGGACGGCATAATCCAACAAAAAAAAGTGATGAGATGCACAGAAACCGTATACATAATAGTATATAATACTACAATGTACAAACTAGAAAAATAATTTAAGAAAAAAAAAAGAAAAAAAAAAAAAAGAAAAGAAAAGAAGAAACATACCGGGGATCATTTGAACAAAGCAAACGGTTGCAAAGAGCTGTAAATCCGGCCCTTGTTTTATCAATTGCACCGTTGTGCTTCATCTTTAAAAGGACCTCCAAGAAGTGATTCCCAATACGTTCAAGTTGTTTCAAATCAAGCATTGCATCGGAAGCCACCAAAACTGAAGCATCAGAAGCACAAGAAGAGGTGGCTTCTGAATCTAATAATTCTGAGGAAGGGCTACTTGGTAAAGGAATCTTTCTTGTGATAGTTCCCAAAAGAAGACTCACCTGAAAATTAAGGCAAAAATAACATGGTCACATTGACGTACATTTACAAAACCTTGGTCTCGACAGTACATGATACGTACGTACTACAACATCATATATCCTAGGCATTTATCACATCAATGACTTATTAACTGCACTCCAACGCAAACCCATAAGTAACGCCAATTTAATTACCTCTTTCATCGCAAGCCAACAGCCAACCATTACACTTTGTTCTGATCGCCTGTTACTCTGGACAAGTCTGTAGTTTTTGTCTTCATCCTCCAACTGAGATGTTTTAACCTCCACCTCATCTGGAACCTCTGATAAGAAAGAATCATCATCATCAACCACTTCATCCATGTCCTCAGGGAGATGCCAAGCATCTGCAGAAACCACCCAAAGTGCCAAAGAAGTTATTCGCATTACAAGCTCCAAGAGCTTCTCTAGTGAATGTCTCATCTCTGAGATGCTAGACTGTGCTATGTCAGAGTTGAAGTCCAATTCCTCAAAAGCATATCGTAGAGTGAGTAATACCCCGTGAACAAAGCTGTTCCGACAAGCTTCAGAAAGATCCTTCTCCCCTTCCTCTATGGAAACATCCAACCAATCAATTAGTGACCTAACATATTCCATCACAGGATATCCAGTATTATAAGTTTGATTATCTCCGTTTTCCATGGCAGACTCTGTACGAAGACAAGCTACATTAACTGAAGCTTGAACAGTCCATCCTAGCTGTAAGACATACTTCCTGAAAATCAGCCTTAAGGTCAGAGCTCCAGCATCAGTTTCTCTCACTCGTGGACTGCAAACTAATTTCTTAGCCCATAAAATCACATTCTTGACCATACCTTCATCTGAAATTCCAGGAAGTGGGGTTGGAAAATGCAACAAGATGCGAAAAGAATTCTCTCTCAGCTTGTCCCAGCTATCAATTATGGATCCCACTAACAACAAAGTTGAATCAGGTGAGGTCATTCCTTTATTATATGGATAGAGCCGGTCTTCCACACATAAAGAACCATTTTTTTCTTGAGTAGCAGGCACAATAGACCAAACATTGAGCATTATTAGAATGAGCTCCATTGCCATTATTTTTCTCTTATAAGGTGCAGACGGATAGCAAGAGAAAAATAGAAATGAACTTAACCACCTCATGAAATAAAAAAGATCGCTCGCTCTGTTTGCTTCAGTATGTTCACTTCCATTTGAAGGATGCATTCCATTGCTGTTACTATGCTCCAGGGGTTGCCAGCGTCCCTGCTTAAATTGTCTCTCCAAGGCTGTTCGGACCCGAGCAAAAAACTTTCTGAACAAGCTACTCCACTTCATTTGGAAAGCTGTAGAGCAACACCTCATGTTCAATGGCACTGCTTCCCTTAATAACATGAGCTCTAAATGGGAAGGTAAACTAGCTGTCTTGGGATTCAAGAAAAGTGTCTCTGCAGCGTCCACGCGTAATGAATCATCAACATGGGTCAATGCCAGCACTAGCCACTCAACACAAACTTCAACCTTTATCCCCTTGATAGAAACAAGAGCATGTCGGTCGGGGAAATTTGTTTCTAGTTCACCAAAATTTTCATGTGCTGCGTAATCAATGTCCCCTTCAAGCAATGCAAGTAAACGAGATACCTTCAGCAGTGAAACTAAGATGGCCACTTTCTGTTCAACTCTCAGTTCTATGTTTCCATGATAGAGCTCAGGACATAACAGTTGACTTTCACCCTTGCTCAGACCAACTGAAATAAAAGCAAGCATAGCAAATATACTGTCCTCGTCCACTTCAAGTAAAATTGGCAGAGCATAAGTGTTCAAATTAGAGCGGAGCTTTGAAACCCCAGAAGCAAGTCCAGACAAAAATGGAGGCAGACAAAGCCCCCTATAAAGCACATAACCACCTTCAATACCATCACTTCTCCAACACTCGTTACGCAAGTCCTCAAGTAAAATCTTCAAAAACGACGTGAGAGCACAGCACACATCATCATCAATGTACGCATGTGCAGTCTGAAACAGCAAGCCAGGACTCATATCCAACATAGTTTTTGCACCCAATCTCTTTGTCAGTGAACCCAAAGGAACATATCTTCCCTTGCAGCGAGGACCCAGACGAAGAAGATCTGAAGCAATGCTTTGCAAGAATGACCTTATTCTCTCACTACCTTCTGACCAGCGAAGAGTGGATCGAATGTCTAGGAAGAGATCAAAAATGAGATGAACTTGTTTGACTGTTTGACTCAAAGGATCTTCCAAATTATTCCATATGATCCTCAATATCCGGGTTCCCATCTCCACTGGGATCGGATCATAATCCTTGGATGTGATGGTAAGACTAGCTAACATTGAAGTTTTTATTTGTTGCAAACACATCTGCAACACAGTCAACGCATGGAAGTTAAAATGGCTATCGGTAGGGTTCTCGCAGTAGTTACATAACTCAGGCAAAATTCCATCATACAGTATAGTCTTAACGCAGTTGCCACCACTCGTATGACTCTCGTAGCCATTCGAACTACCCTTTGACACATCAAAATGGGTATTAAGCACTGCTCTCGAAACCGCAGTAAGAATCCCCCGTATCAAGCAAAGTCTACTCATGTCAGATAAACTATGAATTTCGGTGTACATATCCCCTTTATAAGGAAGTTTGGCAATGACATTCCTCCTTTCACTATCAGCATTAGCGTCTAAACTACTAATACAATCAGTTGGGTGAAAAATACCTTCAATTATAAACAAGCCGAGCTCTTCGGGGCCGAGACACACTTGCAGAGCTGCACAGAAGCTCACTCCAGCAGCCACATAACAATCTCTCGAAAACGCCACCGACTTCAGAACGCTCAAAACGACAGTCACACTCATCTCCAACACATTCAATCGACCATCATTATCAGAACCACCATTAAACTCCTCGAATTTCGAAGGGAAGCGCTGAAGCAGATAATACAAACAAGACAGAGCCTCCTGGCATTGCTCCATAACGATCGGAGAAGGCCGAGAGTACGCTTTCGTCTCCGAAATCAGAGCATCCAAGCTCGAAACCGTATCGGATGCAATTAAAACGGCGCATTCTTCCACAATTTCAACCAAAAACCCCAACTTTGGCATACCCATTACCGATAAGGCGGACCGGGACACACAGAACCGCTTCCCCCTGCCGCCGCCGTAGTCTTCGCATAGCTTCCGATAGCACCGCCGGATCAGAGGCTGGAAAGTTCGCGCCTTTGCCAAAACAGAGACGAGAGTTTTATGCAGAGGCAATGAATTTTCCAGAAACAGAAGCTCCAAGTAAAACGGCGCCGCTTCGGAGACCAGAGCTTCGTCCCCACAGGCGAGTACGTCGCCGAAAGCAGCGGCGAGGCCCTTGGTGTGGTTGAGCTGGGAGTAGGTGGAGTTCAGAGAGACTAGCTCTTTGAGGAGGGAGAAGAACTTTGAGGTGGCGATTTGCGGCGGGAGGGAATTCAGGGAATCGGTATAGGTGGCGGGGAATACGACGGTGTTGTAGGTGTAGCGGTGGCGGTGCTGGATTGCGCGCCATTTGGAGGACATGGTTGGAAATTGTGAGCTCTGCTTGGAGCCGGCAGCGTTGCTGGTGTTTGAAACTTGGAACCAATATGTAGGGCATACGTCAGACCGGACAGGACCATTTAGTCTAATTGAATAAGCAATTGGGGATGTTGATGTTGAACTTGTGTACTATTTAGTACAATCTTTTTGTTTTTTGTTTTTTTTAATGAATAGTTTGAGTTATTGTATTATTATAAGGACGGATTTATGGCATTATTTTTTTTATATAATTTTTTACACAAGTTTTTATGGGGCTTACTTTGTCATGTATTTCAATAATTCGAACTGTCTATCTTTTAACACTTCCTCTAAATATCAATGTCTACCAAAAATCATCCAAATACGAAACCATATGATCATTGGATTAAAACAAATAAAGGTATAGTGAATAGAACTAAGAAAATGTAAACATGTGATTTTTCGTTAAAAATAAACAGTACCGAAAGTGTTTTATTAAAATTTCATTTAAAATAACACTACATCAATCAGTCATCGTATTGGGTTTGTTTATGGGCTTCCTTTAGCGTCCCTTTGCTGCATCAAACTGAATGAACTTGGGCCCGTATGTACGGTCGAGCCCAAAAATACCCCACCAGGTTTTACTTACAACTTTGTTTGGGGGCCCATAATCCATTTTTGTCAGTATGCTAGACCTTGACGGTCAGTAGTACTGTAGTAGCATGTAAATTTTGCTCCCATGAATTACCAAATGCATGAAGGAAAGATCTTACATCTCTCATTGAGATCTGAGGAATGAAAATGCCTATAAATACATAGTTGCTTGCTCTTCAGTCTTTCAATTGACTCGGAAAGAAGAGGTTGCAAATGAGAGTTGACGGAAACTGAACCTAATTCCAAAACACGGTTCGGTTTCCTCCTACATCTTATCTACCACTGTCTCTCCAAATCAATTCAACATTTCATTGTTGTTTTGAAAGCCGTATGTGAGAATTGGAGGGGACTAAACAAATTCCACCAGGAATTCTTACTTTGTTTGGTTTCCTTCAATATCTCATTTCCGGCTTTAAAAGCCATATTTGAGAATAGGAGAGGGCTAAACAAATTAATCTCCCGATGGAAGCTTCCTAGTTTGTTTAGTTTTCTCCAATATCTCATATCCGGTGCCTACACATAAAAACTTCTCAACATTCCGGTCATCTTTTAAAAGTCGTATGTGAGAACTAGAGGGAACTAAACAAATTAACCAAATAAGAAACTTCTACTTTGTTTAGTTTTCTCCTGTATCTCATCTCCGACATCTAAAGTAAATGGAAATTACCCATCATTTCTCAATTTAAAAGTTGTATGTGAGAGTTGGAGTGTGCCAAACAAATAAAAATATTAATTGCCATAATTTGTTTGGTTCCATTCATCATCTCATGATCTCATCTCCAACTTATAAAGTTCACTCCCAGACCCAAAAAAAAGCTTTTGTCTCTCTGTATGAAGGGAGAACACAGATTTGGTGAAACATTCATATACCAAAAGTGGCCCTCCATTCTTACAACTTTTAAAAGAACAACTTAATTAAATAAAGGAAAAATCAGCAAAATAATCAAAATAAAACTAAAAAAGAGCATACTATGATAACCAAAAAACTAACTGAGAATAAACTAAAAAAGGAGCATAATGACACGCCGTTAGCATGTGGCAAGAGACTAGTAGTTACATAAAGTCTTAAACTTCGTTGTTTCTCTCTTCGGTGTCAACTGTTGTCTCAGGTTTCCCAATGCTTTTTTCAGTTTATTGAGGGTTTTCTGAAATTAATCGGAAACTGATTCAGCTAACGATAATTACAAAATCCTGAACAAATTGAAGAAATACCAAAAGCCTGAGACAAGAGCTGAACCCCAGGGAGAGAAAAACAACAAATTAGAACACGCATCGACCCCACAAGATCAAAGCAAACTATACACAATGCTAAGTCTCCTAGAACCGGACAGAGATCAAAAGAAATCATTTTTGCGCAAAAGTGGAAATCTAACCTTTCATCGACATATTTGTCAAATCTTTGCCTTGCTTGGATCATCCAATCTGGATTTCATATAACATAACAATATTGCAGCATTTCCAGCTGATTATCCCACAAACAGTGGGCGAGGAATGGTATCCTCCTGTGAGCTCAGTTTTACCCAGCTTCTTGCGAAATGGTTTTCTTCGTCAAGGAGTACAGCAATCATTTCACAAGCTATTAATGACCATCACCATGTACTAACAGAAGCAACAGTATAAATTTTGAAGTTAACGAGCTCTTACAAACCCTGCATTGGATGAGCGTAAATACTGGTGCTCAAAATCTGATACAGGAGGAGAATGATTCTTTCCAACAAAGTTCCATCATCCCATTTGGAAAAGTTGAATAAACATGAGGAAAGATTAAGCAACAAAGATGCATTAATGTAACTTCATCGGAACCCACCCACAGCCTGTAATGATCCGTGAACAATATTCCAACTGACCAAATGCAGGATAAATCATACAGGCTTGTGCCAAAAGCTACAAATGAAGAAGAAAGGAACCAACCCATGGTTTTTTTTTTTCAAGCAAGGTACCTGTACAATTTTCTATCTGTTTTATCCCTCTCCAAAAACTCCCGCTCAATTAGGGACTCGATTCGTTTCTTTATTACAACAGGGTTGGGCAAGAATCGCCCCTGCAGCTGTTTCGTCACCTCAGCAACAATGTTATTGTGATCCAGGAACCGCCTTGACTTCATGATCCTCACAATTGCTGCCTCAATCTGGGGTTTCCTGTCTTCCTCTACTCTCTGTCGGGTTTCTAGATTTTCTGGTTCAGACTCCCTTTGCGCAACCACAGTACCGATCTTTACCTTGAAGAACTTGCTTGTGAACTTGTCATTAATGAAGAAGGCATCCTCCTCAGCTATGTCCTTGCTCATTGGCTCCTTCCGAAGAACATTCTTCCCCTTAACACAGGCCAGAGATTGCAGGCACCTCTTCAAGTCATTGGCTGGTATCTCTGTGGCCTGCTCAATTTCCTTATATGTCAACCGGTCAGTGTTGTTAAATAGCATCAGTACACACATCTGATATGTGGAAACATTCAGCTCATGCTTCTGGCCCTTTCCAAAAGTCGCTTTCAAATCAGCTGTGCCCATATTAGTTTGCCATGACAATCTCCGGCCACTATGGGTCCCAAGATAGTAATTCTTGAACGTCTCACATACCCACAAAATTTCTGCTGGAAGGTTGCACGTGGCACTTGGTTGAGTAGGCCATGAACCTGTGGTGAGGACCTGGACAGTTAGCGTTGGGCTATCGCCTAACTGAGGTCCCACAGTTGAGTAGAATCCATGCATCGTATCCTGAGAGGTCTTCATATCAGTAAACATACCCTCCAATTTAGAAGTAAACTGATATCCGCACTCTGTTTTGAGCTTAACAATCAGACTTCTTTCCGCATCATCAGAAACAGTCTTCCCAGAAAGAAGCCTCTTTGCCAAGTGCTGCTTGTAATACTTTTCAAAGACGTCTTTCTCTTGAAGATAACGGAAAAGCATCATGACCTTGTCCAGTACAACCTCTACATCCTCCTCGCTAACCCCTCTCAGTCCTTTCCGAAGCTTGTCATCCACAAACAGAGAAATGAATTCAGGGCACCGGGCATTCAAATTAATGAAGTATTCAAAAGAGGAATTTAGAGCATTTTGGAATGTTTTGTCATTGTTAAATGCCAAGTTGATAACTTTGTCATATTTATCCTTCAAATCCAGGAGACGTTGCACAAAATCTACAGGATCCCTTAACCTTTCTGGGTCAGTAATTAGCTGCTTACCAGTATCTCGGATGTAAGCGGTCATGACATCTCGTACTATTACAAGTCCATTCTGCACCCTGCGGAACAAGCTATACATTCTTCCCAAGTCGTCATATTTGTCATCCACAAGCATATTAACTAAACCTGAGCTCTCCATGTGAACTAGTCTGTTCATGTGACTTTCAATCATCTCCTTCTCCACCACATTAGTTATCTTAGCTTCACTTCTAGCATCCAAATAATGGGACACTCTCTCCATCTCTTCCGTTAAGCGTCTCTCAGCCTTCTTTAAATAGTTCCCACAATCGCATGACTCTATGAACTCTTGAGACTCACAGCGGTAAAAATCAGCTGAGACCTCAAGAAAATGCTTCTCAAAGTCATCTTGGTAAACAGTAGAACCTAAATCCATTAACATTTTTATAATATTCCTCATCAAGCCTCTGTTAATTACTTCCCCACTCCTTTCTCTGTGCACAAGCTCAAGAAGTGTATCCAAAAGCCTAGACCGGGTTTTGCTAGCATGGATAACAACATCCCTCCACAGGTTCAACCCAAGCTCATGAACAGGGGTCTTGTGGGTGCTTGGGATGAAGGTCCTATCCATGTACATCAATATGTCTCGGATCATCTGCAACGCTTTGTTATGCTCTGCCCATTTCCGGTTCAGCTCTTCCAGAAACAACTCTCCCTGAGCAGCTTCAATTGACTTAGATATTTCTTTTAGATGATGAGTCATGGTTGTCACCAAACCGGAGTAGAGTTTCTCTCCAAATTTGTGCAGAACCATATTATAAGCATTCCTGAATTTACGCCATATTATTAAACATCAGAAGCATAAAGTCATGTGAAACAAATAGTAATTATACATAAGAATCAAATCCACTTGCAAGTTATCTTTGCAAAATGAGAATACCAAACTGGAAATGCTAAACAGACAGAATCCTCCGCTTTCCTCAAATTACACTCTTACTAAGAAAAGCTTATCAATATAGCGAATCAAGTCATGGCACGAAATCATATAACTCACAAATGGGGTGGAAAATAAGGTCCAAATTTTTCCTAAGCAATACACAGTTCACAATCATTCCATAATTCTGAACTAATAATGGAATGACAATTAAGGTGCAGTGGAAGTAAAATCTATCAGACTACCAACAAATACACTACAAGGGGATAGAAGAGACAAGACTAACACTCTCTAGCATAAATAAGCACAAATGGTAATGTAGAACAGATATAAGCAACATAGATAAGAGATAATACAATGATATCCTGGCACCTCGTGATCAACCAGAAAGATATCCTAGAATTATCGTGACACGTAACTTTGGAAACAAATAAATATGCCAAACCTTTAAATAGCCTATAATCACTCAAATTCCTACCATAACTACACAAAGTAAGCTCTCACACTACCAAAGGGCAACATGCACAAAATTAAGAAATAACAATCGGGAAGTATACAATTTATTAGATACAATGCAATCCGCTGCGAGTCATCAACCCACTCCTTACACAAGTAGACCATAAGACCATCAATTACACCTAAATCAACATGTAAACTGAGAAACTGGATCACAAACAAAAAACTAGGGCGAAAAAGCAATCATACACCCCGAAAGCAACATAAGAGTACGATCATCATACTTAAAGCTGTATCTCACAAATTAATCAAACTTTAACTAATAGTGTTCAGAAATGAAGTTATCCAACAAACCCAGAACAAATTATCACCTCCTAACAAGAATCAACATTTTCATTACCCAAAAACTAGATCATAATTCATGCGTAATTACATATCCTTTTGCGTTAATCGAAAGAGCTAAGCAGCAAACCTGTAGAGCTCCTCGAAGCTGAGCCCGCTAGCATTGTGATTGTAAATTTCATGAATCGCATGCTCCAGGATCTTCCACGTCTTCTCAGCGTACTTCGGATCAACCACGACCCGATGTTTGAAGGCTTCAATTTGGAAGTTCCTCTTCTTCTGACCACTCATCTTCTCGAACAACTCAGCTGAAAACCTAACACCTCCGATTAACTGATACGCGGTCCCGATTCCAAACCCTAGAAACCCGATTGAGATCGGGCGGTTCGGGTACTGCGAGAAAACCCTGGCTGTTGACCCGAATTGGGGAGAAGATCAAACGATCAGAGCACGTGAGAAAGGGGTTTTGGAGATGCACGGGTTTGGGACGAAGAAATCAGGGGTTTCCAATTGGAAACGGGACAACCCGGGGATAATGATAACGGAGACGCAAGAGAGAGTGAGAAATGTCGACCGCTTTATTTTGTGATTTTTTTTTTTATTTTTAATAAATTTGGTGTTCTTGCATTATTATTATTTTTTAGCACAAAAATATATTTTATACTATAAGGAGAAGAAGTTCGGTTAAGCCTCGTAATAGACAACTTAATTTGATATCGAATTCGATATCCATAAGATTCGAACTTAAAACCTCTCACTTACATGTGAAGAGAAAAATTATCAGACCTTAGTACTAAATGGCTTTTTACATTATTATGTGAACAAGATATATGCTAAAAAAACTCTCTTAAGATGGAACTTTCTATACGTTAATTTTCATGGTAATATTATAAAATATTGTGTCAAATATATGAGTTGACAAAGAATTCTTAAAAAATCTCACTTTTGAGAGAGTTTTGGTAACATTTCTCTTTGGACGATTTGAGACAACTCTTTTCTCCTTTGTTAGCCCTTTTTGATTCGTAGACGCTGAGTGTAAAAAGACTAATAAACCCCAGCTCACCATCAAGAAGGATTTGACATCAAATCTTCTTCTCTCTTTTTGTTTTCTCTTTTTTACCAATTAGAATTTTATTTGAGTGTAATAAAGGGGATTTGAGTTAGTAAGGTTTATATAAAAAGATGTATAGATACTCAAAATGGGGACTTTAAGTGAGTAGCATTACGTATATGTAGGTAAAATGCTAACCACTTGACTAGAGTTAAAAATCTCTCTCTTAACACTGTTAGCGCAATTTTAAAAGCTTGTAACTCAAATGTTTTTATGGTAAGGTATAACGTTGGTAGAGTCAATTCGACCGATTTGGTTGGTTTTAAAGCTAAAAGTGTATTAATATTTAATTAAAATGAACCAAGTTGTAATTAGATTGGAATGGTTTGATGTTGCCTATACGGGAAACCGGCTAAACCGAATTAAACCGCCTAATAAATTTCATTAGTTTTGGCATGTGACATTTATATATGGGTTACCGTCATTTACTATTTTGTTTCATCTCACACTTAAAAAGAGAGTGTTCTTGTTCTCTACTCGTTCTAATCGGCCTCCAACAAAAAGAGGGAGGTCGGACCAAAGATTGAAGGTGGGTGGGCCCAAATGATCGAGTGGTCGAGTAGGGGCTTTCTGGGTCTGTGGTCGTACAGTTGACGGGATTCAATCCTTGGACACTATAGTTAATCCACGTATTGGTATCAACATTCTATGTAGTAAGATTAATAGTTCATCATCCCATTCGGAGAAGTTGAATAAAACATGAGGAAAGATTTAAGCGACAAACATACATTAACGTACTTCATCGAAACCCACCCGCAACCCGTAATGGTCCAAGAACAACATTCGTACTGACCAAATGTAGGATAAATCATACAGGTTTGTGCCAAAAGCCACAAATAAAGAAGAAAAGAAACCAGCCATGGTTTTCTTTTCCTTTCAAGCAAGGTACCTGTACAATTTTCCATCTATTTTATCCCTCTACAAAAACTCCCGCTCAATGAGAGACTCGATTCGTCTCTTTATTACAACAGGGTTGGGCAAAAATAGCCCATGCAGTCGTTTCGTCACCTCGGCAACAATGTTATTGTGATCCAGAACCCGCCTTAACTTCATGATCCTCACAATCGCTGCCTCAATCTGTGGTTTCCTGTCTTCCTCTACTCTCCGTCGGGTTTCTACATTTTCTTGTTCAGTCTCCCTTTGGGAAACCACAATACCAATCTTTATATTGAAGAAATTGCTTGTGAACTTTTCATTAAAAAATAAGGCATCCTCCTCAGCTATGTCCTTGCTCATTGGCTCCTTCCAAAGAACGTTCTTCCCTTTAACACAGGCCAGAGATTGCAGACACCTCTTCAAGTCAACGACTGGTATCTCTGTAGCCTGCTCAATTTCCTTATACGTCAACCGATCAGCATTGTTGAATAGCATCAGTACACACAACTGATATATGGAAACATTCAGCTCATGCTTTTGACCCTTTCCAAAAGTTGATTTTAAATTAACTGTGCCCATATTAGTTTGCCACAACAATCTCCGGCCAGTATGGGTCCCAAGATAGTAACTCTTGAACTTCTCACATACCCACAAAATTTCTGCTGAAAGGTTGCACGTGGCACTTGGTTGAGTAGGCCATGAACCTGTCGTGAGGACCTGGACAATTAGCGTTGGGCTATCGCCTAACTGAGGTCCCACAGTTGAGTAGAATCCATGCATCGTATCCTGAGAGATCTTCATATCAGTGAACATACCCTCCAGTTTACAAGTAAACTGATATCCGTACTCTGTTTTGAGCTTAACAATCAGACTTCTTTCTACATCATCAGAAACAGTCTTCCCAGAAAGAAGCCTCTTTGCCAAGTGTTGCTTGTAATACTTTTTAAAGACATCTTTCTCCTGAAGATAACGGACAAGCATCATGACCTTATCAAGCACAACCTTTACATCCTCCTTACTAACCCCTCTCAGTCATTTCCGAAGATTGTTATCCACAAACAGATAAATGAATTCAGGGGACCGGGCATTCAAATTAATGAAGTATTCAAAAGAACAATTTAGATCATTCTGGAATGTTTTGTCATTGTTAAACGCCAAGCTGATAACCTTGTCATATTTATCCTTCAAATCCAGGAGATGCTGCACAAAATCCACAGGATCCCTTAACCTTTCTGGGTCAGTAACTAGCTGCGTACCAGTATCTCGGATGTAAGCAGTCATGACATCTCATACTATTACAAGTCCATTCTACACCTTGTGGAACAAGCTATACATTCTTCCCAAGTCGTCATATTTGTCATCCACAAGCATATTAACTAAGCCTGAGCTCTACATATAAACTAATCTATTCATGTGACCTTCAATCATCTTCTTATCATTCTTTTGAAGATAATAGAAAAGTATCATGACCTTGTCCAGTGCAACCTCTACATCCTCCTTACTAACCCCTCTCAGTCATTTCTAAAGTTTGTCGTCCACAAACAAAGAAATGAATTCAGGGGACCGGGCATTCAAATTGATGACGTATTCAAAAGAGGAATTTAAAGCATTTTGGAATGTTTTGTCATTGTTAAATGCCAAGCTGATAACTTTGTCATATTTATCCTTCAAATCCAAGAGGCGCTGCACAAAATCTACAGGATCCCTTAACATTTCTGGGTCGGTAACTAGCTGCATACCAGTATCTCGGATGTAAGCAGTCATGACATCTTGTACTATTACAAGTCCATTATGCACCCTGCGGAACAAGCAATACATTTTTCCCAAGTTGTCGTATTTGTCATCCACAAGCATATTAACTAAGCCCGAGCTCTCTATATGAACTAGTATGTTCATGTGACCTTCAATCATCTCCTTATCTGTCTCTTGAAGGTAACGGAAAAGCATCATGACCTTGTCTAGTACAACCTCTACATCCTCCTCGCTAACCCCTCTTAGTCCTTTACGAAGCTTGTCATCGACAAACAGATAAATGAATTTAGGGGACAGGGCATTCAAATTGATGACGTATTCAAAAGAGGAATTTAGAGCATTTTGGAATGTTTTGTCATTGTTAAACACCAAGCTGATAACTTTGTCATATTTTTCCTTCAAATCCAGGAGACGCTGCACAAAATCTATAAGATCCCTTAACCTTTATGGGTATGTAACTAGCTGCATACCAGTATCTCATATGTAAGCGGTCATGACATCTCGTACTATTACAAGTCCATTATGCACCCTGCAAAACAAGCTATACATTCTTTCCAAGTCGTCATATTTTTCATCCACAAGCATATTAACTAAACTTGAGCTTTCCATATGAACTAGTTTGTTCATGTGACTTTCAATCATCACCTTCTCCACCATAATAGTTAACTTAGCTTCACTTCTAACATCCAAATAATGGGACACTCTCTCCCTTTCTTCCATTAAGCGTCTCTCAGCCTTCTTTAAATAGTTCCCACAATGACATGACTCTATGAACTCTTGAGACTCACAACAGTAAAAATCAGCTGAAACCTCAAGAAAATGCTTCTCAAAGTCATCTTGGTAAACAATAGAACCTAAATCCATTACATTTTTATAATATTCCTCATCAAGCCTCTGTGACTTACTTCGCCACTCTTTTCTCTGTGCACAAACTCAAGAAGTATATCCAAAAGCCTAGATTGGGTTTCGCTAGCATGGATAACAACATCTCTCCACAGGTTCAACCCAAGCTCACGAATAGGGTTTTGTGGGTGCTTGGGATGAAAGTCCTATCCATGTACATCAATATGTCTTGAATTACCAGCAACGCTTTGTTATGCTCAGCCCATTTCCGGTCAAGCTCTTCCAGAAACAACTCCCCCCGAGCAGTTTCAATCGACTTAGACATTTCTTTTAGATGATAAGTCATGGTTGTCACCAGACCAGAGTAAAGTTTCTCTCCAAATTTGCGCAGAAACATATTGTAAGCATTCCTAAATTCATGCCACATTATTAAACATCAAAAGCACAAAGTATCAAGATGTGAAACAAACAATAGTTATAACATAAAAAATCAAATCCATTTGCAAGTTATCTTTGCAAAATGAGACATAACAAATTGGAAAGCTACACATAGAGAATCCTCCGTTTTTCATAAATTACACTCTTACTAAGCAAAGCTTATCAATATAACCAAATCAAGTCAGGGCACAAAATTATATGCCTCACAAATGGGGTGGAAAATAAGGTCCAAATTTGTCTTAACCAATAGACAGTTCAGGATCATTCCAAAATTCTGAACTAACAACGGAATGAGAATTAAAGTGAAGTGGAAGTAAAATATGTGGGAGACTACCATCAAATGCACTACAAGGGGATAGAAGAGACAAGACTAACACTCTAGCATAAATAGGCATAAATGATAAAGTAGAACAGATACAAGCAACATACAACAACAACAGCAAAGTCTTTCCATCTAGGTGGGGTCGGCTGTGGTGATGCAACACGAGGACTTCCCAAGAGGTCACCCATCCTAGTACTACTCTCGCCCAAACTTGCTTAACTTCGGAGTTCAGATGGGATCCAGTGCATGTGAGTTGATATGATCGCATCCCAAGGATTCGATGTAAGATAAGAGTGCCGACTGTTGACTACTTGACGCCCTCCCCTCCTCATTTATCCAGGCTTGGGACCGGCAATGTAAGATAAACTTACACATGCGGAGTTAGATACAAGCAACTTAGATAAGAGATAATACAATAATATCCTAGAACCTAGTGATCAACTGCGAAGATATCCTAGAACCATCGTGACACGTAACTTTGGAAACAAATATGCCTACACTCTCTAAAATATTCCAAACCTTTAAATAGCCTATAATCACTCATTTTGCTACCGTAACTATGCACAGTAAGCTCTCACCCTACGAGAGGGTAACATGCAAAAAAATTAAGAAATAACAATCGGGAAATATCCACTTTATTAGGTGCAATGCCTTCCTGCAAGTTATCAACCCACTCCTTAGATAAGTAAACCATAAGACCATCAATTACACCTAAATCAACATGTAAACTGAGAAAATGGATCACGAAAAAAAATCAATGGCAAAAAAGCAACTTAGGAATAAGATGATCAGACTGAAAGTTGTATCTCACAAACCTAGAACAAATCATCACCTCCTAACAAGCATCAATAATTTCATTACCCAAAAACTAGATCATAGTTCATACATATTTACATATCCTTTTGCGTTAATTGAAATAGCTAATGGCAAACCTTAGATGTCATCCATGCTGAGCCCGTTAGCATTGTGATTGTAAATTTCATGAATTGCATGCTCCAGGATCTTCCACGTCTTCTTAGCGTACCTCGGATCAACCACGACCCGATGTTTGAAGGCTTCAACTTGGAAGTTCCTCTTCTTCTAAGCACTCATCTTCTCGAACTCAACTCAGCTCAAAGCCTAACACCTCCAATTAACTGAGACGAGAGAGAGTGAGACAAGGAGATGAATCGGCAGAAATCAAGGGGAAACTCGGGGATAAAGTAAACGGAGACGAGAGAGAGTAAGACAAGGAGCATTTTTGTTCACAATTTACATTGTTATCTCCACCGGACACTTAATTATCTATCACGTGTATTTTCATTAATTTTGCTTAGTTTTTTTTTTTAATCAAAATTTGAAATATAATATTTAATGTAAACGTTAATAGAGTTAGAAAATGACACGTGTCCGAGTTATATAGTAAGCATACGTTATAGTTATTTTGTAAATATAATATTTAATGTGAAAGTTTGTTTTACAATTTATTTTTCTTTTTTGGGTCAGTTGTATAAATATCCTTGAATTTTAATGGTGCTCATTTACCACTTGAATAATTCATTTTGACAATTTACCATCTAGACTTCGAAATCTCGTGGATTGCAAATTTGATAACTGTTTTGTAGCGCAAAAATGATCCATTTTGCACCAGGCTCCTATATGACTGAAGTTGGTGGATGCAGAGAGAAAAAGATATGGATGTGAATTGGGGGTTAGACCATCTCCAATAAAGAGGGCTAAATGTCTAAAAGCCAAAAAATGACTTGATTTGCCAAAAAATTATCTCGACCCGAGGGTTGGGCTATAATTCTATAGAGTCCACCAGATCATTATTTGCCTAAAAGAGTATCAGGTTAGCCAAATGTAGTCCCTTCCTAGCCCATTTTTTAGTGCTCAGCTTCTCAGTTTTAATAATTGATTTAAATTTAAAGGCTAGATTTGAAAACATCCAACAATAGTTTAATTATATTAACCAATAAGTTTAAACTATAAACTTAAAACTTATATATTATTGAAGGGACTATTTTTAGCCCATTCGGTTGGAGATGGTATATGAGCATGACTTAACATTGTTCATTTGAAAATCATTTTTTTGCAAGATTATAATTCTAGATGCGGCTATGTTTAGCCATTTCAATTGGAAATGACCTTATGGTAGTGGAGCATGGACATCTGACCTTGGTAGGGTAGGAGAAGGAATGTGAAATGGGAATTTATGTGGGTTTGAAACATATTTTGGTTTATAGATATGTTGATTTACCAAATGAACCTTGAAAAAACGCACATGTGATATCCATAATCTGATTTAACGGCAAATTTATCAGAATTGGACATGGATGGTACACTAGCACCAAATGTGAAGTCTTAGAGTTCGTTTAGATATACTTTTAAAATAATTAAAAGCGCTTTTGGTAAAAATATTTCTTAAACCAATCTTTAGTAAAAATGCAAATAAATTCTAGAAAAGCACTTAAAGTGCTTCTTAGAAGAAGTACATAACTGGTACTTCTTGCAGAAAGCACATTAGGCCATCTCCAACCGAGGGCTGGGCAGAAAGCTTGTTTTAGTCATCTGGCCCTCCAAGAAATTAATATTTTAATGAACAGTACAGGGCCATATTTGCCTCCATCTTCAACCGAGGGCCAAAAGGCCATAGAGCCAAACATAATTTATTATTTAAAAACTACAACTTAAATTCAAATCCAAAGGCTAAGTGACATCAACTAGCCGTTGGATTTGAATTTTTCTTTTACTATAAATATGGTGGATATTAGGCTATAATTCACACAACTTTGAATTCAATCTATTTCAATTCAAGTTTGCAATGAATTCCAACTTTTGATCCTCTTCGGATTCCAACTAGGGGTCCTCATCCAATTCCAAATTGGAAGCCTAGGCGCAAATAAGACGAAAAGATGAGGAGTATGATGAAGAAGTTCAAGTAAGGCGCCACAAACAAAACAGAGCAGCAGTTATGGCCGCAGCCATGATGTGTCAGCCAACTGAGGAACACCTCAGTGGGGTGGCTCTATTGCTGGTTGCTATTACAAACCACGAAACAGAGCGATGTTGCATGCCAATTTGATGAACAACTACTTCAACCCCAACTCGGTGTACACAGAAGAGGATTTCAGGCGTCGCTTCCAGATGAGGCGTCATGTCTTCGAGCGTTTACTTCGTGATGTCCAGCAGGTCAATCCATACTTTCGATAGAAGTGGAATAGAGCACACCGCCCTGGTTTCTCATCTCATCAAAAGGATACTGTTGCACTCCGAATGATGGTCTATGGCTCTTCAGCTGATTCGATGGATGAAATCCATGGTATGTCTGAGTTTACATGTCTTGATACTCTTGAACAATTATGTGACATAATCGTTCAGGTTTACAAAAACGAGTACCTCCGTGAGCCAAATCAAGAAGATCTGAATCGGCTCATTCGCAAAGCTGAAGACCGTGGGTTTCCGGGCATGATGGGGTCATTAGACTGCATGCATTAGGATTGGAAGAACTGTCCCATCGGATGGCAATGAGGTTTTAGCAGAATGTCGAGAAAGCCAACTGTTGTGTTAGAGGCGGTTGCCTCATATGACACATGGATCTGGCATGCTTTCTTTGGAGTCCCTGGATCCCAAAATGACATTACAGTTCTTGGGCGTTTACCCCTCTTCAATAACTTAACGGAAGGTAAAGCACCTGAACTTAACTACTACATCAATAACCATCAATACAATATACGGTATTACTTGGCAGATGGCATTTACCCAAAGTGGGTGACACTTGTCCAAGCAATTCCAAACCCTAGGAATGACGCAGATAAGTTGTTTACCTTACACCAAGAGGCATACAAGAAAGATGTTGAGAGAGCTTTCAGTGTTCTATAAGCATGGTGAAAGATCATTGGCGAACCGGCAAGAGGGTGCAATCGAGAAAATCTGGACTCCATCATGATGTCTTGCATCATATTACACAATATGATAGTGGAAGAGGAGCGAGATGGGTATATTGATGGAGAGTCTGATGACGACCAAGAAGATCCAAATAGGTCAAGAAGGGCTCGTGCAAAAATATATGATGGGCCTAATTTGCCTTTCAATCCAAGAACTGGTAGTATCTCTATAAATGAGTACATGAGGCGCTATAGAATGATATGTTCAGTGCCACAAACAAGTACCTACAACAGGATCTTATTGCACATCTTTAGGCCAAAAGAAGTATGAAGTTGGCGTTTAAGTTTTATGTTGTTAAATATTTTTAAAAATATTGTTTAAGTTTCATGTTGTTATATGACATCCCACATCGCCCAGGGGAGTGATCCTTATATGTATATTCTCATCCCTACCTAGCACGAGACCTTTTGGGAGCTTACTGGCTTCGGGTTCCGTAGGAACTCAGAAGTTAAGTGAGAAGAGGGCTAGAGCAATCCCATGATGGGTGACCCACTGGAAAGTTGCTCATGAGTTCCCAAAAACAAAACTGTGAGGGAATGGTAAGCCCAAAACGGATAATATCGTGCTACGGTGGTGGAGCAGGCCCGGGAAGTGATCCGTCCCGGGCCGGGATGTGACATGTTAAATGTTTTTTTTATGTTGTATAATTTGTATGTTGGTTAATGTTATTGAATGTTGTTTCATATTGTTTAATGTTGTTTCATGTTACTTAATTTAATTTAATTTAATTTAATGTTGTATAATGGCTTAGGAAGTTATAGGAGAAAAATATGAAACAAATTTTGTGAAATAGAAGTTATAGGAAAAAAAAATAGAATTTAAAATAAAATGAAACAAATTTTGTGAAATAGAAGTTATAGGAAAAAATGGAATTTAAAAAAAATATGAAACAAAATTTGTAAAATAAAAGTTATAGGGAAAAAATAGAATTAAAAAAAATATATGAAAGATAGAAGTTAGAGGAAAAATTTTGTAAATAAAAAATAATAATAAAACTGTAAAAAAAAAAATCAAATCAACAGGAATAATGATTTTTCTGGCCAGCCCTTTCAGATTCAGTGCGGCTCTCTCAGATTTCACGAGCCCCCTGGCCTAGTGCTTGGTTGGAGACGGTTTTCGGGCTATTTTCGGCCCTCTGGCCCTTTGGACCATTCGGTTGGAGATGGCCTTAAGTGTTTTTAAAGCTAAAAACATTTTCTCTAAAAGTACTTTCAATCATTTTAAAAGTACATCAAAACGAGTTTTTATACGGTAAATTACCAAAATAATTCTTCAGGTGGTGATTCGCACCCATGAAAATTCAAGTGATATTTATGCAAATTCCTCTTTTTTTTTTCTTTTTTTTTTTAAATAAATTTGGTGTTCTTGCATTATTATTTGTACAATTCGTGACAACAACTATTTTTCTTCTTCTTTACCTTGCTTTTGATTCGTTAGCACTGAGAGATAAAAGACCATTAAACCTCCGCCCCCCCTTGGAGAAGGATTTGACAACGTCAAATCTTCTTCTCTCGTTTTTTTTTTTTTTGGTTTGTACCAATTAGAATTTTGTTTGAGCGTAATACATGAGATTTGCGTAAATAAGCGTAATTACCGTTAGATTGACCTAAAGGTTTATATAAAAGAGGTACGGTCCTCAAAATAAGGACTTTAGGTGAGCAACATTAGTAACGTATACGTGGGTAAAGAGCTCATCACTTGACTAGAGCTAAAAATTTGTCTCTTGATGCTATAAGCACAATTTTTAAAGCTTGTAACTTGATATTTATATGTTAAGGTATAACGTTGGTAGAACATATTTAACGAATTTGGTTCATTTTAACGCTAAAAATGTATTAATATTTAATTAAAATGAACCAACTTGTAATTAGATTGGTATGGTTTGATGTTGCCTCTATGGGAAACCGGCTAAACCAAATCAAACCGCCTATAAATTTCATTGGTTTTGGCATGTGACATTTTTATATGAGTTACCACGTTTACCATTATGTTTCATCTCATACATAAGAGACACTGTTCTCTACTCGATCTTAATCGGTTTTCAACTAAACGGGGGGTGGGTTATGAGGTTTTACTAACGCTTTTACACTGATTTTAGCACTAACACTTTTAAAATATAGTTTATCAAACATTCAACTACTTTATTTTACAGCTAATTATTCTTAAAGACATAAAAACAGTTTTTTTTTAAAAGTGCAACAATTCCAAACTAGCCTTGAATCGCCAAACTGTCCAACAAAAGTTTGGTTTTGATGGGCTTTGCCTCCATTTCATGTAACCGAATCAAAACTCACCATTTAATGGCTGATCGAGCCACGATTTCAAGTAAAACCGATTCAAACCAGACTGCGCCCAAAATTAGTTGGACCCAGTGTACACATATAGTCAGCCCAAAATTAGATGCTTAAGTTCGAAATGGGGAAAAGTCCAATCCAAAGGTAAAGGGCTTGTTCCGCACAAGCCCAGCACAACACAGGGGCAAATTTGTCATTACGCTCGCACCACTAGGGTTTAGCCAAATTTAGGGTTTGCATATAAAGCGAAACAAAGTGCCATTTGGGTCGTCCTCTTCTCTCAGAACTCGGCAGCGCGAGCCTCCCCCTCTCTCTCACTCTCTCACTCTCCTTTCTGGATCTGACCTAGGGCTAACCAGCCATGGTGCACGTCGTCCATTACCGCAACTGTAAGCCTCTCATCTCCCTCTCTATCTTATATCTACGGAGCAATTAGGGTTTCGATTGAGCTGTTTATCTTTGTTTGTAGATTTTGATTGCTTTCTTTTCGAATGATTTAGCTATTTGTTGGTTTTATTATCCTAATCTGTTGAAGTTTAACGAGTTTTTGAGTTTGCCCATTTGTGTTAATCGTCATTAAACTTTGATTTCGTTAATTATCCTCCTCTTAATTCAGCATTTGCAGCCAAATGAGTGTTTAATCTGTATTTAGACAATTTTTTTTGCTTATGATGTTACTGGATTTTCTTGGATTAATCATGTTTGCTTTGTTTATGCTGGATCTAGCTAAATCACGTTTGGTTTCAAGTATTTATGTTGAAAAATCTTGTTCTAAATTGTTTACATTGAAGCTGTTTTTTCCATTAAAAGAAAAAAAAAACCTGAAAAGAGTTAGGGTTTAGTACAAAAGTCTTAGGGGGGTGCTTAAAATTTACACTTTTTACTGATAGAATGATTTTCGTTTTTACCCCTGTTATTAATCCCTTTTTTTACTATCAGTGTGTGATGTTATCTATCAATTGAAAACCTGTGTATGTTTCATTATTCAAATTCAAGTTTTGAATTATGATTTCGTTCTTGTCAATTTTTGATATTGTTGAATGAAATTTGTATTGAAATGTTTGTACATTATGATGTGTGATGGCAGATGGGAAGACCTTCAAGAAGCCACGTCGTCCTTATGAGAAGGAACGTTTAGATGCTGAGCTGAAGCTTGTTGGAGAATATGGACTCCGCGCAAAGAGGGAACTGTGGAGGGTTCAGTATTCTCTGAGCCGTATCCGTAATGCTGCCAGAGAACTTCTTACCCTGGATGAGAAAAATCCTCGCCGTATCTTTGAGGGTGAGGCTCTTCTTCGCAGGATGAACAGGTATGGGCTTCTGGATGAGAGCCAGAACAAGCTCGATTATGTGTTGGCTTTGACAGTGGAGAACTTTTTGGAGCGTCGTCTTCAAACCCTTGTGTTCAAAACTGGTATGGCCAAGTCCATTCACCACGCCAGAGTTCTCATCAGGCAAAGGCACATCAGGTATAAACCTTGTTACTCAAAACGTCGTTTGTGTTATCTGTTTGTTACATATCTATAGTTGGGAGATGTGTTTAATAAGATGGCAATTTTTCTACCAACATGGTTGATCTTCTTATTTGTTAGTTAAGCTTCAAATTGTTTTGGACGGCTAATGATTTTCATGTGTTTTGTAAATCAAGCTTCACATTTTCCAACTGTTCTCTCTAGGTTATTACTTGTTGTCTGGTTATTTGTGCGAGTTTACGTGGTTAAATTGTCGTGACTAAGTGGGTTAACTGCGTGTGTCTACAATTTTTATGATATTATTTGTGAACACACATTGTTCATACTAAGCATGTGTTCTTTGGTATTATTATTATCTTCAGATTAAGCATAGTGAAATGAACATTCTATATCTATCAACGTTTTTGGGTGAAGAGTTGGAGGGCGGGAGTTGGGTTTTTCTATTTTGTGTGCTGGAGCCATCTTTGTCGTACAGCACAATGTTCTCGCGGAAAAGAAATGCGTTGTATGTTTTGTTAAGTTTGATGTCAAAGCTTGTGGTGTTTATTTTTCAATATCCTTCTTTCATTGCCAGGGTCGGAAGGCAGGTGGTCAACATCCCATCTTTCATGGTGAGGGTGGACTCCCAGAAGCACATTGACTTCTCTCTCACCAGTCCCCTCGGAGGTGGGCGCCCTGGAAGGGTGAAGAGAAGGAACCAGAAGGCCGCTGCCAAGAAGGCTGCTGGTGGTGATGGCGACGAAGAGGAAGAAGAATGAAGTGGAGGCCTCTCAATTTAGAAGCGTTTCGATATCACGAGCCTTGATTTTATCGTTAGTTTCTTTTACCGACCTTTACAGTTTATTTTAGCGGATGTTATAAGCGTTTCTTGCTCGTGTTTTGTTGCGACTAGAGCACAAATGTTTTGCTTTAAATACCCTAAGTAATGAATTTTGTGTTAGCTTATTATAACTTTGGATCTATGTCTCTAATTTCGTTGCACTGTTTGCTTTGATTTGATGAATTTTCCTGTGTTTTTTTCTCTGCCTCTTTCGTGTTGAGCATTTTTCTCATAATTTCATTTTGTAACCGTAGCATATGTAGGTTTGCATGTCCAAACTACCTTAATTGATTTTTTCTCATCATATCTTAAATTGCGGCCATTCTTCCTTTTTTGCGAATATCCTTGTAATTTCTCGTGTGTCCACGTGTCCATCGAAGCATTCTTATTATGCTATACTCATTTTTTTGTATATATTGATTTTTACCTGTCTATATTCCCCAACACGCTCGAAAATTACTTGGGTCGCACAAATGCACAACATGCTCGTAAAGTACTTGTCTCGATCTAATTTGCTTAATTTGCGTTTCAATTAAGAGAATTAAGAGAATTGTTATTGGCACTTTAAAATTTTCATTTTGCATTCTAAACTTTCTATAATTAGAAAGAATAAAAAAACACTTGTGAAAAGTGTAGAATGAGATTTGTGAAGTGTTAATAATAGTTTTCTTCAATTATTGATGTCTATCAATATAGTGAGAGGTGTCCAATTTCTTTTGTGGTTAAGGAGTTGGGTCTCCATCTCGATAAATTTTTAATTGTGAAGGAGACACAAGTGGTACATCATATGTTTTAATGGGAATAGTGAGATTATTAATTTTTTAGCACACATATCTTATTATTTATATAATAATATGATAATATATTATTTCGTGTGTGTTGATGACATGGAAAAATCTCTTCTCCATCTCTCTCTCGTGCACGTAATCAAAATCATGCGGTATCACGTTTTGAATTTGAAAAATGGAATTTCGTGGGGTCCCTCCCACGTGTTCCACATTAATTCCGGTCTTAGATATTTATCTCATTGCAATTACACCCAACCACGTCTTCTAGAGATTTATCTTCCGTCTCGGTGTTGTGTGGCATTGTTATAAATCAGACACGTGTCATGTTGTTGCGATGCCGTATATATGGGTTCGTTTTTCATTTGGAGAAAATTTTCATTGCGACGGGAAGACAAGTGAGACATCATGTATTTTAATAGGAGTGATGTGAAATTTTATTTTTCAAGCAATTAATTTTTTAGCACACATATCTCACCGTTTGTATAGTATACATGGTGTATCATTTTATGTATCAATCACACTGAAAATTCATGGTAGATCAATGTCAGACCGAATCAATCAAACTACTCAAGAATTTACGTGCGAACATGAGAATAATATGGGACTCAGTGGGCCAGCTGCCCTAGCCAAGTTTTTCCCGTTCTAAAGAGGAAAAGATATGATAATGTTTGGTTAGCTGATATGCTTGAGTTGTTTTAACTCTTAAGATAGAGACAATATAATCCTAATCATAGTGAAAAGGCCATCGCTTAAGAAAGAACGCTCATACTACAACAGTATAAAAACAAATAATAATACGTAATCAATTTCAAATACCTTCACAGTTGGATTTGGATACGGTTAAATCAAATTACTAATTGATTTCCATACAAAACGCGAAACAGCCTCGTCCTCCTCGTCCAGCTACGACGAAAAAGGCCGTTAGAGCGGTCTCCAAGTCGTGGAGTTTATAACAACCACATGTCCTGTCGGTCCACCACGTGGCCACCCTCGTTTCTCTCTCATTATTCCCACGTGTCGACCTCCCATAAGTTTCCGCCCGCAATAAAGGTTATAAAACCTCGGGTTCCATGCCAGAGCTCGCGTTCGTCCAAAGCCAGAGCTCTCGCCACTGCGCAATACGCACCGTTTCGACCAACATGATGACACTGCGTCACAAGCAGGAGGAAGAGAACCGGAACCGGAACCAGAACGAGATTCGGGAGATGATGGAGGAGGTCCGGCGGAGCATGCTGTTCGTTTCGTCGAAGGAGAAGAAGGCGTGTACGGACGAGCGGGAGGAGGACAGCGCCGGGTCGTCGGAGGAGATGGAGTCGCCGAGGTCGGTTGGGCGATGGCGGAGGAGGACGACGAAGGAGGGGTGCGTGATGCACAGCCAGGTCTTGAGGATCAGAGAGGAGGACTCGCATCTCGGCGAGAGTACGGTTCCGATAGGTGCTGCTGCTGCAGCCGGCAAAGATTATCACGGCATGGACGTTATGCTTTTCGCCCGGCCAATCTTGCCTTCCTCGCCTCTCAAGAAAACGATCAACGCTTAGTTTGCGCGAATTACTCTGCTAATCATGTTCAGGTTTGTTATTTCTTCTTCTCTTTTTTCTGAAATTGATTGATTAATTTGTTGCTTTTGTTTCTTTGATTTCCTTATGAAATTCTGGTGTCGGTGGTGATCTGGATTGTTTCAAATCTTGATCTGCAAATTATTTGAGGATTTGGTTTTAATTGTTTATTCGAACCTTGAGTTTTTTACCATAGCTTCTGTTTGGATGCTGGGAAAATTCATGGTAATCAAAGTTCATACAGGATTGTTTTCAGAATTTTCTCAGAAGTGTGGATTTTCTTTTCAGAAGTAAATTACTATTTTTCAAAATCCTCTGATAAGATCAAAGCAAGTCCTGAATTTCTGTTAAGAAATTGCTTAACTTGTTTTCGGTTCAAGGAATCACAATTTTATTCGTTGGTCCATATAATTTTCACGGCATCCAAACGACCCTTTCAAACTTTTCCGATTCTTTAATTTTCTTTTGACTATTTCACTTTCCCTCCATTTGTCTGTTATTGGGCTTGGCCCAATTATTGTTTGGATCTTAATGGGCTTACTTGTTTTTCGTTTAGGAGGAAGAAGTTGATGGCTTTCATGCTGAAGAAAAGAGCTGCAATGAAAAATTCCGAGGAGAAAGACGAAAAGTTAGAATTAAGTTCCATCTTTGTGTTTTTTTTTTCCTTTCTTTCTAGGATAAAAGTGTAGTCAGTTTGTTCTGCAAGCTTTTCTGTACAGTTAAACAAAAATACTTTTTGATAAATCAAAAGCACTTTTTGAAATAGCTGAAAACTTTTTTGAAGCGCATAACAAATGTTTTTTGCAAAAAAAACAATTTAAACGCTTCTAGGACTCAAAAATATTTTCCTAAAAGTGATTTTGGTAATTTTAAAATACTTCCCAAGGAGCCCAAAAGACTTCCAAAGCACTTTGCTTATATCTTTTGCTCTAACGTTAAAAGCACGTATAGCAAAACTGCTTGCGCAGATCGTTTTGTCAACGTGAGGTCCTTTCCAACCACTAGGAAACAACTGCCCGAGGGACACGTGCCCAAAAGAGGATATATTTTTCCTAAAATTGGTTTCAGTAATTTTAAAATACTTCCCAAGGAGCTCAAAAGTGTTTCAGACTACGGTTGTATTGTAGAGGAAACACTTCAAAGCACTTTGCTTAAATCTTTTGCTTATGTTAAAAGCACTTACAGCAAAACTGCTTGCGCAGATTGTTTTGTTAATGTGAGGTCCTTTCCAACCACTGGGAAACAATTGCCCGAGGGACACATGCCCAAAAGAGGATTAATAAGGTCTGATTTGGTACTGAGGTGATTATGAAAAAAACTGGTATAAAAAAAAGCTGGGATCTCTTTTTGTGTTTGAAAAAAGCTGGTATAAAAAAAGCTGAGATCTCTTTTTGTGTTTGGTAAACATTCAGCTTCAGCTTTTTTTTCACAGTTTTGGGTGAAAAAAAGTCAAAAACAAGAAGCTGCAAAACCTAGCTTTGAAAAACTAGATTTTTTTCATATCTGTTTTACATAAAAGTTTACTAAACACTATAATACTGTTTTTTTTTTCTTTTCAAAAACACTTTTACAAAAAAGTTTACCAAACACTCTGCTGCTTTATTTCACAGCTGCTTATTCTCACAGCACAGCAGAAACAACTTTTTTTCAAAGCACAACAATACCAAACCAGCTCTAAGTCTACTGGTCAAGGGCCCACTGTAACAACAACGATATTGTCTCTAATTTACCATATGTCCAATCCGTTAGGTGTGGAGTTTTATCACAAAAAGCTTCGGTATTAATTAAAGAAGGGTATTTTTATTTAAACTGCTTTCTCTTTGGTCCTCTGGCCGACGTGAGACAATGGATTCCAAGAATACTGCTTAGAAGGGGTCAGAATTGAGAGATTCGGTGTACATAGCCCAATTTTAAGGAGTTAACTACTTCTATATTATTTTTCAGTTTGTTAGTCTAAAGTCCGAACACGTAAACACACGATTATTCTAGTCTTTGTTGACCTCACTAATTTTAAGCATTAACATGTCTGAATTGAGCCGAAAAACATCATCACGTGACCGAATTGTAACAAAAGAAAGCATCATTCCATTAATAATAAAATTCAGCAAGTTTCGTTAATCTGGAACACATTAACAGCTTTTTTAAGCTAAACCAACAACTACCTAATTCTAATACTCATCGTCTTCACCATCGTCACCATCAGCAGACTCAAGCCCAACTTCCTCATAGTCCTTCTCGAGCGCGGCCAAGTCCTCCCGAGCCTCCGAAAACTCTCCTTCCTCCATGCCCTCACCCACATACCAGTGCACGAAAGCACGCTTCGCGTACATCAGATCAAACTTGTGATCAATCCTCGAAAACACCTCAGCAACACTTGTGGAGTTGGAAATCATGCACACAGCCCTCTGAACCTTGGCCAGGTCGCCGCCAGGAACGACAGTAGGAGGCTGGTAGTTGATGCCGCACTTGAACCCAGTCGGGCACCAGTCCACAAACTGAATGGTCCTTTTAGTCTTGATCGTGGCCACGGCCGCATTGACATCTTTCGGAACCACATCTCCCCTGTACATCAAACAGCAGGCCATGTATTTTCCGTGCCTTGGGTCGCATTTCGCCATCATAGACGCCGGCTCAAAGGCGCTGTTGGTGATCTCGGCAACAGAGAGCTGCTCGTGGTAGGCCTTTTCTGCGGAGATCACAGGTGCGTATGACGAAAGCATGAAGTGGATTCTTGGGTAGGGGACCAAATTGGTCTGGAACTCCGTCACGTCCACATTGAGTGCGCCGTCGAAACGCAGAGAAGCAGTGAGCGAGGAAATAACCTGCACAGAAAACACAATTCCTCATCCACATTAGCAAGAAACGCGCAGGAAACAAACTATCAAACACTTCGACTGCACAAGAGTAAATTATCAAATACTATGAGTTCACACGGGCAAATTATCAAACACCTTCGGTGCACAATGAAAGCCTCAATCAGTTTTACCTGAGAGATCAGCCTGTTGAGGTTGGTGTACGTGGGTCTTTCAATGTCAAGAGACCTGCGGCAGATATCGTAGATGGCTTCGTTGTCGAGGAGAACCGACACATCGGTGTGCTCCAAGAGGGAGTGAGTGGAAAGCACGCTGTTGTATGGCTCAACGACGGAGGTTGAGACCTGAGGAGACGGGTAGACTGTGAACCCAAGTTTCGATTTCTTTCCGTAATCGACAGAGAGCCTTTCCAAGAGCAGAGAGCCGAGGCCAGAGCCGGTTCCACCTCCAACGGCGTGGAACACCAGAAAACCTTGAAGCCCCGTACAGTTATCAGCAAGCTTTCGGATTCGATCAAGGCAGAGATCAACAATCTCCTTCCCAACTGTTGGAACACCAACACAATAAATCAAACGAGAATCAACGGAATTATTTCGCATTTTGAAATCGGAAGTTCGAAATTGGGGTTGTGAGAGAATTTTTTACTTGTGTAGTGGCCTCTGGCGAAGTTATTGGCGGCGTCTTCTTTGCCGCTGATGAGCTGCTCCGGGTGGAACAGCTGGCGGTAAGTGCCGGTCCTGACCTCATCCATAACGGTGGGCTCGAGGTCCAAAAATACGGCACGGGGGACGTGCTTTCCGGCTCCGGTTTCGCTGAAGAAGGTGTTGAAAGCGTCGTCTCCGCCACCGACGGTCTTGTCACTCGGCATTTGGCCATCAGGCTGCACAAAAAACATCGAAGATAAAAATAAAAATCCCAAATTATATTTGGAACAGAGAGATAAACAAAACCCGGTACCGAAATCGCGGAAGAGATTAAAAAACAACGGACCTGGATGCCGTGTTCGAGGCAGTAGAGCTCCCAGCAGGCGTTTCCGACTTGGATTCCGGCCTGACCGATGTGGATGGAGATGCACTCTCTCATTTTTTTTTCTCTTTTGGGTTTTGTTTTCGTGAGAAGAGAGAGCGAGATGTGCAGAGAAAGAGAGGTAATTTGAGGATTTGAATTTGTGCGAAGGATGAGATTTGGGAATTTATAACGGTATTGAAGCCAACAAATCGGGTGGCAAGAAATTTTGAAAAAGCCGAGGTTTGGTGGGTCCCAGCTGTATGTGACCGTTAGATTTGAAATTTGAATTGTGAAAGCGCGAGAACCGACTTAGTCTAGTTTTATTGGACTGGGCTAGCCTTTGCACAAGTCTCAGTTAGCCCACTTTACAAATGGACCTATCAAGCCTCTTTGGGCCTTTGGGCTTTGGACTGTTTTGTCCTGGCCGTGTGCCCGCACCCTTGAATCTAAGCTCGAATCCCCCTATTGTGTGTAAATTTATAGGAGTTTATACTGAAATATTGCCGTGTAAAAGTTTGTGTGATCAAGATGACTTAAACGATTGGTTTAAGTCGAACCTTTTGGAAATGATATAATAGCAGTCGCTCAAGTTTGAATCTCACTTGACTCCAAAAAAAACATTCTCAAGGCACTAGTTGAATTCTGGCTAGGAGTCATACAATCGATCCAAAAAAGTCTAGTAAATAATATACCAATTACCCATTTCACATTTGCTAATTTGGTTTAAAGTCCACACATTCTAACCAAGACTGACATGACCATCGTTTTAAGATGGAAATTTGATTTTATAAATGTAAATCCATCCCAAAGCTCATCATGTTCTTACTTTGCGGCCAAATGTCCC
Organism: Pyrus x bretschneideri; assembly: GCF_019419815.1. Taxonomy (NCBI): domain Eukaryota; kingdom Viridiplantae; phylum Streptophyta; class Magnoliopsida; order Rosales; family Rosaceae; genus Pyrus; species Pyrus x bretschneideri. The sequence continues at coordinate 2,714,248 of NW_025999424.1, read as the reverse complement.
TTCAATTGTATGGCGTACCGTTTCGTGTTTCAAGCACACTGAAAAATTTTTCCGTCCCCACAACTAATCATGATTAACACTTTGTGAAAAAGTTATAGTATTCCAATTTCCAATTGTGACATCTTATTTTTCTTCCGTTGGGTCCATTTGGGGCTATTTAATACACATGCAATGTTTACTTCGAAACAGTTTTGTATCTGCTTTACAGACATCCTGGGGCATAAATCATGCTCGCAAACTTTACAGAAAGTTTGCAACTTTGAGAGCCCATGCTTGTGTTTCTTTTAGCAGCTGTGTCATTGCATCTTTCCGAATACAAAAAGGTATATAGGAAGGAACGAGATTACAGCCGAATTGTAATTTGCGAGATTCGAACTAAATACCTACGTTGTTATGAAGTAGAGATTAGGCGCAAAAACTTCAAAACACGAATAGCGTTTGAACTATAGTTTCATGAGTTATTAAAAGTTGTGATAGTTGCATTAACAGGTTTACACATTCGAGAAAATCTTGTGCGCGACATACCCGTATAAGGCGATAGATTCAATGGAGTGCGAAATATGTAGGGTTGGGCGTGATCATATACATATCTTTGTCACGAGGTATGTGTGGATGACTGACGTGGTTCTAGTATGTCTGTTGCCCTATGTATCTCCCACGACTTTGAGTGTTATTTGGAAGGCTGGATGAGATTCGGTCTTGGAATAGAATTGGATTGGCAAGGATTGGTTATGCAGTACTTACAACCCGTGCATATGAATGGGTTAAATAATTCACTTTATTGTGGATTTATAGCTTATTATGTCCATCTCACGTTTTGACACAACAAACAACAGACTAAACTCAAATCTAGTTTGAATGATCATAACCTATCCCAACTAGCTCACCAACGTGCTCGAATTTCTTGCCCCACTACTCAAGGATGCAATGGAGGTAGGGTTGATTGACGTGGTTCTACTGCCGAATTCAATAATTTCTCTATTGTAAAGTAGAAATAATAAAAAGTTTAGACAGAATAACTGAGATTGTGACAATTTTGGGGGGTCCCCGAAGTGTGGTGTGCTGCAGACGAGTCCTCACTTCTTTTCCCATGATTTTCCGGTATTCGTTTGATTGATCATGAATTTTGAACATAAAGCTGTCTTCAGATAACAATTCACTGGCTCATACAAATTGAACCCATTTTTTAATTAATTGAAAAATCAAATAAAATACTTTAGTTATTTTTAATCAAGTCAAGTACTTTAATTATTTTTAAGTAATTTCAGTGCAGCTGAATGAGCAGAGACTCCAAAAATGTGGTCCAAGCAAAAGCAAACATGTAAGATTATAGACTCTTTGTCTCCAGATTGTGGTCCTAACTTAATTTAATTTAATTCTTTCTATGTTCCAAGCAGCTTCTACTTTTGGGAAAGGAATCCTATCTGGATCCCTTCCTTCTAATATATTAAGTTCAGAAATCTAAGCCGTTGAAATTTAATCTAACAGTTAAAGTTATTATAACTTTTAAAGTGGGCCCCTATTTGTAGCCGTTGGATCAAATTTCAACGGTCTGTATCCCCGAACTTGATGGATTAGGAGAAAGGGGTCCGGAGAGGATCCCTTTCCCTACTTTTGCATGCTGGCCAGATAATTAAAACTTAAAAAAAAATGTTTAACAATGTTTAAATATTTAATTAGGAGTATAGATTCATAAGGGCTCGTTTAGAACTGTTTTTAAAGTGATAGGAAACGTTTTTGGGTTTCAAAAGTATTTGAAATGTTTTCTGCAAAAAAACACCAGTTATGTGCTTTCTTTAAGTGTTTTTTTTTTCAGTATTTATTTACATTGTTACTAGGAATTGATTTCAAAAATATTTTCATTAAAAATGTTTTTAACAATTTTAAAAACACTTTCAAACGAGATCTAATTAAACTAAACCCTAATTTGAGAAGCATATCACATGCTTTAGTGTTAGCAAAACATCAACAAGGACAGGAGTAGCTCACCTAGTGTCCCCAAAAGGACACACATTGCGACTAAAGCCACTTCAACTTATAGGGCCTAAAAACACTTGGGGCTATGTCTTTACTTTTATATAGCCTCTTCCAACGGACCTGGATTGTGCGCCCTTCCCATCCTATACCCTGTTCATTCCTTTTTATTTCCGTTGTCAAGGTTAAGTCACGTTAATATTTTCTATTGATTTTTTTATAGAAATAATAAGACAAAAAGCAATGAGAATATAAAATATTAACGTGACTTAACTGTGATCACATAAATAAGAAGGGATAGGAAGGGTATGGGATGGGGAGGACAGATAATCTAGATCCTCCTCTAACATATTAGCCAAAGTTTCTCAGACCCATTGGAGTAGGTCAACAAATTACACTTGTCTGTCAAATGCAATGATTATTTTGATCAAACTTTTTGAACTCAGTCGGATACTGGTTGGTTACTTGCAATTAAGCAGACAGTTTTCTTGCGAGTTAGGTTTTTCGAAAGACGACAGACCATATGAATTTGTTTATGTGAAGAATTCGTTTGGTCCTCAATAACTTCAAGATTATAAAGAAAGTTAATTTGACGTTATATGTGTGACAACATGCGTTCCATCATTGGTTAGCATGAAAAGCTTTGCTAACATCTTTCCAAGAAGACGATGCTAGGTTAGTTGTAACTTTTCAATTCTTTCTTTGTGATTTCTTATCAATTATAATATAATTAAGGTTGAATATTTTTCAATTTTTTGAATTGTAATTTGTCATCATTTGTTGGTCAAGTTCCTGTTCCTAGTTTTCAGTTTGGAACTTCGAGAAATCAATCCAACTAGTAATTAATGGTGGTTTTTTTTTTTTTTTTTTTTTTTTTAATTCTTTCAAAGAAATCAAAACTATAAGTTCTAATTTACATGGGCTCGTACTTTTATCGTTACAATCTAATCAATTGATCTAATCCGTATTTACAATTAGTGGTAAATTTATGCCTCATTTCTTCTTATCGCACGCATTACGCTTAAAGAAGAAGTAGGTATGTACTCTGATAGTTTTTTCTCGGGTTTTTAGGATATAAATATACATTGCACTTTTTGGTTGAGCCTTGTTTTTTTGGTGGGGCAACTGCTTGATCCCATATTTCGTTGGCCCAAATATAAACCCTTCCTCCCATAAAGTAAATGTTTGTGTGAGCCCAAATTGTGCCCATAATTTTGGTTGTCTTTTGGTGGATGCATAAAGAAAAGGAAATTTTAACGACAAATTTCCGGTATTGTTCATTTTAACAAAAAATCATATTTTTTTTACTAAAATGTCAATCCTGGTACTATTCACTTTACCCTTTATTTTGTCCTTATCATTAAAACTCAAAGTTTTCAAGTCATTTTCGTTAATTTTCCTTAAAGAAAAAGAAGTTAGTCTAGGCTTGGTTTGGAGTTGGTGTAGCTTCTTAAAAAAGTTGGGCCCTTAATTGTGATTAGTAAATAAATAAATAAAGTTTTTTTTTTTATTAAAATCATGGGTCCAAAATAGCGCAAAAAAAAAAAAAAAAAAAAAAAAAAAACAATAACTCTACACATGCTTCTAAAAAAAAAGCGTTTTTTGTTTCTTCTTTTCTTTTTTTAATTAAAGGAATATGAACAATACCAATTAATGAAACTTTCGTATTAACAATCCTACCTCTATCTTTCTTTGCTAATAGCACTTTTAGTACTATAGTTTACCAAACACTTGCGTTTTTCACAGTTTATTTTCGTAGCACAACATAAGAAATTTTGAAAAAAAAATTAAAAACCCCAAACTAGCCCTTAATATTATATCAAATGTAGTTTACATTAACAACAAAAATGTGACATTTGATATAACATATGATTCTAATTGAGCTAATGGACAATGGAGATATGATTCAGAAGAAGATGATGATAGTTCATGGAAGCTAAAGTTTCACAAAATTTAATCACTTTGTTGGAGTTTTTGATTTGCCAACTCACCTACTCCTAACATGGCAACTATCCATTTGTATTTGTACCTCACTCCACCGGACAAAAGATATTTACCTTTTCGATTTTTAAGACCACTCAACTTAATCATGATTTCCAAGGCCAAAATGCATGATAAATGGAGTGCACAAGGAAATGGGTCCATGTATTGCTCTGTAAATGTAACCTTTTATCTTGATACTTTATGCATTATAACATAGAAAACAACATTAGGGGCATATTGCTTTGTTGTAAAGGGTCGCCTAATGCGGAAAAAACATGTCTGTCATAGTGTTATTTAGTTCAGTTTCTATCTACCTCTTCACGTGATTAACGATAGAAACTGAAGTGATATATTACGTGATTGGAAAATCTTAATTCACCTATTGATGCGTTTCAAGGGCATGTTCGGCGTGAGGATTTCCTTCTAAACGTGTAAGATTTTGAGTCCTTGGCTTATTTGATGGGGTGTGTTACTCATCCAATACAATGGATTGAAAGATCATATTTGTCAAGTTAATTAATCTTTCCTAAACAAATTCTAACAACCCAAAAAATCGTGTCAACTGCAAATGACTTGTAACTCAGTTGGTTAAAAACATTAGTTTTTGCATTCAATGTCCCATATTAAAATTTTCCTTTCTATAATTTAATTTAAATTATCATATCGTTTGGAAAAAAGAAAAAAATGGTCTCGGAGTTGCCAAAAATCTTGTTGGGACTTCTAAGAGCAACTCTAGCATGTGAAACCTCCCCCCAGGTAATACACTATGCTATTCACCTAGTGAACAGTAACTGCCTTTAATGAACAGTAATCGCCTTTTGCATTTCCACCGTTGCACTTTAATAGCCCTGGCAATAGGTAATAAAATATTAGTATTTTATATATTTATAAAATAATACAAAATAATTTTAATTGTAATTTCGGATAAGATTTTTAATCGTTCTCGTTACACCATGTGTTATTATCCAAAATATTATTAAATAATACAAAATAATTTTATTTGTAATTTCGGGTAATGAACACATGCAATGTCAGTCGAAAGGGGTGCTTCCACGAATATGGTATAAATTTATTTATGATCCTACAATGTATTTTTCATTTTTCAATTCACAAACATAGAGAGAGAAAACAAAAAGTATTTCCTTCCATCTAAAATCTATAGGATATCAAGGTGTTGGTTGAAATGCCTAAATGAGATTATGAGAATGTGGTAATGTGTATTGAGAACATTGTAGCAACGGTTTCTTAGTTTTAAACTCAATTGGAGCGTTGGTCTTTTAATTAAAAATTTGTGACTATTAGTTCTTTAACTCATCAAAATATGCAACCATGATAATTTTCGTCAATTCTGTTTGATCTTCTGTCAAAATAGGTCATGGTGGAAGGACATTGCTACAATTAGATTAAAGTTGAGGGATCATTTCTCCAATTGGGTCAAAGTTGAGGAACCATTGCTCTAATTGAGTTAAAATTGAGAGATCATTGCTACAATTTTCTTATTTTGTTTTTGATATTTGCCACTTAATTCTGCCCCCTGTGTGTGGCACGTAACTTATTTTAACGGAAATTCTGACAGAATTGATGAAAATGACCATAATACACATTTTGATGAGTTAAGGGACAAATGGTTATGAATTTAACAGTGAATGAACCATTGCTCTAATTTAATTAAAATTGAGGAATCATTGCTACATTTTCCTCAAGAGAAATTCATGAATTTAACTATAAAACCGAGCGTTAAAACATATGAACATATCATCGCTAATATCAAAACCCTATATATGAAATTCCCGTTCTTTAGATTTTGTATTAAAATTTGTCGTTTGATTAAAAAACAGACGTCTTGCACATGAAATTCCTGTGCTAACGACAGTTTATGTATCCTTTCTTTTGGTTTCTTCTGTTCATGGATTGAACCAACTCATGTTTATCATGTTTCCCATTTTCTTTTGAAACTTTATTTTGAGGTTAAAGATATGAAAAAAAGGAAAAAATATATCAAAGAACGAGAACCGAGGCAGAGCCACAATTACCAAGCGCAGCAGAGGGCAGAGAGCAGAGCAGGAAGCACAGTGTAACACTGTTAACCAGATTCCTCACCTTTAACCTGGATCCCCCCATAAGTTGCAGTAACTTCACTACCGCAGTTAAAGCTCCCTCCCTTGCCACCGTATACTAAATACTATATAACTCCACCACCCACACCCCTCTCTCTCTCCATCCCTCAATCTCTCCCACCTTCCTCCTTTGACTACTGGTCCAACCTCTCTCTCTCTCTCTCTCTCTCTCTCTCTGTTGGGCTGATCACCCAGAACAAATCGACATTGACGGTTCTTGGAACGAAAGAGAGAGGAAGAATAAAAGATGGGTTCTTTAGATCTCACGCTCTAAAGCTAGTTTCTTTTTTGTTGGGTTCGTTCTGCTCTGCCTTTTTTATCCTAACAAGGTGAGCTGCTGCAATGGCGGAGACAGCGGCGGAGGCGAAGACATTGCCGGAGGCGGAGAAGAAGAAGGAGCAGAGCCTGCCGTTTTTCCAGCTCTTCTCCTTTGCAGACAAGTACGATTGGATGCTCATGATCTTCGGAAGCTTGGGCGCCGTCGTGCACGGTTCCTCCATGCCGCTGTTCTTCCTCATGTTCGGCGAAATGGTTAACGGGTTCGGCGAAAACCAAATGAATTTGCAGAAAATGACCGCCGAAGTAGCAAAGGTTCGCAGCCCATTTGTTCATTTCTCATATTTTTATAAAGAAAATGATTTCCGCACACCTAACTTTCTCTTCTGCACACCTCTGTTTATTTCCGTCTCAAATGCGCGAAATAAATAAATATGGATGTGCACAGTAGAAAATGAGTATGCGGAACTCATTTCCTTTCTCGAGATTTCGTCACGATTTCTCAGATTCCAGATCTGATTTTCTGTTGGTGATTGCAGTACGCTTTGTACTTTGTGTATCTCGGTCTCATAGTATGCGTAACATCCTACGCAGGTAAAACCTTCAAAATCCAACCTTTTTATTTTTTTAATTTTTATCTCTTGCTGCAACGGAAATGTTGTTTTTTTTATGACCAACTGGTCCGAGTCGTAGAAACTTCTTTGTAAAATAAAAGTAATGCTGCGTACTGTAGACGTTCCCGACCATCGCAAAGTGGAGAGCTTTGTTATCTTGGGTCGCCATTTTTTAGTCCTTGCTGTTGCTGGTCTTCGAGATCATACTTGTTGGACTTTAGTCCAGTCCAATCCAATCCCACATGACTCGTGCATCACACTTCACGTGCACTGTTCCCTCCCTTAATTTTTCATTAATTAATATTTTAATCCGTTGGTTAATGAGGTTAAAGGTGATTAATTTATGTGATTTTTATTTGCAGAAATTGCATGCTGGATGTACACCGGCGAGAGGCAGGTGAGCACGCTGAGGAAGAAGTATCTGGAGGCGGTGCTGAAACAGGACGTCGGCTTCTTCGACACGGACGCCAGAACTGGGGACATTGTCTTCAGTATCTCGACGGACACTCTTCTGGTCCAAGATGCCATCAGCGAGAAGGTTTCCATCTTTGCCAATTTACATTTTGCTCCCTTTTAGAATCTCTCTAAACATTTCTTCTTTTCCTTTTCATCTAATCGTTGAGAAGTGATTTTCACACGTTTTTTTTAGCACACGTTTGTTTATTTTCGGCCTTTTTTGCTTGATTAAATCAAAAGAGAATCGAGAGAGACGGAAATAAATATCGTTGTGTAGAAGAAAATCATCTCCCATGTGGAGCAAAATCTAGTCTTTGGGAGTGTTAAATTTGTAAATGGGGCTTATCTAGAGAATTTTTTCAATTTGTCCGGAACACGGGACAGGAAACCATATGTTATTAAGTGAAGGAGATTTTTTTCAAATTTCTCTCTTACATATGACGTATTTGCCCGTGTTCTGAATACACGGATATTTGGGCATGCATCAATGCGGGGCCCACTACCTAATCCCTGCGCACGTTAGCAAGGACTGGCTTAACGTGCGTGGTGATGCCCCTATGATTATTCCTCGCATTTTTTTGGCGATTTTGATTTGTCCTTAAATGTTTGATGTTGAAAGGTCATATCCAGTAGGTGGATGTTAAGTTAATTCTATGATGTTTTATTATTTTATTTAATTTATGGTATTTTTGTTTGTTTGTTTTGATTTAGGTGGGGAACTTCATACACTATCTATCTACATTTCTGGCAGGCCTGGTGGTAGGGTTTGTATCAGCATGGAGGCTGGCGCTGCTGAGTATTGCCGTGATTCCGGGAATCGTTTTTGCCGGCGGCTTATATGCCTATACACTCACTGGCCTCACGTCCAAGAGCCGCCAGTCGTATGCAAATGCAGGGATAGTGGCTGATCAGGTGAAGTTTTACAACTTAATACAAATGTGTAACTGTTTTTCTTAAGTAAATTTTCATTCTTGGTGATTATATGGTTTCGAAAATAGGGTTCGATCAATCAACATTTGGTGTGATTACAACGATTTTATAGTATGATATTTGTTTTCGTGGCCTAATTTTGTAAGGTTTTCTGTGTGCCTAGGCCATTGCGCAAGTTCGGACGGTTTATTCCTATGTTGGTGAAAGCAAGGCCCTCAATTCGTATTCAGATGCCATACAGAACACTTTGCAGCTTGGTTACAAGGCTGGAATGGCCAAAGGTCTTGGCCTAGGGTGCACCTACGGCATTGCTTGTATGTCATGGGCACTTGTTTACTGGTACGCTGGTGTGTTTATCCGAAATGGGCAGACTGATGGAGGGAAAGCGTTCACTGCCATTTTCTCAGCCATTGTTGGTGGCATGTAAGATTCTAAGCCAAGAACTTTCATCTCTCTTATATTATCCTTTTCAGGTCAATAAGCTTCTTGATGTTAATATGATCACTTGAATGTTACAGAAGCTTGGGTCAGTCATTTTCGAACCTCGGGGCCTTTAGCAAAGGTAAATCGGCTGGATACAAGTTGATGGAGATAATTAAGCAAAAGCCAACCATAGTTCAAGACCCCTTGGAAGGAAAGTGCTTGTCGGATGTTAGTGGCAATATAGAATTCAAGGAAGTAACCTTCAGCTACCCTTCGAGGCCAGATGTTATTATCTTCCGAAATTTTTCAATCTTCTTTCCAGCCGGGAAGACTGTGGCTGTTGTTGGCGGCAGTGGTTCAGGGAAGAGCACTGTTGTCTCTCTAATCGAAAGATTCTACGATCCTAACCAGGGTAAGTTAGAGGCTTTTCGTAATTGGAGATGCTGGTTTGAAAGTCTATGATGCTTGATGAAAGGAAATATCTAACATTTCTTGTTGGTAAGCAGGGCAGGTTTTGATCGATAGCGTGGACATAAAAACGCTTCAATTGAAATGGTTGCGCGATCAGATTGGGCTTGTAAACCAGGAACCGGCACTCTTTGCTACAACGATACTCGAGAACATTCTCTATGGAAAGCCCGATGCAACAATGGAAGATGTTGAAGTTGCAGCTTCTTCAGCGAATGCTCACAGTTTCATCACCTTGCTTCCAAAGGGATATAACACTCAGGTTGGTGTCGATAATTCACTGAAAGTACCTTGGCTATGTGTAAACGCTATGCATTCTTCCCCGTCTTAACATTTTTAACTTGTGAGAATTCAGGTAGGAGAGCGAGGAGTTCAACTCTCTGGTGGTCAAAAGCAGAGGATTGCAATTGCCAGAGCTATGTTGAAAAATCCAAAGATCCTCCTCCTTGACGAAGCTACCAGCGCCCTTGATGCAAGCTCGGAGAGCATTGTTCAAGAAGCTTTGGATCGTCTCATGGTCGGAAGGACAACTGTTATTGTGGCACATCGCCTTTCCACTATTAGAAATGTTGATAGCATTGCAGTTATACAACAAGGCCAAGTTGTCGAGACAGGTACACATGAAGAACTGATTGCTAAAGCAGGGGCATACGCTTCTCTAATTCGATTCCAAGAGATGGTTGGGAACAGAGACTTCAGGAACCCATCTACTCGCTGCTCGCGTTCATCACGTCTAAGCCACTCATTGTCAACGAAGTCTTTAAGCCTCCGGTCTGGCAGCTTAAGGAACCTGAGCTATTCGTACAGTACAGGTGCTGATGGGCGGATAGAGATGATTTCAAATGCTGAAACAGACAGGAAAACTCGAGCTCCTAAGAACTATTTCTTCCGGCTTCTGAAGCTAAACGCTCCTGAATGGCCCTATTCAATAATGGCCGCTATAGGATCAGTACTCTCTGGGTTTATCGGTCCAACATTTGCTATTCTAATGGGCAACATGATTGAGGTTTTCTACTATAGAAACCCTGCCTCAATGGAAAGGAAGACAAAGGAATATGTTTTCATGTACGTTGGAGTGGGACTATACGCCGTGGTTGCATATTTGATACAGCATTACTTCTTCAGCATCATGGGAGAGAACCTCACTACTAGAGTGAGAAGGATGATGCTTGCAGGTATAAACAATTAGTCTTTCTATTGACTCGTTATATCACCTTGAATTCTTGAGCATACATTCAACTATTTTATTCAGCTATGTACACCATACATTCATATAGTTTAGTATTTTTCGTTAATTCGCTTTGAAGTTTATGTCTTTTGATTTGCATAATTTACTTGTTTTTCTTCAGCAATCTTGAGGAATGAAGTTGGATGGTTTGATGAGGAGGAGCACAACTCTAACCTTCTAACAGCTAAATTGGCGACGGATGCTGCTGATGTGAAATCAGCTGTTTCTGAGAGGATATCTGTGATATTGCAGAACATGACTTCACTCCTCACTTCATTCATTGTTGCCTTCATAGTGGAATGGAGAGTCTCCCTGCTCATTTTAGCAACCTTCCCTCTTCTGGTGCTAGCCAACTTTGCTCAGGTACACTTCACACTCTCAACTCACTTTACTAAAAAGAAATTTACCTAAACCTGGATGACATGGTGACAGTATCGCCAGTCAACCGTGCACTGTCATGCATGTTAACTTTTACTATGATAATGTGTGATTGGTTTAGTATACGGCCTCTATGGCTTGCCAACTACGTTTTAGTGTCTCACTTTGAGAGAAATTTACTCTCGGAATGTCATTGTGTCTGTATTACAAGTCAATTGCTCACTATTATTTGTTTAAACTTTTTCTAGTCATGTGCCTATGTCACTAGTTAATCACATAACTTCAAGTGCTTTAACTTTTCCGCATTTCATGTGCATGAAAGTTCTTCTGCACCACACCAAGATAAGAAAGTGGAAGCATTTTTTTATCTCCTCCCTTTCTTCTTTTCGTATTTATAACACCAAAACATATTTCCCTTGAAAATTGCAAGCTTTATGCACCCAAAAAGAGAAATGCTAGCTTTTTACTTTGGTGGGTTGACCCAAAGTCCTGCAGAAGCATATGGGTATGGTCTATGTAATATTTTTATTGCATCTACCTTCACACCCCATGGAATCTTAAACTTCACCCAAACCCTACCATTAAACGACAATAGAATACTGCCACGTGTCACCACCCACTGCACTGCACGTGCCTCCCTCCGAGCCTTGTGCACATTAACTCTTGGAAAATGGTCGCAAAAAGTTAAAATATGAAATACCAAAGATTCCTTGAAAGCATCCCTTCTTCCAAGCTGCTAACTAGTAACTAAGTAGTCTGTATGTTGCTTATTTTTCTCTAATGATTGTATATTTAGCAGTTATATTTGACTTCAAAGCGTTATCTTAAACTAATTACGTGTTATCTTAAACTAATCACGCAATGTCTCGTAGCAAATTTAAATAGTAAGCGACGAGCTGGCACTGCACATCACAGAGCTACAGCTTATACTGTCATCTGTCTGAATTTATAGGCCCCAAAATTTGTCACAATAATTTATACTTTTCCTTTTTTTTTCACTGAAAACTCCCATGTGCTGAGAGTTACAAGAGATACTATACTCCCGTGACCACATTGTGTAATATGGTAGATTCCTTTTACTTTTTTCCAGAGCTTTTTCCGATAGATTTCAGTCCTTGTCCTTTGTTTTGTTGTTTTTGGCGGGCCCGCTTTGAGTAAGTAACTAACCCGTCAAAAGAGAAAAAATTACCTACACCTGAGATGACACTGAAGCATTGCCATGTGTTTTTTACTTTGTTTTGTTTTTTTTGGGTTTTGAGTAAGTAATGAGTTGGTAACTTGGTCGAAGGAGTGAAACTTACTAGCAACTGGAATGACACGGTGCCAGTATCGCCTGGCGTTGGCGTTATCATGTGTTTTAACTTTTTTGCTGAAGACCTCACCAAATTGTATCAAGAAATAACTATCAACCATCAAGCCAACAAAGAACAGAACAAACTCTAACTAAATGGAAATTTCTGTTAGTAAAGAACCTTATTAGTTATTACTCATTTACGTAATGCAGTTTACTGACTGTTTAATTCTGCAATTGTGCGTTATGCAGCAACTTTCTTTGAAGGGCTTTGCTGGAGACACAGCCAAGGCACATGCAAAGACGAGCATGATTGCTGGGGAGGGAGTGAGCAACATTCGGACAGTCGCCGCCTTCAATGCCCAAAACAAGGTCCTATCTCTGTTCTGCCATGAGCTCCGTCTCCCACTGCTGGGAAGCCTCCGCCGCAGCCAAACTGCTGGCGTCCTATTTGGCATCTCTCAGTTTGCTCTCCATGCCTCTGAAGCTCTCATTTTGTGGTATGGTGCCCACCTCGTTAGCAAAGGTGTCTCCACCTTCTCGAAAGTTATTAAGGTTTTCATTGTCCTTGTTGTAACGGCGAATTCAGTTGCTGAAACTGTCAGCCTTGCCCCGGAGATTATCAGGGGCGGTGAAGCAGTTGGTTCGGTATTTTCAATCCTTGATCGTCAAACAAGGATTGACCCGGATGACCCTGAGGCTGAGGTGGTCGAATCAGTTCGCGGAGAAATTGAACTTAGGCATGTTGATTTTGCATATCCATCGCGACCTGATATCATGGTGTTCAAAGATTTTAGTCTCAGAATCCGAACTGGCCACAGCCAAGCGCTTGTCGGAGCTAGTGGTTCGGGAAAGAGTTCCGTGATTGCATTGATCGAGCGATTTTATGATCCACTAGTTGGTAAAGTAATGATCGATGGCAAGGACATCCGCCGGTTGAACTTGAAGTCTCTTCGGTTGAAAATTGGACTGGTGCAACAAGAACCAGCCCTGTTTGCAGCAAGCATCTTTGAAAACATTGCCTACGGCAAAGAAGGCGCAACCGAAGCAGAAGTAATCGAAGCTGCACGTACTGCTAACGTGCACGGTTTCGTTAGCGGATTGCCTGATGGATACAAAACCCCGGTTGGGGAGCGAGGAGTTCAGCTCTCCGGTGGACAAAAACAAAGAATTGCGATCGCAAGGGCGGTGCTCAAGGACCCTAGAATACTCTTGCTAGATGAGGCCACAAGTGCACTTGATGCTGAATCAGAATGTGTGCTGCAAGAAGCACTTGAGAGGCTAATGAGGGGCCGCACCACCGTGCTTGTTGCCCACCGTTTGTCGACAATTAGAGGGGTGGACAGCATTGGCGTGGTGCAAGACGGGCGCATTGTGGAACACGGCAGCCATTCGGAACTAGTGAGCCGCCCCGACGGAGCTTACTCAAGGCTGTTGCAGCTGCAAAATCATCACGTATGAGAAGAGTTTTGGTCAAAATCAAGCATGCATGCATGGATGGCCTTGTTGGGTGTTAATTATGTGTGTCCCCTATTAATTTTTATGCATCCACCATTTTTCTTAGTTTGTAGATATTGGCAAATATGTCTGAACAATTTCTCTCTAATCTCTAATCGAGTAGCAAGTATTATATTATTAATCAAATATCATATCTTTCCTTTCTCCTTTTTGAGAAGCTTTCCTCAGCCATTCTTTTCCCATTGCATGTGTTTCCGACTTTTATATATTTTTCCTTTCCTATTAAGGACATGTCTTTTTAAATGTGATAATTTCAGATACGATATAGAATTTACAAAATTAAAAGACATACTAAAACTCGTGGGATTATAAGATCTCTGATGTATTATGTATATGAATACAGAATTAAAAGACATACTAAAACTCGTGGGATTATAAGATCTCTGATGTATAAGCAGTTAACATGACTAACATTGTTAAACGAATGTTGGTAAACCTAAACACGACTCATTGACGCCCGTACTTTACTAGGGATTAAAGGTTGAGGCCTACAAAAATGCAAGGCTGCCTCTTAATAATAAAATGGAGACACATTCATTTGTAGCAGATGGTGTGAATGTGAAGCTTGAGAATCTGCAGCAGTACTGATGACAATAATGAAACCACTTGTTTTGCAAAGCAAAGCAATATTTTTAATTATTTACTCTTTTCCCCCGTTCTATCAGTGAAGTTGTGAGGCCCCAACACTTTTCAATTCATTGAGTGCCCCGATACTTGTATATTTTGAGGACTCCCCTTTTCTGAATTATGTGCAGTAAATTAGTGGGTTTCCAGAAGAAGGATGTGCTATTTACACTATCATTTTTATTTTTCACATATTCTTTTTACATTTTGATCGTTGAATTGGATGAATTGAAAAAGATCAATGACAAAAAAATTGGTATGTAAGATGTAAAAATGAGTGTGTGAATAACATTATTCTTCCATAAATATCCTGTCGATATTCAAACATCTGAAAGATAAAACTAGATAAAATACTAAATTCATAATTTCATTAAAAAAAAAAAAAAAAGTCTTTCAAAGGAGGTCTTCTGATAATTTTACAGTTTGAATATTTCGTTGAGTTGGCAGTCGGACATTTGAGAGAGTAAAAAAGAAGGGCAGGGCATGGCAATGAGAAAGATGACATGCATCATGTGTTTCTCAGTGGACAGTCTCAATTATATTTTTTCTGCACTCTCTTGTATCTACAAATAATGAATGTGGCATAACAATTAACTAGGGTTTTTTCAGGTCTCTCATTACACCTTCTAGGTACACACACTATTGAATCTTTGACAAGTTTTAACCTGTTTTGGATTGTTGTAAGAAGTTGTTAGCTTAGATGGTTAAGAGAATTCACTTATGCATTTAAAGTTTTGAGTTCGATTCTCTCTCTTTCTCCCCTCCACCATATTGAGTGTAAGAAGAAACTATTTTGAATTGCTTATGGAATGACTAAAAGTATTTTAAAACAAACTAAAAGTTTGTGATGCTTGTTTGCAGAAAAAAAAAACTTTTAAAATGTGTATGATTCATAGAATTGATGTTTTCTAGAAAAACACCTTGTGAAAGGTAATTCTAACAAGGGAAGTGATTTTCACACATTTTTTAGCCTCTTACAAACTGCATAATCTTGATTGTTGATGCCATTTGATTTATTTAACTCAATTGTCATCAATAAAGGGTAGTGCTATCTACACTTAGTTTTACTTTTCACATATCCTTCTCAATTTCCGGCTGTCAGATCGAATGAATTGAAAAAGATCAATGACCAAAAATTAATAAGCGTGTGGGGAGGTAAAAATGAATGTGTAAATAATATTATCCTAAATAAAAAGAGGTGTGAAAATTATTGAGAATGAATCTGACATTGTCAATTGCCAATAGGTTTAATTGTAGAACATTGAATGTTTTATAGTAACAGATCATGTTGTCTCACATGTGAAGTTCAACGATCACACATGCTCCACGTCACTCCATTTGTGTTGTTCATGTGTTATGCTTGAAAATTTGCCACACGTAAGAGGACGTGTTGGGAATCAATCCCACATTAACAGGAGAAGAGATCTTACATGAACTTATAAATAATTTAATTTACTTATCATACTGTCAATTAGTTTTACAGTGAAAACCTAACTTCTTCAAAAATCACTTCCATTCTAACAACTCATGAGTAAAAGTACTTATATATACTTGGCTGTATTGAGACTGGAAATAGAAAAGGACAAGTGAAGATGGTGAAAACGAAAGTGATAATGAAAGGGAAGAAATTGGAAGGTAGCTTTAGATTCTTGAGGGTCCCTTTATTCATGTTTCTGCTTCTGCTTCTGCTTCTGGTTCTGCTTCTGCAGGAGAAGATAGAGAGGTATGACTGTTTCAGTGTTGACTGCTATGTATGTATGCATGGCAAAGGTCACAGGGTCGACCCCATCTCTCAGGCCGTACCATTTTATCGCCTTTCATTGGCAAGAATTTCAATCACAGGATCTTGTGATGAAAGATGCAATGGATGTCCTTGTTACTTATGAGTGGTTTTCACCAACCCTAATGATTTGGGACCCGTTTTATGAGTGGTTTTGATGAAGAACACTTGGTAGATATGAATTCATGCAACAATTAGATCCACGTAGGAGTCTTAAAATTTTGAATTTTATGTTTGTGAAATTGGTTGGAGAAGGGATTTTACCGATCTCAGTTATCAAACTGATAAAAAAAAACAAATAACGATATTCGAGAAGTTAATTAAATTTCTTTCGTGTTCTTTTATTAATCAAATCTCCAAATCCTAATACGATTTAGACTATCAATTTTAGTTTCTCATTTCAAGTAGATTTTTAGGATTGATTCCTACGTAAAGTCTTAGCAGCTCTTATGCTTATCTACGCGACACAAAAAACAAATTAATAAACACAAGCAGATATTACTGCCGGTTGAAAAAACACATTGTCTTGTGCCAATGATTTATATCTTGCTAAGCAAACTAAGAAGGAGAATATCAAAGAGGAAGTTAACTAAACAGGGTACTTGATTCATCCCTTGATTTGCAAGAGGAATTGAATTTAAACAACTTTCAATAATTGAGATAATATTATTGAAGAAGATAGATCAAGTGGGCAGGTCAGGGCAAGGCAATCCATAACTTTAATTGAATCTGCAGAAGAAGAAGATAATTGTTGACATTGATGACCTGTCACCTGTCTGTGTGAAGGCCATGGCCAACCAATTATCTTCAATAATTCTATTAAGCTGCGCATGCACTACTATTTAGGTCAAAGTTTGATAAAGATAAGCACTCAGCATAAATATTTTTTAGGGTTTCATTCAAAGATTTTCTTAGGCTTTCATTGTCTATAAATTTGGTGGAGGGACGGGCGGGGTGTTTTTGGTGTAATGATCCTCTTCCCTTTGGGGGGGAGTAGATGCCTCGAAAATAATCACTGTCGAAGAACTAATCTCGCTTAATCATTCTCCATTTAAAAAAAAAATACAGCTAGCTAGCTTATGTTTTTATCAATTAATGGTTAATTTCAACTTTTTATGGATCATATTTTCGACTGCTTCGATTTGTCCTGATCCTCAGGTGAACAGTCCAAAGATAATATGTGTTCCCCATTGCTGCAATGATACATATGAATTATTACAAAGGTGTTGCAGTACATCTGAGGGATTAAGAAAATGCTCTAAAATTCAAATTTCCATAGTTTGATAGAAAAGTTGATATAAGTTTTTAACTTAATTGACGCGTTATATTGTCAAGTTACCAAAACTAGGTAAAAATTGAAGATGAACATTATTTACACTGCATCTAAGGTCTTGTGTTCGAATCTTTGATCTCCTAATATTGCTTGTATAATTACATTTTAGAAGACACTTTCAACAATAAATCCTACATAATGAACAAAAAAGGAAAGGAATATGAGGAAACGCACAAGTTATCGGTTGGTTTTGAAGAAAGGATGGGCCGGCTCTATTTGGTCAAGCTGATATTCTTTTTTACATTCAAAATCAGACCTTCAAGCATTTGGGTCTCCATGAAACATGCCTGAGAAGGTAAACCTTGATTTTCTTGGGCTACACTTTGTGAGCCCCGAGTACCATGTAATTTGTTGGGTTTCCTTCTTTATTGCTTATGATTCAAATCCCGAGTTGGTTCCAGTTTCCAAAACTCATGGCATGGAGAAATTCTTAGGTCCTTCGACCAAACAGTGATCGCCTGTGCAACAACAAACACAGGCAAGTGGAACCCTCTTGTATTGGGTTCCAACTTGGGCATGCTCTCACCGACCCTGATGCTAGGTGGCCAGCTTGTTTGAGTCCATCGCTGAACAGGTGACAAGGTCTAGTAGGCGGACATTAAAATTTCTCCATATCATTCTTTTGTGCCCTTTGCAACTCTCAATACTTCATTTTCACAGGTAACGATTTCCACACTCCTCTTTTCTCGTATGCACTTCTCCAGTTGTTTCTATCTATTGAATTAACTTTGATTTGTGCAGGTGGAGAAAGGGAGGTTGTAGAAATCATTCCCATGTTAGTAAATTGTGCCAAAAAATACAAAAGGAAAAAGTAGCCAATGAATAATCAGTGGCATAAATCCAGGGCCTAGTTTGAAAATGCAGCAGTCTCTGCATATATATTTCAGCATAAATTCAGTTAGGTGTGCGATTGATTCGAGAAACTATCATCATTGTAATTTAAACCCAAGTGCATGCGCATTCGAGGCCGGTGCATTCCATGCTTCTTTTCAAGTTTATTACAATACAACATTCTTTTGAAGTTCATTACAGTATAACATTAACCGCGATTTGATTTCACAAATCTTGCGTCTTAGATACATCTTACTTCCGTAGAAAATTCAGATAACCAATTGAAACTTGATATCTTTGATGACCGTAATACCAATTGTCCACCATCCATTATTTTGGTATTTCTGTTAAAAACTCCGTTAAGTGTTCCGGAACTCTTGGCCGGAAGTTTGGGCAATTCTTAAAGCTTCGTAACTCAGTCGTTTCTTAACTAAATTCGACCCATAATATATCAAAATGAATATAGGAAAGTGTAGAACATGATTATATCTATTTGGAAGCCCAGTGGTTACCGGAGATGGTAGGAAAATAGCTTGAAAGGTGACTAGTTCGCTGAAAAACTGGAAAACTCGCCAGAAACTGGGTAAATTTTAAACATTCATAACTTCTTCAATACTCAATGAAATTGAGTGATTCAAAAACAAAAATAATACTTTCCGATGAGAAGAAGAGAATGGTACCTTTATCGATGGCTAATTCGCCGTGTTTTGGCCGGAAAACGGCTAACTCGAGACCAAGATAGCCATTTTCGAGCCGTTTTCCGGCCAAACCACAAAGATTTAGCCATCAAGAAAGGTACCATTCTCTTTGTCTCGTTGAGAAGTATGATTTTTGTTTTTGAATCACTCTATTTTGTTGAATATTGGAGAAGTTATGAATGTTTAAAGTTTACCCAGTTTTCGGCAAGTTTTCCAGTTTTCCTGCGGACCAGTCACCTTTTAGGCTATTTTCCGAGCATCTCCGGCAACCATTGGTCTTCCAAATAGGTATAATCTTGTTCTACACTTTCTATATTCATTTTGATATATTATGGGTTGAATTTGGTTAAGAAACGATTGAGTTACGAAGCTTTGAAAGTTGCCCAAACTTTCGGCCAAAAACTTCAGTACACTGAATGAAGTTTTTAACGGAATGACCAAAATAATGGATAGTGGACAATCTCAGGGACCATTTCTATTGATTTTCAATCCCAGGGACCAAAGTGATGTGTTATGCAAATCTTAGGGACCATTTTGACTGAAAAGCCAACCTATATTTCATCTCTATTGTAGCTTTTGAATTATTAGTGATATGATAATGTCATGTTGCAGTGCTACAGTTATTGGCAGATCCATATAAGGACTCAAGGGGTCTCGGGACCCTTCGGAGGCCTAAAGAAACACTTGTGATCGACCTTCACGACTCTCCCACAATTTGGACAGGTGTAGTGGAGAGAATTATTGTCTCCATGGATGTGCAGGCAGCAGTGCTTATAACAAAGAAGAAGAAGAGGTTTTTAATTTTTGTTTTAAAAGTCCTAGCCAAAAAGACAGTGTTTTCGAGCCAGGTCATTATAAAAAATTTTAAAACTAAAATATCTTTGTTTTCTCTACAGAGCTCGAGAACCCCGATCTTTTCCAATATCCCCAAATTATATTTAAGAACCCCAGCCCTAATTGTCGCAACCTTCCAACTTTAAACCCAAGTTACCCTATTCCCCACCACCATTTGCGTTCCACCGCATTTAGCTGCCTAATTTTATTTCTTCCAAATTCATATAAGTTTTTTTAATCCTAGACTCTAGTCCCAACTCCCAATTAATAAGATATATGTTACATTAACAATTTTATTTTTGTAGAGTCACTAATTGCGTTATGCTACTGAGTAGAATTTGTTGGTTTTACTACCTTTGAGATTAATCTTGATTTATTCAATGAATCAAATTCAGTAGAAAATAGTGATATGAAACCAAATTAATCTACTATTTTTTTTTTTTGAGCTTTTATATTGAGATCCCAATTTTAAAATCCTGGATCCGTCATTGACTACAGTCACCGAATACTTCTTTTCGGAACACGTACTCACTAGAGAGCCTTATTCATTAGTCATAAAAGTCACTCTCAAGAAAGTAGTCGGCAAAAAATGCCTTATCTATATTGTCCTTTTGTACGTGAAAAGTGAACGATTGAACCGCATGCAGTGACCTTCCAATATTTTACTTAAACAAGCATGCATGCATCAGCCATTAGATGATCGGGCGATGAGTAGTAAACTGCATTAACGCGTGATGAAGAAGAAAAAGTCGGTGGTGGTGCATATAAACTACGACATCATTTACGATTTGTCGGGGCAGATTCAAACTTAACTTTGTACTAAAGCCAAAGAGTACGGTGTGGACTTGTAGAGATAGGGAATATTTTTGTTGACAATTCTGAAGTAGTGGTGATATCTACCATCTTATTTATTACTGTTGAATGAGTTTAAATCTCAAGATCTATGTAGTAAATAGATATAAAATCAAAATTTAAACTCATCCAATGATAATAAATAGGATGGTGGACATTACTATCACTTAAAAATGGTGAACGAAAATGCACCTGTAGGAATATATGCCAATTAAGCAGTTAATTTGACAGTTGCAAACTATACCAATTACCTAGCAAAAGCCATGGATTAATTAGTGGAGACGAGTAAATATGAGTAAATCAAGGGACTAATTTGTCGGAAAAACAAATTTCTTGATATAGAAAGTGTTATGGAATCTGAAGCATAGTGTTTCGGAAAAACTGTGTTTTTAGATGGGACGGTTGGAACCAAAATGGTGATATAATATTTGACAGCCGATTCAAATGTAACCATGCATTCATATTTAATCAATAATTCTTTCTAGTTAGCATGGAAAAGATGAGATTTATCCCGCTTTCATCAATTTGAGATTCATTCATAACACGCACTTTTACGTGTGACGAAATTCAAGTCAAACACTTGAACAAGACAAACAGGGTGACGTGGAGCATGTATGACCGTTGAGCTTTACACGTGTGAAAATCTGACTTTGTTACTATGAAGAAAGTTGAGGTTCCACCATAAAACCAATTAAGAATATATCGAGTAGTCAAACCATGTGGGATTTCATAACACGCACTCTTACGTATGA
This sequence comes from Pyrus x bretschneideri, assembly GCF_019419815.1. Classification (NCBI taxonomy): domain Eukaryota; kingdom Viridiplantae; phylum Streptophyta; class Magnoliopsida; order Rosales; family Rosaceae; genus Pyrus; species Pyrus x bretschneideri. The sequence goes on along the minus strand of NW_025999424.1, from coordinate 2,692,888 downwards.
CGAAATTCAAGTCAAACACTTGAACAAGACAAACAGGGTGACGTGGAGCATGTATGACCGTTGAGCTTTACACGTGCGAAAATCTGACTCTAATACTATGAAGAAAGTTAAGGTTCCACCATAAAACCAATTAAGAATATATCGAGTAGTCAAACCATGTGGGATTCATTAGCCTAACCTACTTAAAAGCCAATGCAAAGTCTTTTCTCCCATCAAAGTGAGATTTATTCTTAACATGTCACATCTCGGCCCGAGACCCCACCATATCCCGAGCTCAATTTCACCGTAGCACGATATTGTTCTCTTTGGGCCCTGACCACGCCCTTACAGTTTTGTTTTTGGGAACTCACACAAGAACTTCACAGTGGGTCACCCATCCTGGGAATGCTCTCACCCCTTTCTCGCTTAACTTCAGAGTTCCTACGGAATCCGAAGCCAGTTAGCTCCCAAAAGGCCTCGTGCTAGGTAGAGATGAGAATATACATATAAGGCTTAGAGGATCCACTCCCCTGGGCGATGTGGGATGTTACAATCCACCCCCCTTAGGGGCCTGACGTTCTCGTCGGCACACTTCAGGCCAGGGATTGGCTCTGATACCAAATTGTCACATCCCGGCCCGAGCCCCCACCACATCCTAGGCTTGACTCCACCGTAACCTGATATTGTCCGCTTTGGGCCTCGACCATGCCCTCACTGTTTTGTTTCTGGGAACTCACACGAGAACTTCCCAGTGGGTCACCCATCCTGGGAATGCTCTCGCCTCTTTCTCACTTAACTTCGGAGTTCTTATGGAATCTGAAGCTAGTGAGCTCCCAAAAAGCCTCGTGCTAGGTAGAGATGAGAATATACATATAAAGCTTAAAGGATCCACTCCCCTGTACGATGTGGGATGTTACATAATACGCCCCTACTTGTGGAGAAATTTCAAGTCAAACACGTGGACAAAACAAACGGGGTGGCGTGGAGCATGTGGCCGTTGAGCTACACACTTGGGAACGATCTACTCTAATATCATAAAAAAAGTTGATGTTCCATCATAAAACCAAATTGACAATATTAAACAAGATTCATTTTTTCATCAATGTGAAATTTATTCTCAACTCACACGTATGACATCACACAGATCGATATATAACAGATATTTTAAGCTTGCAACACACATGACTTTCAAGAAAGATTCATGACATGTAGTAGGCCATCAGTGAACTTTTGGAATGTCCTTTCCACATAAAAGCAAGACCCCAATAAATAATACCAAACTTTCAAAAATATAGAGGAACAAAAAAGGCCCCCAGAGGACCCCAAAAATTGGCAACACCTCTTTGAATTAATTGAATCAATAATAGGGGGACCTGGATCGAGTAAGAGCAATACGGCTCAAAATCAAAAAGCACCGTAGAACAAATTTTCAACATATTTGGAACATAATTATGTGACGGTGTGATGGTAATATATGTTATTATTTAAATTATAGTATTTTGATTTGTTTTTTATTAAATATCTTATGAGTGAGACGTTTCAATTATACCATCCATCGTTTTTATAACATGTGTAATAATAAACCACGTGACCTGTGTTTTCGATACCTTAAAAAATATTCAAGTATAACGTGTGTATAATGATTAATGAAAACAACAAGAAGATAGATTAAGCTAATAAGTAGCTGATTGTTGCCTGAAATGAATCCTGTATTGGTCCTTTAAGTTAAATGGGGTCGGTACTACACCCTTATTTTTACAGCAACCTCACATGCATGCATGTATATAAGGACAATACATTACGATCAATGAGATAAGATTTGATTGTATATATAGGGTGGTTAATTTTTCTTCCCGATTAAATTTCATGCAGCAAGCCATGTGAATCTATCGAATTATAACGCATGTATATAGAAACTGCATGTGTGTGTGCAGCTAGCCTTTACCATTTTCAGTGGATTATGTGCGTTTGAAGGGAATATGAAAGTTTCCTTCTCTTTGCAACTCTTTAGGGTGCATAATACATGTACCATTTGGTTGCATTATGCAACACATAGAGCCAGAAAGTTCATCTAAAAGATTAGAGATGTTATTGCTACAAAAGATTATCTTTTTACTAAACCCTAATTCTAGATTATAATGCAATGTCGGTATATGCGTCCATTAGTAAACCCTAGTTTTATGTTCACTCTATGTACAACTACGTTTATGATTTTATTCATAGCTTAAGTCGATAACATATAACATGTCAAACTGTTTTAGCAAAATATCCTATCTTTATAAATTGAACATATATCATATGGGGATTAGAGATTAGAAACATCAAAGATACGCCCACACAACATATTTATCCCCGCTATAATTTCGTTGGTGGATCCCCAGCAAAACGATCGTAGTTAAAGATCTTGCTGGTTGTTAGTCTAAATAAAATTTGCAACAAAATACACACACTTGCAGCACATAAGCACACAACACACAGAGAGGCTCACTGAGAGAGAGAGAGAGAGAGAGAGAGAGAGAGAGAGATGAAGGAGTATGGAGGGGTCCTTGACAAATTGAGGGTCGGGGGTCCTTGCAGACAAATAGGGGGTCGTTTAATTTTATAGTCGCACGTGACAGTGCTTGACAAAAGCCAGGAAATTTCACATCCATGCCTGTTTTAGAGAACACCTCCCACCGCAGGGAGAAATTTTTAATTGTGTCTGAATCGTATGTGGTATATTACATGTTATTATATAAGTGGAAATTTTTTTTTATTTTTCAAGTTGTTAATTTTTTAACATAAGTATCTCACTACTTGTACGTGGTATAACACCTCATGTTTTGGACACATTGAAAAAAATTTCTCATCCTCTGATTGTATGTAGTCAGGTTTATGGCGCGCCACGTGGCATGTCGTGCGAGCCAGGAAATTGGCATGTGACCCTGAAGCTTATGCCATGTAGTACTCACGTAGTTGTGTCCCAAATAAGAAGGGAAAACAAATGTAGAAAGTGACATGGGAAAGATAGACTCATAGTCTGAGACTCAGAGAGTAGAGATTTGCTTGGTTAAAATGAATTGAGTATTTCATTTACAATTTGCTTAATGCATAAATAAGAAGATTTGATATGATTTTCATGGGATATATGAAAGGAATCTTTCAAATAGGCAGTTGGAAAACTAAATGCATTGAATTCAAAGAAAACTTGAAACAGGTTAAAGAAAACTCGAATCTACAACACTAACTGTAAGTTCATTTGTCAAGTAGAAGAAAAACTTGAGGGTAAATTACAAAAAATTATCTCAACTATTGGTGTCACGACACTTTTATACCTCATCTTTTAAAATTGACAATGTCATACCTAATCTTTCGAATTTTTGCCAATGTCAGAATTTTGTCAGTTTGCTGTTAAGTTTGACTGTTAAGTTATGAGCTGGCAGGTGTGGGAACCACATCTTTACCCAACTAAATTAAAAAAATTAATTAAATACTAATAAATATATTTCAACAAAAAAAACTAATAAATGTAGAAAATCATTTAAAAAAATTATTAAGAAAATGTGGGACCCACCCCATCCCCCATCTTTTCCCGTCCCCTACCTTTGTCCCTTCGAAGATCTTCGACCCAAACAGAGGTCCAAGACCTCTCCTCCTCCAACACCCCATCCAAACCCCCACTTACTCCTCTTCCGATCCCTGTCAATCCCAAGACTCCGACCATCGCCGCTCCCCGCCATCCTCAACCGCATCCTACCTCTAACGCCAACATCATCCACTTTCTCAGCTATTCCAGCTGGTTCTTGCCGAACCACATCCACCACTGCGAGGTCTGATTCCTCCCCGAGTTCTTCAATTCTCAATCCCCTTCGCAAAATCCTAGCCTCTACAAGTACTACCGCAACACCATCGTCGCCGAATCCAGGGCCATCAACCTTTCTCGGAAGCTCACCTTCATGGAGGCTCGCAAGTCTCTAGTTGGCGACATCGGCTCCATTCAGAGGGTTTTTTATTTCCTCGAGGTGTGGGGTTTTATCAATTACATTCATTCCGCACTCAACAAACCCCTCAAGTGGGAGGACAACAGCAAGGCTGCTAGTGCTTCTTCTAATGGAGGCGGTGAATCCCCCACCTACGGTGCCAAGGAGAGCCCCAAGAAGATGACCTGCAATGGCTGCAAGTCTGTTTGCAGCATTGCCTCAACTATGGAGATTTGAAATTGCCCCAAGAAGAGGACCTGGAATTGAGGTTTTTCGTTTAAAATTGGCATGGAGATTTGAAATTTAGGGTTAAGGTTTGGGGGAATTAGGGTTTTCTGTTTGAAATTGAGGAATTAGGGTTAGGGTTTGGGTCGAAGAAGGAAGGGGGTTCTGAAACAGAAAAAGGGACAAAGGTAGGGGACGGGACGAGTGTGAGTGGGGAGAGTGATGGAGGAGGGAGACCGCATCCCAGAGAGAGGAGAGAGTGAAGAAAGAGAGAGGGTGGTGGAGGAAGGTTGGAGGGAAAGGGAAGGGTTTGGTGGCTATCGAAAAGAAGAAGAAAAAGGGTTGGCGCATGTGGAGGAAAGAGAAGGTCGGATCCCTTAGGCCATTTTAAAATTTTTTTTTTTAGTTTTTTAATTTTTGAATATTTAATTATTAAAAATATATTTAATTATTTTTTAATCCAGTTGGATTAGTGAGTGGGTCTTGTCTTTGGCCACGTTAGCATTTAATAGAGAAATTAATAGAAAAACTGATGGAGGTCTGACATTGGCACAAATTCGTAAGATGAGGTATGACATTGTCAATTTTAAAAGATGAGGTATGAAAGTGTCGTGACACCAATAGTTGAGATAGTTTTTTGCCATGTACCCAAAACTTGAGTAAAACCAACCCAACTTTCCTCATCATCTTATATAAGGAAAAGAAAAAGAGAAAATTAGAATTGGATGCCTCATTTTGAACTTTTGTAGACTAGACATTTATGCTTTTTGAGTTTTTGATTAAGCTTTTGAAACATTTGATTAAGATACTCAAACTTGAACTACTTCAGATTAATTGAAATTAAGTTACATTTAAATATTTGCTATATATTTAAATAATTTCAACTATATTTAAATCTAAAAATTTAAACTTTTCGAATCTAAATGTAAACTCATGCCAAATGGAAACGTACCAACATTAAATGAAAACGTACCAACGTCAAACGAAAACGTACCAACCCCGAATTAAAACGTTCCCAATTATAAACTATATTAAAATGAATATCATTTTTTGGAATGTTTAAAAATATGTTTGATTCATACACGCTCTAGATAGTCTTGCTTTTAATTAGATAAGTCTCTGGAATAACTTTTAGTTGATCAAAGATAAATTCTTATTATTGTAGATAATGCTAAATAATAACAATAAATCATTTAATTTTGAATTAACAAAAAGGCTATTGTCCGTTAATTAATGACTATTTCTATAAAAAAAAATAATTAAGGTAATTTAAACTTTTACATTGTTAACAACTATTTCTATAAAAAAAATAATTAATTAAAGTAATCCTCATTATTAGGACAAAAAGTAATAAAACTTATGTTTTGAAAACAAACGTACCAAAAATTCAAATGTACCAAGAAACCAAATGGACCAAAAATTCAAATGTACCAAGTAACTAAATGTACCATTATAATCAAAGATATTGATATAACCAAACGTACCTAACAACGAGTTTTGTTACATTCTATTTAATTTACTAAAATAAATATTTTAATAAAAATTAAAAAAAATCTTAAATCATCAAAATAAGAGATGCATAAAAATAGGAGGAAAAAAGGGAATACTAACGTGAATAGACTTCTAATGAAATAAAATGAAATAAAATTAAAGTACCAAAATTGTAGGGAAAATGTTTAATCAAATTTGCAAAAGGAATAGATGTTTAGTCTATGATATTTAAAAACGAGACATCCATATCAAAACGTCCCAAAGAAAAAATTAGTATCCGGTCCCTAATTACTAATGTTCATTGATTAGTTTTAAAATTTTGATTGAAGTCTCTAGCATTAATGCGATAATGAATTTACATGTTTATTGCATATTTTTAAAATAAAAATTAGTAATTGATTTAGCATTTTAATATTCACACCTCTATTATACTCCTAATTAATTTTCAATTCAAACATTTCCAAAATTAAAAAAATTAGAATAAGTTTGTACCCATTAGTTTTTTGTAAAAAGATTCTCAATTTTTTAATCTTAAATGTACCCATTCATATAATTTTCAATCTTTTTTTAATCTTAAATGTTCCTATTCTTAAATATACCAATTTGTTATATGTAAAATGTACCATTTTTTCAATATAAAATGTACAAATTTTTCATATAAAATGTACCCAAAATTTTAATATAAAATCCATTCAAATTTTTTTAATCCATTTTTAAACTTATATGGGTACATTTTTTTCCATTGATTTGAGAATGTATCTATGTCAAGTATAATCGAAGAAATTTACTAATGTTATCAAGCCTAATATCTTTTTTTTTTTTTTTTCTGTGTTTTGAAGAATGTACCCATGTGACACACCCCGCCCTAATTTAGGTCGGGACCCGAAATGTCCACTAGGATCCTGAATCGAGCTGTGCTGGCTAACACCTGAAAGGTGACGAAGTCATAAAGTGTGATAGTGTATAAAATGTGAATAAATTAAAACCTAAAAGTGCTTAAGTACACGAGTGCACGATGAGCGGGTCCTAGTGGACATTCTGGGTCAGGGTGTGTCACATGTTTTGGTACAATAATTTTTTTTTGTTAATGTACCCATATTTACACACACACACACACAATATAATAGAGAGTACTATAATTTATATTTTATTATTTTTAATCCCACAAATTATGGGTTTATATTTAAAATCTCATTAACATAAACATATATAAATTTCAATTTTTAATTTTAAAAAATATTACACTATACTACATTAATGTTAGGGACTTCGATAAAAAAACTAAAAACAGATAAGATTTCAATCAAAGAATATTGACAGCTAGAGATTGCATCCAAAGTGTCCCTAAGGAAAAACATGAGATTTCTCTGTATGTTTTCTTTCCATGCATACAACACTAAATTGGTTTCACTCCGTGTAAAAACTACTGGCTTAGTGAGGCAATCCTACTAAAGTTTTAAACTTGTCAAGTAGAAGCCTCAATGTATGTAATCAATCCACCTTGTTTTGAAAGCCAACCGTTGCATGCCAAGTCAGAATAATGGGTAGAAAAGAAGAGTCCGGATCCTCTTCGGATTCGTGACATGTCCATTCATCGTACATCGTGCGTTCATAAATTATTTTAAATATTTTTATTTAAAAATAAATATAAACAGTATTTAAAAAAAACTAACCGCACGATGTACGATAAACGAACACGATTCATGGATTCCTAGGATCCTCACCAAAAAGATCCGGAGAGGATCCTGTTGGAGAAAAGATATACCTGCATCTGGAGATGACTGCCCTGAAACATAGGAGCCGTGGCTGAAAATTCAAGGGGCTGGCAATGGCTGATTGGTGAATAAAATTCAGTAACCCTAGTTGTGGAAGTTGACAGGTCCAGTATCCTACGATCACATGGTGGTGCGTATGGAGACATATACATGAAGGCCCCACTTTGTTGGCTCAAAATCAAACAACTTTCTTGAAGCCCACTTGAAAGCAAACCCCAACTTGGGAACATACACAGTGTATCTCTCTCTCTCTCTCTCAATTTTTTTATAGAGAGAATTCTCGCCGGATTCTTTTTGTAAGAATCTCGGGATCCTCCAATCACATTCATTTATCGTATATCGTACGGTTAGTTTTTGTCAAGTACTGTTTATAAGGGAATTTCAAACACGATGTACGATGAGGAATTGAGGGAATTCTCTAAGGCATGTTACTACATTCAAAATGTTGTTTTAATTGATTAAATGCGAGTTAGTGAGTGGTGACTGCGGTTAAGTGTTTACTCAAGAGTAGAAAAAAAAAAAGTGAAAAAGAAAGGAAAAGAGTTGAGAAATACGGTCTCAGGATCCTCTCCTTTGTCGAGCATGATGTACGATGAACATATGTGATTTGAGAATCCACGGATTCTCACAAAGAGGATCCTCATGCTTTATATATATATAATTATAACACAGTCACATAACGTTAGTATTTTTAACACGTAAATTTTTTTTTTTTTTAGTTAATATCTTAAACCTATATCGTCTATCTGTGTTATAACACGTAAAATAATAAACACAGTTTGTGTAATATAGAAAATTCTCGTTGGTCTCATGTTCCCTCTCTCACTTGGCTTAAAATACCAGGTCTAGTCTACTCTTTCTCCAATGCGCAGTTGTCTTCTTCACATCCAACATCGCTGTCTATGTTATAGTACTCTCTCTCCCCCTGTCTCTCTCTCCTATTTCCCCAGTGGTTCTTCCTCTCTTTGTATCTCTTATCACTGTCTGGGGCTAAGCCCATCAGATACCTTATTTATAGGACTGCCAGTTCCACTTCGGTTACTAGCTACCCCTTTCCTTCTCCTCCTTCTTTCATCCACTTCTCCTTCCTTTCCCCCCTCCCCAGTATTTTTCTGTTGCTAGTCTCTTTTAGGTTAATATTCTCGTTCCTAAACCCTATATATATAAAATATATAAAGCTCCATTGCCAGGCTGATCATTCATACATATATATATTTTGAAAACGATAATATAAAATTAGCTACTTGTCTAGCTAGGTAAGTAAGGATCATGTCTAGCGGAAGGTCAAGGCAGTCAGGTACTCCAGCGATCAAAGATGACCAAATCATCGAACTGGTGTCCAAATTACGTCAACTGGTTCCTGAGATTCGAGATAGGCGCTCCAACAAGGTAAACTCTTCCTCTCTGCTCTCAATGAAAATAAATCGATCATAATACTGGAGTCATTATTTGTACTTAAAAAAATCATTGATTTTGCACTCATTATCGTAGGTAAATTAGCAAATACGTTGTTAAAACCACGTATGATCTGTAATATGAAACTTTTTTTTTGAATGTGCCAATAACAATTCTCTCTCATGCTACATATGTATCTAGATTTGAAAAGTTTTCAACAACCGTAGAAACCATGGAGCAAAAAAAGGTCACTTTAGGACTGGATGTAAACTGTACTATGGCAGTCTATTTGGACTGTTATAATAGTCTAAAAACTTGACCCGGACATCAAGGGATCAGTACATTTTTCCATGGTAACTAGATATATATGGGTTGATAATATTAATATCGGTTTCCCATTGACCCATATATTGTCGTGGTAGTTGGGACCATCTAGTAGTAAACCTCATCACGTGTCACGTGTCACGTGATGGTATGTTTAGAATTTGGAGAATTTATTACGTTATACATATATAGTTTGTTATACGGAGATATTGTTTAGGGTAAACAAATTTGATAATATTGTGCAGCAGTAATGTTATAAAAAATTATTTCCTTTGTAGAAATATTAGAAAGCCAGTAGTTATGGCGCTAACTGGGATCTGGCTATTGTTTTGTTGTATGATGCAGGTACCAGCATCGAAGGTCCTGCAAGAGACTTGCAGCTATATCAGAAACTTACACAGAGAGGTTGACGACCTAAGCGAGCGACTCTCCCAACTGCTCTCTACAATTGATGCTGATAGTCCGGAGGCCGCTATAATTAGGAGCTTGATTACGCAGTAGATGAATCATCAGATCATGATGAGAAACCCTATATATATATATGTGTGTGTGTGTGTGTGTGTCTAAGGGCATTTTAATTTATACAGTTAAGTGTCCTTTTACTTTCTTTCCAGTTTAGAGTACTTAGTACTGTATGTATTTAAAGATGTCATGTGTGTTGTTGATTAGAGGCGTACTGTATTCTAGTTTGTTTAATAAATTGAAGGACTTGCACTGCTACTAGCAAGTCCTATTATAAAGAAAGAATTCCTATTTACTCTCTGTAATTTCTTTACGCAAAAATGATTTCTACACATTTTTTCTTTCTTCTACACAATCTCACAACTTAATTGTTGCCTTTGAATTGAATAAATGTAACATACAGAAGAAGAAAAAATTTGAAAAAAAAAACATTTGCCATTCTATATTCTAGCTAGACTTCATTGAAACTAAAAAAAAAAAAAAAACAAAAAGGGGACCCTAAGCCAACAAGGCTTTCTTTTTGTGAGAGTTGGGGAGGGAGTTTCTATACGTAGCCTTACCCTTATTTTGCAAGAGGCTATTTCTACTACTCGAATTTGTGATCTTTCGGTCACAAAGAAACAACATTTTTGTTGCGCCAAGGCTCATCCTCTCTATTCTGCATTCTAGCTAGGCTTCATTGAAATTGAAACCAGAAAATTGTATCTGCGCACTGCATTTACGTACAAGATTAGTGCTCTTCGTTTATCCTTTTTAGGTAGTGTGGTTTTTGGTTATGGACTTAAAACTTAGTAATGTAGAAGTCTCACTTATCACGCTTGTCTTTCTCATTAGATTCCAACATACGATCGTGCATGGAAAGATTATTAATTAACTTGCCTGTTTTAATATTATGATCGTTGCACAGTAACATCAAATCAGCCAAACCAATATGTCGCAAGGGTCAGCAAAACAGCCACCAAACACTCACGTGAAAATAATTTGATCATGATTGTCGTTTGTTCATCTCCACAAACTAGGGTCCTAGCTAGTCATGAAAGTTTGAGAGTCCGCAACGAACTAAAATCTTGCCTAAGAGTTCATATGATTTTGACCCTTTCTAGTAGTGGCGAAGCTACGTGAGGGCGAGGAGTGGCGCCCACCACTTCCTTCGTCGGAAAATATGCCTAGGAGCGTTAGTTCAGCCCCTTTGCTCTCGTTGAAATCGAGAGTCAGGTGCTGGTTCGGTTGGGATTTGCAGACGAAGGTGTCGGAATTTCAGAGGAAGGTCGATGAGGGAGAAGGTTGGGTGGAGGGAACAAAGGTGTCAGATTTTCAACGGCTGCAATGCTCTGGCTTTTTACAAACCAGAAGAAGAGAAGAAGATGATCAATTTCTATTCAAAAACATCCTAAGTCACATGCTATCTAGTCCACGTGAGTTTTTAAGTAAAACAATGAGCATTGATGTGTTGTACACCACCTAGGTCACATGGGAGGCTAATAGCCTCACTATTTTTTTATTAAAAAAACAAAAAGGCTCGACTTTCTAAGAAAGTCCACCTCACCCAAATTAACTCCCTAATCCTCCATATCCTAAATCCCACTCCACCCAACTGGAGTCCACCATCATCAGCACACCACCAATCTCTTCCCCAAACTTCACGTACCTATTGACACCTCAAGATCAACTTAGTTAGGCATTTCATAATCAATTTGATATTTATATTTATTCTATGTGTTTGAGAAATAACTTTTTTAATTGCAAGGAATTAATGATCTTATTAAAAAATGATGGAAAGGGGTTACACTAAATTGTTGTTTGTATAAAGATTATGAATAAAAAGTTGTAATTTATCATTTAATATTTCAATGGTATTTTCATCTAATTTTGTTTTAGCTTGAATATTAGGACCACCCAATATTAAAATCCTGGATCCGCCACAACTTGGAGGAGAAGGCTGCGATGGGATCGATGAAGGGCTTTGAGTTTTTTAGAATCTAATCCTAACTAATTTAAGCTTCTTACATAGCTTTGGTATTACTGTTTACAACTGCTTTGGTGAAGAGACAATTTTCTGTTATGAATATTGACTCAAAACTTTGCACTCTCCAATGTGAAAGCAACCGCTTCGATTGAACCTTGCACTCTTTTGAATTTCGCCCCTCCCCTCGGAAAATCTTGACTTCACCACAGCTTTTCAGTACTTGTTGTTTGAATTTTAAATTAAATGCTCACATTCTAATATGATATCGAAGCTGACAACTCGATGGTATAGACTGTAAGAGTGCTCGTCTTTGTCAATTGCCATACAACTTGTCAAATATTTATCCGGATGTCATGAGAGTTTGAGAGTCCGCAACGTATTAAAATCTTGCAAAAGAGCTCATATGATTTTGACCCTCACCACTCGTTATTTGAATTTTAAATTGAATGTTTACATTTGAATATGACGTCAAAACTGACAACTCAATGTTAGGCGGTAAGAGTACTCATCTTCCATATTTGACATACAACTTGTGAAACGTTTATCTGGATATTTAATTATACGTATATTGCTTAATTGATAATCAGTTGATTTTAGACTGGATTAGAGAGTAGCATTTGGCATCATGATGTAAATTAGCATTACTTATATATCATATTCCGTTATATTTCAGTACTCTGCAATTGCATCAAGGTATTTCTAGCTCATGGGGTTTGCCGAGTTGTGTGTGAAGAAAACAACTTTATCAGTCACATTATAATGTGACTAACTGATCCTTTGCTGCAAGCGCTTGAAATATATGGGATATTTTGGTTCCGGTCCTTTCAGTTGAATCCGTTTAGTCTTAAGTTTAGGACTCTATGATGTACCTATTTCCATTTTCCACATGTATTCTTCTACGTTAAGTTAGCTTTGCTTTTACATCATAACCTTGTATATAAGTGCACCTTGTACTCTCAATACAATCATCAAGTTCTATAATTCTACATGGTATCCCGAGACTAGGTTATTAAATTTCAATATGAATTAAGAAATTTGATCACGAAAATTAATAGATCCTTCCTACATTAATCATGCAAAGATTAATATATACCAAGTTGTTGAAAATATAATCAAAATTTTATTTATTTATACATCCTTGTTCGCATCCACATCTATGAATATTTTTTATTATTACAAGCGATATTTATATTAATCTATATTAAAAAAATGAGCAGCATTTGAACCCGCAACGCTAACCACTAGGGTAATCAACTAGTAGCACATCTATGAGTGTTTTTGACAAACCTAATTCATAATTGCATGAATGCATGCAACCATATAATGTCATCCTCAAAATCAAGGAAATGAGCACACAGTTAATGCGGTATAGGCCAATCAATCACATATATAATTAAGATTGGACTAATTATAAAAGGATAAACGGGTGATTTCGTTGCTTCCTGATCACTATGATCAGGTCAATGCATTCATATATCCAAAAGAGACATATGAGTTTGACCATTCATCGAAGGAGTCATCTACAAACTATAAACTTGTAGGTACATGATTAGGAGAGGGTTTATGGGAAATTTCCTTCGATTAAGAAACATGAAGAGCCTAATTAATTGAATCTGCAGAGGTTGTCAACGTTGGAAGAAACATTAATGAATCCATCGAGGAGATTGCCTTATACTCGAGATTTTCAATGTGCTTGAAATCGGGGCCGGAACATCCACATATCATTATATAATTGGAGAGATACGTGAAAAAAAATTTCCTCCAATTATAAAATAATATGTAGCGTACCGTCTCGTGTTCCGAACATACTAAAAAAGTTCTCTCGTACTATACGTATGCAATATTTACATTATTTAATCAAATCATTAGCAGCATAAACCAAGAAAAATGCAAGCGTAATTTAATTTACATGAACTTTTGTTTGATTGCTAACAAACAAAGGAAAAAAGAGAGAGAAGGAAACATTGGACTGTAAGTAGTACAGTACTACGTTAAGTTATCATACAATTAAATTGATGTATAAGACAATATAAGAAAGGGTGTGATATCCACACACCCCATTTTACTTCTCACACATCTTTTTAATTTTCGGTCATTAGATCAGATGAATTGAAGAAGATCAACGGACAGAAATTATCAAAGGGTGTGTGAGAAGTAAATTAAATGGGGTGTGTGGATAGCACACCCCAAGAAAACAGAGTTATAAAAAAGATGCTAATTAATCCACTCCTCCAAGGCTTTGGCTGCCGTTTGGAAAGAGTTGTGACTTAATTAGGTATTTTCACTGTTCTAAAAATCCTTACCTAGTTCTGTTTAGACCCGTTTTAAGTGTTAGGTGACTGGCCACTGTATGATTAGTCTTTAGACGTTTGAAAATTAAGAAAGCGCACCTAAACCCGTTAAGGCACCCGCCTAACCCTCCTAGATTGCAACTCTCACTTAGACAAAAAAGCGATACTTTCATTTTGCATTATTTTGTTAATAAAATGTAAGAAACTTGTTAAAAACTTGGATGAACACTCATTATAGGCTTGTTCCCCATGTTTTAAATATGTTCTAATACTTTATAATATGTATGTAATTTTATTTTGCAATTGATGTATCACAATACAATTATGTTTTTTTTTATAATATAAATAGGCACTTATTTACAAATAAACGATAAATTTACTTAAATCTGCCAAGGCCCCGCCTAGCTGCTAGGCCCCAGTTAGATTCTCGACTAGCACCTAGTGTATTTTTTTTGTGTATTTTAGAATCTTGGGTATTTTGGATCACTTGTCTCTATATATACTAGCCTTCATACATGCGTTCACGAATGTGCATAAGATATTTTTTGAATTATGGCGTGCTACGCACTACTTACACGTTTTAAATGTATTTATATACGTAAATTGACAAAAGAAAAGTCAAATATTTGAAGTAAATGAATAATCTTAGATCACGCTAGAAAAAACCCTTCATAAACCAATTAAATCAGTTGAATCCACATAATAAAATCGGTCTCTATTGAATTTATATTAAGAATAGAGAAAATAATATTTAATAAACAACTGAATGAATTACACTATTGCTAACCCATTGTGAGGTAAGCCCACCCCTTTCCCTTTAGTGTAGATAATATCGTTTGTTAAAAAAAAATCATTTGACAACTAATTTAATCACATTATTGTCCATGTGCGAAATACTTTTTTTATAAACGGCATTACATGCTTCTTAAGATGTTTTGAATGTGTTGAAAAATAGAGAAAATAATATTTAATAAACAACTAATTGAATCACATTATTGCTAGCCTATTGTGAGGTACTAATTATTAAAAAACAAACTGTACAAAAAAAAAAAATTATTAAAAAATATTGTTAAAATGATGAAAATACCCCTTCCACATTTGATGCATTATTTTGGGTTGCTTTTGAAGTTTTTTGTTTGATGGGCATTTTTATCCAATTATTTTTTGTGAAGCTTGTGACCCAAAAAAAACAGTATTCATTGGGCCTTGGCTTTATATATAAAGATGATCATTGTTTACAAGTCATGAATCCTTATGACTTTGGTGTGTTGATGTTTGGTTGTCGTGGTCTAAGATCTTCGAGCCCTAAGACCATCTCTAATGATGAGCTAAAACCTAAAATTTCCCTCTCCCCCCCCAACCCCAAAAAAAAAAAAAATCCACTCCAACCCATGACCTAAAATTAACCTAAAACCTAAAATCCAAATGGAGGGCAAATACCGGCCCAATTTTAGGCCATAAAGCAAAATGGGCCCCCACCAACTGAGACTGAAACCAGGGTTGTGAAGCCCACTGCCCAATCCTTACTCGCCTACGTGACACACCCCAACCGAGATCAGGGCGTGCTGGACCCATCGGGAAGTTCTCGTGTGAGTTCTCAAAAACAAAACCGTGAGGACGTGGTCGGGGCCCAAAGCGGACAATATCGTGCTACGGTGGTGGAGCGGGCCCGGGAAGTGGTGCGCCCCGGGTCGGGATGTGACATACGCGTTGCACGCGCTAGGCTCTTTTAGATTTGTGTACCAACCCATGTGGGGTTGTTCCCCCTGTGTCAGACAATCAAGTAGTCGTTGGGCTACTTTTCTTCATCCAATGACTTCATTTAAATGGGCCGTTGGTTAATCCAACGGTCCAGGTTCAAATTTTTCTTTTTTTTAGTTTTATATTTATATATTTATTGAATCCAACGGCTTATATTGAATATAATCAAATCTAACGATACAAAAAAAATCTGATGGTCCAAATTTAAATCCAATGGCTAAAATAATTTTAAAAAATTATTTAACTTAAAATTCAACCAAAAACTCTATAAATACCTATGTATTTGTTCAAACATCCACACAAAACTCACTTTTCTCCTACAATTCTTCCAATTTTTCTTTCTACCATTTCTTCTCATTTCCATATTTTTCAAGATGGCAAAAGAGCATGTTAGAGGTCATAATTGGACCTTTGATGAAGATATTGCTTTATGTTTGGCATGAATTTTTGTTAGCGAAGATGGTGCCGTCGGCACAAATCAAAATAGAAAGGTTTTGTAGGGTAAAATCATTGATAAGTTCCATGAAAACTCCAACGTTGGTCGAAGGGAATTTGGTGGTGTTTATGATCAGTGGAAGATTATCAACAAAGCGTGCACTTTGTGGAAGGGAAGCTTGGAGAGAGCCACGGTTGACATGCCTAGTGGAAGGGGCGCCTCAGAAATTGTGAGTTTCTTTGTTGATATTTTAGTTGTCATGTACATAATAGTATTTTGCAACTAATTGTTTTTATGTATTTGTTGCATAGGGTGACAAAGCAATAACAATTTACAAGACAAGAACTACACCAAAAAATCAAGCTTTTAAGTTGCATCATGCTTGGAACATCCTTAAGGATTGTCCGAGGTGAGGAACCGATGCGAATCAACAATGTGGAAGATTATTTTATAGTGAAGCCCCACCCCCAAATGATGTCAATGAAGGTGTGAATTTTGCCGACAATGAAGGTGTCGAACAAATGACCCCAACTACTTCTTTTGCAAGGCCCCCGGGTTAAAGGAAGCAAAGAGAAAAGGGAAGTCCCAAGATTCGATATGTGCACAATTTGCTAGTGAAATGGTAAGAATGAATGAAAACCATATCTCTCGGCAAGAAGAATCGGCCCAAATGCGTTTAGCCATGAAGGAACAAGGGGATAGGGGGCAAGAAAGGTTCGAAATTAATTTGATGATGGAGGACCTCGACAAATACACTCCAGAGAGGAAGAAATACTTATGTGGTAAGCAAAATGACATTTTACAAAGGAATGCCACAAGGAGTATATTTCAAGATAATGATTCATTTCAAGACTATCACCCAAGTCCATCACCAAGTCAAGATGGTGGATATCATTATTAAGTTTATGAGTTTTCAATTGTATTAAGTTTATGTGGTTTATTAATTGTCATTTGTATTAAGTTTATGTGGTTTATTAAATGTCGTTTGTATTAAATTTATGTGGTTTATCATGATTTTCATGTATTGATTCAGTGATTTTTCAAAATTTATGGGAAGTTAAATATTTTTAGGTTAAAATGTTCATATAATTAATTTAGGATAGTCTACATAATTTTTTTTTTAAAGTTAATTTAAAAAAAATAGCCTTAATTCATTCTTTGATAATCTCGGGCTAAAATTTTATGTCAGAAGGATTGAAGCAGAAAAACTGTTTCTGGGCTAAAACCTAAATTTTCTGGGCTAAATATTTTTAGGTTTTAGGTTACCATTGGAGATGGTCTAATAAAAAAAATGAAGGTTAAAGGTATGCCCACGTATGGGAGAGTGAACAAGGCATTAATATTTTCTTAGTTTGCTAAACATTATCGTTTTCCAATTAAATAGTGTTTGAAGAGATTTATGGAGAATCCTTGAATCCTAACTGATAGGATTAAAAGCACACCACAAAGTAGCACACAAATGTCCTATTAATTTTCCTTATTAACAATAATATTTGTCAATTGTAGCATATGAAAATAAGGGTTTTTCCCGCAGAAGATTGTTTTATCTAACTACTTAAAATGTCACAAAAACTGGGCTGCTGTCCCTACTGACCAGCCACCGAAAAATAATTATTAGAACGACTTACACTTATCTAAAGTCTACGAAATTTTATATGTAGATACTAGACACACAGAGCTACACTCACACAAATTTTGGGATTTTTGGAGTTGATTTGATATTTAAATTAAATCGAACAAAAACAAGACAGAGACAGATTTTTAAGTAGTTCACAAATTAAGAAAAACGAGTTAGGGGAATTGCTATCCACCACCAAATAATCATGCAAACATGTTATGTTTCATTCAAATTCCTTTCATTTTTGGATGAAGATGCTCAAGTTGGCTCAATGTTAGAACTCAACCTATTACTCTTTCTTATGTAGTATGTTAAGAGAATGGCGTTTTCAACTTAACTTAGTCCCTAACATGCAATCTCGAATGGTGTGTTCATAGATTTAACAAGTAGAAATCATTAAGAACGAAAAGAGTTTGAGTCATCACAAGGCATCGTAAGTACTAGTGTTGTCTTACTTATCCTAGAAATTGATTCACATGTGAATCGCAATTAACAAGTACTACTCTAGAACATATGTAGGTCCTCATTCGACAAGGGCAGGCACACACATATTCATAGCATTAGAATCCTAGATATGCTTACTAAGTATGCATCCATAGAAAACACATAAAGAATTCATCAATGAGACAAGTAGTGAACCAATTTTCATCCATTCGTAAAAGTAATTCAAACGAAATGTCATAACAAACTTGCAATCATATTAGGGGCTTCAAAACAGCCCCTAACTACTAAAAATTAGTTACACATAATTCTCAAATTAAACCAAAAGAAAGACATGAGTTTGAGAAGATAAAACCCAGAGAAGAGAATGCCAAGATTTCCTCCTTCCTTTCCTTCCTTCCCCAACGCAGCAGCCTTGTCTTTTTCCCTTGCTTTGCTTCTTTTTTTTTCTATCTTTTTTTCACACTTTTTCTCCCCCTTTTTTGCTGCAACCTGTAGGTATTTTTTTCTTTTCTGCTGCCACAGTTTTTTCTCCATAACTCACCCCACTAACAGCCATTTAGTGATGACAATAAGTGGGAGGAAATGCCAAAACAATTGTAACTCTTTGGGCAGCCTTTATGCCCATTACTCTCACTTAATTTTTCATTTCCTCTGATATTTGAATAGGTGTTAGCTAGCTTGTTCTTGGCTGCATCAGTTTTCGCTGTTAGTTTTATGGGATTTATTGCTTTCAATGCTTCTTTGTCAGTTACAAACTGCTCAGCCTCCTAGGAACCTTTCAGTGTTTGAACGGCCATAACTTTTTCTAGAAAAATGATATTAACAATCCGTAAAATGCTCCAGAAAATAGACATCCGTAGCTTTCCAAGCATATAAGGCTCATTCTCTAATTCATTCTGAGCTGTCCGCAACTTGCTTCCAAAGTCAGCTGACCTGCACAGGCAGTTTTGACGAATTTATTACTTAACATTCCACTTGTGTTATTTTTCTTTTCTTTACTTGACAAATCCTACAAAACACAAAAACAAGGTAAATAACTCAAAAATATAAGGAACTAACTAAGAAAAGACAAGTGAATTTGATATAAAATATATATAAATATGAGCTTATCAAATACCCCCACACTTGGCTTTTGCTAGTCCTCGAGCAAAACAAAGAAAACATGAAAAAGTAGCAACATGAAAAACATTAGCTCCCCACTATGTCACCCTCATAGAATTTCATTCAAGAAAACAAATCATCAAGAACCTTAGCTAGCACCAAGCAAGCTAATCCAAGCTCATCTTCCTTATTCAAATGTTAACAGCGACCTTTTAATCATCCTTGAAGTGTAGTGTGTGTAATAGCCATGCTAATGCAATTTCAAGTTTTGTTTTAAAACACTACATGCAAACTAGTGACCTTCTCACGGGACATACACTCAATCACACATATGTTTAGTTTAACGTGTTTCGCTCAAAGAATCAAATGTGAAAGATCTACCATAAGCTTGCATAAAGATCTCATCTCCACAATCATAATTGCAAAACTAAAATCAAGAGGACTTTTATTGGTTGTAATGAGGCTTAGGGAGGGGGTTATAGAAATGAAAGGATAGGTAAACACAAGTTCCAAGCTACATTGCAAGCAATTCTCTTGTTGAGATTTATAAGAACTCAAGCTCTCCAACCACTCTACTAATACCTCCAATCACACCCCTAAACTTTTTATTTGCTTTGTATACAAAAATTTTTCTTCTCCTTTTTTTTCTTCTCTTTTTTTTTTTTTTTTTTTTTTTTTGAACCAATTTTCGCACATAACTAAATACAAACATGAAATACCCCCACACTTATTCTTTTGCCAAACTCTTTCAAAGTACTTCACAAACATTTCTCATAAGACAATCTCACATTGCTCACTAGCTAGCTTGGAAAGGGTAAGGAAAAATGTTTAAGGTATAAGGGCAGACATATCTGGTGATAAGAATTAAAAGGCTTAACATATAGGCTCAAATTGGCAATCTAATGATATCATTTTTCTTTAGGAAACATGTTTATTTGGGCCATGGTGATAAACCTAATGCCTCTATCATTTTCAAGTTCATGCAATCAATGACAAACATTTCGAAAGATCGTTATGCAAGTTCTAGAGATGTAAGTCACATAAGTTCATCACACATGAAAGAATAGGAGTGTATGAAAAATGCACACACTTTCAATAGGCTCAAAAACTCACATAGGTTGTATATGGTCACTATGTTCACATATGAAGCTTTAAATCATGCTTTAGTTTCACATCAATAAGGCTATGTGCTTTTGGTTTTTCAAAGATGATTAAACATGTACAAAGCTAACAAGAGAATAAGGAACTTCACACAATACATGCTTACTAAGTTCTTGATCACCATGCTCCAAATTCAATCCAATTATATCATTGGGTCGGGAAACTAATAAAAATCTAATTCAAAACAATAAATAAAATAAGACTATTTTTGGATTTTTCATATTTTCAAAATTTTCTCTTTTTTATTTTATTTTATTTTTTTTTAAGAGTCAACAAAACTAATTAAGAAAACAAAAAAAAAAAAAAACAACAAGGAAACAAATTAAACCAGTTCTTAGTCAAAGGGACGAAAATTTTCAATTTGGTCATTTTTTCAATCTTTACTCCCAAACTTAAACTGGACATTGTCCCCAATGTCATAAAACACAATAATGCATAAAATAAAAAATAAAAATGAAATAAAATAGTAAGAAACAAAATAAAGCATTTGGACTGAAAACTTCCCCAATTTGCAATAAAATCAAGTGATGACCCCCAAACTTCAATTCTGCAATCAACTCCAAGGGTGGACATAACCTAAGATTCCTACAAAGAAAAGAAATACTTCAGCTTAGCACGCATGAAAACTCAGAAAACAAAACAAACGAAAAATTGAAAATGACATAAAAAGATAATGAATAGAAATATTGGGTTGCCTCCCAATAAGCGCTTGCTTTTACGTCCTCAGCCGGACGGTACCAAGAGTAATCATTCAAGGGAAGCTGGTTCTTGGAGGGGTACAACCTCCACATCATGCTCCGCAAAAGACTCGTAATATGGTTTGAGTCTATGTCCATTCACTTTGAACAGGTTTCTGGTCTTTGCACTTTGGATTTCCACTGCACCATGAGGAAAAATATTAGTTATAACAAATGGACCAACCCATCGAGAACGAAGCTTACCTGGAAATAACCGAAGGCGAGAATTAAATAGAAGAACTTTCTGTCCAATGGCAAAGCTCTTCCTTGATATCATCTTGTCATGAAATGCCTTTGATTTCTCCTTGTATATTCGACTAGACTCGTATACATCATTCCGAATTTCATCTAACTCATTCAATTGAAGCTTCCTCTGCTGTCCGGCAACACTCATATCCATGTTGTAGGCTTTGATAGCCCAATAAGCTTTGTGTTCTAATTCTACTGGAAGACGGCATGGTTTCCCATAAACTAATCGAAATGGGGACATTCCAATAGGAGTCTTATAAGCAGTCCTATAAGCCCACAATGCATCGTTCAAGCGCATGCTCCAATCCTTCCTACTAGGACTCACAGTTTTCTCCAAAATTTGCTTTACCTCACGGTTTGATACTTCTGCTTGACCACTAGTTTGCGGATGATAAGGTGTAGACACCTTATGTGTGACATTGTACTTCCTAAGCAACGCTTCAAATGTTCTATTGCAAAAGTGACTCCCTCCATCGCTAATGATTGCTCTAGGTGTCCCAAATCTTGCAAAGATGTTAGCCTTAATAAAATTTGAAACAATTTTTGAATCATTAGTTTTGGTAGCTTTCGCTTCCACCCATTTAGAAACATAATCCACAGCCAATAAAATGTAAGGAAAACCATTTGAAGATGGAAAAGGTCCCATGAAATCAATGCCCCATACATCAAAGATCTCAACAATCAAAATAGGGGTTTGTGGCATTTGATTTCTTGGGCCTAAGTTACCTGTTCGTTGACAACGATCACATGTTGCACAAAACTCGTACGCATCCTTAAACAAACTAGGCCAATAAAAACCACTCTCTAACACCTTAAGGGCAGTCCTTTTTGCTCCAAAATGGCCACCACATGCATAAGAATGACAAAAAGTTAGAATAGATTTAAACTCAGATTCAGGGACACACCTTCTAATCAATTGATCAGGGCAATATTTCCACAAATAAGGATCATCCCACTCGTAGTATTTGGCGGTTTTGACAAGCTTATCTTTCTGAGCACGTGTAAAATCATCCGGAATCTTTTTGGTGACCTTGTAATTGATAATATCTGCATACCAAGGGTCAGTAACCTTTAATGAAAACAATTGCTCATCCGGAAAACTCTCACGTAAAGGGATGAAATCTTCCTCTATGTTTGAGTGCACAAGTCTGCTAAGATGATCTGCTACAACATTCTCACTCCCTTTCTTATCCTTGATCTCCAAGTCAAACTCTTGAAGCAGAAGTATCCATCGAATGAGTCGCGGTTTTGCATCTTTTTTTGTGAGTAAATACTTCAAAGCTGCATGGTCAGAAAACACAATAACTTTAGTTCCAATTAGATAAGATCTAAATTTTTCTAAAGCAAATACAACAGCTAGAAGCTCCTTCTCTGTTGTTGAATAATTCAACTGTGCATCATTGAGTGTTCGTGATGCATAATAGATGACATGTGGCACTTTGTTGACACGTTGTCCTAGAACTGCACCGACAGCATAATCTGAAGCATCGCACATTAACTCAAAAGGTAAACTCCAATCTGGTGGCATGATCACAGGAGCCGTGGATAACAACTCCTTAAGTTTGTTGAATGCTACCACACACTCTTCATTCATATCAAATATTACATCCTTTTGAAGCAAACGGCACAAGGGTCTAGAAATCATTGAGAAGTCTTTCATAAACCTACGATAGAAACCTGCATGTCCAAGAAAAGAACGAACCTCCCTGACAGTAGTAGGGAGAGGTAAAGAACTAACAATTTCTACTTTAGATTTATCAACTTCAATTCCATTTTCAGATATGATATGCCCTAAAACTAATCCATGTGAAACCATGAAATGACATTTTTCCCAATTTAAGACCAGATTAGTTTCTTGACAACGTTTTAAAACTAAGGACAAATTATGTAGACATGTATCAAAAGAATCACCATAAACTGAAAAATCATCCATGAACACTTCAATTATTTTCTCAATCATATCAGAAAAGATACTTACCATACACCTTTGAAATGTGGCGGGGGCGTTGCAAAGTCCAAACGGCATCCTCCGGTATGCAAATGTGCAAAATGGACATGTGAAAGTCGTCTTTTCTTGATCCTCCGGAGCAACTGCAATTTGATTATATCCAGAATAGCCATCAAGAAAGCAATAATGAGAATGACCAGCTAACCTTTCTAACATTTGATCAATGAATGGAACTGGAAAGTGATCCTTGCGTGTGGTGCTATTTATCTTCCGGTAGTCTGTACAGACTCTCCAACTATTTTGCACACGTGTAGGCACTAGCTCACTAGCTTCATTCTTAACAACTGTGACTCCGGATCGCTTCGGAACTACTTGAACAGGGCTCACCCACTTGCTGTCCGAGATAGGATATATGATGCCAACATCAAGAAGCTTGATAACCTCTTTCTTGACGACCTCCATCATGAGTGGGTTCAAACAGCGTTGAGCTTCCCTTGTAGGTTTTGCACCTTCCTCCAGCAGAATCCTATGCATACATGTAGCTGGATTTATGCCTTTGATAACTGCAATGCTCCAAGCTATGGCAGTTTTGTGATCCTTCAGTACCCGGATCAGTTTCTCCCCTTCTTCTGCTGTGAGTTGTGATGATATGATGACCGGTAATGTTTCATCCTCTCCCAAAAATGCATACTTCAAATTTTCAGGAATCGGTTTAAGCTCCAATTTGGGTGCCTGAATCACAGAAGGAAGAATTTTTTCGTTAGAAGTAGGAAGAGAAATAAAATGGGAAGAAAACTTACCATGAATTGGTGAAAGAAACTCAAGGGCTGCCACTGTCTGGATTAATTCTTCTTCAATGTGCTCGGAATAATTAAGTTTTCCATGTGTAATGCTATGCACTAACGCCTTCTGTAAATTGTCTTGTCCTACACCTTCATTAAAACAATCCTGCACAAAATAATCAAACGCATCAATAGACAAACAAGATTCAAAATCACTAGGGTACCTCATAGCATTGAAGATTTTGAACTTGACGCTTTCTCCATCAATTTCCATGGTTAAAGTACCATCGTAGACATCAATCTTCGTACGCGCCGTTCTAAGGAATGGTCTTCCCAATATAAGAGGAAGTGCAGTAGGCATAGGGTCATGTTCCATCTCAAGAACAAAAAAATCAGCGGGAAAAATAAGTTCATTCACTTGCACAAGTACATCCTCCAATAGGCCTTTGGGATATCTATTTGAACGATCTGCCAACTGGATTACTACCTTTGTTTCCTTCAAGTCTCCAAGGTTTAGTGATTCGTACACTGAATATGGCATCAGATTGATGGATGCCCCCAGATCGCACAATGCTCTTCCAAACTCTTTCCCTCCAATTACACATGGAATGGTAAAGTTACCGGCATCCTTCAACTTCGGTGGTAGCTTTCTCTGCAAAACAGCTGATACTTCCTCGCTTAATGCCACAGTTTCTTGATCATTGAATCTTCTCTTGTTCGTACAAAGCTCTTTAAGGAACTTTGCATACTTGGGCACTTGTTTTATGGCATCTAAAAGAGGTAAGTTCACTTGGACTTGTCGGAAAGTATCCAAAATTTCCTTATCAGTTTGCTCCTTCTTAGACTTCATAAACCTACGAGGAAAAGGAATAGGGACACATGAGTTAAATGAATTTTGAACTTCTTTACTTACCTTATCAGAATCTTTTTTGTTTAATTATGCATCTTTATGAGACTTTTCAGTTTCTGTTGAAGCCTCATCTTGCTCAAGATTTTTGGTTTGTTGCTCCCCTTGCTCATTTGTATCTTTTCTAGTCCTCTTTTGCATCCTTGGCTGCTCAAAAACTTCTTTTCCACTCCTTAAAGTCACAACATTCATCTGCTCCGCATTTGGATTCACCACGGTTTGGCTAGGCAACCTTCCTGGTTGATGTTGTTGCCCCATCAAACTTGCTAACTGACTCATTTGGCGCTCAAGGTTTTCAATTGCTTTGTCTGTTTTCTGTTGATCAGATTGAGTAGAGTTAGCTAAAGAAGCAATTAAATCCTCAAGAGACTTACTTGGAGCTTGTTGTTGTTGAGGCTGAAACGGTGCCTGCGGTCTTGCTTGAAAGAAGCCAGGTGGACGGTTATAGTTGTTGGGAACAGATTGTTGTCCGTTGTCTTGATTGTTCCACTTTAAATGTGGATGATCGCGCCACCCTGCGTTATAGTTGTTGGAGTATGGATCATACTTTTGTCTTTGTTGCCCCTGAAACCCTCCTAACGCATTAGCTTGCTCAAGACCACCTTGATCCATTAACGAAGGGCACATATCGGTGGCATGTCCCATTATTGAACAAACACCGCACACCTGTTTTGGAGCCACCATAACCTGTTGCACAAGATTAGTCAAGTTAGCTAATTGTAATTCAATACTAGAGTTAGCACTTACCTCATTAACTTTCTTAAGAGGTAGCTCATCTCTCCCTCCAAATTGTCGTGTGTTGCCAGCAATGTTCTTTAATAATGCCTTAGCATTTGTTGGTGTCTTGTCCATGAATGCTCCTCCACTTGCTGCATCAAGCATTACACAATCAGTACCACACAATCCTTCATAAAAATATTGTATTAAAAGATGCTCTGAAATTTGATGATTAGGACAAGATGCAACCAAATGTGTGAATCGCTCATAGTAATCTCCAAAGGGCTCTCCATGTTGTTGTCGGATTGCACATATGTCTTTCCTTATGCTTGCAGCTTTTGTGGCCGGAAAATATTGCTCCAAGAATGCTTGCTTCACCTGGTTCCATGTGTTCATTGATCCTGGAGGTAAATTGTAAAGCCACTCCTTTGCCTTAGCTTCTAATGTAAATGGGAATGCCCTCAACTTGACTTGCTCCTCATCCACATTGGCTGGTCTCATTCCCGAGCATACCACATGAAACTCCATGAGATGCTTGTTGGCATCCTCTGTTGAGAAGCCATGGAACTTAGGCAAGTAGTGAATCATGCCGGACTTAAGCTCAAATCCTCCTCCTGCATTTGGATATGTGATGCACAATGGTTGTTGATCCGTATTAGGCGTTGCCAACTCCCTCAAAGTCCGGTTATCAGCCATGCCTTCTTGTGGTTCTTCCTCCTCTTCCGAACTCAAATGTGGTGGAGAAGATGGTGGTAAAGACACCGATGCACGCTTCTGCTTGATTGTTCCTCGAAGCTTTCGAAATGTTCGTTCAACCTCAGGATCGTAGGAAGCTAGATCAATGCTCTTGGACCTTCGAGTACGCATATACTACGAAGAGTACCTGAAATAAAAACAAAAACAAAAACAAAAACACTAATTAGACAAGAAAAGAAAACAATAAAAAATAAGTAATTAGAAATAACAATCCCCGGCGACACGACGCCAAAAATTTGATAGGATTAAAAGCACACCACAAAGTAGCACACAAATGTCCTATTAATTTTCCTTATTAACAATAATATTTGTCAATTGTAGCATATGAAAATAAGGGTTTTTCCCGCAGAAGATTGTTTTATCTAACTACTTAAAATGTCACAAAAACTGGGCTGCTGTCCCTACTGACCAGCCACCGAAAAATAATTATTAGAACGACTTACACTTATCTAAAGTCTACGAAATTTTATATGTAGATACTAGACACACAGAGCTACACTCACACAAATTTTTGGGATTTTTGGAGTTGATTTGATATTTAAATTAAATCGAACAAAAACAAGACAGAGACAGATTTTTAAGTAGTTCACAAAT
Organism: Pyrus x bretschneideri; assembly: GCF_019419815.1. Lineage (NCBI taxonomy): Eukaryota > Viridiplantae > Streptophyta > Magnoliopsida > Rosales > Rosaceae > Pyrus > Pyrus x bretschneideri. Next base: position 2,665,810 of record NW_025999424.1, on the reverse strand, counting down.
TAAGAAAAACGAGTTAGGGGAATTGCTATCCACCACCAAATAATCATGCAAACATGTTATGTTTCATTCAAATTCCTTTCATTTTTGGATGAAGATGCTCAAGTTGGCTTAATGTTAGAACTCAACCTATTACTCTTTCTTATGTAGTATGTTAAGAGAATGGCGTTTTCAACTTAACTTAGTCTCTAACATGCAATCTCGAATGGTGTGTTCATAGATTTAACAAGTAGAAATCATTAAGAACGAAAAGAGTTTGAGTCATCACAAGGCATCGTAAGTACTAGTGTTGTCTTACTTATCCTAGAAATTGATTCACATGTGAATCGTAATTAACAAGTACTACTCTAGAACATATGTAGGTCCTCATTCGACAAGGGCAGGCACACACATATTCATAGCATTAGAATCCTAGATATGCTTACTAAGTATGCATCCATAGAAAACACATAAAGAATTCATCAATGAGACAAGTAGTGAACCAATTTTCATCCATTCGTAAAAGTAATTCAAACGAAATGTCATAACAAACTTGCAATCATATTAGGGGCTTCAAAACAGCCCCTAACTACTAAAAATTAGTTACACATAATTCTCAAATTAAACCAAAAGAAAGACATGAGTTTGAGAAGATAAAACCCAGAGAAGAGAATGCCAAGATTTCCTCCTTCCTTTCCTTCCTTCCCCAACGCAGCAGCCTTGCCTTTTTCCCTTGCTTTGCTTCTTTTTTTTTCTATCTTTTTTTCACACTTTTTCTCCCCCTTTTTTGCTGCAACCTGTAGGTATTTTCTTCTTTTCTGCTGCCACAGTTTTTTCTCCATAACTCACCCCACTAACAGCCATTTAGTGATGACAATAAGTGGGAGGAAATGCCAAAACAATTGTAACTCTTTGGGCAGCCTTTATGCCCATTACTCTCACTTAATTTTTCATTTCCTCTGATATTTGAATAGGTGTTAGCTGGCTTGTTCTTGGCTGCATCAGTTTTCGCTGTTAGTTTTATGGGATTTATTGCTTTCAATGCTTCTTTGTCAGTTACAAACTGCTCAGCCTCCTAGGAACCTTTCAGTGTTTGAACGGCCATAACTTTTTCTAGAAAAATGATATTAACAATCCGTAAAATGCTCCAGAAAATAGACATCCGTAGCTTTCCAAGCATATAAGGCTCATTCTCTAATTCATTCTGAGATGTCCGCAACTTGCTTCCAAAGTCAGCTGACCTGCACAGGCAGTTTTGACGAATTTATTACTTAACATTCCACTTGTGTTATTTTTCTTTTCTTTACTTGACAAATCCTACAAAACACAAAAAACAAGGTAAATAACTCAAAAATATAAGGAACTAACTAAGAAAAGACAAGTGAATTTGATATAAAATATATATAAATATGAGCTTATCACTAACAAATAAGGAAATTGCAACAATCTGAATTCCATAGTGGGTTTTTGTATATAGGGTTGCTGGTTCTTCCACTGAAGCGAGTTAGCCAGTGAAGAACAGAAGGGGAATGCAGACTGTGAAGAAGTGTGTTCTCAGTGTCTTACACTCGTAGTTGTACATTTTGTCATGAACTGCAAAAGGAGTGATAATTAAGTTGACTTCCACAAATTAAGACTATCCAAAGCAACGTGTAATGACTGAAATGGTTCAAATATTTGCATAGATATGATCTTTTACACAGCCAATTCATGCAGCACAATGGATTGCTAGGCCTCTCGAAACTGTTTTCGTCAGTGGGAAGATGTTAAAGAGTTCAGTGATCGTACTGCAAAATGACCTTGGTTTTGGAAGATCCATACCTCGATTCATATCTTATTTGGAGGATCCAAAACTGTCATAAATCGATCCTCATACCTTAATGGATCCAAAACTTCAAAATCATCATTCATCTGGCAAAAGGAACTTTTTTTTTCCTCTATAGACAACGTCTCAGAGTTTTAGCTAAAATAGGAAGTTAGACAGATTGTATAATCAATGATGGTAAGGGTTTGATTATTGAATATAAATTTATTGATAAATTCTAGTCTTACTGTTAATTTTATCTTGTAGTTGATAGTAATTATCCCACGGGATAGAAATGACAATTCACGTTTAAAATTTAAGTTGGATCTATAGTCAGATTAAATGGTTCTATCCTAACAGAAAACTAGATCATTCCCCGCCAATCGGATCATAAAAATCTCCGACGGCGGCATAAAAGGATAAGCCTACGCTCCTCCAACGGCAATCAAACGCCACGCTCCACTGCTTCTTCGCTGGAGCCTCTCACAGTGCTACTGCAACTCGCATCAAGATTCAAGAACTGGTACGTAAACTGCAATAATTATCAAATTCATGAGCTTTTCTATCTGGCTTTTTCAGTTCATTAATTTTCCGAATTATCATTACAAGAATCATCTCGGCAATCAATCAGAGCAAAGTTTATCACTTTTCCCACTAATCATTCTTTGACTTGCTTTGATTCTGTAATGCAAGTTGACATTGGTTCCTTAGGAATTGACTTTCTGTGATGGTCCGGAGGATTACCCTCTTTCTTTATTTCTTCCAGAATTATAATCAGTAATTATGCTTATTACTGCTGCATTACTTGATGATGCATTTACATAGTAACTTTTGCACTGCCACGTGAATTAGTAACACCACACGGTGATGGCATTGACGGATTTAAGTTTTTAACTTTAATTTTTGAGTAATCAAGTTCTCATTGTAAAACTCTTGGATTTCACTAGACGTTAGAAGCATTCAATTTTTTTCTTGTTCTTCCTATAAAATTATGTTAGTTATGTAGGGACCACTTAAGGGTATAGATACTCATCACATGGCATATGGATTGAAACATGACAATGCCTTCTATCTGTTTCTGAAAATTTTCTTATCCACTTTGTTTGTTCCTCCATTGAGGAATTCTATGCAAAGAAAGCTGAAACCTTGCTGTGAAATGCTGTTGCGAGTCCAAGTTAAATGACCGAAATGATTTTTTGATGTTCATTTCAAAAACAGCTGATACAACTTGGACTTGCAACGGCATTTCAACTTGAACGAAAACCAGCTTTTTCGTTGTATGAGCTGGTTTTCGTTATCCTCTCATTTTCCTAGGTTCTCTCAGTCCAGTTTTTTCTTCTAGTGATTTTTCGGGAAAATGTACCCGGGTGGATACACTGCTGAAGTTACAAGCTTGTCCTCTAAAGCTACAGAGGAGGATGTTTACAATTTTTTCAGTCACTGCGGTGCAGTTGAGCATGTTGAAATCATCAGGTAGAATTCATCTTTCCCTGCTTCTAATTATTGAGAATGATCCCATTTTTTGTACTGAATCTGGAAAATGGTTGTCTAGTCATGTTTTATGTGTGGGGTTTGTTCACTGTAAGCTCGTTGAATCAGTCAGAAGCTGGTTGTTTTCGGAAATTGGTTAAAAGGAACAATGACTTATGTGAAGCCTCTTCAATTTCCTTACGTAGTACTTAGTTGTTAAAGAAATTGAAGTCGGCAGCATAAAAGGTTTAATTTTGATTTCCACGAGTTTAGAAGTCATCACTGCAGCCAACGAGGGTTGGTTGAGAAATCTTCAAAAGTGAGAAGGCAAGGTTCAAAAGATCGAATTTGAGAAGTCATGTTTGCACGAGTTCTAGTTTCCACAATCCTCAGTTAATTAAGTCCTCTGAAATTCCTTAATGAATGTGTATCTGATTAATGCTTTTGTTGTTGGAAACAGATCTGGTGAATATGCCTGTACCGCATATGTGACATTCAAAGATGCTTTTGCTCTGCAAACTGCTATACTACTCAGTGTAAGTTGGTGGTCACTCTACCCTGCAAATGCTTCTCGAATGAAAAAGTTCGTTATTCAGTCGATAAATGCAATCACTATCATAGATTCATAAGCTCTAGATGTCCATAAAAAGTAGGGTAGAACTTGCACTTGCATGACGTTTGGTTGTGCACTTTTATTCTAACAAAAACGATTACGTGTTCATATGGATAAACTTTTAGTGTTAAAATGCCTCAGATATTTGATATTGGTTGTCCATTGATTTGTCCATCCGTCCCAACTTCAGGGAGCTAGGATTGTAGATCAATGTGTATGCATAACAAGGTGGGGAAGTTATACTGATGAATCCGATGCTTGGAACAGTCCTTACAACCCCGAAGGCAACACTAGCTTAACGGTACGTGTAAATTAACTGCTTTGTTGTTTTGGTTGAAGATTTATCACAGTACAAGCTTAGCATAACAAATTTTTCATGTGCTTCTGAAAAATTGTTAGACTGTTTAAAATTCTATTCAAACTTCATTATTTCTCAAATTTGTACGACGTTATCAGACTTATCACACGAGTGAGTTCATCTCTACTCCTGGAGAAGCAGTAACTGTTGTCAAAACAATGGCAGCCAAGGGATATGTTTTGGGGAAAGGCGCATTAACCAAGGCCAAAGCTTTCGATGAGTCCCATCAACTCTCAGCAACTGCAGCAGCCAAGGTTTGCGAGCTCAGCAACAGAATCGGCCTCACTGAAAAAATTTACGCAGGCATGGAAGTTGTTAAAACCGTGGACGAGAAGTTCCATGTTTCAGATATTACCAAATCAGCTGCAACCGTTACTGGAACGGCAGCTGTGGTGGCTGCTACGTATGCTGGGCAAGCAGCTGTGGCAGCAGGAAGCGCTGTGTTCAACAGCAGCTACTTTGCCAAAGGAGCTCTTTGGTTTTCAGATGTATTGACTCGTGCAAGCAAAGCTGCAGCCGATTTGGGTACTCATGGCGGTAAATAAGGTCCAACATTTGTCTATATTGTTTTGTGTCTACCAATTTCACTGCAAATAAATCATCTTTTGTTACATGCCAACCTAGGTTGGAAATTGTTGGTGTTGGTGTTTAAAGTCGCAGTATACCACATTCAAGAGTTGGTGCTTAAAGTGATAAATGGCTAGTTTGGAAGTGCTTTTAAAATGATTGAAAGCGCTCTTGATGAGAGTACTTTTGAAAACAATTCTTAGTAAAAATGCAAGTGAATCATGAAAAAGCACTTTAAGAGATTCCTGCAAGAAGCACATAACTGGTGATTCTTGCAGGAAGCACTTCAAGTGCTTTTGGAACCCAATAACACTCACCATGGTAAACATGTGTTTAGAATCCCGGGCTCATATCCGCTTTCTTTCTTCTTCTCTCGCCTCACCTAATCAGTTAAACAGAGATAGAGAGATAAAATATGAAGTCATGACATGCAAGTGTTTCTCCGCCTAATTGGTCTAAAGTAATTTAGTCAAAACACTGATGCAAACGATGACCCATTCAATATGCTCCATCAACACGTTTGACCCGATTATTTGAAACCTACCATTCTTGGAAGGCAAGCAATCAGCAAGCACCCTGGAAGATCAGCAACTGGGACTTCACTCCAAGTAACAACCAGAATTAATGTTAAATATTTCAAATATCATTAATTTCATCACGGTTGTTGTTGTTAGTTTTCATCATTTAAGGTTTAAGCTTCACAACTCCCTCTGCCTCCCCATCAACTACTTCCTAATTTTTTTATGATGTTCTTCATCTGCCAACCAAACATTGTACACTTATTTATACACTTATTCAGCATCGCAGCAGCTACTCCTGCTCAAGTCTTTACTTTCAAACGACCCCGTGACGTTCTTCCAACTTTTAAATCATGCTTTTTTTTTTTTTTTTTGAGCCACCATCTACGGAGCAGTTGTAGGTTGCGGCTGCCCTGTGCGGCAAGTTCTAGAAACGGGTGGGGCCGGATGGGTCCAGATGCACAGTGTGTCACTTCTAAGAAAATTATGTTATATTTATTTTAAGACGCGTTTCACAAAAGCATAAATGTATTTTAATCTCACCTTACTAGTCTCACTCGATGTGAGAGTTACCCTAATTAAATGTTACCTAACCCATGAGAATCATGTTTTATAAGATTGATTAATAAATTGGTTTTGGATCATGAGATCTCAGCTTTATGGCCATTGCAGATTATGAATGTTCACTGACTTTGCTCCTCCTACGCTTTGTTTGGTTTATGGTTTGTTTAAGACTCCCATCATTCAAAGCATATTATTATACAACTAGAAAGCCTGGAACTTGTTTCCCTTTTCACTTTCCAGGGAATCAGCCTAACATAGGGTAAACGCGTCTGACATTTGGTAATTTCTTAAACGAACCGTTAATCGAACGTAAAACGATATGAAAATAGCAGGTTTTGGGTCAATTTGTTAAAGGGTCAGATCATTATCAAATCACTTGTTGAGAACTCATTAACGAGTCGGATCGTTAACTCTTTTTTTTTCAAAGTTGTACTAAGTGGCAACCCAAATGCAAATTTTCGATAATGTCGTTACCCTTTTAAATTAATGGGACTGTTTTATTAAATGACATAATGTTTTCGACAAGAAACGGTTGTTCATTACACTCTTTTCTTCCTATCCCTTTCTTTTTGGTCACCACATTAATGTGCCCTCTATTTCTTAACAACCCAAATTGATATGATTTGATTGGATGCAAAGCGTCACGTAGCCAATTGTTATAACCGATATTAGAGCTTTTTTCCGTCTTACTCACCATGTTAACTGCTACAACGATATTTCAATAGGACTGTCCATTTATGACAGTTCTCGCACTCTATAAGACCAACTTAGAATCGATGAGACTGAAATATAGAGAGTTTCATACTTTCGTGAGAAATATTTACAAATAACATGGTCAGATGGCCATAACCAAAATTTTTAAGATCTCCGAAATGAGAGAAGCCAATGTCACGAACAAAGTTTTACAACATTCATCATCCGATAAGTACACAAACAATAAAAATACATGATGCGTATTAAACTTAAGATGATATATTCTCGATTATAAGTAAGAGTCTTTGCCTCAAAACCCTACCATGGATATGATTGCCCAAACTATGAGAGATGAGAATAGGAAATGAGAGATGGTAAAAATTTTGGCACTCAATATTCATTAATTTGTATTGTGTTAGTGTCCCTTAGTGGCACCATGTCATGATATTGTATTCTGCCTGCATGGCCAGTATAATTTCTATATAAAAACTAGTCTGCGGCCTCGTTCATTCGCTTCAGGTGACTCTAAGTTTTTTTATACGCTTTGAGGGTCACACCCACACATTTGCTTTGACAACAAAGCTAAGATAAAGGGGGCATTTGTTTATTTTGCAGAACCTAATTTTTCAGAAACTTTTATTTAAATATACGGAAATACTAGCGAGACTCGGTCAAAAAGCTGTCATTATTTCCCATGACGTCTTGAATATTGTTTAACATTTTATATGTATTGAGTTATAATTTTATACCAAAAATTACAATTTGACACAAATGTAAGTTGCAAATTATTATTAAAATAAATCAAAACAAATGTAAAAGTAATTGAGTATGTTTCAAATTGGTGAGAAGTCGAAAGACGGTGGATTGACTAGGGCACTAAACTTCTGTTGTTTCGCCGACATTGACCCTTGATGGTTTCATCCACCTAATGTGCTTGGCATGAAGATGAAGCATCAAAGATGTTGGATGACCCTTTCCATCTCTGAGATGGTTGAAGCCAACTGCTATCCAAATACAATACACCATAAAATAATAATGTATGGATAATTTATTCAATCAAATGACTAACATACTACGATTTCACGCTTAACTATAATAATATTTTTCTTGTATAATATATAGGAGTCGATAGTTGTACAATCAGTGATAAAATAGATTTCTCATTAATGACAATTTTGGTGTCAATTTTAAGTCAAGTGTTTTGTAACCAGAAAAAGAAAATTCAAAATATCATGATGAAGAAGGAAATAAACTTGTGTGGACGCATCCGATTATGTTTTTAACCAAGGATTTCTGACAACAGTATGATGCTCTATATTTTAATCTCATCTGACCTTACACTAATTTCATTCAGTGTGAGAGTTGTCTTAATCAGGTTTAGTACCAAAGTTTGCAGAAGTAAAACGAGAACAAATAGCTGACAATCTACAATGCATGGACAAGGAAACAAAAATACAACACGACACGGGTATACGAGAAGATACCACCGTGTCCATTCATCATGGCTGACAATATTATGCATTTCAAATGTGGCCTTCAGATTCTTGCAAAGCTTCATATAGTATTACAATGCAAGGCTTTCTCATATAGGTTGAGGGAACCTGTATCTGCTTGAAAGATTATTCCACTGTTTCCTATTGCAGTTTTTTTTTTCTTTTCTCATCAAATGTACCAAAACTCTTTACTGTACAACAAACAACTCACCAACCAAAAAACCCAAAAGAGAAGAAGAAAACAAGCACAAAAATGGTTAAAACTATTCAGTACCTGAATTTAGGACTAATAGCAACATATGGGGCAGCGTATTAGGCCATTTTCGTTACAATCCAGGCAGCGTTGGAACCCCGATTCACCCTCCTCCGCCTCCTCCTCCTCTTCTTCGTCGTCCCGATCAATGTCTTCGTAATATATTTTACAGCTCCCTGAACATGTTTCGCAAGGCACAAACCTTATATCCCCACAAGCATCACAAACTCCACCACCATCTCCGCCGCCACAACCGCCTTCCAATTTTTCACAAGAATCGAGCAACTTTTCGAGCTTCCCGTCTTCGTGCAATTGCCGAATCTCATCAGTTCCGCCAACGTACTTATTCCCAACAAACACTCTGGGCAACGGAGCCTCATTGTATCTGTCCTTGAGAAGCTCCCTCAGCTCCTCCTTGAACACCGAATGCATCGACACGTCCCGCTCGTCCACCCGGACCCCTATGCCCTTCAGTATCACCCGCACGTGGCAACAATCCTCGTACGTCTTCCGTACCCCTCGGAGGCTCGTGAAGTACAATACCACTCTGTCCCTGCCCTTCTTGTCCTGGGCCTCCAATACGTCGTTGCAGGCCCAAGCCGGCTCCTTGCTGACTACCAAATGCGCTAAATCGAAAGGATCTTCCTCGGATTTGATCTCCGATAATGATTTCCGGAACGCGGAGATCACATCCGGATCAAAATCTGCAATCAAAGAATTGGATTTCACCTGATCATTGTCATCCGACATTTGAATCCACATTGGCTGCGGCTTAGGGGGAGAGTTCCCATTTTCTTGGAATCTCGATTTCTGGCGGTCGGAAAGGGAAATCGGCCTCGGACACGGGTCCCGAACAACGTCGAAAGAAAAGCTCCGAAGGTGATGGGCTGGCGACCTGAGAGGGCTCATGTCCTCGAGGCCTTCCATCAACTCCCATATATTGATCGTCTCCGGCTCGCCCGGCGGCGTCCTGGTCGGAGTTTTTGGCACAACTTTTGGGATTTTCGCTTCGATCATATTCGACCACGTCTTGGCTTCGATTAGTCCCACTGAGAATTCCTTGTTCCCGTGCTCGATCATGTTCTCGTTGGTATCATCGCATCCGTTAGCAATTACTCTGTTTTCAGGGCGATTGAGAGAACCTAAAGTGGAGGAGGTGAGGGCGACGACATGGTAGCTGTCACCTTTGGTCTGCGGCGGGTGGTGGACATGCATTGAGTAGCTTCGGGAAATCGGAGAAATGGCGCTTTCGCAGTGCCGGCACCGCTTTTCCTTCGAGGTTGCGCAACCCATCGGACCCCAAAACTGCCAAAACTCGATCCGATACGAACGAGATTCAATCAAAAATCAAAAGGGTGTTTTTCTAAACAATCGGAAATGGAATTCATCAGGAGAAAAGGGGAAATTGTGGGATTATGAAGAAAGGTTAGAAAACCATTCTTCTCCTTTCTTCTTTGTGAATATATTTGCGTGACGAGAGATACAAACACACGTGAGAAACTCGCATTAATGGCGGAGAGACTCGAAACTGTGGATTTTCTCGGAAGAGACCTGGAGGAGAAAAACGACGAAGGAGTGGATTTTCTCGGAGGGTCCTAGTTCTGGAATTTGCAGTCCGTAAGGGAGAGGACAAACGGAATGAGATTCCAGAAGGGAAAGGGAACAAAAAGTTGGGAGGAGGAAATGGAATGAACGGAATGGAAAAGTCAGAGAAGGAGGGCGAAGACCTTTGTGATTTAAGTTCCCACCTCCGATTCCCACACGCCGTCTCTCGAAAATAAAAAAATCGAAAACTGCGATGGAGTGGAAGCAAGAACCCAACATTCCCCAAAAGAATGTGTCAATATATATATATATTGTGCATTGACTTGTTAACAAATTAGAATTTTTACTAGAAAAGTCCTCGTAGTTTGCTTGAATTTTCACCTACGCTATGCTAATGAAATAGTTTATTGCTTATAATGAAATGTAAGTGTTGCATGTGGTCAATATCTTAGTAAAAAACTTACGACTCATGTGTTTTGAGTTCGAAATTTCTCTCTGCTAAATAAGTGTAATAACTTCGAATCCTCGTAATTTATTTGAATTTTTACTTTCAGTCATGATTTTTTCTCACATCTTCGTCCCTTGTGTTTTCACTTTAGCATTGATTGTCAACTTAGTTGCTTTTTCTTCTCATTATTGTGCACATTTTCTCATTTAAAAAATCCAATTTAAAAGAAATTTTGCCTCATAACAATGCTAAACTAATGAAATTTCTAATAGAGGAAATTGTAGCAATAGCCACTCAATTTTAATTTAATTGGAGTAATGGTCTCTCATCTAAAAATTCATGATCATTGATCCCTTAACTCATCAAAATAAGCATCTATAGTCATTTTTGTTAACTCCATTAGAACTTTCATCAAAATGAGTCACATACCACAAATATGAGGCTAAATCAAGGGAAAAATATGGAAAACCAAATGAAAAAAATTGTAGCAATGATATCTCAAGTTTAACCCAATTGAAGAAATAGTTCCTCAAGTTTAACCCAATTGGGGCCAATGGTCCCTTAACTTTAACTCATTTGCGGCATAGTCCTTCTAACATGAGTCATTTTGACGGAATTATGACGAAGTGACAAAAAGGAACATAGCTGCACGTTTTGATGAGTTAAGGGACTAATAGTCATAAATTTTTAGTTGAGTGACCATTGCTCCAATTTGGTTAAAGTTAAAGGGTCATTGCTACAATTTTCTCTTTCTAATAAGTTACGTGAAGTATTAATACGATTTGTTTCTTTTATTTGACTAAACTAATGAAAAAGTAGTTGAACTTTCTTTATTACTTAAAAACTAATACAATAATTTTGTTTGAAGGATAATGTTATTCACACACATTTTTTTACATTTCACATATTTTTATTTATTTTTATTCATTAATTTTTTTCAATTTATTCAATTCTACGATCAGAAATTGAGAAGGGTGTAAAATTTAAAAATAGATGCGTAGATAGCACCAACTTAAAAAAATAATTTACCAAATTCTAAATTCTAGTACACACTCCAAATGTATCGATTTAGATTAAGTCAATATCATCCTGAAATGAGACTATAACAAAAACACAGCACAGGGGGCCCACAATTCCTAAACCTTCGCTTAAATCATTCAAGTCAAGCAGCGAATGGTGCTGGCTCGTCCGACTTCAGTCCTGTGGAGCCATTCGAGCAACAAATCCCGCAATTCGATAAATTTATTTAAATTTTGTATTGTTCAAGTTGATTCTGATTGTGTTTAACTTCGTGTTGACATGAACTCAATCTGTAATTGCCCTATGATTTTTTAAGGTGGGTTTGGAAGTTCATTTAAAATGATTTAATTTTTTTTTTAGAGCAAATGTTTTTTTTACTTTCAAAAGCATTCGAAGTGTTTTTTGCATCTTTACAAAAAAAAAAAATGGTGTTTATTGTAGGAATCATTTCAAGTACTTTTTCAATGTTCACTTTTATTTTTACTGAGAATTAATTTCAAAAATATTAAAAACGCGTTCAATCATTTTAAAAACATTTATAGACGAATCCTTAGTTAGTGTAGTTACTAATTGTTATAACGGAAGTGACATGCTGGTGAAACCGTACGAGATCAAAAATTAGACAACAAAAAAGGACCTTAACTTGACAAATTATAATAGTAAAAAAGCAAATAAAAATAGTATGATTAATTTCTATATTATCTTTGATTTAAAAATTATGAGTAAGCTTATTTAATATATAAAAAAAACGTAAAACTAGTTACTTAGTACTATGATCTAGTGGTATTCATTTTCACTTATAAGTAAGAGATATTAGGTTCGACTATTTCGAATCACATTATTGCTAGTTCATTGTGAGGTTAAACCTACCACCTCCTTTTAGTGTAGATAATATCGGTAGTTAAAAATAAAAATAAAAATAAAAAAAACATAAAACTGATTACAATGAGGGTTGCCTTAAATGAAAGAGTAAATAGGTTCAAATCTTGAAAAATGACGAGCACGCAACCAATTGATTCTTTGTCCATTTAGTGTAAATATATCATTGTATCCAAAATACAAATAATAATTTTTTATTTTACCCCCTTACATTTTCTAGAGACTAATTTTGTCTTGAGAAATGCTAAAGGATTACTTTTTAAAAGTGAGACTCTTCATAGACTCTATGTCCCCTTATGTTTTTGGCACAATGTTTTATAAAGTTAACACAAGAATTAACGTTAAAATGTGAAGTGACAAAAAGTATATAAAAAAAGTCTCATTTTTGATAGAATTCTCTTAACATTTCTCGTGTGTTTAATCCTCTAGCCACCTTTTTTTGTTTTAATAAATTCTCTAGCTAACTTTACTCAACTTAAAGTTACTAGAAAAGGTCGATAATTTGTATCACCATAACTAATTGGGAGGTTATAATATAGGGGTGTGCTATCTACACGTCATTTTTTACTTTTCACACACCTCTTGTTAATTTCTGTTCATTGATCTTCTTCATTTCATCCGATCTAACGGTTGAAAATTAGAAGGATGTGTGCAAAGTAAAAAGGGGTGTGTGAATATCACACCCCATAATATAAACTCATCTAAATTTTACAGCCAGGACAGAGCATGGGGATTGGTTCTCTCGTTAGAATGAGGATCCTCTTTGGACCTTCTTTGTGAGAATTTCGGGACTATTTATGTCGTACATCTTGTGCCTAGTTTTCGTTAGATACTATTTATGTTTAATTTTAAATAAAATATTTAAAATAATTTATAACCGCACGATTTACAATGAACATATACGATTTGGGGATCCTCACAAAAAGAATACGAAGAGGATCCTCATTTCTCCCATTATTACGTAGGCATGGTGATTTGGCACCCTCCACGTGAGGCCACGTGGACGCTTCTTGTATGCAATTTCCAAGACCCACCCACCATACTCCTTAAATTGCTAAATCTGATCTTAAATTAATGCAATCACTTCCATAATGGCTGCAACCGAACAAGGAACCACTTCATTATGCTTCAAGATTAAAAGATAATTGAAGATTTATTAGGTACGTATGGGAATAATAAGATGACCATAATGAATGGTAGGATTCAAGAGAGAAATTTTTCTGTATGTTCGGAATATGATCACATACGTCATTATACAAATAAAGAGATACTTGAAAAAAAAAAAAAAAAAGCTCTCATCTCCTTTTGTATAATGACATAGAACGGACCATTAAAAAATACTTTGTGTTCTAAGTACTTGCAATTGACGTGCATGCCCCCTTTCATTAAACTCAAAAGAAGATAAAGAAACATTAAATTGGAGCGAAACACCGACGAAGTGGTTTGAATACATGTACTTTCAAAATGATCTAGGGTTGATCCCAAAACTTCGTACACATAATAGTATTGAGGGAGGAGCATTGTGACCAATTTTCTTTAGAAATAGCATGACGGAAAGTATGAAAAGATCTATTTAAAACGTAAAATTTGAGCAAAACACAAATGAAATAGTACAATGATTTTGAATAAATGATGGAACTTGAAATACATGTATTAGAATTCTGACACTGACGAATCACACTAATTGAATTTTTTTTATTTAAATTTATGGTATGGAGCTATAATACGTGGCACATCCAGTATTTGAATCCTGACACTGACGAATCACATAGGAGATATTGAAATGACTTTGTGAATCTTTCTGACCTTCAGAAAAGTGAACTGATGTAGTGAACCAACTGATTACTTAAAAAAAAAAAAAAAACGCAATCAATATATTTTTAGTTCATGGACTAGCTCTAACTTTATTCTAAATATTGTTATCGTGAAGGGAACATTGTGTTACAAAAAGGGAGTGACTAAACAATTCATATTTAACTCCAAAAATTGCAACAAAAGAAAAATGATTAAAATAGTTAACACATTTTGAAATGAAGAAATCATTAAATTAGTGGAACTTGGCCACGTTTTGTGGGTGAGTGGCTTCTTGGATGGAATGTTTGTCTGCGTAGTACTATCTTCTTGTTTAAGTTCATGGCTTCCACTATCCAACTAAATACTAATCATGTCCTAATAAAATATCTATTTGGTGTTTTCGGGGAAATTGTATATCGGGGTTAGACATTCGAGACTTAGATCGGACAGCTCAGATTGTCTCTGTTTGATCTAATTTTGGAGATGACAATCAAACAAACTATTTTACTAGAGATTTTTCAATGTGTCCGGAATAAGAGGTGATACCATATTTTATTTTACAAGTGAAAGTACACTTAAAAATAAAACTTTTCTTCACTTATATAATAGCATGCGGTGTATCTCCTTATATTCCGGACACATTGATTTCTCGTAGTTTACATGTGTTTTGAACCCCAAATTTGATTACAATATGTTTTACAAGAATGTTGCATGTTAATGGTGAAGATTATTAGTACAATTTTTACCCTAATAGCTTTATTGAACATCTTGTTCTTCAATAACATCGTCTTTGGGAGACTAAAGCCTTTACTTATTAACGAACTAATCAAGAAATTATCGGCAACGCCTATTTTGGAGGAAAATTTTGGGCGTCACAAGAGATAAATGCTCATATCAGTGTCTTACTTATCACGTGACCGAAACTTTTAGTACCATGTTACCTAGCATATAAGTATATAATACTGATCACTCGTAAATATATCTCTGCTGATAAGGTAGAATCGCTCTCTCGCGTTTCGGCATCAGTTTGGGTAGCCCATCAAATTAAGCTTTCAGAGTAGCAAAAGTGAAGAATGGTGTAGCTGGATTGGCTTCTAATTTTTTGAGGAGTAACCGAGTAAGTCTACAATGTTTGAGCTGGGCCATCTGCAAATGGACTCAAATCTTTTGGGCCTTATTATCTAGGGAAGTTTATGTTTTGGACCGAAACTGGTTTTTTCGTTATATCTTTTGTGTGCGTAATAAGAAAAATGTTATAATCCACGAGTTGGAGACATGTCCTAATCTACGATGCCAAGCAAAAAAGAGGGAGGGAACATGACTAGACATAGCAGAAAAGGCAAAAGGCTGAGGTAAACGAAGTTTCTCGAAAGAAAAAAAATGTTGCAAACTCTATGATCCTTTCCAAACTCCTTAAGGGCGTATCGCATGATTGTATTCAAGCCAAGAGGTAGGACATAAGTGAATTATAAACATTTTTTTTTTCAAGTTGAAAAGAAGATTTTTTGAGAGAGCCTGGAACATGAGGCGATCTCCAACTGAAGGGTCCAGAGGGTCAGAGGGCTCGTGGGCCTCACGGAAGGGCCAAAGGGCTGGCCCAATCCAGCCAGCCAGCAAGCCCCGGGCTAGCTAGAAATTTAAGAATTGCTGTCGAATATAACCGACAACATTGTTATTAATGTTGTCGGTTATATCCGATAGGAATTCTTAAACAGATTTTTGAATCCAACGACTAACTGATGTCAGCTAGCTGTTATTAATATTAATTTCTTGGAGGGCCGGAGGGCTAAAACGAGTCATTTGACCAGCTTTTGGTTGGAGATGGCCTGAAAAGGAGCATAACATATTCAATGATGGTGAGAGAGTACCAAGGCTGGCAAGAGAAAATTGTTCGGAGTTTTCAGTTTAAACAATAAGGAACTTAGATGGAGAACGAAAAGAAGAAATAAGTGTTTAAGAAGCTAATACGTATCTTACAAATTACTAAAAGCTTGTTTGGAAATGTTTTTACAATAACTGAAAGCGCATGTGGTGGAAGTGTTTTTGAACTTGTCATGTCTGAATTAGAAAAGCTTATCCAAGGACAAAAATTCTATGGAAATACATTTATGATTCTTTTTTCTAAAATTTCAAACTCATTAAAACCATGAGTAACTTGATTTGGTGAAAGACAAAAATATGAAGGAAAAAAAAAAAAGAGTGTGCAAGAACCATTTTATTTTCCTTAATTATGTTTAGCTACTTGTATTTATATCCAATGCATGCATAGCAAGCAAGCACCACATATCACTTACAAAACTTCTCTCTCTCTCTCTTTTTGGTTTTAATTAGTGGATGCAAAAACAGTATAAGCTTTCAAATGTGTCTATTCTTCTTTCCCAGCTGGGGGGTACCCCCATCTGTTTAGGTCGAATTCATTTGGATACTTTGTGGATGCCACAATTCAATGCTTGTTTTTTGCTCATCTCTTTGGATGAAGGGGTCCCATCTGATTAAATGATATGATTAATAAGTTTGTGTATCAAAACAACCCAAAAAATATTATATAATATAGATAATGAACAATTAAAGAGGCAACCCTAAGCCAGTAAAGCTTCCTACTTTGCAAGGGTAGGTAGAGAGAGGGTAAACGTCTATCGTACACAATTTTACACTTGCTTTGCAAAAAGATTATTTTCAAGACTTGAACTCTGACCTTTCAGTTACAAAGAAGTAATATTTCTGTTGCATTAATGCTCACCTCAAACAATATTTCATGGTTGGAGAATAGAAGAAGCACAATGCACGTAACAATATATATATATATATATATATATATATATATTAAACTAAATAACATTGTTGAAGAACCCCCATCAGAGAAAAAAGAAGGAAGAGAAAGGAGTTGGAAGCAGGGCACATGGAAACAGGAGGCCATGTGAGGAAGATTCAGAGCTCCCGTTCTTTAATTTATTTTTGAAGTGAGCAACAAAGGAAGAACATGGATCCACCCTTCTCCCAAGGGGGGACCCTCTAATCTTCTAATAAAGGCATGTGATTGTAAGAGGAGCTTTGTTGTAGGCCAGCCCAAATGCCGTATCATTTGTAGGTCCCACATTGCCCCAAAAATCCAACTTGTTTACCCTACCACTGTTATATAACTTGGAGGTATTACTGAGAACATGATCCTCTTTGGATTTTTTTTCATTCGGATCAGGCGGACCAAATAGTGTCAGCCATTCACTTAAAATTGTACAGCTGAGATCATTCTTTCTTTTCAGCTCTCACTCTTTTTTTCCCGATCCTTGCCTTCCTCTTTGGCGGGGATTGACGAAAAAGAACCGCAGAGAAAGAAAGAAGAAGAAGAAAATGAAAGGGGTTGAAGGTCAGGGTATGCATGCAGTGGGAATTGGGAGGGGGAGGGGGGGGGGGTGAGGGATGTTAAGGATCCTGATGAATGGTCGGGGATCTGGAGAGGATATGTTTCCATATTACCATATGGCCTATTTGAGGTTGAACATGTATTGTTATATATTTTAATTCTTTTATACGGCAATACGTAATTGATTTAAAATATAATTGTTGTAACGATAACTCCTTACTTATAAGTTCTCCTCCAAGAAGTGGGTTGGTGGTGGTAGCCATAGCCCTAGGAGGGTCTGTAGACAACAAATTTCCATCCCTTGGCCTATATTGATACACACTCAGGCTTACACTTGAAGGCAAACGTATAACATTATACGTTTTGATATTTCGAAATGACAATGCAAGATTAACTTCATAAACAACTGTAATGACATTCCCATTACTTGAAGGTTCTTCTCGAAATGGGGATGCATGGTGGTGGTGGCCTTAGCCTATGTGGGACTCTAGACACAACAATTTACACCCCTCGGCCTGCACCAAAACACAGTCGGACTTATAGTTGTAGGTATTAACACTAGAACAGTGAAAGCGACAAATGATTTCTCCTTTCATGGATAAATGACACGTACAATCCCATCTATTTTCCTCTTGAAGCCCTATCTGCTCAGCTTTCAAACCATAAAATTATGGGAGGACCAAACCAAAGTACTGAAGGGGAGTGGGAAGGAGAGAGAGATGCCCTAATTTCAACCAATGCGGAATCTCATGCGTTCTGCAATTCCCACTTCAATTATGTCTTGGACACTATGTGTCGGGGTGGTTACATATATAGCTGGTATTTAATTAATTAGGTCTACTAATAATGATAAGGGATACTTTGGATGCGGTTCATAATCTTTAATATTCTTTGATTAAAATCTTAATAGTATTCAAAGTTTGATCAAGGTCTCTTGACTTTGTACACCTCTTTATATTACTATTAATATTTATATTTTTATAGTTTTGACATTAATTGTTTGATACTTTATGAAATTTATAATCCTATAAATTTAAAATCACTCATTATAATACTATTAGAAACGGTTACAATAAAAAAATTCAAACATTTTGATTGAATAAATGGATAAAAACTATGTAAAAATAAGAAAAATAAATGGCAAAAGAATGTATCCATAGTGTTAAAAAAATTGGTACATTTCACATATAACAAAGTGGTACATTAATAAAGAAGAATGGGTACATTATCAATAAATTAGGGTATAGATAAAAGATTAAAAATTATGAGTACAAATGAATTTTTAAAAATATAGGCGCTAAAAGAAATTAATACATAGGTACAAAATAAAACTAAAAAGAAAATACTACAAATTAAAAAAAATGTTGCAAATTAAAAGTGGGTACAAACTAAAAATATAAATATATGATACAAAGTTTAGGCATAAAACATAAATATACCATATGTGATTTTTCTATCATTGATTAAATTTACAAGGTCATGTGACGGTATACACATGGGTACAAGTACAAATAAAACTTTAAAAAATATGGGCACAAAAAGAAACTAATACATGGGTACAAATTAAAAATGAAAAGAAAATTGGTACAAATTAAAAAATATTTGCAAATTAAAAATAGGTGCAAACTAAAAATAAAAATATATGATAAAAAAATTTAGGCATAAATATAAATATACTAATTGTAACATTTTTAACACTAAAGGAATATATTTAAAAATAAAAATATTTTATTATTCAAATAATTAATGATGTTATTAATACTCAAGGACCTTGATCAAAAATTCAAAATGAATAGGATTTTAATCAATGGAGTAACAAAAAGGAGTGAACCTAATTTTCCCTAATGATAATCACCTTAAACAGGCTAGTGTTTCGCTATGGTAGTCCACCTTAAACAGGGTAGGCGCTTTTTTTTTTTTTTTTTTTTTTATTAAATAAGACTAGTTGGTGGTTTCGTCATGTAGTCCACCCCTTCAAGAATCGGGAAGACTCACATAGGCATTTAGCTAGTAGACTTATTTATTACTAAAGTATCTATATTACAATTGAATTAGATCATCAAACAAAAGAAATCATTTTTACTTGTCTACGAATTACATTCCGCATAAACTTATTATAAATACAAAGAATTTTTTTGCTTGTATTTCAAAGTGCAATCGTTTTATAAGGAAAAATAGTTATTTACACGTAAGGAATCAAATATTTTTCAATATATACTAGGTAAGATATCTGAGAATATAGGTTAAAATATCTGGATTTTATAAAAAGGAAAATGATCCTTGCCGGATCCTTTTTTTGGGGATCCGAGGGATTCCGTGATCATGTCCGTTCATCGTACATTGTGCGGTCAGTTTTCGTTAAGTACTATTTATATTTAATTTTAATTTTTAAATTTCAAATGATTTCTGATTGCAAGATGTACGATGAATGGACACAATCACGAAATCCCCAAATCCCCAATAAAAGAATCTGATGAGGATCATTTTCCTTATAAAAATACCATGCTAAAATGAATTGTTAATGATATTATTTCTTCTATAGTAATTATGTTTCAAATCCCAAGGTGACACAGGAACAGCTCATATAAAATATTGGGTTAATCTCAGTTTATTACCCTGAAGTTTCGTGGTTTCCAACATTTGGTACATGAAGGTTTTTTTCATCCTAGAGTCATACCTCAATTCTTAATTTTGGGACAATTTTATACATCCGTTAAGTTTTCTGTTAGAATTTCTGTTAACTGATGACGTAGCACCCATGTGGACAATAATTGAGTGTCAGGTGTTAATATGGGCATACTTCAATATCAACAAATTAAAAAATTACAAAAAAAAAAAAAAAACCCGCCCGTCCCTTTTCCTCGATCCCTCCTTCTTCTCTTTCCTGATCCCTCCCACTCCTTCATCTTCACATCTCTCTCCCCAGGCACAGTCGATTGGAGCCATAATTTCTCACTTTCACCAAAGCTCAGTGGGATTCCTTAACCTTTTTGGCTCTATGTTATCCAAAGACGTGTCGATAAAGTTGTTATGGCGGTGCCTCGGCCTCATGCTCATTTCTCCACCAAACCCGCTGCCTCCTTCCATCTGCATGGAACGGTGGTAGGAGCCCCGGAACGGGGCGCTCAGAGTCATGTCTGGAAATGGTGGCGCCATGCGTGGGTGGTGAGAGTCTTGAGAGCTAGAGCTTGGATCCGGTTTCGGGTTGGTCGGATCTTTCATTTTGTCGAGTTCGGCGCTCAAAGCTCTCTTTCTCTTTCTTTTACTCTATCTTCTTGCGACCGTACTATATGTGTTGACAATGAGTGTTCTTCACTCGAGATCAAGTTGGAGGGACATTTCGGAGCGAAACTGATAAACAAATGAAACGACGTAGTAGTCCTGGTGATTGTTCTCCATGGCCGATCCATGTGCGACGCCATTTCTGTGGCTATCGACCTCCGACAATGCGAGGGCGGCCAATTGGTCTTATGGGGGTTTGGGAGTATGGTCAGGGTTAGGGTTTGGCTCAGAGGCTTCGTCGTCGGAGGTCAAAGCTCCCAATTCGAAGGACATGGAGAACTAGAAAGGTTAGGGAATCGTGGGGAGCTTTGGTGAAAGTGAGAAATTAGGGCTCCAACTGACTGTGCTTGGAGAGAGAGAGGTGAAGATGGAGGAGTAGGAGGGATCGTGAAAGAAAAGAATGAGGGATCGGGGAAGAGGGACGGGTTGGGGTTTTTTCTTTTTGTTTGTTTTTTGTTTTTTTTTTTTTTTTGTATTTATTTAATTTTTTAATATTGAAGTGGGCTCATATTGACACGTGACGCTTAATTATTGTCCACGTGGGTGCCACGTCATCAATTAATAAAAATTCTAACGGAAAACTTAACGCATATATGAAACTGTCCCAAAATTAAGACTTGAGGTATGACTCTGGGATGAAAAAAACTTCATGTACCAAATGTTGAAAACCGCGAAACTTCAGGGTAGTAAACTGTGATTAACCCTAAAATATTACATAACGTTTGATACAAAATAAACCAAAATTCTCCAGCAAATGCTTAACTAATTGATAATGCAATTACAGGGTCCACAAATATCAAACTATTAACTTATTACAACATCTCCAATGGAGTAGGCAAATGGGTAATTATAATACAACATCTCCAATGGAGTAGACAAATGGGTAATTATAATCACAGTGCCACGTTTCTGTACAATCATTTTTCAGTTAAGCGCTATGTCATAATTTAATAGAATTCTTGACATTCAAGCTAATTGAAGTATGAATCTGCGAGCAACACATAACTTTAGGTATAAAAGTGAGATGAAAAAACTTAGGGTAGCAAAATGCGAATTTCACGATACTTAAGAGTAGTAAAGTAAGAATTAGTGGGCCAAGATCTTACCACATCATCAATTAACAGAAAAATTAATGGCTAGGCTAAGGAAATATCAAAATATCAGAAAAATCAAACTTTAGGTGTGAAAGTGATACAACATAAAGTAAATGTAGTAAAGTGCGATTTTGGTGAAACTTAAGGGTAATAAAGTAGAAATTTACCCCCTTTTTTATGAAGCAAATGAGTATGCAACTTTCCACGTTAGTCATTAGAGTACAACTTTGCCTATTTTTTTCTCTACACCATTGAAGATGCTCTTAAACAATTGAAAAACATAGTTATAGCCATAACCGTTGTCTATTATTTTTTCTCCCCTTTGATTCTGGAATTTCATGTTGCATGCCCAGTTTCCTCGTCACACATGATGTGATCTTTCGATGCATCTGGGAAGTATTTGATGTCAATATGATATTCTTCTTTTATGGGTTTTCATATTGCCCTATTTTTTCCACATATCTTTCCTTTAATCACTTTTTCACTATCCTTTACAATAAATTAAAGGGACAAAACTTCCCTCATTCGTAACATGACATCGTTTCACCATGTAACATTATAACTGAAATTGTTCATTCTCTTTATCATTATCTAATTATTCAATTTACAAAATATTTAGTTATTCAATTAAAAATTTAAAGAGACAAGCCATATAGTCCACCACTAATCACAATATTATCTTAAGTTAAATCGTACTAATGTAAAGGTTTCTCCTTTTACATTTTTATGTGGAGAGAAAATAAGAGTACAAAAATTACAACACTAAATTCATTTTACTATGATTTGGTCTTATGACATTGTTTCACAATCTTATCTTAAGGTAAACCGTACTAACGTATAGTTTTCTTCTTTTGCATTTTTCGGTGGAGAGAAAACGAGAGTACAAAATTTCACCACTGAATTAATTTTACTATAATTTGGTCTTACGACATTGTTTTAAGGGGAGCGTTTTAAAAATATTTAACCCTAGTTGAATATTTCTCAATACACTTTTTTTTTCACAGTATCCTTCTTTTTACACATGATAATCTTAATAGATTAAATTATTAACCAGTTGTTAAGGAGGAGAATCAATTAGAATCGAACTCACTAAATTGTATAAACAATTTTTTTTTTCGACACTACCATAAACAGTCATTTGCTTTTCTCCTGAATCATTTTCCTGGGAATTCAAGAAATCCTGTGATCATAACCGTTCATCATACATCGTGCGATCAATTTTTTTTTTTCTAACCACACGATGTACGATGAACGATCATGATCATGAGATCCTCCGGATCCCCAAAAAAAAGAATCCTTTTCCTTTTCTCTGTATATTGTTTGTGAGGTATTTGTGTATAATATTGGAGGAGAGCTTTCGTGGACCCATCCTAGGATATGGATCTCTCTCTCTCATTTTTTTCTTTCCCTCTCATATTTCTCTCTCATATCTCTTTCTCTCTCTCTCTCTCTCTCTCTCTCTCTCTCTCTCTCTCTCTCACCTAAAAATCGCTGTCTTTCAGTTTGTGCACCCATCTCACCCATCTCCTTTCTCTTTCTGAAAGCCCTGTCAGCCATGAGAGTGAGAGCCAGCACCACCATAATCTAAAGCGCCCCCCCCCCCCCCGGGGCATAAAATTTGTTCCAAAAAACTCACAGTACCATTTGGGATTTTTAGTACATGATGCTTCCATATTTCTATGATATGCTTTTCATTCCTGCATGAAAAAAAAAAAAATCCAAGTCTTATTATTATTATTTTAATTTCATAGCTCACATCACATATGATGGCCTTCCCTCCTTGTCACAGTTTCATGTTTCAAACCCATGAAGATCCAGACCTCCACCTTGCTAATTCCTCTTGCCCTCCTCAGCACTTCCATGGTTTCTCTTCTCATTTTTTTTTCTTTCATTTATATAGTTTGTGATTTTCGACCAAAAAAATTATACTTTGTGATTAATTAAATTGATTTATGAATAGATGGGGTGTTTAATTATTGATTACTTTTTGTGGTTTTTTGTGGGCTCTCTGCAGGTGGTGGAATGCCTTTTATGATGAAGAGATCACTGTCGTTTTCAGGTGTTGAGAACAATAGATGCCACCATCACGACCAAGAAGCGGCGCTGCATGGAGGAGGAGGAGGGGATGATGATTTGTCCGACGACGGATCCCAGATGGGAGAGAAGAAGAAGAGGCTGAATCTTGAGCAGGTCAAGACTCTGGAGAAGAGCTTCGAAATAGGGAACAAGCTAGAACCGGAGAGAAAAATGCAGCTGGCTAAGGCACTCGGTTTGCAGCCGAGACAGATTGCTATATGGTTTCAGAACAGAAGGGCAAGGTGGAAGACAAAGCAGTTGGAGAAAGACTACGATGTTTTGAGGAACAAATTTGATGCTCTTAAGGCTGACAATGATGCCCTTCAGGCTCACAATAAGAAGCTTCAAGCTGAGGTAATTGATTTAGTTAATTAGCTCAAGTTTATAACTTTTGAAGAATAAATTGTTGCAGACTTAAGCGTAACCAAGCTGGCTAGAGCGGATGTGCTCCATGCTCTGCACTCTAGTTTGAATTTCATCCCGTAATTTAGATTAGATTAAAGTAGAATATCGCAGACTGATTTTCTCCTCCATTCCTCAATTTTCTTCTCGGATGAAAATCAAGTTTGCAGTTTGAATAATCATCTCCCTAATTTCATTGCAGATTGACTTTCTTCTTCCTTCCTTCCTCTTGGTTTTCCTGAGGTGTACATAGAGTTTGAAGTAGCTAGAGAAATGCTAATTTTTCTTTTAAACATTTAATTAAATGATTAAATAACTTGTTATTGTAAGGGGAATATTTATTTATATCATCAGCATTGATTATGGTGCATTATGATTACTAGGACATCTTAATCTCAATTCTACTGGATGCTGGATCAGCTCTTGATCCAATGCACATGGAAATATATAATTGGTATCAAAAGTCAGTAATATCCCCTAATTAATTTATCTTAATCAGTGTCAGCTTGTCAGATGTGCATCTTAATGAACAAAAGTACTTTAATCTGAGTTGCTTCAAAAGTTAACCTAACTTCAATTGTTTAGATATTTATATTTGTTTGGTTTAAAATTAAATATGATGCAGTTATTGGCTCTAAAAAGCAAAGATTCATCAAATGAAGGAGGGTTTAATTTCAAGAAAGAAACTGATCCGGGTTCTTGGAGCAATGGAAGTGAGAACAGTTCTGACCACCACCACCACCATCATCTCAACTTAGAAATTTCAAGAACAACGGCAACCACCAGCAGCCCACCTTCTGATTCTCCTCAGATGAACGGAAAAAACCTCTTTCCACCGTCCTCCTCCTCCCTCAGGTCTGCAAGCACAACCCATCTCCTCCAAGGATCATCGAGGTCAGATCTTCAGTCCCTCAAACTTGATCAGATGATTCAGGACGAAGGATTGTGCAGCATGTTCAATGGCATTGATCAAGAGCAGCAAGGGTTTTGGCCATGGCCTGAGCAGCAGCATTTTCATTAATTGGATTGATCATCCAATTAAATTCCAAACCCTGAAGATTAATTACATTATTCTCAAGCAAGTTTGGGCAAGGCTCAGTGATCAGACAAGTAATTAAATATTCAAGGATCATCGAGTTTTAGTTAAATATTCAAGGTTTTTTTTTTTTTTTTTTTTTTTTTTTATGTACAGAGTTCCACTTTTGCTTCATCAATTTCATCAGTTGGGCTGAAAAATCAGTGTGGGGGAATTGATTTGACTCTGAATAAGACTTCAATTCTAGTTTATATCCCATATTTTTCTAGATTGTCTAGGCTTGTTAATTTCCTGGGTTGCACTCAGATCATATTAAGAATTTTTTCTTGTTCAAGCGATGTTCTAGTCTAATCTAAACTACATGAAGATATTCAAACTTGAGTGCCGAGAAATAACCAACTTGGTTACGCTCAATTTTACAAGACTACGTACAGTACACTACAAAAAGATTTAGCTAAATAATTAAGTTATATGGATATATATACATGTGCCAGTGAGTGGATTTCCAGCACTGCCATGGAGCATATGGGACATGAGATCAGAAGGATTCTCCTCACCTGCAAAATTTTCAATTTTCTTTTTTAATTTCTATGTTTGTTGGTGCTTTGGGGATCATGATATTGTAATATAAAACAATTTCTATATATAGAATTGCTCTGTGGAAATAAGTTGCAGACTTGCAGTGATGAGAAAAAAAGCTGACTTCATATAGCAGATTAGCTACAGAAGTTATCATGAAGATTAAAGCCTTAAACGTAACTGTGAGGAAAATCTCTGTTGGAGGTAAAGATCGAAGGGCCAATTAAAGAGGTGAGAAAAAGAGGGTTGAGTGGTAGATTCTGAGCACACATTCCAAGTAGAAACAAGCCAAAGAGATGGGAGGAGAAAGAAAACAATGGAGTCATGGACTGTAAATAATATTTGTGAGGGTTTTTGAAGGTGACGTTTGTGTATTTCCATCTGACAAGATTAAGTATCTACCTGTGTACTCTCTCTGTAGCATATATATATATATATATATATATATATATCCATGTGACCTACTGCCACACCATATGTGAATCCCTCCCTATCATTCATTCAAACACAATCATATGCATCTTTCTTTATACCAGACTTTCATGCAACAAAAATACCACTGTGATAATATTTCTGTTAGTAGTGTGAACCTCACGCAAAAGTAACTATAAAACTTTGCATAAACTTGTAAAGAATTGAAATCCTCCTGCTAGCTAATTGACTAAGACAAAATTTCAATTACTTTCATAATATATCACAGTAGGTTAATTTATCTGCGTAATTACTTTACAATACAGTCATAGAAGTTAACTTTTTATGAAATATATCTTTATTTATTTTTTAGTCTATTTCATGATATATATCTATTATCAACAGAGCCTTTGAATACTCGTGTACTTATCTTTTGAGTCGTCACATCATCCAAGTTCTATATGTATGTAGTTTTCTTGAGTTAGGTACTATTACAAAAGATTTCTTTTCTTGTGTAATCTATGTATCATTTTCAATAGGATTTGATAGAAATTGTGTTGTTGGGTTGGTGTTTAGGAGACCGAAATGGTCATGTCAAGTTAACAAATGAAAACAAGGTCACAAGAGTCAACCACTAATTAATCAAACTATATATAACTTTGGAATGTGTGGTGATCGTCGGTGGACGAATGAGTTAGAATTAGGCTAGATTAATAGTTAGACTCCTGTCAATTGTAACCTTGAAACTGTTGTACAACATGCAAGGTTTAAGATTATGTATATACGCTTGGCAGCGCACGCGCACACACACACACATATATATATATATATATATATGCACATATGTGCCCTTAGTTAATTGTTGTCATTAGATCTTTTCTAATTCATTCGATCTAACAGCCATAAATAGTGAGGAATTTATTGAAGGTAAAACGAGGTGTGTAGATAGCACCACCCTTCATATAATGTTTGGCTACATTAATCCCATCTCGCTTACAATGTGAGTTATATATACGCATGTAGTACTAGCTAGCTAGCATGTGGAGTACATGTGAAAATGTAAGGCCTTTGTCTCCTTCAATTTAGACCATAACAATTTAGTCACATGTTTAAGCTGGGAACTAGAAAGTATATCTTATTAATTCAATGCCCTCATCATGAAACTATGAAATTTGGCATGAATTTCCAGTATATGAATGACATGATCACAAAATTAGAGGGATGCTTATGATTAATACACACACACACACACACACACACACATACACTGTTCAGTGACGTTTCTTCTGCAGTCTGCAGGAGGAAGGGACTAGTCGAATATGTTCCATTCATGTCACCTTCCATCCTCTATCGATCCATGCATCTCAGTTCTTTATGATTCATGTAGTCGTCATATAAATCGTGAGCTAATTGTTGACATGGGTTTGAGCTTATAATATATGCATTCATTCAGCGTCCGTTGCGAGATTCTTCAGCTTTTTTTAGAGACACATAGTCCAGTTCACACTGTTTTTTTATGAGCTCAACCATTTAGATTTAGGATTTTTTTTCAAAGTACACTCTACAAGAATCACTTTCGTGGTTCTTAGATATTCATCTGCTATATATAATATGGCAGTCGATGATTGAAGATTTTGGAACTGCATGCCAAGCCTTGAACACCGTGCTTGCAGTTGCATGTTGTTTTTCGATCTCACACACACACACACACACACACACACACACATACGTATATTAGGGTAATGTTAGGAAAACTAAAATTTTGAGAGATTTTTCAGTATAACCGTCACACGAGGTGGTACAACACGTGTCCCTATAGAAATGATGGGTTATGTGTGTTAAAAGGTTAATAACTTAAAAATTAAAATTTTCCACCACTTGCATAAAAACACATGGTGTATCATCCATGTTTCCGTCACAACTAAAAATTTCTCCAAAATTTTAAACCAAATTTGCAAATCAAATGATATGTCACCAATAGGAGATAAACATGTTTATCGACACTTAATTCATAATCTAAATTGTGTAAACTATATGATGTGGTTGATGATGATTGAATTATTAATTAAGTGTCGATAAACATGTTTATTTCCTATTGGTTACATCATTTGATTTGCAAATTTAGTCTCCCTAGCATTATCCTTTTCTAGAGTTTGCAATAGTTTGATGCATTGGGATAGTATTTTCTTGATGCATGGTGGACTAATGAACGATCATGTGCAACACTCTCCATCCACTCCACAAGTAATTTTTCAGTGTGCTAGGAACACAGCCTGATACATCAAGTATCATAATATAATTAGTTGAAATTTCTTTTAAAGTTTTCAACTAATTATATTATAACATATAGTATATCGGGTCACGTTTCTGGTACATTGAAAAAATTTTACCACTCCAATTGTTTATTGTAAAATCCATCCTTTTTCTCTTTTTTTTTTCCTTTTTCTTTTGGGTAAAGTGGAAAAGCCCAACAGTTACAAACTTCATAATGTTGTAGCCCAGATCCATAGATGGAGATGTGGCCTCAACATAGTGTAAAGCCCAAATTCACGAGGAGGCATGTGATAACGATTTTAAGGTCCGTTTGAAAGTGTCATTTGAAAAAGATCAATTGACAAAAATTGACAATTGTATATATGATGTAAAATGCAGTGTGTGAATAACATTAGTCAAAGCATAATTTCTTATGAAGAGAAGTGCATTTACGCGCCCGTGGCGCTAATATTAGTCGTTGCAAGTAGAGGTTGTAAATCAACTTATAGAGTTATTAATGAGTATCTATGAAGACCTATTTAATTTAATATCATCATAATATAAAAGTGAAATTAGTAATAATGATGATGGTGTAAGGCGAAATTAAACTAAACGGATCTCAATTCACAATCCAATCGGTTGATCATGCATCCTCTAATTGTAAATGGCAATTGGGCCTGCACGACAAAAACAACAACAAAAGTTAAAAAGATCCGACAAGAATGCATTAAAGTGTCCTCAACAGAAATTTAAAAAAGCGAGCAGAAAGTTAACACCATAAAAACCACACCACAAAAAGATAAAGTAAAAAGAAAAAAACCCCTGTTTTTGTCTTCTTGTCTTTTGAGAAAGCTATTTAGATGCACAAAAATTTAACATTGCTCTCAACACGATATTTAATGAGATTGATCCTATCATTATATGTGAGAGCTTCAATTGCATTAGATTGTGTCATCAAATGTGTCTAAATAGCATCGGGACGACGTGAGATCATTAGTATTAGAGTATATTAGAGTATATACCAGCAATATTGTTAATTTTATGTTTCTACTTGACACACAAAATTAGTGCAGACATATAATGGAAGAAACCATCTATAAAGTGTGTCAACAAGTATGTCGATTTTATGTGTTTAAATAACATCATAGTTAGAATGTTTTAAGCTACTCTAGTCTACAATAAAGGGAATTCAAACTCAACTACAAGAGATGGACACACTGGCCTAATCCAAAGAGAAAAACCCTTATCCCAATTAGCAATAATAAGACAAATTAAGTCCTAATAACGCCATAATTTTGCAATCAAACAATGTGTTGAGCATCTGCATGAGCACCACATCATCGTCAAAATTTGTAATTATCTTTTTCAATTTTAAAATATATGTTCCTTTTTTGGCCAAAAAACACATGAAATGTGGCAACCGAGAATTGGCATGGTAACGTTTTAGTCACAAGTTGGAGGACGGCAAGCAAACCGTTTTTTTGGATAATTCACGAGAAAATTTTCAATGTGCTGAAACATAGTCTGATTACTAAGTGTTAGTATATAAGTGGTTGAATTTTTTTTAAGTATCGAACTAGTTGTATTATAATAATTTGTGTAAAAATCTTATTTTCGCTCCCTCACTAAGTCGCTGCCTCTTGCTTCCCCTCCTCTCTGTTGTTTCTTTCTCTTAAAACCCTCTCAAACATCCTTCTCATTCCTCACGCTTGTCCTTCGCTCCTTT
This sequence comes from Pyrus x bretschneideri, assembly GCF_019419815.1. NCBI lineage: Eukaryota > Viridiplantae > Streptophyta > Magnoliopsida > Rosales > Rosaceae > Pyrus > Pyrus x bretschneideri. Next base: position 2,635,595 of record NW_025999424.1, on the reverse strand, counting down.
TCATGCTTAACGCGCGTTTGGCTCCTCTCTCTCTCTCTTTCTCTCTCTCTCACCAAACCAAACCACATTGTTCTTAGCTTTCTGGTTAGCTTAACCTCGACGCGATTCAGCAGTTGTTTCTGTTCTGTCTCCGTGTCTCTACGTCTTTTTTGTGCCAGTGAGTGTGTGTGTGTGTTTTTTTTTTTTTTTTGGTTTTGCTGCGAGTGACCAAGTGATGGGTTTCGAGTGCAAAATGCGTTCTTTCTCTTAGAGCTCGTCGCCCTCTGAGATTTTGTTCCTGGGTTTTTTCTTCGTTCTGAGTCCGACATTCTCCTCTGTTTTAGCTGCAAATTTTACTAGGTGGTCGTCGTTTTCGCTTGCATGTCGTTTTTCTTGTCTTGATTTGAAGCAAAAGGCTTGATTTTTCGAGTTGGTTTCAGTGTTTTTTGGGTTTTTTTTCCTTCTGAATTCAGGATTCTCATATCTGAGAAGGACCCAATGCGTTTCCTAGAATTATGATTCTTTGGGCAGTTTTTCTCTTTTGAGGTTGTTTTTTTTCAGAGTTGTTTTCTGAATTCATAATTTGGTTGCTTTCAAAGGGGATTGAAAGATTGGTTTTTTGGTGAAATCTCATATTTTTTTCACAAACGGGGGGATTAATCTTGAGTTTTGACAACATGGAATTGGGTCCTGATGCTTTTGTTGGAGCTAAGAATGTCGGAAAATCGAAGGGAAAGGAAAAGAAAGATGACGAAGATGAAGTGACAGGGTGTTGGATGAAGTTAAGGTTCATGGGGAGGTGCATGTCTCCAAAGACCAAACTGAATAGTTCTGCAAGTGGAACTAGCTCACCAGATGGTATAATTCAATTCATTCCTTAAATTTCCTTTTGTTTTACGACGTTTTCCTTATACAATTTGTCTCAATTTTTATGGTTTTACCTGCAGATTAGATTTTGATTGATTCCTTGACAATGTACTGGTGTGATCATGTTATTTAGCACGTCATTGCGCCATGGATATAGATGTTTGTGAAAGAATTGAAGTGATCATGTTATTCATCAATCTTCATTTGGTTCTGTATTTGTTATTCTGGTTGGATACATCGATTATTCTGTGATTGTATCTGTTTGTGCATTGTTTCTGGTAGTTTATTAACCAAGAAAGGCTAAGAACTTTTGTAAGTTCAACCATGAGGTGTTCTTCACATTTTGAATTAGAATTGTACCAATTCTACCGAACAGTCCAACTTGCCTAAACATTTCCAGCATGTTTGATTTTGACTTTTTAAGTATGTTCTGTTATCAAGATTCGAATTTGATTTGTGTTTTCTGGATGCTCCCAAACATAAGGATATAGGGCTAGATCATTCTTTTGTGGTTTTGGATAAATGCTGGCACGTGTTTGATTTGCTCTGTGCTTATGAAATGTAGCTAGTTTATTATTTGACTCGTGTTGCTGGATGCGGGATAAGAGGGATACGCAGGTGTACCCTTTCATTGTTTTGTATAAATTATGTGCACATGTTAATTTGGCTGTTCGCTGTGCGCTATGTGAAATGATTATGTTTCTGTTTTTAACTGAAGATTTTAGAGTTGTCTTGACAATTAATGCATCTCTAATGTGATGAGACACGTCTCTGTATGCACATTTTGTAACGGCAATGCTAGTGTCAATTACTCGCTATGTGCACGTGGGCAACTGACTGAAACAGAACTCTTTCATGAAAGTAACGTAGGTGGGACTCTGCGTTACCTGTGTCCGGTTAACTGTTTAGCAAGCTTATCTTTAGCAGGGAGGGCTCTAATCATGGTCACCTACTGCTTCAAATAGCCGTGTCCAATTTTTTATGATCATATTAATCCGTAAATAATTTAGCATATCCACAGAGTATGCTTCCGATAATAAAAAATAATAATTAGATGAGGAAAACATTTAACGGGATACTCATATTGGAAGAGCATTTTCCTATTACGAATTCTGGTGCATAAAATACCTCATCAATGCTTGATAAATATGCAGACTTCTCTATCAATGCATATCATATATCCTAGTCGTGCCAAATTTAGAATCTGTGCCTACTCTTTATATAAGGCTAAGCTGGTTGTCTTAAATTATACCTAATGATTTGATGTGGTGTCATTTGTGGACCAGCAGAAAGTAAAGGTACAAATGAATCGATCAAAGACCAGCCTGGTGCTCCAGTTCCTTCGTCTGCAACCACCAGTAACACAGGAAGTACTGTGCCTACTCCTAAGGCAGCTGAGGAACTGAAAGTTGCTTCCCAGCTACGAAAGTTCACCTTTGATGAGCTTAAGTCTGTAACAAAGAATTTTAGACCTGTGAATCTTCTGGGCGAGGGTGGATTTGGTTGTGTATTTAAAGGCTGGATTGACGAACATGGAACTGCTCCAGTAAAACCTGGAGCTGGGCTTGCAGTTGCCGTAAAGACTCTGAACCATGATGGACTTCAAGGTCATAAAGAATGGCTGGTATGGAACCTCAGTATCATTTTTTGCCCATTACCACTAATTAGAATTATGGGGTGTTTGTTCTCCTTCATGGATGACTAATGATGTTTTGTCTTTTCCATGTTGTAGGCTGAAGTTAATTATCTTGGCGACCTACTTCATCCTAATTTGGTCAAACTATATGGTTATTGCATTGAGGATGATCAAAGGTTACTTGTATATGAGTTTATGCCTCGGGGAAGCTTGGAGAATCACCTCTTTAGAAGTATGTACTCAAAATTTGAATTTGGTCTTCCTTGTGACAAGTGTTTAGATGTGTATTTACCTTTGGCTTGAAGATTTATGTTCACCTTTTAATGCTTGCAAGTGATTTGAACTACTGTGACTCCCACTGAATTTAACCTAGGATAGAGTTTAATGTGATGCAGAGGGACACAAGGATGATGATGGTTGTATTTTTTGGTGAGCAGTTTTCTATTAGTATTAGCGTTGACGTGTGGATACTGTTTTAACACAGGTCCTTGAAGTTTTTTGCTTGTTTTAGTGTGTTCGAAAGTGCTTGTCTTAGGAATGAAAAGTTTCTGTGTTTTAGATGCTATTCATATGCAAATTGTGCTAATACAGTCTTAAATTCGTGTTTGGAGGTTGTGGATTACGATTTATTTCCTACTGTTAATTTACATCTAAATGAAGAAGGGGGTTAAAACTTACCAAAGTTGGATCCGCGTCATGATTAAATGCGGTGAGGTGGTAAGAATGCTCGAGTTTAATTTGCCACACCTCAAAAAATTTCTGTAAGATGTTTCCTGAAAAAACAAAAAACAAAAGTTAAATGTGAATGAGAGTTTGCAGTGTAAGTTCTGGTTGTTTGATTTTTTTATGCTTCAGTGTTTTTTTTCCCCCCATTTCAGAGTCCTGGCCACTCCCTTGGCCTATCCGGATGAAAATAGCTCTTGGTGCTGCAAAGGGTCTTACCTTTCTTCATGAGGAAGCCGAAAGGCCAGTGATTTATCGAGATTTCAAAACATCTAATATATTGTTGGATGCGGTGTGTTACTGAGTTCAGGTTCGAATGTCTTTGTTTTTACCTGATACCTATTCTTCTAATCAATGGTTTATTCTCCCAGGACTACACTGCCAAGCTTTCTGATTTTGGGCTCGCCAAAGATGCTCCAGAGGGAGACAAAACTCACGTCTCCACCCGAGTTATGGGCACTTACGGTTATGCAGCCCCTGAGTATGTAATGACAGGTTGGTATCATAAACTGTATGAATCATCTTTTTTGCCTTTGTCTCAACAGTGCTTACTGCATCTCATTATTTATGCTCTTTTGCTCTTGTGGAATGTAAACTAATATATATAATGCAAGCCATCTTCTATCAGGACACCTCACTTCAAAAAGTGATGTGTATAGCTTCGGGGTGGTTCTGCTTGAAATGTTGGTTGGTAAAAGATCTATGGACAAAAACCGACCCAAAGGGGAGCATAACTTGGTTGAGTGGGCACACCCGCATCTGAGAGACAGGCGAAGGTTCTATCGTCTAGTAGATCCTCGAATTGAAGGCCGCTTCTCTATCAAAGGTGCTCAGAAGGCATTTCATTTGGCTGCCCGTTGCCTTAGCCGTGACCCCAAGGCTAGACCTCTGATGAGCGAAGTTGTTGAAGTGCTGAAGCCTCTTCCCGATCTCAAAGACATGGCCTGCTCCTCATCTTACTACCAAGCCTTACAAGCTCCTGGGTCCAATCCAATTTCTCGAAATGGCAGTAGAGGGCTGGCCGGGGTTTCAAGGAATGGACAACCAACTAGAACCCGATCCATGCCAAATGGTCCGCATGCCTCACCCTATCACCTAAACCATCTTAACCGATCACCCAGACCTATTGCGCAATCTGCACAATCATAAGGTTGAGCTCCCGTTAGATTTCCGTTTTGTTTCCTTTCGTCAGAAGTTATCGTTCAAGGGATAGGACAGAGAGTGAGAAAAGAACAGACCTCAGCTGTTTTATCGAGTCGAATGTCAGTGTGTTCTTCGGAGAGTCGAGTTTATAGGGTTTTGTCATCAAGCTTAACTTGTATGGCTAGACATAGATATTGAGCATAGAAATTTACCAAAGGAACATTTAAACTAGCCAAAGAAAAGAATCTTAAAGATGCTTGTTGTATGTGCAGTGAAAAAGGTTTCATGTTTTCTTGTTTCTTCGTTAGTAACTGCCTTTGTCGGTAATCTGCAATCTATGTTTCTCATTGATTTATTTGTGTTGTACGTGAACTGCCTGAACAATTGCCAACCGTTGACGTGCACGGAACTGCCTGAAGTTTCGAAGCAGTAAACACATCCACGGTGGACAATTGTGCGCGTACACGTGGTTGATTGTTCTTTAAGCTTCAACCACGAGTTCCCTATTTCAAATAAATAAACATGGCATGACGTGCTGGGGAAAAATCTTCGAATTATGTCCAGATCAATGTATTTAATCATTACATTTATTCATTCCCTGGAACCTAACCTTACAAGAAATTCAAATCACAAAAGGTGAGACATATGAAGCTAATTTAAGCTTTAATTGAAAACTTAAAAAGCATAAAATGCTTGTAAGGCTTTTTAGGAGTCACAATTGTGGAAGGGAAATTAGGGTGATTGACAGAATCGGGAAACCCTTGAGTCTCCAAGCACAACGCTGCATGCGGTTCATACACAAACCCTCCTTTCCCCTTCACATCCTTGAGAAAGTTACTCGTGTAGAACTGCAAGCCGGGCGCATTCGTCGACAGCTCTAAAACCCTCCCGGACTTTTTGTCGTGCACCACCGCGGCAGGCCTCAGTTTGTTGCCTACACCGCTGCTGTCGAGGCAGTAGTTGATGTCGTAACCGCTAGGCAGCTTGTTGATCCTGCTTCCCACATCATTTGGCTTGAGGAAGTCGTACGGGGTTCCTTTTACAGAAGCTATTTTGCCGGTGGGAATGAGGTGACTGTCGACGGGAGTGTAATGAGAGGCAAAGATCGTGACGTCCTGGGACAGAATATCGCCACTGTTGTGACCGCCGAGGTTCCAGTAGGTGTGTTGAGCTAGACTCACCGGAGTCGGCTTGTTTAGAGCCTTAGCTTTCATTTTTATGCTCAGTTGGTTGTCTCCAGTGAGGGTATAGCTCACGGTAGCTAGCACATCGCCGGGAAATCCTGCACAGATTACGTAACAATGAATTCAGTGTGTAGAACGATAACTTTTATGCAACGAGATGTCACTGTGGCAGTATCCAAATTAAGTCATGTATGGCCAATGTTGGAAAGTTTAAAAGCATAACAATGCTTGATTTGCTTGGGAAACCGTCACAGTAGCATCTAGAACACATACAAAAGCGATCGTTGTGAAGTTGCGTGTACCTTGTTCGCCATCGGCACTATGATAGGTGAAGACAATGGAAGGAGAATGGCCTTCGTTCTTGTGCTTTATCACTTTCCAGACAACATCACTGAATCCTTTTTTGCCACCTGACATTCAGCTAACCAATTCAATAAGGTAAATTAAGTTGCAGGTATTAAGCTAAAACACAGATTAAGACAAGATTAGTTTCGAGTTAAAACAACGTTAATGTATACCATGAAGCATGTTTTTTCCCTCATTAGCAACTAACTTGTAGTGAGTTCCATTTAACGTAAATTGAGCTCCTCCAATTCTGTTAGCAACCCGTCCAACGACAGAACCGATGTAAGAAGTATCATTCTGCAAAATTGCAAATCACAATGAAAACAGAAGGCAATTAGACAGTTGCAGGAGTATGGCGACGCAAGTGATAGATTTGAAATACCGTCACTTTTTTTTGGTAAAATAAGAGGGTAAAAAACCCTAAACTAAACAAGCCTTGGAGATCCCTAAGCAATCATCCATCAACACCATTCTAATCCACAGAAGAGGATCATGAAAAATGCAAACCCCTAGACAAAATGGGCCTTGCATGAAATACCGCCACTTTAACATTCTAGTGCACGTAAGTTTTTCTCAAGTTACAAGACAAACAAACAGGTCAACCAACCACTTCGATTCACGTGTCACTGTAAATCATTCAAGTATCTACAATATAGTAACTATTTAAATATAGACCAAAACAAAAAACCCAGGTCAAGACTTAGATTTGCACACCTTCAACTTGCTCTGCATTCTGCAATACCATGATCCTTTTTTGGTTTTTTATGGAATGATTGGTTAAAATAAAATTGTTGTGAGTAGCAAAGTGCAGGAACCAAAAACTCTGTCTATGTGGTTAGTTGTACGAGAAATGCTAAGGGACTCTCAGAAAAGTGGAACTCTTCATGGATTCTCTGTCATCTCGTACTTTGCACAATGCTTTATACTATTAGCAACATAATTGACGTTAAACTTTGAGGTGACAGAGAGTCCATGAGAGCCACTTTGAGAGAGTCCCCTCATCACTTCTCTAGTTGTATTATTTTAAGAAATGTGTTTCCCTAAAACTTTTCAAATGGACAACTTGTTTTGCTTCAAGGTTAGGAAAAACTTGACCATTGACTTAAAATCTTGCCTGCATTTTCCTTGACTACAGATAAATTTCCAGCTGGGGTTAATCACAATTTTACAAATTTTCCATGACATTCAAGAAATGTAGATTTGGTTGATTCAAGAATAATAAATCATGTTAATAAAAAATAGACAAACTGACTGAAATAATAATTTTATAAATCATACATCCCTCAAATATTTTGATAAAATATTAACAACATAACGATCGAATACTGAAAGTTATCGTTTAAATTTGTATTTTCACTTTTTCGGCCAATTTCCCATAAAAATAAGACTAGAGATTCCCACGTCCTACAGTTCCCCTGCCCAGCTAATCAAATCATTTCAAAGAATAATGTAAAAATAAAAACAACTAAACATAGCTAGCACATCCACATTAATTCTTGCCTAAAATCCAAACTAACATTGTCCTCCCTATGAGACAAACACAGCACTGTGGATCGCTCATAGAAGCTTTGGAACGCCACAACAAGAACACTAAACAGAAAAAAATTACAGGAAAAGAGAAAACTCACCGTGTACTCTTTGACGGAATCGTACCCGAGAACTACATCAGCAAGCTTTCCTGCAAACACCAGAAAGGAAGAAACGGGAAAACCGAAAAGAAGTGAACACAAGAATTCGAGAAACAGGAAACCATCGAGGTAAAATCAAAGTTCATAGAATTCGAGAAATGAACACAAACCATTTTTGTCCGGTAAAACAAGGGAGATGATAGTTGCACCCCAGTTGGTGAACTTGACTGAAAGATCACCCTTCTTGAGAGCATACACACCAATCCTTTCCTTCGATTCGGAACCAGAAGCATTCGCAATCGCGAAAGCGGCTAGAACGATGAAACAAAGTAGAACACGAGTGTTGGACATCTTGCCGAGTAAAATGTTCATATCAGATAAGATCAAAGGAAGAGTAGAAGTGTCACGGGTGGGACATGAACACGAAACAAGTCAGAGAAAAGGCAGCAGTTTGTACATTATGGTTAAGCTCTTATGTTTGTAGAGCCGGTTGTGTTGACTTGGTAACTCTACAAACAATGTGAGAAGATTCTTCAGCCGCCCAATTGTGGTCCGCTAATAAGACAGACTAAGAGTTCGTTTGTAAGTGTTTTTAAACGACTGTAAACGTTTTTGGTGTAATGGCTTTTCGGTTTCAAAAGTACTTTAAGTGGTTTTTGGAAAGAAGCACAAGATATATGCTTATTACAGGAAGTACTTAAAATTCACTTGAATTTTTACTAATAATTGGTTTAAAAACATTTTCACCAAAAATCTTTCAGTCATTTTAAAAATACTTCCAAATGAGCTCCAAGAATTTATTAACGCAATTAGATTTGTTAATCGCTCGGCTTTAAGCAATGATATGCAAGATAATACTGAATAAGATGACTTTTCAATTTCATGACCCATGATCCTCAAGTATTGACTGCATGTCATACAAAAGATAGCCGTGACACCCAAAGTTTTTGGCTTTTATCTGCAAATCATGATTACCATGCAATAAAGTAATATCATCCTCATTCGTAAAGTATTAGTTGCTAAAGTTTTTAGATTTGGATTAAACTCTCTGTCATCATTAAGAAGCAAAATTGGAAATGTTACTTTTGACTACATGTGGCATGTACCTACCAAGCAAATTGAGAAAAATCATCATTGATATTCGCTCCGCAATGTAACGAGGGTATATCCCTTCTTCCTATCTCACTCCTTACGTGATTTAATCCAATGATGAGCAAGATGGAGTGAAGGGAATGTATGTACACAAGTATTAGCTATCCAAGAAGCAAAACGGCAGGAGATGTTGACTACCGGGTCCCTGTAAGAGAGAAGAATGGCATACGTTAAAAGTTTAGAACCGCGTGAGAGGGAGGCTACGAAAGCAATGACACAACCAGTTGGTTCCATACGGATATCTTCCTTTTTTATGTCAGCCATTTGTATTGTTTTGGGAAAGGTAGCAATCCAATTGTGGTACCTACTAAAAGATATTGCATAACTAGATAAATAAATTATTACCAATACCAATCAATTTTAACAAAAATAAATAAATAAAGAATAAAAACTTTCATATGACGGGATATCACTGCGCCGGTATAAAGATAATGAAAAGGCTGCAAGCTTTTGGTTCCAATCAAAATAAAAGATGAAGAACTTCCATACCAATCAATTTCTGATCAAAAAAAAAAAATGAGGTACTTCCATACAACAGAATGTAATTGTGGAGATACCATGATAATCATGTTGAATTGCAAGCTTGTCTTGGGTCCAAGTTATCAAACACAAATAAATGGTCCAGCCTATGGAACCTTCTACCGTTAGGTAAGTTTGGCCACTGCATCAATGGAGGATGAGTAATCCCACTTCTAAGTGAAAGTTAGGTTTGCATCCATGGAGGATGAGTAGTGACTATGTCTTGTGTTTAGTAGCTTTTCCTCTTGTTTAAGAGGTTTAATCACATCAAATCAAATAAGAAGCAACAATAGCTTCAAATAGTGTAAGCAGTGTTTTATTTTTTATATTTATTATTTTTTTGAATAAAAAAAATCTATATATATATATATATATCAAATAAATTTGACCGCAAAGTCAATCTCACTCCAGCATTGCCATCATAAGAAGTGACTTTGAAGAGAATTTATTGATAAACAAGAAAAATACAATATGTCAAAGGGGACATGAAGCCAAACCCTGACCATTAAAGAATTTATGAAAACAAGTCAAAACCTCTTTTAGCAAAACCTATAACAAGGAAGCTTAGAAAGGTTATGAGAATAAGTAGTTGCAGCACAAGGAGGGCATGAATTCCACCAATGAACACCGAGGTGATCAACACCATAATTGGCCAAACAATTAGCAACTTGATTACCCTCCCTAAAATATGAGAAATCTAAACTTGCATGGAGGATAATAAAGCTCGACAGTTATGCCAACTAGCCAAAAGTCTCCAAGGGATCGATATCAAAGAAGGCGAAGATGAAGAAAGAAGGTGAACAACCAGTGAGGAGTCACACTCAATCCATAATGAATGCCAACCTTGGTCCCAAGCTAAAGATATACAATGAATAACGGTGCATAGTTCAACATTTAAAGAAGAGGTCAAACCTATTAAATGACATGTAAAATCACCAAAGATACCACCAAATGCAACCACATCAAAGGAACCTCTTGCAGCACTATTAGTATTTACTTTAATCCAAGACTAAGAAGGCAGGAGACACAACACCTCAATAATTTTTCGAGCCTTAGCAGGACATCCATGAACACCCTAGGTCATATTTTGAGTATTTTCTAGTATTAGTTTTTGTGTGAGAAAATCCTTGAGTAATATTTTGAGTGTTCCTTCTTTCCCTTGCCTAAGTGGAAGTTAGGTTTGCAACAAGAGAGGATATGTAATCCCACTTCTAAGTGGAAGTTAGGTTTGCATCCATGGAGGATGAGAAATCACAATGTTTGGTGACCTTTACTGAAAGATCACCCTTCTTGAGCTCATACACACCAACCTTTTCCATCGACACGGAACCGGAAACATTCGCAATCGCAGTAGCGGCTAGAACGATGAAACAAGTAGAACATATGTGTTGGACATTTTGTTGAATAAAATGTTCATATCAGATAAGATCAGAGGAAGAGTAGAAGTGTAACAGATGGCGTATGAACACAAAATAATTCAGAGAAAAGACAGCAGTCTGTACATTATGGTTAAGCACTTATGGTTGTATAGCCGGTTGTGTTGACTTGGTAACCCTACAAACAATGTGCGAAGATTCTTCAGCCCAATTGTGGTCCCCTAATAAGACAGATTAAGAGTTTAATAACGCAATTTATTCGTTAATCGCTCGGGTTTAAGCAATGATATGCAAGATAATATTGAATAAGGATGACTTCCCATTACCCGTGATCCTCAAGTCTTGACTTGTCATATAAAGACAGCCGTGACACCCTAAATTTTTTGGCTTTTGTCTGCAAATCATGATTACGATGCAATAAAATAAGCATCATCCTCATTAGTAAAACATTAGGTGCTAAAACTTTTAGATTTAAAAAGTACTCTAATCAGATGTGACATGGATCCATCAAGCAAGTTGAGAAAAATTATTATTGGGACATTCACGATGAGAGATCCTTACATGTAACAACGATACATTTACTTATTTTTATCTTACTCATTACGTGGCCTGATACCGTGACGAGGGAAATCAAAAGAAGGGCAGTACACAAGCATTTGCCAATTGCCATCCAAGAAGCAAAGCAGCCGGAGATGTTGACTATTGGGCCCTCTAATTGCAAGCATGGGCTGATAAGAGAGAAGAATGGCACATATTAAAAGTTTAAAACTGAGTGAGATGGCAGGCTACCAAAACAATGAGACAACCAGTTGGTTCCATACGGATATTCCTTCCTTTTTTATGTAGCTGTTTGTGTTGTTTTGCGAGAGGTAGCAATCCAATTGTGGTACTGGTACCTACTAAACGATAATGCATAACTAGATAAATAAATTATCACCAAAACCAATCAATTTTAGAAAATAAATAAACAAATAAAGAAGAAGAACTTTCATACAAGAAGAGTTTTTTTAAACAATTTTATTAATATTAAAGAGAGAAAGGAGAATTCGAAACTATTACAATAATTCAAACAAAAACGAATTTTGAATCCGAGATGTATGAATAAAAACCTAACACTCTGTCCGTTAAGATATTTGACCACATGCACATGCAAGAAAAAATTAACCCACAGAAGTTTATCTACTTTGAATCCACCATAACAGATTACTAAGGGAGTTTCCATCGTCGAAATCTTTCAAGCTTCTAATCTTCTCCAAAGCGCGTTCTTTGTCGTACATCCCTTGTAATGCATACACAAATCCTTTCCATCTGTCCGTGACTCCCTTCCTCCTGAACGCCGGTAATGCCCAGTTCACTAGCTCATTAGCAAACCCCTCATCAGAGAACAATACCTCAGTAACTGGCAAAATAGGCAGCATTTGGATTCCAAGTCTGACTTCTTTTTCCTTTGCAGTCGCAAACCAAAGCTTGCTGTCTCTCTTGATCGCCCATAAAATTCCCACAACCCGGTTTTTCTTCGCGAAACCTTTCTTGTAAATTTGATTCTTTCCTCCCTCTCTCACATGCCACCACATTTGAGCTGCCTGAATTTCTAATGCAGTAAGCAGAGAACCGGTGGCCTCAAGTTGCGCATCTCTATAGACTTTCCCCATCAGAGCAGCTGCATAGTAGGCATTAACTGCCTCACTCGTGCTCTCTTGATTCCTCCCGTCTGGGAATTCTGACAACCCTCCCGCCCACGAGTGCATTTTATAAAGATCAAAGCATCTCAGACGAGTGTAATTTGGATTCGATTGCTTGCCCTTGTTCAGAAAATCCTCCACGAGCGAGTAAGCTTGAGGCTTGTACTTCTCTCCCCATATAGGATCAATCTTTGCTAACACGGAAATTCCATATATAAAGTACCCCAGATGAAAATGGTGATCGTTATAAATACCAAACCCGAAATCAGCAGTCGGATCAGTTCTGGAGGATTTGGTAATAATTCCACCCCATGTTTTATCGTACAAAAATCCGTTGAAGCTAAAAGCACCGTCCAACCATGGCTCAATTTTATCGCTCAAGTATGTCCTAATCGCAGGGATCACATCAGAACAAGCTAGCTCCTCGGCGATCAGAGCCAGCCTCGCCGCTCTAGCAACTAATTTCCCGTAAAAGTATGAAGATTTGGGATTTGATTCTGTTGAACTAAGGGCGTCGACATCTCGATGAAGCGCGGATTTGATCTCAGAAAACGCATCTCTTTTTACACCTCCAACGGAGTTCCAAGTGACTGGAATAGGCTTCGGTGCTAACAGCCACGAATCACCAACAATGCCAACCAAATCACCGTCGATGCTTTTGTACTTAAAATTTTGCAAAACAGTAGCATTGGACAGAAGCTTGAGATGGAGAGGATGAGCGAGCACAAGCAAATCTCCACCTTTCTTTTCAAATTTATACGACAAAGTATTTGAGTTTTCGAGCACAGCTGCCCCAGAAATCGGGTAACAAGAACTGAAGTGGTCGAGAACTTTCTCAGATTTAGGATCAGGATCCGGCACTACAGCAACACGAATAATCCCAGAAATTTTTTTAAGAGATAACGTGGACGAGTCGCTGTTAATTAATTCAGTTGGGGAGGATGTGTATACTAACCATGTCTGACCATTGTCGAGCTTGACGATGAACTTGGTTTTTGAGCCACTCGCTGAGGAAGCCGAGACAATCTTATGACTGGTCGATAAAGAAACCGCCGTGGGGCGATAAACAAAGCAGGTGAGAAAGGGGGTTCCCCGAACCAGGTAGAAGCGGAGGTTGGAGGAGGGAAAGTCCAATGTCACACTCAAATCATTGAAGTCGGAGACTACATGGTGGCCGTTCTTGTTTGAATTGGACGCGAAGATGGTGAGGTCAGCTTCGAACGGGGTTGTGGATACGGCAGTAGAGTTGTAGGAGAAAGACGGGTAAGCGAGAGATAGGGAAGAGTTGGCTGATCTGATGGTGTAGGGGTGGATGTATTCAGGTTGGTCGCCATTGTTGAGGACAAAGTTTTGGAAGAAGGAGTTGGTGGGGAGCGGGGATGAGAGGAGGTTCGGGGCGAAGAAGGTGGAAGGGTCGGGGAGGATGGTGGACTGAGCTTCCGGGAAGAGAAATGGGGCGGGGGTAGCCTGCGGAATCAACGCCGAAAAACAGAGTACGCAGACGACGAGAGCAAGAGAAGAAAGCATGTCGATTTTCATGTTTGTTTTTGCATATTCATTCATGAGAAATTGCACAAGGTTTGGTAAACATCTTAAATTGCATATTCATTCATGAAAAATTGCACAAGGTTATCTCACTATGTACCAGTTTGGTAGTGCTGAAATTTTGAAAAAAAAAGCTGCTGCTTTTTAGTGTTCGGTAAACTTCACAAATCAGCTTTTTTCACAATTGTGGATGTAAAAAGTCAGAAAACTCAAGCAGCAAAAGGCAGCTCCAGAACACTGGCTTTTTTTTTTATCTCAAAACACAGGTGCACGGTAACATTATGTGCTTTTAGAAATTTGATCCAACGATTACAAACATAGGACATTTCTAAAAGTTCTGGATCTATTGATCCCCGAACTCCGGTTGCTCAGATCCGGAGGGATCTGTGCTCCTTTTAGGATTTTATATGAGCTCATACATATCATTGTGGTCGGCTTTGATAATCTAATGATACTAATTTATATGTTGAAGTTGAGACAAATTTTAACTCCATCTCCTACATTGCCCGCTTATTATAATTTTAATAAACTTCATTTTTCCATCACTTAGATCATCTTCAACTCTTTCAACTCTTTGAATAAGTCTCAAAATTTGACTTCTAAACTCACCCAATTTCACTTCAACCCTTAGCCAAAATTTTAGTTTTGGGTTAAAGCTCAAAATTGGGCCAAATACCGGCCATCTTTTGAGTTTTAAACCCACTGGCGCGACTGAGAGCGCCCAGCACTGACCACCCACAAGCTTTTTCACATGCCTGTTTGAATCTCACGACCCCTATTTTCAAAAATAGACATGTTGGGTCCCATGCATGTGGGCATGTCTCCAAAACACAAGGGAGTTGTTGGCAAAAGATATGAGCCCAAAGGCTCCTTGATTTAAATCCAACGGATTGGATCTTTGGATCGTTGACTAATCCAATGGTCGAGGTTCAACTTTATTTTTTTTTTTTAATTTTGTATTTAAAAATTCTTTGAATCTCACGGCTTAGATATAAAACGATAAATAAAAAAATAATAAAAAAAAAAACTAAGGATCCAAATTAAATCCAAAGCCTAAAAAAATTATAAAAAAAATATTTAACTCAAAATTTCACAAAAAAACTCTATAAATACCTATGCATTTGTTCAAATCTCCACACAAAATTCATTATTCTCCTACAATTCTTCCAATTTTTCTTTCTACCATCTTCTAAAACCATTTGTATCATTGTTTCATATTCTTTCAATGTGTTTAATGAGTTTCATATGGTCGGTTTAGTGATTTTTAAATATTTATCGAAATCTAAATATTTTTATGTTAAAATGTTCATAAAATTAAATTAAGTTATTCTACGTAATTTTTTTTTAATTTTTATAAAAAAGGTTACTTTAGAAAAAATTAGCCTAAATTCATTCTTTAATAATATCGGGCTAAAAATTTAACATAAGAGGGTTGGAGCAAAAGAACTGTTTCTAGGCTAAAACCTAAATTTTCTAGGTTAAAAAAAAAAATTAGGTTTTAACCCAAGGATTGGAGATGGTCTTAGGTTATAGGACAAAGATACTTAAGGGAAATAAGCGTTTTTATGGTGAAAGTAATTTGGTCGTCTGAATGCCAAACTCTAAAATGTACTTGTGAGTAAATCATTCATAGAATACCTCACTTCACCAGGAAAGCTCATGAAGTGACCTTTTTCAGCGAGAGAATCGTAGACTCTTGGCCAACTTAGACTTGGATAGATAACCAACCGAAATATGTTCAACC
Organism: Pyrus x bretschneideri; assembly: GCF_019419815.1. NCBI lineage: Eukaryota > Viridiplantae > Streptophyta > Magnoliopsida > Rosales > Rosaceae > Pyrus > Pyrus x bretschneideri. The sequence goes on along the minus strand of NW_025999424.1, from coordinate 2,620,072 downwards.
GAACTGAATATGGCGCCAATTTGTCAACTCAATGATGTTTAACCGAATTGAATGTGTGATGACGGAGGTCAGTGAATCAATTAATGTTTTTCACAGGGTATGAGAAGGTTTTGCGTAGAGCGAGGGTTTCTCATAGAGTTGATTTACGTGTTGAGCTCAAGGTCCACTCCATGTTGCCAAACCTCATACTTGAATTTCATGATGGTCAAGTCTGTTGAGTTGTAAACTTCTGATAATATTCCAATTTCTCAGCATATTCTCTTAATATACTCGGAATTATGGAAACTCTACCGCCTCCGAGTCTGGCGCCCCCTCTTTGACTTAACTAGGATTCTAAATAAATTGGTGATGTGATTGATTCAACCTCTATCCAGAAACCAATTCTGATTCTTAATGTTCTCTCATCCCACAACTTATAGTATATGCGCGAAGTGCATGCAAAATTGGATCCAAACAAATTTATATTTGATAAATTAACTCAATAAGGAGCTACATGATATGATATGTAGGAAGTCAGACCTGGTGGCGTCCGCGGATGAGGAACAGGGGGAGCAGCCGCTGACAAGAGTAGGGTCTACGCCAACATTGCAAACTCTGATTTTAAAAACTTCACTCTAAAGCCAACCAACACCGTAACAACCGGTGGGTTTACTGGTGGTGGATGGGTGGCAATGGCTCCTGGCGGTGGCAAAATTCTATGGTCAACTGCCTATCCCAGCAATGCAACCTCTCCTGGACCAGTGAGTGTGGCTAATGGTGTTTTATTTGCTGGATCCACAAATCCGCGAGGCTCCAATGCTGATCATTTTTATAAAATTCATGGGCACACATTTGGGAACACAGCAAAGTAGAACTTGCCAATGCACTTGCAGACATGGGATGGACATCCAATCTGGCCAAAGAGTTGGTAATAAGGCAAGATCCATTTAGATTTTACCATCTAAATTGGTCATGTTATAAATATAATTTTTTTTTCCCTTTGATTCAGTAATCTGTACGACTAGTGATTAATAATATTTTACACTTGGCATGACTGCAAAGATTGACCGTACAAATAGTAAAAAGGCAAAGCTTCTCTGCATTTTGTGTGAGAGTACTTCAAGCTTTCACTTCCATGGCGCCTGCAGAACTCTCCAACGGTCCTCTTCTCCTTTCTCTGTGTATGTTTTGTCTAGTCATAACACCAAGTGCAGGTTTTAACATTGTAAGTTCCTCTCTCTCTCTCTCTCTCTCTCTCTCTCTCTCTCTCTATAAGTGGTTTTCACAACTTGATGGTTTTGGTTTGCAGTGGGGTTCTGCAGAGAAAAAAAAGGATGCCCAAGATTGGCTAAACCACGGCGGAGACTTGTACAACCGAAGATATGCCAACAGGGAGAAGAAGATAAGCCCTGCGACAGTTTCCAATCTCAGTTTGAAGTGGAAATTCTATGCAGGTGGTGACATAACTGTAACACCAGCCATTTTCGACGGCACACTCTACTTCGCCAGCTGGAATGGATACCTCTACGCTGTTAAGGCCTCCGACGGATCCCTTGTTTGGAAGAAGAATGTGCAGAAGCTGACTAGCTTTAACAACACCGGTTTCATACTCAATGTCAACTCTACAGTAACAAGATCGACCCCAACTGTCGCCGGCGATCTGCTCATTTGTGGAATCTATGGACCTGCTTTTGTTATTGCAGTCAAAAGGTCGAACGGGAAGCTTGTCTGGTCTACCAGGCTTGACAACCACACCAGAGCTTTCATCACCATGTCTGGAACCTATTACAAACGGTTAGTCAAACTTAATCTACCTATCTTTTTTTTTTCATTAGTTCTCTATATCAGTTTTGAACTCGTTTGTTAGTACTTTTAGAATGACTAAAAATACTTTTACATTACCAAAAACGCATCTAGTAAACTGCTTATGAACTATAAACACATTAAAATTGGAAAATAACTTTTAACTTTTATTTCTTTTTCTCTGTGTGTGTGTTTCTAACAAAAGCATCTCCAACGAAAATACTTATGAACAGAAGTACTTCCTTATCCTGAATACAGAGTCGTAAACCTAGCTCGCATGGATTTCCAAAGTCTCCCTCATACTCATTATAATATTAATAATTTATGAGTCAGTCAATGGTGTTACTTGGAAACAAGAAGTTAGCAACAAGATAAGCAACACCATGTGCTTCTTGGCTATTTTTGTTCTGCTGGGATAGAAGTATAACAATTTTTTATGCCTACTTGATATTTTAAGTAAGAGTAATGCTAAGGAGATTAAATTTGTAGATAAAGTTTTGAAAACTAAAAGATATGGAAGTTGATGATTGATTTATTACTTACACGTTTATAAACGTGCTTATTCTTATTGATGACACATCATTTAGTTTGCAAATTTAGTTTTCAATTTGGTCTCCCTAGCATTACCCTTTAAGTAATATGTCAATTTCTAATAATCCAAAGTCTTTTTTTATTCACACTGTAGTTTCTGCATATGTTAATCAACAATACAAATATGTTAAGACTTGTTGGCAACTTGACTTCCGAGCATTTTTTTTTTTTTTTTTTTTTTTTTTTTAGGTTTATGACAATGTTTTAATCCTATCAAGAAAACATTTAATTTCTGTGGTGCTATCCGCATATTTTTTATTTTTTATTTCTCACATACTCTTTGTTATTTTAGTCCTTTGATATTTTTATTTTATTCAATCCGACAATCGAAAATTGAGAATGTATGGAAAGTAAAAAAATGTATGTGGATAGCACTTCTCCTAATTTTTTGTAATTTTAATTCTCATCACATGTACTCTGCTAGAAAAAATGTAATCTGCATTGTAATTAATCAATCTTTAAATCACAAAGAGTTGTATTAATGTAATTTTATGGCACCACATTTCAATTTCTTGTAGTGGTTACTATGTTGGAACATCGTCACTAGAAGAAGGACTCACCATCGAACAATGCTGTACGTTTCGTGGGAGCGTATCGAAATTAGACGTCCGAACGGGCAAAATCCTGTGGCAGACCTTCATGTTGCCTGACAATTTCGGCAAGTTTAATGAGTATGCAGGAGCAGCAATATGGGGAAGCAGCCCTTCCATTGATGTCCCTCGGAACCTTGTCTTCGTTGCCACATCGAACCTGTACTCAGCTCCTCCGCGGATAATTGAATGCCAGGAGAAGGAAAACAATCAGACAGTACCTTCTCATCCAGAGGCCTGCATTGAGCCCGAAAACCACTCCGAATCCATGGTAGCTCTTGATTTGGACACTGGGAAAATCAAATGGTATAAGCAGCTAGGAGGCTATGATATATGGTTTGGAGCCTGCCATAGACATTTGGATCCACGGTGCCCACCTGGTCCTAGTCCGGATGCAGATTTTGGTGAAGCACCAATGATGTTAACTACTTATATCAATGGGGCTAGGAGGGACCTTGTTGTTGCTGTTCAGAAAAGCGGGTTTGCGTGGGCTTTGGATCGCGATACTGGCAGCATAGTATGGTCTACGGTAAGTTTGCTAGCTGCAGTTTGTAAATGCTCCTCTTGAAAGCACTTCTGTTAATTTGCTTTCCTAGCTGGCTTACTCATAATCACTTTAAATTTCTTATGTCAAACGTTGTGAGAAGCATTTTGGTTATCCGAAATCGCTACTAGCTATTGAATGCATTAGCTGAACAAAATGCTGTGATGTAGGAAGCTGGACCAGGAGGACTAGGAGGAGGAGCAATGTGGGGTGCGGCCACGGACGAAAAGAGGGTCTACACTAACATAGCCAACAGCCAGCACAAGAACTTCACTCTCAAACCATCCCAGAACACTACAATTGCTGGTGGATGGGTGGCAATGGAGGCCCGCAGCGGCAATATCCTATGGTCCACGGCGAATGCTAATGATGCTACTGCCCCAGCCGCTGTCACTGTGGCTAATGGCGTTGTTTTTGGAGGGTCTACTCATCGACTAGGACCGATATACGCGATGAATGCTAAGACCGGGAAAATCTTGTGGACATATGATACCGGAGCTACTGTATATGGCGGCATTTCGGTGAGCGACGGATGCATTTACCTTGGAAATGGATACAAGGTCTTCAATGGATTCGTTAACCCGAATTATACCGCTGGAACTTCGCTCTTTGCCTTTTGTGTTTAGTAGCTACCAGTTTCCCACACTACGTAATATGAATCTTTGCCCTTAGATGAAATTTTGTAATAACACAAGATGCGAAGCATGCATTAGAAATAAAAGCATTAGCCACTCAATTGTGAATCTTCTCAATTACCTAATCTATTATTATGTATGAAAAAACTATATTCAGGAATGAGATTCACTATGAATCTGTGTTCGGAGCTCGCGGATCTAAAGATATGAACCGTTTAAGAGGGAGAGAGAGAGAGATCCGAAACCGTTCAATATTTTGAGTTTTGTGAAGTGGGGCCAGTGAGATGGGCTAATGAGATTTAATAAAAAAAAAATAAAAAAAATAAAAAAATAAAAAACCCAGTTCGGCAACAAAACTGCTCATGCCAATAATGAAAAAGAAGCCTAGCTAATGGGGACCATACAATCCCTATATTCAAACTTGAGTGCAAGAGAGCAAACATATTGCTCTAACTAACTGACCTAATCACATACAATAACCATTATGTTTGATGAAAAAATTTAAGATTAATAAGAAATTTAAAAATAATGGAAACTGAAATGACCAGATTTTATTTTATAGAATTTGTTAATTTTCTTGTTTAGTTAAACTAAAAGAATAATGAAATTAAATACGAAATTTGTTATTTTTAAACTCTCAATCATAAAAATTAGGAAAATAACACATATTTAGATAGAATTTAAACTTAGAAATTGGAGGTCCCAAATTCCAAATTTTTTTTTTCCATGCGAAACAAAAGAGTTTGTGCATGTCAATTTATAAATTATAACTTTTATTCAAATTCTAAGTTTATTTCTTTCGTCAAAACATAGTACTCAATCAGCCCAATTCAACCTAACTGACCCAACCCACTCAATCCAACTCACAACGTCGTCGTTTCGCGCTCTCATTTTTCTCGTCAACCGAAACTTCAGAATTTTACCTCCGCCGCAGAGGGCAGTGGTCGTCTCTCTGCTCCTTAAACCCCCAAATGGGTTTTCTCAGAAGAGCTTCCAGAACCCTAAAACCCTCCAAGTACTCGTCTTTTCTGCAGAACAGCTCGCTCTCCAGAATTTACAGAAGCAACCCACTTCGAAACGACTTCGATTACTGCCGTTTCGGTCTGAGCCATGGATTTTGCTCCCACTCTCGCCAAAACAGCAAAGAGAACGGCGTGGATTTGAGCCAGTATCCGACGGAGAGGATTCGGAACTTCTCGATAATCGCGCATGTAGATCACGGCAAGTCTACTCTCGCCGACAGGCTTTTGGAGCTCACCGGGACTATCAAGAGAGGCCATGGCCAGCCCCAGTACCTCGACAAATTGCAGGTAGAAAACCAATCTCTTTAGAGAGAGAGAGAGAGAGAGAGAGAGAGAATGAAGAGAGAGAAAGTGAGAGATGGGCTTTCTTTGGAATGTTTTTTGGTACATGGGATTGCATTTGAAGCTCTTTTCATAGTTCAGGGGAGAGAGAGAGAGAGAGAGAGATAGAGAGTTTGGTAGATGGGATTGGTTTTCTGCCTCTATGAGTATGTTAGTTTTGTTTACTTGCAATTTTTGTGCATAAAGTTAGTGTTTTTATTTGTTCATTCATCTGTTTGGTTGCATTGAAGCTCTTGTCATTGCCGTAGTTCAGGAACAAGGTGCATTTGCAGTTAATTTTGGTTTATAGCTCAGGTTGCCGATTTTCGTTGTGTAAAATATCTTATATTTTTGTTTCTAGTTTATATGGCAGTCATTTTGATTTGGGGTTTATTAGGTGGAGAGAGAAAGGGGAATTACTGTTAAGGCACAGACAGCTACCATGTTCTACAACTACAAGCAGAGTCTTAACGGTGCGAACGACAACAATGGAGACCAAAAAGAACAGTGCTTTTTGTTGAATCTGATTGACACGCCTGGTCATGTGGATTTTAGCTATGAAGTATCAAGATCTCTAGCTGCTTGCCAGGGTGCCCTTTTGGTTGTTGATGCTGCACAGGGTGTTCAAGCACAAACTGTTGCAAACTTCTATCTTGCCTATGAATCTAACCTGGCAATAATACCTGTTATTAACAAGATTGACCAGCCAACTGCTGATCCTGATCGTGTTAAAGCTCAACTAAAATCAATGTTTGATCTTGACGCCAGTGATGCTCTTTTAACATCAGCCAAAACAGGCCAGGGTCTTGAGCAAGTCCTTCCTGCAGTCATAGAACGCATTCCACCGCCTCCTGGGAAGAGTGGTTCACCTTTACGTATGCTTTTACTGGATTCATACTACGATGAATATAAAGGAGTTATATGCCATGTTGCAGTTGTTGATGGCATGCTGCGCAAGGGGGACAAAATTTTATCTGTCGCAACTGGCCAAGGTTATGAAATTTTGGATGTCGGGTTCATGCATCCTGAGCTAACTCCTACAGGAGTTCTTCATACTGGACAAGTGGGGTATGTAGTTACTGGCATGCGCTCGACCAAAGAGGCACGAATTGGAGACACACTATATCATAATCGAACCATTGTTGAGCCCCTTCCAGGTAAATGCATCACATTCTTTTGCTGCACCAGTAGGTGGTTTCATTTCCCGCATCTCCTTTAATGGAAGAAATAGTAGCTCCAGAAGGAATGTCAAGACCTAGCTCACTTTTATTGTCACTGATGGTGGTCAACTTGTAGGGTTCAAGGCTGCAAAACATATGGTATTCTCTGGTGTTTACCCTGCTGATGGATCTGATTTTGAAGCACTCAACCATGCAATTGAGAGACTGACCTGCAATGATGCCAGTGTGGCTGTTGTCAAGGAGAGTAGCACAGCACTAGGTATGGGTTTTAGGTATGGATTTACTACTAATAGCTTTTCATTTTAACTTCAAAATTAAGGATTTGGCTTCTACCACAGCTTTGTATTCAATAAGTTTCATACGAAGTAGACATGTTATGCTTACCGTGTCCATCTACAGGTGTGGTTTCTTAGGATTACTCCACATGGATGTTTTTCACCAGCGTCTTGAACAGGTGATGGTTTTAGTTTCTGTAATATGTTATAAAAATTTTCTTAATGGAGGTATCAGTTATGTGCGAGAACAATATAAATTTTTTCTTCCCTTTATTTGTGGGAAAAACAAATCAAAACCACAAGATACTTTTCTTAGTTCATCAGAATGGAAAGTATATTAACTTTTTATCCTAATAATTTTGTCAAGAAAAAAGGAATCGTCATTACTTTGTGATTTGCTTGTTTCACAATTTTCTTATAGTGATTGACAAAATAAGAATTCATGTCTCTTTTATGGATAATAGGAGCATGGAGCTCATGTTATTGCTACCATTCCAACTGTTCCTTATATTTTTGAGTATTCTGATGGAAGGTATGTATTTAATGTTATTCTTGTAAGATTGTCTTCTTATATGGTTTACCAAATAATGTTGGTTCTGGTCTAGCAAACTAGAAGTTCAGAATCCTGCCACATTGCCCTCAAACCCCAAGCAACGAGTAACAGCTTGTTGGGAACCTACAGTTCTAGCTACCATCATTATTCCTAGTGAGTAAGCTCTCGCACACCCTTAGCATGTTTTTTCCCCTCTCAACACTGAGAGGTATTTATTCATCCAGACTCCAGAAGTAATTTGTTCTGCAATTGAAGGTATGTGGGGCCTGTCATCACCCTTTGCTCTGAGCGGAGAGGTGAGCAGTTGGAGTATTCGTTCATAGACAGGTAATTCTTCAATAATCATTGGGCCAAATTGGCCCTATTGTTTTGGAGGGGTTTCACCTTCAAGCATCACGTTTACTTCACTACTCATATTTTGTTAAAGTGGATTTGTGTTTTCTCAGTGATGTTCTGAACTCATCTCTAATTGAGATGCTGATTCTGTGTAGTTTGATGCATGCAGTCTACGAGTCTTTATGAAATATCGCTTGCCTCTAAGGGAAATTGTTGTCGACTTTTACAATGAATTGAAGAGTATTACATCAGGATATGCATCATTTGATTACGAGGATGCAGAGTAAGTTTCAGCCCACGCCTCTCTTTCTCTATTTGGTTGATCCTCCTAGCGTAAAAGCTTGGTAGAATCAAGTCCTGCTCTTGATGTTTTAAACTCAAAGAACAAACCGGAGCAATTTGCATTATTTTGTTATAATTTAGTTTAAACCTTATGCTTGCCTGCCTTTGTTTAATTCATGACTCATTAGGTGTATAGACGAGACGACTGTTGTTTTTTCATTTTATTTTATATGTACTGATGCAAATTTTTCGTTGAATGTAAAATATAGGTACCAACAATCTGATATGATCAAACTTGATATCCTTTTGAATGGACAACCGGTTGATGCAATGGCAACAATTGTTCATAACTTGAAGGCACAACGCGTTGGTCGAGAATTGGTGGAGAAGCTGAAGAAACACATAGACAGGTCTGTTTATCTATAGACTATACTAAATGGTAATTTCTGAATAATTTTTTGTTTGATTCTTAAGCAACTCAAAGTCTTGATTTGGAGCAGGCAAATGTTTGAGATAACAGTACAAGCTGCAATTGGCTCGAAGATTATTGCAAGAGAGACGTAAGTACTTGAAATTTTTGTCTGTCATGTGGTACATCTTGAAACATTTACCGTTGACCTAAACTTCTCTGTGTGTTTTTGTAGGATTTCTGCTATGAGGAAAAATGTTCTTGCCAAGTGTTATGGTGGAGATGTTAGTCGAAAGAAGAAGCTGTTAGAAAAGCAAAAGGAAGGGAAGAAACGAATGAAGCGTGTTGGTTCTGTTGATATACCTCAGGAGGCATTTCATGATCTGCTTAAGAGTTCATAGAAAGAAGTCCAAAATAATAACGTATGTCTGTAACTGCCTAATTGGTAATTACCATTTCTCCTTTCATGCTCCTTTGCCATTAGTATATTGGTATATTGTCAAATTTACAAGTTGCACTTGCACAGTGACACTTCGACAGCTCAGTGGCTAATCCGCCCCTTGTTGTTTTGGCTGTCAGAAGAACGATTGTTTTGCTAACCTCGACAGTGAAGAAATAACTAAGGAAGATGGCCGTCTCAAGGGGGACGTCTCATGATTTACGGAAGGTTCAAGGTAGAGAAAATGTCACTTGTGCAATCGTTTTGTCCTCCTAACGGATCACGCAGAATGGAGTTGTAATACATTAATGTTATAGATGCTGATCAAATAACAATGACTTTGTGGTTATTTGGTGGGAGTTGAAAGCTTATATTGAAAAAGAACCCTCTCGGAATGGAAATTTCTGAATTTTTGGAGTTCAATGCTGATCTTGCGATGCATATGCATAAGATGCCTTTTATTCCATAGGTCGTTTGCCCTTTATGTTTTGCTACACTTAAATATTCATTGCAACAAATGCGTGTTTTTGGAGGTGTATTGTGTTGCTCGACTGTCAATCTGAACCATGCAATTGAACAACAGTTTACTTGATCAGTGGTCAAGATTGATAGTTTGTCAACACATCTGCGACTCTCCAGCAGCAAAAAGGAAAAATTTAGAAGTTTTCTATCCCTGATTGCAGAGGTAGATTTACTCATTGAAATGGTAGTTGAAGGTGCAGAAGCATCAAGTTTCACTTCTGAGAAGTAAACTGATGAGCAGCTTCACCCCAATTCAAGTGTTGATTCTTTCGCCACCCTCGCCTTGGCTCCTATGAGTGGCACCTCCGCCACTTCCGACCAATGATGAAAGTGCTACTGCAACTACCGACTTGAAATTCGGGTCGGACGTGATTGCCTTGGTTAATGATTCTGTCAAAGACACCTGGGAAGAAGCTTGGTGGATCTTTTCTGCATAATTTTGGTGGAAATACTCTTGCAATGGCTTTCCAAGATTGAAGGATCCAACTTGGGCTTTGTCGAACGGCGGCAAGCCATGTTTAAGGTATCCATTGTCCCAACGTGTGGGGAATATGTTGGAATCTGACGGGGAACAAAAGCTTAGACTTGAAGGAAATGTGCTAGAAGAGGGTGGAGAGGCAGTGAGGTCGAGAGTGATTGTGGGGAGCAAAGGGTGGGAAGATTTGGGCATGTAGAGTTGTGTTCTTGAGTTATCGAAGGCACTAAATTCTGATCCATTGAGTAGGGTGGATGTGGAACCGAAACCCGGGTGAGATGTAGAAGAGCCGGACAATAGCATGGAAGCCGCGGCGGAGGTGGTGGAAGCCAAGTAACTGGCTGTGAATGGAAGTGAGTGGTTGTGAGTTCCTTCATAAGTGGTGATTAAGATGGACATATCCTCATAGCATCTTTGCACCTGACATCATTTACAAGGAGTAACATATTAGCTAATATTTCAAAAAAAGTTTGGTACCACTGCTAAAGGCTACGTAAGGGATCTAAAGCTCAAGTGATTAAGAGCGTTTTAGCCCTCTACACTTAAGACGTTGTGTTTGAAACATCTCACTCGCCAATATCGCTTGTATCAAAAAATAAAAAATACAAACCAAATCTATGAATTAATGACCTGTTTGGACAACTTATGTTTGCAAAAAATTTATTTCATAACGAAGATTAACTAAATCTGCGCACCTGCTTTCTCACAGGGCATGCTGGTGCAACAGTGCACCGATAGTAAGCTCGTGGGCATGGATTTCCTTTTGCAGTCTTCTGTCCATATTTTCTCCATTGGCAACCATCATTCATCTGTGGGAAATCAAGTAAATATATCTATTAGATATTGTATTTCTTATAAGACTATGTTCTAAACTATATAATCTATGGGAAGCATGCACGCTGCTCTAACCACTGGTAGAACTTATGTATGCAGTATAATATTTTTTGTAATGGTAAAAGGCCTAAATCATTGTAACAATATGATGTAGTTAAGTAAGAATCGAAGAAATTATATACCGTTGGGGTATCACATCTAGTTCTCACAGAAACCCTAGCTCGTTTTGCATTGACCAGCGTTGGAGGTTCACCGTCTTCATTTCTCATTGTCTTCGGCGTTTTACTCAATGAAGACGATGCGTCTCCACCTCCAGCTTCTGCACGATCCTTATTAGGTTCCTCCAAACTAGTCTCATTAGAACCTAATCCAAGAGTAAGATTGGCCTTCAAGTTATCTTCGCCATCATCAACCTGTACTAGTTTTGTGAAGTTGCTGCTGGTAGTAGTTTCACGATCACTTGTAGGCTCCCTTGGACTTCTTCCAAGACAAAGAGACAAGAGCTGCTCCGGTTCTTCGATTATTCGATCACCGGCAATATTTACAGCTTTTTTGGAAGCCTCTTGTCTGAGGATGTCGAAAAACCGCAGCTGGAGAGACTGGTAATCCTTCTCCATATGATTTAACGTCATTTTTAACCTAGCGTTTTCTTCTCGCACCTCTCCCATTTCAGCTTTGGCATTATCCAGTTCACTCTCCTATATTGATCATATATAAAACACAATGAAATAATCAGTTGACTGAGAATCAAGAATAAATCAATATATACAAATTAATTTTGAAGAAACTAAGACTACAGCAAAGTTAAATTTAATTAGAAATTAGTAACAATACTATGAACAGTTTCTGAGATGATCAGAAACTGATACATAAAATATAAAATATCAAGAAAGCTAAAAATAAAAGACAGATTTTATTCTAAAGAGTAGAACTTTCGTAGAAAATGATGATCACGTTCAACACAAACCTAATTAAACCATGATTCTAGCTAGGTCAGCTCATGATCTTGATTATGAGAGAACATATATATATATATATATATATATATACAGAAATTAATCGAAAACATCATTAATTTTCAACACAGAGAAGTATGTATAATTGTATACTTGAATTTTAATTACCTTTCTTAAAACCCGACTGTGAACCTCCTGATATCCAACAGATTGATCAACTTTCTTTTCTGCAGATGATCTGCTATTGGAGTTTGGCATTCTCATTGCTTTATACTTAGTAAATCAGGGGTTGCTCTAATAATATTGACGAAATATCTTTCGTAATATATCAGTGGGCCTGTGGCAGATGACTTAATCATAAATATGTGGGGCAAATGACAGATGGGGTTAAGCCATAAATTTCAGACTTGGTATAAAAACAAATTTGAAATCCAGTGATCATCTGTTTGCCCCATTACGCAGGCACGCACAAAATGTCAACTCTCTGCAACCCCATTTCTTTTTTATGAATTTTTCTAGATTAAACAAACAAATTAATTAACAATAAGATTTAATATATAAGTTTCAACATTTTCCACAGTTGATGAACAAATTAATGTGCTTCGAGAGAGCTGAATTTGCGGGCACCGATTGTATTACAGTTCGTCTTTGAAGCTTCGTACGAGGGAGACGTCACATGGACATGGCAAAGAGTCAAGGTATAGGAATTTTAAGTATTTGGGTGTGAGTCGTGTGACCTTCTAGTATTGATGCTGCAGAGTGTAGCCTCTATATATATTATAACCTAATATATATTCGTTGTCAGCAGTCAATACGCTTGTCATACACGGTGTGAGACGTGAGACATCTTTTTTATGTCGAAAGTGAGACTTGAGACTTCACTCATCTAAATTTCCATTGCATTGACCTATTTGGGTTGTATATATGTTAGGGAAACTTAAACGAAGGTTGATAAGTCGTCGATAATAATGGTAACAATACATTTTCTTTGTTGAGCAGGAGAGATTGGTAAATTGATAATAGTTATATATTATATTGTATAGTAAACATTTCAAACTACATTATCGATATAAAATTCATGTTTCACAAAAATAGACATCATATAATGAGATATCCATAATTTTGATAGCATATATACACCATGCGTACTACCATGCCTGATTTACTAGCTATCAGATTTGCAACGACACAACATATATTTCATTGGTTCTTAAGATATATACATAAATTTGATCAAATAAAAACTTAATATATTAATCGCATGCGTATCCTATATCTAATGTATATAAGTACTTTCCTGTGAGGTGAGAAGCCGTTTAATTCCATGTAGCTTCTAATAACTAATCTTGCATAATGATTATGTTAAACTAAGCTTAAAAACCTACCTCTTTCGACTTATTATCTGGGGATCTGAGTACCAGGAATACTTATATTTGGTTTGGGTCTACGCATACAAATCTCATCCATTGAAAATTGACATATAAGTGAATATTATATGAGTGTGATCTTTTGAATCTCTAACCCTGAAAAATATTATATTAATTTCAGGCCCATGTTTCATACACCACTTTTTGAGTTCGATTTCTAACGCTGATGAATCATATAATGGTGGCCAAAGAGACGCTGAAATGTCTATGTGAGTCTTTCCAGCACCCGGAAAAATAGACTACCGTGGCTAAACTACCAACTGATCACCTTTTTATTAAAACAAAAAAACAAAAAAAATTATATTGATCTTTTGAAACTATAAGATGACTGTTGTATTAAAAATTAAACCGATCGTTATGGTTGATCTTAAATAATCAAATAGTGAAGCTTATCTGAAACCAAATTATGTTTGTACACACATGACTCTGAGGCTTTGTATTTATTGCACACATTAACTATATTGTTATCAGATCCTATCTACACTATATATCTGCTGAATACATATGACTCTGAGAGGATTCTAAATATTTAAGGATTTCTTAACTAACGATAATAGATTTTTTAGGTCATTTGGGTAATCAGCAGTGCGAGCCATTTCACACCTTCAAAATGGAAAAAATATCAATCGTGCATGTGAGCTTTTCATCTCAAGGTTAATTTAATAATTTCAATGATTTGAAATTTGAACTACCCAAAAGGGAAAATTCTCTTCAATGGAAGGCCATTTCTTACCTCCTAAAATTAAGATTTTTAAAGTATAACTAAACTTTCACAGTGAAGACATAACCTTCTCACTTGGACCTTGTTTTACTTTCTCGACTATTCTTTTCGTCTCTGGAATTTTGCTTGATGATTGGAACTTTGTTATTTGCAGTCAAAGATCAACGGTGTAAAAAATCAACCAAGTAATTTTTTTTTTTTTTAACCATTCAATTAATCTTGGCAAAATTTCAGTGCTTAATCGGGTAACTGTTTAGATGACTAATGACACACCCCGACAGAAATTAAGGCGTGCTGACCGTCACGTGAGGGTGACGTAGCCATGTGCACAGTGCGGAAGCATAAATAATATAAGAAAAGTGAATAAATAAAAACCAAACCACTAGCAGTACTATCTAAGATAACATGCTAGTGTGAGATTAAATGCGATAAACACAACCAGAGCATAAGTAGTCTAAGTGCAGTCCAGCAAGACGAATACTAATTATACAACACCTAAAGGTGATCCTACATTTGTGTTGTTCTATCAGAACCACCGCCGAGATCCCCATGAGCCACCAAAGCACTTCTACCTAAAATCTGGAGGGGCACAAAATAGAAAGTGTGAGTGGGTAAAAACAAAGCTTTTCAAAATCATTTCATTCTCAAAAGTTCTAACCCCTCGCCGTAAAACCTGTATAATATCCCAGAAAATAGAATATATACATACCACAACCATGCTCAGAATAACAAAATTCACAAATATGCCATGTCAAATATCTCAACATAAAATATGTAAACCCGGTGATATAAATCAATGCAAATGGTACGTCAGCCGGAGTCACCTAACGTGACCTGTATGGCGTAAATCCACATCTCAACAAATATACATGCACACGAGTCGGAACCATCTAAAGTGGTCTGTACGATAGGACTGGGTATAAATAATTACGCTCAAGTGCTATGATCACGTGAAGACTGTGCGAATAATCATGGGTCACCTATGAGTCGAAACCACCTATAGTGGTATGTACGACAGGACTGTGCACCTAACTTGGATCCAAGGTGAGCGTATGGTGCAGGAGATGAACATCATATGAAGGACTGTGCCCAAACTCTGGGCAGGAGCACTAACATCGGGGTGCAGGTTTATGAGCTCTCAACGCATCTCACATAATCATCAATTCACATAAACAATCTACAACTCACCTGGTACTTACCTGAGTGTCCACCACGTCACATCACAATATACACATATCATACAAATTCATAGTATAAGTATAAATCAATAGGCATGGCATTTGAAACATAATTTCATTTAAATCGATTATCTGGGAAAAAACTCAAGTATATAGGTATATACCGAAAACCAAAAGCCCACTCACTGATATGTCGAAGGATCGTAGCCCCCGAGCCTCGATTGAATACGCTCGTTCTCAGGATAGGTCTCACCTCTATGCGAAACAACTATACAAACATCAATTTAATGCACATAAACAAAACTAGGTAACAACTTCTCATACAATGCTCAAATGGGGTGTTTGAATATACCAACATGATCTACTCAACACCACGAACATCCCCATATTTTTAGAAAAATTTTCCGACCACCCACGCGCCGGCCACGCGCAGGCACGTGCTTGGCTCACGTATGGAAACCCTAACGGCGTTAGGGAATATTCCGTCCAAAAATGGAATATATCGTTAAATATACCTCACGTCGTTAGTATATTCCGTCAAAGTTGACAGAATATTCTTCGTTTTCTTCGATGATCCTCGCTGGAGCTGCCGTCGGCCGCCATCTGCGTCGCTGGAAACTGGAAAAACTTCAAAGCTTAATATCTTCTTCATTTCTCAACCAAAATCCATGAAATTTGTACCAAAATGAAGCTTATGATGCGAGGAACAAAACCTTACCACTTTCAGGACCTAAATCTCACTAAAACTCGTCGGAAAAACTTTGAAACTCCGGCCACCTCTACAACTCTTCGAACCAGGACTTCCTGACGTCTAAAACACTTCATTTTTCTTCTCCGAGCTTCATGAAGATGTTCTAAAGCTTCCTAGAAACTTAAAAACTTCACAATCATGATTGCATGAACAGTACCCAAATCGGAGCTCTCGAGAAACTAGGGTTTTCGAAGGTTTCACGTCCAACCAAAGGTATAGATCGCCTCCTCAGCTTGCAAGGAGTCCAAAAACACCAACAACGATCTCAATCTGCGATTGGAAGGGTTGGTTTGAGGTTTGTCTGTACGGTTGTACGGAAATGGAAGAAAATCCGATAGAGAGAGAGAGTCAACGGGAAAGGGTTTGTGTGTATGTGATGACCAGCTGAGTCACCAACCAAAAACAAATTAAAAAAAAACTTAGTTCCAATTGGTCCAATTCCTTAACCCCATACACACACACACCACCACCACCAAACGTTAAGGGTAAATTAGTCATTTCACATCATCGATAATATAATTTGGGATGGGCTGTGACAACTAAAGGATTTCCAACTTAGTTAATTGTTTGCCGAGATAATTTTTAAAATGTGACATAGAAAATGAACATTTAAGGTCATCATAAGAACGAAAGTCAAGAAAGTAGAATGAGAAAATTCACATAAGAAAGCTGCTAACATACAAGGCATACAAGTCGTCATAGCATACAAGGCATGGTGTCACCAACTTTGAGATAACGTAAGAAGCCATTCACCCCCTTAGTTAACTTTAAACAATTTAGTTTGAGAAGGAAAGGGAAAGGAATATAATGGAGGCAACTCTTCAAGGTGTTTAGGTATGTCGTGGATTAATTGGGTCTTGAAACAACACAAAAATCGGTTTGTCAGTTTGCTCTGCCTCGTTAAAACGTTTCAATTGTACGGCCATGAAAGATGTAAAAATGGAACGCCAACATGTATATATACTAATATTACGTGTGTGGGTGTGTGTATGTGTGTGTATATATATATATATATATATATATATATATAAACTGATAGTCTTGCACATAAGGGAACTAATTAGGGAAGCATGAAGTTTACTGGCCCTTGCATATATAGTTGACTCTGTAAAATATAGACTGAAGACTGAAGAGAGAGAGAGAGAGAGAGAGAGAGGTGCTGGTTTATTAATTTATTTGCACTAGGTTGTCAAGACATAAGATTTTTTAAAGCAGATATATTGGAAGAGACTTAAAGGCCATGTGGTGCTTATTATAATCAACTAGGTCAATGCTCTCAATTAGCAAGATAGCCATCTTGAATTAATAAATTAAGTTCTGATTTAATATTAATCTGCATTTTTGTATTCCATATGCATTGCCTAAGCAACTGATTAATTTCATTAAGAATGGAGCTTTGTATATTATCTGGTTTGGTGAACATTTGAACATGTTATATAAGTTGGATCGTTGATGATGCTATATATATATATGTGTGTGTGTGTGTGTGTGTGTGATGGAAGGTAGTAAACTTAATTAATAATAAATTAGCTATGTTTACTAACTGTAAGAGCACCTAATGTTATGGGTGTATATAGGGATGTATAAAACGTGGGAAGTGCTAGCAATTTTTGAACCAACCTTTGAATATGGACCTTATATATATGTATATATATGTGATGGAAGGTATTAAACTTAATTAATAATAAATTAGCTATGTTTATTAACTGTAAGAGCACCTCATGTTATGGGTGTATATAGGGATGTGTAAAACATGGGAAGTGCTAGCAATTTTTGAACCAACCTTTGTAAATGGTCCTTTCCAACAAAAGACATGTATCGTTTTTTACACATAAAAATAAGAGCAACAATATTTTTGGCTAGGAATTAAAGATGGAAAATGGAAAATAGAAAATAATATTTTAAAAGCTAAAAATGTCAAACGATAGAGTGATATTTCACTATCACAAACAAATATGGGTGCATTTTGAAGAAAGTTGAGGTTTCACCATAAAACTAATTGATAATATGAAATAAGTAGTCCAACCTCTTATAAACCCTTGCATAGTTTTGTCTCCAACCGATGTGGGACTTTGTCCTCACATTCTCACACGTTTTGGCTTACCACCCTACTTATTATCATTTGATGAGTTTAAATTTTAAGATATATATATGTCTATTCACCATATAGATATCTAAATTTAAACTCATCCAATAGTCATAAATAGGGTAGGGAGCAAAAATATTGCCAACAAATACAAATTTGCAATTTGATACATTACTCCAGTGATAAAAAAAAAAAAAAAAAATTTGTTATTAGCACTCCAAAAATCTCATTCCACACTCTAAATTTTCTATATTAGGAAAGAAATACACTTGTGAGGAGTGTAGAATGAGATTTTTAGAGTGTTAATAACAATTCCCTAAAAAAATGATCTTAAGTGAATTTGTACAAACAAACAACTTTAGTAAAATTTTGACACGTGTCATTTGTTAAAGTAAAAAAATTCAAATACAAAAATTAGTGCAAAGGTTACAAACATTTCTCAAAACACATTATACATCTTTCATTGATCGAAAAGCTCTTCAAAGGACAATTTTAAGACTTGTAAAATATTCACTTAGGGCTAAAACTATGTGAGCCCGTGAAAACAAGGAGAGAAGAAAACTATCACGTAAACTAAGCAGCTATCTCATGAAATCTAAATTTACATTTCCTCAAATAAAGCAAAACTCACATTTGCATTTCCATAAATGTAATAAGATGTGAATGTATAATTTTAAGTTTTAACATTTCAAATGGTAGAGATTCTCGAGTAGCAGGGGCATGAATTGAATTGAGGAAGAGTCCAACTCCACCAACTTCAAGAGTTGAATTCATGGTATTGTTTTTTATTTTCACATAGTCAGGTAAGTTTTTATGGACAACTGGATAGTTCGACATTATATTTATTAGATTGAAAAGTGAATAAAAATAGTATTTCTTTAATTCAATCTTGATTGTTTATTTTTTGTACTACTGAGTAGACCAGACTATTAAAGAAAAATTGCACTTGATCATTAAGCAATAGAGTAACCCGTAATAACAAATCAATCCTTATTTTAATTTCAATTACGAATTAGTTTATAAATATTTGAACCCTGTTAGTTTTTCCTCTTGCTAATAATTGGGTATATTAGAAAAGTTAATAGATTTTGTATCTGGTCTAGTATTGTGGGTTAGACGGTGAATTGAAATGGGGATATCACCTTAGCAAGTTGGCAACCCGTGTATAGCCGACTTGGTTGAAAACCTGCGAAGTGTGAATCCATTGGGCCCAAATGCATGCAGCAACATCCCTATAAAGTCAAAACTCGTGCGCGTAATTGCAGTGTTTTTTTATTTTTCCTTTTTTTTTACAACTACGGAGGGCGCGGAAGATTTGAACCCGAAACTCAATCAATGAATTTTAAATGCCCTTACAGCTTGCTAATGGCAATGTTTCTTCTTAACTCATATGGTAGTACTGCCAAGCTTAATCAATCGAAATCTATATATATATCATATACTGCTAACTGCAGGAATCTTCGTATGCTTCCCTCCATGGGCACTTTGTACTTTGTTAATAAAGTAATATTCTCAAAGAAACTTCCGAGTCATTGCAGACAGGTAACCTACTTTTGATATCATCACGAGCCTAAGTGACGCACTCGCAAACTTACAAACCCTACAATATACATGCCTAACCTAATCTTGGCGGCACACCCACCCCAACCCCAAGGGCACGCACAGGTTGCATTGCATGCAAGTAAACAGTATGTGTATGTGAGAGAGAGAGAGAGAGAAAGAGAGAGAGAGAGAGAATGTAAACAAAGTTAATTTGCAGCAGCTCAACAAAACAAGAAATATCATCTTTCTGGCTTTGTAATTACTAGCTAGCTAATTAGTAATTTAGTATGGAAATTAACCTGTTTAAATCACGTTACTACTCCTGGTAATTAGTAACAGATAAAAGGGTAAATATATGTGCAAGACATGCATGCAGATGCAGCTCTCTCCCCTCTGGTTGTGCCGATCCCCACGGAAACACGTCACAGCTGCCTGCTTTGTGCTTGTTTTTCTTGAAGCTGTCACCAAAGCCAGAGACATGTCCCCATGTCCCAATCTTCAAAGGGCACGTACGCCAAACCAGACCCATCACAGATCATCTCCATCATCATGTCGTCTTGTCCCATTGATGATATATGATCATGCGTATTCATATGACCCACGCCAAACCAACGCCCTCACTTTTCAGCTCAACTATCGTTTACCACATATATTAATCACACGTCACGTTGACTAGCCCATAGTTTCGCAGAAAGACTTACCTACACCGAATACTACAACATAACATAAACTTACTTACATTAGATACTCTTAAAGTACACAAGAGAGATTTATCTCCACTAAATATAACATTATGACGTCATATCAAACTAATAACACAATGTCATTGAAAACCACGACATCAAGCATGATTAGTTTGAAATATTGTCAAACCTAGTTTATAAATTAGATTTCAGTTTAACTTTCACCAATTCCGTGGTAATTTCTCGAACGGGTACTATAGCGTCTAGGGTACATATAAGTCTCTCAAGCACACCCCCTATAAGCTTACCTACACTCTCTACAAGCTACTGGCTAGCCTGGTGACACGATAAATTCCAAGGTAAGAACTTTACCCCTCTGTGATCGCGCACAGAAAAATCTCTCAGATGACACGCATTCATTTTCCTCTTACAGACGACAAAAAAACAAATCCCAACCACATTTCTCCTTTCATGACATCAAGGAAAACTACAGAGCTTCAGATTTGGACTTCAACAGAAAATTGCATAATCTCTGACTGGAAAATGAAGAATAATATCATCATAAATTAACCATGTAAATATTGAGGGGGGAGAGAGAGAGAGAGAGAGAGAGAGAGAGAGAGAAGGGTATGTAAAACTTAAAAAGCAATTTATGAAAAGAGTGCTAATGCACTTTTATCCACTAATTTCCAGTGCAAATAACACTTCTCTTCTTTTTCTTGCTTTTTTTTTTTTTTTTTTTTTTTTTTTTTTAAGGTATGTACATTAACTGTAGAAAGAAGAAAAAAAAGGGCACCAGGTGCCTCCTCATGTCCCACAGGGAAAGAAGAAAAAAAAGAACAAAACAAAGAGAAAAAAAACAACATAACGAAACAAAAGCACTACTATTGCTGCACTGAATTGAGCAGCAGCCACTGATGACATCAATGAAAGCGACAGGACAGTGATGCGGCGGCAGATGGATGAATGGGGAAAACGGTATGGCGATGCAGACAGCTGAAATGGGAATGAGGATGGAGATATAGATAAATGGATTGGTGAGATCATCAATTCTCCTGTATTTTTGGGCCTCTGTACATGGCTCCATGTACAGCTAAGTCCTCAGGTTTCTCTATATCTTCAAGCCAAGCATAGCCTTCTTTCTCATCTTCCGGCACCGATACTCCCCCATCTGAAATTCAAAAACAGAACCGTCATCGAGATTTCTCAAAGTTCTAACAAGCTGCGCTCTTGGTTTTGGAGTTGGAATGGAAGATCTAACCAAATTGATACCTGGGAAGCGAGAGAATGGGTAATCAAGGTAGTATTGACAGTGCCTGCCGTCGGGATCAGAATATGGGGGGCCAAGCACATCGAGCACTGCACATGCTGTCACTGCTGTGAAGCAATGCATGTTGCCTCCATCAGCTGGATAGAGGATGGATGGTTCGCAAGGAGCAGTGAAATCGGCGTCAACCTTAACTTTAGCCAGATGAACACCGGGCGGTGCAACTGCATGAACGAAAGCACATCAAACTGTTAATTTTGTGTACGAATAAAATAGTTTCACAACGGAAGGACCTCGTGACTTCACGAAAAATTTTAGAACAAAATGTCAAGCAGTAAAGGTCATAACCATGAATCTATCGTCTATAAGTTCGAGATGAAACAAGCAAATTACTATTTTCCTAACAGACAAAAGATCAAAAAGGCCGGTAGATTTCTCATCAAGTCCCACAGATTATCTCAAGGAAGATGCAATACAATGCAATAACATTTAACAAGAAAGGTCACATTGTGCCTTTGCTATAGAGAAAAACTTGTGCAAGGGCTCCGGACCACATCATCCATAGGAAAGCTCTCACTAAAGCATGCAACCCTGGCCGCATTTGACCCCACGTTGGTCCCACCCAAACTACAAGGTCCTGGGTGCGGCACTAGGAGTTGAGTGTGCACTTACTACTTTCTATACAAATGTTAAGAAATAGTACAATTTTTCAAGGGAAGAATTTACCTAGTGAAGGGTTCGCGCTTGCCAATGTTTTCTCCGGGGCACCAGCCACCCAATCGTAGGACTTGATGTGCATCGTCCCAAACAGAAGCTTACTGAAAACCGTCATTCCCGGGTGATTATGAAGCGGTAAGACACCCGAAGGCGGCAAGCAAAATATCCCCATCTGCATATAGGTAACACATTATAAGAACAAAAGCCACGCTGACTGATTTCGCTTTGTAAATTGCGGGAATGAACCTGGAAGAAACTTACTGAAAATTTTTCGCACTCGTAAAGATGCAGGTATGTTATAACCGGGCTTCGTCTAGCTACCGTCATCCTGAAGTACGGCAAATCGGGAGTGAGGCCGACATCAGCAGGGTTCATGGCATCTGGCATCAAAACAACCAAACCCAATAAGCCACAATGGGGAATCAATTCGAAAAAGGAAAGAAAAACGATTGCAAATAACACTATCACGGACTATTTTCTCTCAAAATCCTGAATTAAACACGGTTGAATGCAACTAATATTCCATTTGTGTAACCAAAACAGTATCCAGATGTAAAGAAATGAACCGATGCAGATAAGGATGACCCCCCTCTGGCATGAAAAACGAGATCAAATCTTCTAACGTCTATCATTAATTGACACGTGTTATGTGACAAAAAAAATTTTATACAGTAAATTGATCACCAACCCGAAAAGATATATATACATATAGATGCATGTATACAGCCGCAAAACTGAAATGCCCGAAAAGACATATATACATATAGATGCATGTATACAGCTGGAAAACTGAAATGCTCGAAAAGACATACATACATATAGATGCATGTATACAGCCACAAAACTGAAATGCATGTATCAAATGCAAGGACACGGATTGATAAAATTATCTAAATTTTTTTTTTGGAAAAAATAAAACAAAAAGGCACCGGCCGATAACAGACAACGTACAAGATAATGCAAATTCAACACAGAAGACTGATACAAACATGTGAAATGGTAAAATGGACTCTAATTTTATAAAATTTTGCATCTATAATTCAATACGATTTTCTAAATTCATTAAAAAAGAACCAAAATTGAGCTTTAATTCAATCAACTTATGAAATTCTGAGACATTAATTAGAGCAAGAACATAAATTTGAATTCATGCAATCATGCAAAGCACAGATAAAAGAATTATACCCAAAACAGAGGATAGCCGTTGGATATCATCAGCGGGGGGAATGACCCCGGCCCCACAAAACGAAAAGACTTCCTTGCAAGTCTCGTACAGCTTCTGAACCGGCGACATCTTCCGCTGACGCCGCCGGCCCTTCCTGGTCTTGCTTTTCGAATTCGTCTCCTCCGCCAATGCCAGAAACTCCTTGCTGCCTTTGCGATTGGGCGCCACCGTTTCAAACCCCATTCACACCCCAAGTTCTACCTTTAATCAAAACACAAAAACCCAATTGAAAGAAATGAAATTTTCGATCTGGGCATTTCAGAAAAACTCAAAAAAATGTAACCTTTCGATCTGGGAACATACCCAATTGAAGAAAAAAATGAGAAATTGGATTGAAACCCAGAAAAAAACAGCCCAGGGGAACAGAGGAGGGGATGAGAGAGAGGGGTTTAGAGAAAAGAGTGGGGAGTGACAATAACAGTTATATTGTACTGGAGAATGATGGGTGGTAAAAGGAGGACATCGATGTGAAATTTGGCAGCTCTGTTCAAGGAAGAGAAGGGGGGAGCGGGTTGAATGGGTATAAAAGAAGGGGACAAAGGGACTTAGGGCTGAAAGAGAAAGCCGGTTTTGTAAAGATGAGTGAAAACCAGGGGCCATGGTTTTCTTTCCAGTGGGCTGTTCCCAACAGCGGATTTTATCCAGTTCCCTCCTCTCTATCTTTCTTTGTTCTTCCCATGTTGCCCCTCTTTTTCCCAATTTTCACATCTTCAACACTACATATATTCAATTGGATTTTTCTTCTTTCTTTTACTTTTCTTTTTGGTTTTTCTAATTTTCATGTTTTCTTTCTACTATCCAACCTAGTTGTTGATCTTGGGTGGTTTCTGGTTTGCATTGTAGAAAGAGAAGACATATCTCTGGATTTGGGTAATCTAGAATTTGCTTGTATTTCACACCTGTTTTTAAGAGAGCTGACCTTTTATAAGTCGTCATGCATAAACTGCTGCGTCGAACTCTGTAATAAATATGCAGAGTTTTCAAGTTTCTTTCTACCATCTAACATAGATTTTGATACTGGAAATCTGGTTGTGGTTTCTTATTGCCATTGTAGAAAGGGGAAAACTACCTCTGGATTTGGGAAATCCAAATCTGTTTGTATTTTTTCACCTCTTCTTAAGAGAGCTGACTTTTTATAAGTCACCAAACACAGACCCGTTGTGTTGGTTTTGTAATTATTGTGCGCAAAATCATGACACATTAACCAATTCATTAACTTTTCAGAGTATTAACACAACGTGTCAGACGTACTTTCCAATTCTCATATTCGGTGGTTAAACAGTTGCATAATATAGATACGATTTTTTCATATGTCTTTCATAGTTTAAGTACTTCTAATTACGGATGTAAATAAAGGAATATAACTTGTATTAGTGTCAATTTATGACATGGAGTCTTGTGGATAATTCATATATAAGCAAGGTTCTAAACATCTTCGATACTATTGAAATATCCGTAAAATAGGGTTGCTGAAATTTGAAAGTAGGATGAAGCAATATATTTTCATAATTTCATAGGCAAATAGTAATATTGGATATTTATTGAATTTTTTTTTGTGTTTCACTACAATATTTGACAAAATTTTAGTAAAACTTTTTACGTGCGGACAACACTTTGTTGGGTCAAATTATTGTAATAATTATTATAAATTCAAATGTCATAGTAACAGATTCAATAATCCATTCCTTGTGTTAATATGGTATAATATTTACTAATTTTTTTGTCCGGACATACTTACTTATTTTTACTTTTAAAGGAACACAAAAACGGATCTGAATTGTCCACTCCCTTGAGAATGAGCTTAACATTCCTCTAGGTATAAACTGCGTAGTAGATATATAATTTGTTTATCAAAATAAACATATAATTTTATTTAACTTTTATATGAAAGATACTTCTTATTATTACGTATATGTATGCATCTACTTACACGTGAATTTTTGAAAATATTATTTTTGATAAACATTAAGATAATTACACTTAATTCATCTAATTATGGAAAAGATGATTCCAAACTTGAATGCAGAGAAGCACACTACTTTAGCTAGTTTTTTTTTTTATATATATAAATAAATTTGAAACAATATTTTAAATTCAAACAATGCACGACTTAAAAGTTTTTTCTGTTTACAATAGCGTTAGTGGGTTAAATTGTTAGTGGAGATAGAGATCGATAAGAATCGAACCCGTACTAGGATGCACAAACAAAGTTACTTTTCACCATTTAGGTAAAGCTTCACCAGCCACTACCAAAAAGATCAAATGAATAAATGCATTATGCCCATTTTATATAAAATGAGTTAACAAAAAAATAATTTTAATACCAAGGGTGATGATGTAATTTCACTTGAGCACATGAATCACCTGCATGGAAGTTACTAATTTTTTTTTTGTTTTTTTTTTTTGAGTCAGGAAGTTACTAATGTATATTTGACAAAAAAAGAAGTTACTACTGGTATTTATGTTGTGTTTTTGCCAAAAGTGGTATTCTGTTTATACAGTAGATTTGTGTTATATGGTAATTTGATTATATCTTTTCCAAAATCAAAATGATTACTTACCAAAAAGTAAAACATCTGAAATAATATTTTATGTTTATCAGATCTGGTAACTGATACATACTTACTCCAAAAGTTATATATCACATCTAAAGAAAGAAAAATCCTATCTTTTTCCATTATATTTTGTTTTTTTTTTTTTGTCAAATTCCATTATATTTTGTTGATTATGGTAAGATTGAAAAGCAACTAAAGTATACAATTTTTGACACACATTTTTGCCGGCTCATTTCGTATATATTTCAACAATTCGAACCGTTTAAATTTCAGGTTTTCTCTTAAAAAAGTATGTTTATCAAAACTCACCAAAATTTGAAATCATATGACTATTGAATTAAGGATTTAGATTTTTTTTTTGTAAAACTGTATTTGTTCATTTTTTTTCATTACAAATGAATATCTTAATGGTTGTGGATTTGTCTAATTTTTTACAAGGATGACCTATGAATAATGTTATAAAAGGTAGACGATTCAGATCGTTAAAATATAATATAGCATGGGTCTCACAAAAACATGTTTAAAAAGTTGCATAAAAAATGATGTCACAAATATGCACCTTATACAAATATGAATATTTATTAGAGAGTTTTAACGAAACAATCCCGGTATTGTTTACTTTTAACCAAAATGATATTTTTACTCTAAAAAGTCACTCATGATACTATTCATTTACAACACATTTTTATCATTTTGATTAAAACTCAAAGTTTTAAATATTTTTCATTAGTTTTCCTTATTTATTACCTAACTCCAAAAGCTACACCTAAAGAAGAAGAAAAAAGTTCTTTTTGTTGTAAACATTTCTAGTTTAAGGGTGATTATGTAAATCTTAGATTAGATTTGATTTTAATTATCATTTCCTATTGTATCTTGTATTCCTTGGGGATAAAGGAATATCTTATCTCCTTTACTATTATAAATAAAAGCATAATGTAAGAGAAATAACAACACATATATTCTCCTAAATTAAGGATTGAAAGGAGACTCAAGTACACAATTAAATATAATTAATTAGCAATGCCCTCATTTTTCTACACTTTCTAAATTAAGGGATAGATTAGTTTGAACATGTCAGATATGTGTAGAAACTTCCGCTTTGACAATTTCCCCTTTTTTTCTTTGGATATGACAGTATTCAATATCCAAAAATAATCTGTACGTACTCTTTTACTTTCTTCAATAATGATTGTACTCTGGTCTTTTCTTCAAAAATGATATGTGCGTACTTTCTTTATTTTTAATGTAAAATATATAATTGTACTTAAAAAATAAAAATAAAAAGCGAAGTTGGAGAGAGAGAGAGAGAATTTGGGTTTTTTTTTTGGGGAAACTTGATATAAGTTCAATTTTTTGAGCCAATTGTAGAAATAGTCCAGTTTATTAAAATAAGTCCAATTTGTTATATTTAATTATTTAATTATCAATAGTTATTTGTTCAATAATAAGATTTATTATAAAAATCAAATTTCTTCTCAATTATCTCTTTGCTTATTTCTTTTTATTTATCTTTTTGTTATTTCTCATTCTTCCTCCTACTTTGAACCCCATTTATAGATTTTATTTTTAATTTTTATAATCAACCTATATCACAGGTTAATTATATTTATCTACCTATATAACAGATTCTTTTTTTATAATCAACCTGTCACAGATTAATGTGTCTTACTTGTAGGTATGTTATGTTTTTTCTACATTTTAATTAGGTTTCATATCTCACGTATAGGTATTATATACATTCATATATTTGTTACTTGAGTTAGGGTAGAATGTTTTGTAGATAAATTTATGCTAGTATATTCGTTTTTTGTTATAAGATATTAAATATATTCTTTTGGAGTTGGAAAATGCATAATATTAGAAGATTTTAATTGATTTTTAATATTTTTAGAAAATATAAAATGAGTATAAAAGAAATAAAAACAAATAATTAGATAACTGGACTCACTCCTAAAAACACTCTACATTTTTGGACCTGGATCTAAAAGCCCTTTTTTTTTTTATGAAATTAGAGGTGTTATAAACTTATGTCTTATAATGATATGTGGATGAGATCTGAAATTAAAAAAGTAATTTTTGGTCTGTGCGAAATTACAATATTGTCATGATTTGATTTTGTAATCAAATATCAAATTGTTTTTTATCCTCTTTTAATTGATAAATTTTTTTTTGTTAATAAGTAATTTAGATTATACTGTTGTGTCATGCGGCTAATTAAATTAGATATTATAATAGGCTTTTATTCCCCTCACTTACCTATTTTGTTATTATTCATGCATTCATATCAAATCAATTACTTACGCCTTACGGTGACTGAATTAATTAAAAAACAAAACAAAAAAGAATTAATTAAAAAAATATCCAACAAACAAAAGAGAATTAATTAAAAAATAACAAATAACAGTAGAGAATTAATTTAAAAATTACAAAATTAATTTTTTTCGCATTAATCTTTTTGTTAATAAAAGCGGGATATTTTCGCATTCATCTTTGTTGTTAGCAATGTTAGGGTTTGGTGGTGTAACGTGAACGCAGAGAAAGGGTTTGGTGGCGGGTTGAATTGTTGTTGTCGAAAACTAACAGTAATAATCAGCTCTGCAAGAAAATGTTAAAATATACAGACTAGATAATTTTGTACGTTTCAAAAGCCACACCTTTCTCACGACCCAGCAGAAAGTAGAAACAAATTAGAAGAAGAAGAAGAAGAAGAAACAGATGACAGATCAAAACCCAGGTTCCAACCCCGTGAACCTGCAAAGGTGAAGGTGCATGGTAATGCTCGTAGTCTTGGGGAATTATACCTCTGAGTCTCTGACTGTCTGAGTTGTGTTTCTGAAAATGTTTGTGCTAATCTCCAAGGATCATGAGTGTTAACCGAGTTGGGAAAAGTTTTTTCGACAAAAACAAAAAGTCTTTTTTTTAATCTAAAATAGTCACGAATTATGTCAGACATAACTCTTTACTTTAGTCCATGACAAAGAAAATCTATGAAAGTGATTCATAAGTTTGTCCACCGTAAATCATTATGATCATTTCATAAAAAATTGGTAAATATTGTCGTTAAATGGAGGGTTTGGTTTAACAAAAATACCCTTAAAAAAGTTAGCACTTGGTCATTTACGTGACAATTTAACTAGGATATTGACAGATATTTCATAGAAAAGTCAAAATGATTTATAGTGTACAAACTCAAAGATTACTTCAATCAATTTTCATGTCAATGATCAAACTGATGAGTTATGCCAATGTTATAGGTTATTTTGGTTTGTAATATTAACTATCTAACATAAGACGACTAACTAACGGAATTGTGTATGCAAATATGAATTAGGTCAATTGATCTAAATAATTTATTTGTTGGTTACATTCCAGTGATAATCTCTCATCTCCAAAATTATAATAGTTTAAATATTACTATAATCTTGTAAAAGAAAAGTGTGCATGTGGTTTTGCGAGAGGGAAATGGGGGTAGGTTTAGCTTGTAGGCCAACAAAAATTGACATACATGCATAGACAAACACAACAATAAATTATTGATTAGGGAATTGGATCCTCTCCGAGGCAAACCTCAGAATCCTCCTAACCTACTAACACGGACTATTAGATTTTGATCCAACGGTTACAATTATTATAACTTTAGAGGGGTCTTTCTGTTTGTAGCTATTGAATCAAAATTCAACGGTCCGTGTTAGTGGATCAGGTCGAGGACCCAATTCTCTTGATTAGAACCACAAAACCTTAATTAACTTTTTATCTCACTTTAATTTGGCCTTTATTTTTCCCTTTTTATTTGGCATCTTCTTTATATATGCTTGGATTTGGAATATATGTGGATCTGGGTAATTTCCTTGGATAAAAGTCTATGGGCTCGTTTGGATGTACTTTTAAAATGATTGAAAGCGCTTTTGGTGAAAATGTTTTTGAAATCAATCCTTAATAAAAATCCAAGTATATCCAGAAAAAGCATTTTAAGTGCTTTCTACAATAAGCACATATATGTACTTCTTTAAAAAAAAAAACACTTAAATTGCTTTTAGAACTCAAAATCAATTTCACCAAAAGCGTTTTCAGTTATTTTAAAAACACATCCAAACGAGCCATATTTCTTCCTTAATTTCGACACAAAAGGAAAAGTCTTTCTTAAATTATCGATACATCATCTTTAAATCCCTTTAATAAAAAACGATGTACACCTTTAGTTATTGACGAATTCTAACCATAATAAAGGGTGTCTTGACTAATTTCATGCTTTGCTTGTTAAGCAAAGCTTAAGTGATCACACTCAAGAGACCGATTAGGGGATTGACGTGAGAAGACTTTTGGTGGAGTCGACTTCCTATGCACTTGTGACTTTAGTTCAGTGTACATTGTGTGTAAAAGATCAGTATTGGTAAAAATATGGATATGCAAATTTGTGAAAAATATTAATGGATGTATCAATATCGGTTGATTAGGACCACATTATCGAATGATTTGCCTCGGAGAGGACGCAATTCCCTTGATTAGGACCACAAAACCTTAATTAACTTTTTATCTAACTTTAATTTGGCCTTATTTTTGCCCTTTCTATTTGGCATCTTCTTTATATATGCTTGGATTTGGAATATATGTGGATTTGGGTAATTTCCATGGATAAAAGTCTATGGGCTCGTTTGGATATACTTTTAAAATTACTGAAAGCGTTTTTGGTGAAAATGTTTTTGAAATCAATCCTTAGTAAAAATCCAAGTAGATCCTGAAAAAGCACTTTATGTGCTTCCTGCAATAAGCACATATATGTACTTCTTTCAAAAAAACACTTAAAGTGCTTTTAGAACTCAAAATCAATTTCACCAAAAACGCTTTCAGTTATTTTAAAAGCACATCCAAATGAGCCATATTTCTTCCTTAATTTTGACACAAAAGGAAAAGTCTTTCTTAAATTATCGATACATTATCTTTAAATCCCTTTAATAAAAAACGATGTACACCTTTCGTTATTGACGAATTCTAACCATGATAAAGGGTGTCTTGACTAATTTCATGCTTTGCTTGTTAAGCAAAGCTTAAGTGATCACACTCAAGAGACCGATTAGGGGATTGACGTGAGAGGACTTTTGGTGGAGTCGACTTCCTATGCACTTGTGACTTTAGTTCAGTGTACATTGTATGTAAAATATCAGTATTGGTAAAAATATGGATATGTAAATTTGTGAAAAATATTAATGGATGTAGCAACACCAGTTGCCTTCGATGAAAATTTGCTCGAAAACGTAGAAATTTAAAATAAAATTTTAGGGAATATCAAACATTGATTTAAATAAGATATAAGAGTTTTTTCGATATTTAACCAATATGTATGAATTATTGACGAACGATTTTAGTCAAAATTTAAGAGTTTCTCCGATATGGATGAAGGTTAAACTTCATCCATTTTTCCATATCTTTTTCTGATATTTTCACATAAATATTGAGGGTATCAAAAAACTTTCACACTGAGTGCACGTGATAGTGATACGATAGTGGACAAGGAGTTTATATTTGAAGAAAAATATACATGAATTGTCCTATGAGGGTTTTTCAATAGCAGATAATTTCTCAATAAACGTAATGATGAAGTATGGGATGAGTAATTAATTAATAAGAGAAAGAAAGTAGTAAACTAAATGTATTGGTTTGCTTATAGGAAAGCAAAAGTTCTCGAAGTATGTTTTTGTGCATTCTTAAGCTATGAATAAAAAAATGAAAGGCATACGATGTGCATGTTATTGTGCATTGTATATATGACGGATTTGTAGCATTTTTTTTTTTACACAATTTTTTATGTATGTTTTTGTAGAGCTACTTCGTAATGTATTTTAATAATTTAATTAGTCAAATTTTTAGAACATCATTGATAGATCATCTTTGCAACAAATTAGAAAAATCCAAAACCATTAAAACTTTCATTTGTAGTGAAGAAAATGAACAAATACGATTCTACAAAGAAACCCTAAACCCTTAATCCAATTCATATGGTTTCAGATTTGGTGGTTTTTGTTAGATATGATATTTTAGGGAAAATCTAAGAAATAGATGGTTCGGATCTTCGAAATACATTACGAAGTGAGTCTCACAAAGTTATTTAAAAAAAGTGATGTGACATATCCGTTCTCATATATATAATCAAAGAAAAACTAATGAAAAATATTTGAAAACTTTTTTAATGATAAGGACAAAATAAAGAATAAAGTGAATAGTATCAGGATTAATTTTTTAATGTAAAAATATAATTTTTCGTTAAAATAAACAGTATCGCAGATTTTTCGTTAAAAATTCCCATAATCAATTCGTAATTTTACAAGTGGGATATCCGAAACATGAATCCTTTGCCGAGCTGCATGAGCATGGTGCCATGCCTGTTGGACCTAGGAAGAAATGACACCCTTAACGGAAGGAATAAATGATAAACGACAAGCACCACCAGCTCTACGTATTTGGGGGCGGCAGTTATATCAGTTTTTTATTTCAAACGACAGTTATATCAGTTTATGTCGTAAGCAATGACCACAGCATCCGATATGTAACTCCACGCCTCCTCTGTCATCCCTATCACAATATTTGAGACTCCAACGTTATACAAGATGCCATCTGGTCATTCCATATGTTCTCAATTTCAATTTGTCTACTTATGGATTCACACGAT
Source organism: Pyrus x bretschneideri (assembly GCF_019419815.1). Taxonomy (NCBI): domain Eukaryota; kingdom Viridiplantae; phylum Streptophyta; class Magnoliopsida; order Rosales; family Rosaceae; genus Pyrus; species Pyrus x bretschneideri. The sequence continues at coordinate 2,587,509 of NW_025999424.1, read as the reverse complement.
TCTTTCTACGACTCAAAAATGTAAATGAGGTTCCGATCTGTAATATGTATCAAGTAATTTTAAGAATAGTACATTAGTGTATCGCTTAATTGAAGACAAATGTCTCTTGATCATTGGTTGTCATATAAGCACTGTAACATCAACTAAAGTTGTTAGAATATTTGTTGTGCTATTAATTGATTCGTTAGTTGGTTACTTAGTTGCAAGTAAGTTGGTACTGTGTTTGGTATATTAGGAACTACAACTCATCAATGCAATTAATACGTAATTTTATCAGTTAATACATAAGTCTCATTTGCCTCTCTAAATTTACAGTGAGGACGAAAATATGATTCGGGCACCATTTTTCGTATATATCCTTTTATTTGGTATGAAAAAAGGTATGATCTGTACATACGGTATTGATGTGGCAGACACCTACCCAATGATATGGCAAACGACTTTGAATAATGGCGCGCATTGGTCACGTGGCGAATGAAATCCGGCTGAAGGGTTCCACAAGGAAGATCCCGTAGGTCACGTGGTCGTTTGGTTTTACGTGGCACCCGCAAATAGCCAAAGGAGAAGAAAAAGAAAGGTTTTTGACATCAAACGAGGGAGAACGCCGCTTTTAATTTTAATATGATATCCGATTGGATGCTGTGTACTTGTTTTAAGATGCCAGACAACGCTAAGCAGCTTTGTTATCATTAAAAAATAATTAGTTACCTTTAAACCCGATATTCGAATTCGACCAGTACTACGATTCGGAAATATACTTTTTGTGATTTTTATCTAAACATTCATTTTCATCTTTCGCTCATATTTTTCAATTTCGACTGTCGGATGTAAGACATTGAAGAAGATTAAAGGCATAAATTAACAGAGAGATTGTTGGCCTCAATTTAACAGAGATTTCAATCTCAGGGTCGACTTATATTAATTTTAAATCTCAAGTACTAAAGTGAGGAGTTATGTCAATTTCAAGCACCATTTTGGCTAAAAAGCCGAACTTACTAATACAATAACGTTACCCATCCTAATCTCATACTTTCAAATTTATATTTGATTATTTAACGACCAATCACAGTCAGACACATACATAAACAAGCACTGCTTGATCAATAGCTCACACAAGATCATAGCGTGACATAAATACATACTGAGCAGTGCTTTAGTCGCTTATGAGTTGCCTAGAAATAACTTGTGCACTTCACCTCAAGAAGAAAAGGATTATGCACACACGTCAAACTGTTATTTGTTAATTACTTTCGGACTTCTGTATTTCTGGACTTGGGCCGAACTGGGCCTTTCAACGTTCTTAAGAAAACTACTTGGGCCTACTGATGAGCTCATCAAAGACGGACACAACCAGGCTGAGTTACTTAGGCCCAATAAAATCCACGGGACACGAAGCCCCAAAATATCACCCGCCAGAGCGAAAAGGGTTTTAGGCAATTACGCAAAACAATAAGGGCAACCGCGTAATTTGACAACCGCTAATAATCCATGAGCTCTCATCGCCAGTCATCGTCTCTCCCTCTTTAAACCTGCAAATTTCCAGATTTCAGCTTCCGTCTGCAAATCGCTAGGGTTTTCATTGATTTCGCTGCAGAAGGGGGTTTCTGGTTCCCTGATCGTCCCCTTCCTCTCTCCCGCAACGCCTTCAATTTTTCGGATCGGCAGTGGCAGATCGCGTAAATTTTAGCGAAAATGTACGGCTTCGAAGCGATGACCTTCAACATTCACGGCGGGTACTTGGAGGCCATAGTGCGGGGACACCGCTCTGGCCTCCTCACCGCCGCCGATTACAACAATTTGTGCCAGTGCGAGACCCTTGACGATATCAAGATGCACCTTTCTGCCACTGAGTACGGCCCCTACCTCCAAAACGGTGCGCTTTGTATGCATCTCTTTGTAATGTCTTCATTTCATTGAGCTTTCTGTTTGTTTATTGAGGAAATGAACACAATTGGGAACTGAATGTTGGATCGTGTGAATAAATTAAGACATGGGTTCTGGACTAATCAGCCCTTCGATCTGAAATTTAGGTTGAATTAGGGCTTAAATTTCAAGATGGTGCCATTGATTTAGCATTAGTAAGAGCAACACTTCGTGATCGAATTCTTAGTGATTTATAAAAGTTGTGATTTTTGAGTGAGCAAATTCTGCCACTAGGTGAATATATTAGGTTGCATTAATGAGGGATTTGAATTTGAATTTTTAGGTTAAATTGTTCGAAGAAAATGTGAAGAACACTTGAAAAGTTTGATACTTTCCTGTCATGGATTGAAATAGATCCTTATGTTTAAGTGATTTAGAGTGGAGTTGATAAGTCACTCTGTATATCTTTTGTTGTCTTTAACTATGACAATTAAGGTATTTCAGTATTACATTCGTGATAGGAACTGTGTAAATGCGGAACTAAAGAGGAAACAATATGCTGAACTTACCGGAAAACGAATAGATCTTTTAGTTATCCCTCCTTTATATATGTTATCAAAGTTTAAAGTTTCGTTAAGAGAAATTTGGTTAACTAATGTTGTACTAGTAATAATTTGGATAGCATATGGGACATAAGGTAGCAGGTGAGATTTTGATATGAGCGTACATTTCATGTCTTATACATTTCCTTTTCACTTTTAAGCCCATGTATTGGTTTCTCTTCTCTGGTCTATTATTGTTCTTTGCTTATCTGAGGATTTTCTTGCAGAACCTTCCCCTTTGCATACAACTACAATTGTGGAGAAGTGCACTCTTAAATTGGTTGATGAGTATAAGCACATGCTATGCCAAGCTACAGAGCCCTTGTCAACCTTTTTGGAGTATATTACGTATGTACCTGCCTTATTTTCTGTTTGGTAATTTGAATTATATTTATTAGAATACGAGAAAAGATTTCGAAAACATAAACCTGATTTAGGCTTTAGGCCGGACTGGGTGAGTACTCAGCATATCACATTTGGCCATTGTTCCGGCAAGGCTGGAGGATCTTTATGACGTGTGAAAATTACAACCATAATTATATAGGTATTCATCACTAAAATTTTATCTGTAGCTGGGAATTTGTCTAATGTTTCTTATCTTCGTCCAGATATGGTCACATGATAGACAATGTTGTCCTGATTGTTACTGGAACCTTGCATGAGAGAGATGTTCAGGAACTATTGGAAAAATGCCACCCCTTGGGCATGTTTGACAGGTATTGTCATTTTCATTGAGTTATGTATTCCATTTTCTTTGATTTATCCTTTTTCACTCTTAAGTGTTTTCTACGACTTTGACATTATTATAAAATCTCATCTCATTCTCATGTTTTTCTCATCAGCATTGCCACCCTGGCGGTTGCACAGAATATGCGGGAGCTTTACAGATTGGTGCTTGTTGACACACCACTTGCTCCCTACTTTTCTGAATGCATTACATCTGAGGTACGATTTAGTGATCCTATGCCATTATTTTCCAATGGGTTAGTATTCGATTGTTGTGGTAGGTTTCTGATTTTGTATTCATCATGCTTGTTTTCAGGACCTGGATGACATGAACATTGAAATAATGAGGAACACTCTTTACAAGGCATACCTTGAAGACTTTTACAGGTTTTGTCAGGTAACTTTTGATTTCTAACTCGGAGAGTATTTATGTATTTCAATCTGTCAAGTTTTTTTATTACGTATTTTGTATTTTTTCTCATGAATTTGCTTTTGATCTTTTGGACAGAAACTAGGTGGTGCCACAGCAGAGATTATGTCTGACTTACTTGCTTTTGAGGCTGACAGAAGGGCTGTCAACATTACCATAAATAGGTAAGTTAATGTTGAGTTGTCAACAAGCTTTCTTTATGTTGTATTTTCAGAGGTCTTAACCATTCTTTTCACGGCCTCATACTATTTGTTCTCCCCCTGCAGTATTGGAACTGAGCTTACTCGAGATGATCGCAGGAAGTTGTACTCTAGCTTTGGTTTACTGTAAGTTCTATGGCTATCCTGATTTGTCGATGACTTGTACATTATGTTATATTTTGGATTGTCATCAGTGACAGCTGTTTGCTTGTTTTCGTGCAGCTATCCCTATGGCCATGAGGAACTTGCTGTTTGTGAGGACATTGATCAGGTATGCTGTGTGCTTCAATTAGTCTTATTTCTTGCCCAAAATTATGCTTTTGTTTTTGCTCCATCTTCTTGTGAAGGCCTTTTGCTAATTTGGGGCAAGATTGAGTAAGTTAAAATTTTATGACATTGTTCATGTTCACTGGTCTAGATTGGTTACATGCTAATATTGGTTGATTAGCTTATCTCTTTACTTAACGTTCTCACATTGTAGTATTGGTTTCGCCTAAGCTGACAACTTGTTTGTTGAAGGTCCGTGGTTGCATGGAAAAATATCCCCCTTATCAGTCGATTTTTTCAAAACTATCCTATGGCGAGAGCCAGCTGCTGGACAAGGCATTTTATGAAGAGGAGGTGAAAAGACTTTGCCTGGCATTTGAGCAACAGGTTTGTATTGCAGTTACTTTGCAGCCACGTCTGTTTCGTGTTCTGGTTCACTTATCTTTGGGTCTCTCCATTCAGTCACTGAACACTTATGTTTCTCCCTCCGACCTGCAGTTCCATTACGGTGTTTTCTTTGCATACATGAGGTTGAGGGAGCAGGAGATCAGAAATCTGATGTGGATATCGGAGTGTGTGGCGCAGAACCAGAAGTCCCGAGTTCACGACAGTGTGGTCTTCATATTTTAGTCGGATTAGAGATAATCATTCGTTCCTTGGCATAATCTTCTGTAAATCTCCTCCCCATCTTGTCCCCGAACGAATTGTAGAGATGGGTGCGGTTGCGTTGTTTGTAATATCCCGATGTTCCTCCCTAATAAGCACTTTTGCATATATTATTTCAGTTGTTTTTACTTAAGGGGGAATATTTCATATTCTGAAATCGAACATGTTACAGTTGCGAGGATAAATTGAATTTATATACTGTAATTTGAGATATTATATAGTAGCAGTCTCGTAGCGAGTTTTTTCAAATTTGTAATGGCATGTTTCTTTACCTAAAATGGATATTGGATGAAAAAAGTGTTTATTGGTATGTTGAAATTTGACTGAAGTTCCAACCAGCATTTGGAAGTGCTTCCAAGAAAAGCATTTGACAAGTGCTGCTTAAATAGAACTTATATAAAATATAAGCACTTTTAAATTCATATGCGGTTTTAGCTTTCAAAAAGCACTTTTAGGGCTGGTTTGGTATTACAGTACTTTGAAAAAAAAAAACTGTTTCTGCTGTGCTGTGAGAATAAGCTTATTTTTATTGTTTCATGTTTTCAGCTTTTTTTTTTCACCCAAAACTGTGAAAATAAGTCATTTTTAAGTGTTTACCAAACACATTTTTGAACTCAGCTTTTTTTTTATACCCATTTTTTTTAAAATCACCTCAGTACCAAACCAATACTTAGCCATTCCAAATGCTTTCTCAAAAGGCCCTTAATGTTTTTAATACAAACAATATTATATATACTAAGATCATCTTCAACCCATGAGATAAAGCTTAAAATATAAACTTTAAAACCTCTCAAACCATTTCCAACCATTGGGCTAAAATAAGACCTGGAAGAAAATATATCTCTGGGCTAGATTCCTCCAGGATTTAAGTCTGGCTTAAATCACTTTTGACCCACCAAACTGTCATATTTCAAAACTTTTTTTGTTTTTTTACTTATAATCTAACTGCTATGATCAAATGAGATCAAATCTAATGGTTTAAAAAAAGATTTGATGGTCCAAAATTAAATATAACGTCTAAAATAATTTAAGAAAATTATTTAAATCAAATACGACTTAAAACTTTATAAATACTTATGTATTTGTATGATTTTTAATTACTTATTGGAATTTAAATATTTTTTTATAAATTAGGATAATTTACATAAATTTTATTTTCAAAAAAGTTACCGAAAAATAAAATTAGGCTAAAATCATTATTTAATAATCTCGGGCTAAAATCTTAAGCCCTAAGAGTTTGAGGAAAAAAGCAGTTTTGGGTTATGGTTTAAAATTTTCTGACTTAGTTTTTTAATTTTTATCCCCAAGGGTTGGATATGGTCTAAGGGTTGAAAAAGTATGCTAAACCTTCAAATGAGCTAGCCATAATAATTTGGTTTGAATACGTCTTTGGTGAGAATCGAACATAAAACCTCTTTATTTAAAATATTAATATGCAAATTTATGAATATATATATATATGTAAAAGTTGCCTTTAATGGAAATTATGGAAATTTGTAAGGGGTATATCAACTTATTCAGATTTAGTCGAAATTAGAGAAAATTTCTCAAAAAAATTTCAAAAGTTCAAAATCTACAATAGGTTCCGGCAAAATTTTGGTAGTGAATAAGTAAATATCGTCAATATTCATTGATTTATACCTCGTCGATATAAGGTGAAGTCTGCATTTCAACACCTTTCCATATTGATCCTTAATTTTTCGATTATTTCAACGAAAACATAGACAATTTTTTTATTATAAATACTGTTTATAAATAAATAAAAGGGAGTCCCGGTATTGTCTACTTTAACGAAAAACCATATTTTTATTCTAAAAAGTCAATTCTGGTACAATTCACTTACAACACCTTTTTTTTCGTTTTTCGTTAAAACTCAAAGTTTTCAACATCTTTTCGTTAGTTTTCCTTAAATAAAAAATGCTACTAGATCATATTATTACGTCATTGTTGTGGGTTATTTTATCTAACAAGGGAGAGATGGGCCGCATGAGATAGAGAGGAGAGAGAGATATGTGTATAAGGGATGTGTGTAGTGTTGTTATTCTCTTAAGCAGTGTTTTTATTTATAGTAATAAGGAAGAAAAAAAATCCTTCTCCTCCAAGGAATACAATCATAAGGCAATTAGTACTACGGTCTAGTGGTATTTATATTCATCTAGAGCGAGAGATGTTAGGTTAGATTCTCGCTAAATGTAAATTTAAACTACATTATTACTAGCCCATTGCGAAACTAAACCAACCCCCTCCCTTTTAATGCAAATAATATAATTGGTTCAAAAATAAATAAATAAAAAAAATACAATCCTAATAAAAAAATAAACAATATTATCTACCTAATAAGCAAATAGGCTTCGCTTTCCAATAACAATAATATGGTTGAAAACAGCATGACACGTTCAACACACCTCCTTTGTGACAAGGCAATTAAACCGCGACTTCTTTACCGTTCTCTCCGTTCTGAATCTTCTGATTTCCCACCAAACGGTGTATTCTTCACTCCCAGTTCCGAATTGTTAGGGTTTTGATTCGATTTCAATGGAAGCGCCACTCTCATCACCACCTCCGCGGATGAATCGGAACCAGAGGTCGCCGTCTCCGCCGGCGACAACCATCGCCGATCTGAACGTGGATTCGCTGGCTCAGTGCGCCAGCTACCTCAGCATCCAGGACCTCTCCAACTTCGCCATGACCTGCAACTATCTCAAAAAGGTCGCATATTCCGACTCCATCTGGCAGCGCTTCTACAGGGAGCGGTGGCCGCGGCAACCACCGTCCTCCGCCTCGCAAACGCCAGGAGTGAGGGAGGCCTATCTATCCATGCTTAAGGATTCGCTGCAATTCAAGTTTACCGATCCGATTGTCGTCGATTTCTACACCGCTGCCAATTCAAATCGTTTGGATCACATATTATTGGACAAGAATGATATAATCTTCTCTCAGGTATATATGATCATATTACACCGTTTTTCTTTCATGAATTTTGAGTCTGAATAGTGGGGAAAAATCTTCAATTTACGTTTTTTAATTTTTGTTGATTAGGGTTCACTGATACGAGTATTAACGATTGATCGTTGGTTAAACGGAACGGATTCGCCTCTCACTCTAGTTGATCACAATGCAAGAATTACTTGCATGAGGTGGGCTCTCTGTGGTTTTCTTTTATTTTGCTTAAGTTTGGCTCAAGGGAAGTTCTTTTATTCCTGAAATATTGACATAAAATGCAGGTTGTTTCCGCTGAATGAAACATCTTTATATCGAAGCGAAACACAGAAAGAGGAGAATGCTTTGGTAACTTCAAGCGCTGACCATTCCATTCGGCTATGGTGGAAGGTATTCCATGAATTCGGAATATTTTTCTCGATACACTCCGATTTGTTTGTTTTCCATACCATTGATTTGGTAGAGTTGTCGCTTGCGCCCTACTTAGTTCAGGACAGGCTCGGGTATGCCCCTCCAGGGTTTATACAAGATGGTGCCTTGTATCTGCAGGAATTTCTTCCTGAAATCTTAATTGTTCTTTTTTGAATGCTAATGGTGCATTTTTGGCCTTTCATCCACATGGATTGATTTTCAAAGCTAAAACTCCGTCCAGAGTAAAAAACTTTACTTCGTGAGTGCAGTTTGGTCTAATAAGTTACACTCATGATCTTTTCCTCTACACCAGTCTATTAAATATTTGTTCTTGTAATCTATGATTTATCTATGTGATTCAATTACTATTATTGTACTGTAATACCATCATCAGTAGTTTTCAGTTCTGTGTTGAGTTCAATATTAGGGACATAAGGAGAATGATTGCTCATTTGCTAGGTTATGGTTTCAACTTTCTCCTAAAGGTCCTAATCTCATTATTTTGTCACAGGGTGCTTGCCGAAGATGTTTTAGAGGTCACAGTGGCCCAGTTTCAGCATTGTCAGATAAGTTGTTAGGCGATGGAGTAGGAAAAGTATTGGCAAGTGGAGGGGAAGATGGCACCGTTCGCCTTTGGTCTCTTAGCTCCGGTGGGAGATGTGGCCAGCATGCTTTAAAGGCTACTTTCTATGGGCATGAGAAGCCCATCCGATTGATGTCAGTTGCTGGGTATGATGGTCCTTTTGAGGAGATTATATGTTTCTTTTCAGTAATAGTAAATAAACTTCTTGTTCATTGATAAGCTGATCCAACTTCGAAGATAATCTGTAGATATCTACCACATCTCATATGTGATAGAAGTTTATTGTGCTTTGCGTGACAAATTTTCCCATAAGATTGATCTATGTGTTTTGGTCTTAATGGCAGGCACAACACCTCTCACTTGGTAACTGTTTCAAGAGATTCTAAGGTATTCTCTTTTATCCATCGCTAGTAATCGCTGATCAGCCATACAACGGTGAATTCTGTTACTCTGTCATTGGATATCTGATGATTGTGGTTTCTAACAGGTGAGGGTGTGGGATACAAATGCATCATCCTTTGCTCGTTCTTCATGCTGTGTGGGGATGACTTCTACTCTTGGTGCCCCTATAGACATGAAGTGTAATGAACATTTGGTCTATGTTGCTGCTGGTTCCTCCGTTACGGCAATTGATTTGAGGACAATGCAAAAAGTTGTCATTGCTGCAGTGGATGCAAAGCTATATTCTTTTCAGGCAAGGCCATCCAAATCTTTATTCTGCATAGGCAGCCATGGCAGGTACGACGAGTAGAATTCCCTTGGTTTCATTCGTCTTGTGTGCCATATCTAACAAAAGGTTGTGTGCCATATCTAACAAAAGGTTGAAGTTTGTTCTAGTCGTAATCTTGACATTATTGAAGAAACGAAGTTTTCTTAATTATGCAGAGCGATGCTTTACGATTTAAGGATGAACTGTGGTACCCTGAAATCAGAACCAATAGCGGAGTTAGAAGCTGGACACAAAGGGCCGGTGAATTACTTGCACCTGGACCCATACAAAATTGTCACCGGAAGCCCCAAGGATATGCATGTTAACATTTGGGAGGCTGACACTGGTGCCCTAACAAATTCCTTGAGCTGTGGTCCTGCAGGTGAAACAGACAGAAGCTCTGTGTTTTCTGCCCTAGCAGTAAATGGGAGTCGAATAGTTACTGGAATCGTCAATGTCCTCTATGATGTGGGATGTTTACGCTTTAGGGATTTCACAAATGCTTCTTGCCCTGTCGTGAATCGCGACAAAGGTCATGTTGCAAAGTTTTGGAATCAAGAGTCTTACAGTGATACCGATAGTTCAGATGACTGAACAGATTTTACTTGTAGATGTTGTATGCCATATGACACTTAAATATTTGTAGATGTTAGGACTTAATTTATTGGATTATTTCCCTTTTTTTTTTTATTCTCCATAACAAATATTTCTTTCATTCATTTCCAAAAGCTTGCAAGGGTTGGTGGTGAGAAGGTCAAAAATATCAACCCTAGGTAAATTTCATGCTTCAAATCCGACGAGCTTTGAGTGGTCCGCTAAAGAATGGTTTCACGTGAAAGGGTGTGTTGAATAATGTAAAGTTTCGTATAAAAAATTACACGACTAACTAGATGAACACATTTTGAGTAATGTTAAGTGTCGTCGTCTTTGGTTCTTCTTCACAGGAGGTGTCGTAGCATCGAGGCAGGCCGCAGGTCCTTGTTGAGAGGTTTCTAAGACGCTTGATGCCAATATGGATCAAATACAATCTTCTGTGGAGAAAATTGGAGGAGATCGAAGAAAACTTGAACAAGCTCGAGCGTTCAGTGATGACGCAAAACGACCCAAACAAGCTCATTCGTTCACTGCCGCTAAAACGCTCCACCTTGTCTAGATGTTCCTCCGAAAATGTCCATAGATCAAGCTCCAAAGCTTCTTCAAAATATCATTTCAATAGCGGTGTTTCTGATGGCAATGAGACAAAGACAATCACGGGTCATTTGTTCACGCTGAGGGGAACTACATGAGCAAGTGAATCCATGAAAGAATTGAGAAGTACAGTACTCTGAAATTCAGTGGCTAACAGATAAAGAGATGAGGCCACAACTTGCTGCCTTGTTTCACTGCCTAATGAGAAATATGAGAATCGTGTCGGAGTATCATGAGGCCGAAAAGAGAATCATGGAGACAGTAAAAGTGCCCTACGAAGTGTTCTGCAGCGACACACACGGCCACACCAGCTTACTACCTACTCTAAGCTCGAAACAGAAATTCCAAAATCGTGTGCTTGCTTTACATCATATGTCTCTTCACTGAAGGCCTGTGTTGAAGCTCTTAATGACGGGCTATTCAAGTTTCCTGCTGCTAAGAACGACACGCCTTCGCTGTATCATCATTTGTTAGCTTGTTTGAATAAACTTCCATATAAATATGTGACGTCTGCCGCCATGACAGAGTTTGGGAATGATGTCAGGGAGCTAATGATTCGACAAGTCGAGGAGCATAAGCTAAAGAAAAGGAAGGATTCTCCAAGGTTTTTGAATACCTGGCTAATTATTCAAGAAGTGCTACGGAATGTATGATGGCCTTATAGCATTCGAGCGATGGGGATTGATGACAAAAGTAACAGCAACACATCATAACATGTTGCAGGCAATTTCATATGATAGGCTTTCAGAAACTTTTAGTTTTGTTCTTTTTGGTGATCAACAATATGTAGTTTTTGTTTTTGTTTTGATTTGAAGTAATATTATATATGGAACATTTACAATTAAAATTGCTCTGCTCGTGTTGAAATTTTCGATCTGTGATATCACGAGCTTGGCCCTGGCTCTCAACGGGAATCGAATTGTTACTGGTAGTGCCAACGATGTTGCAGATGTCGGATGACTCTGCTTTAGGGACTTCGCCAATGCATCTTGTCCTGCCTTTACTTCTTAAGGATGATCATGTCGAAAAGTTCTGAAATCCACAAACGAAGGAGATGGAAAATCCGAAAGAGTTTGTACATTCGATGTTATGGAGAATTTTACATGCAAGCAATGCTTTATGCGGTCTAATTTACAACGAAATGCAGCACCAAATATCGTGCTATTTACTGTTGATGCTGCATTTCTGCTATTTACAAGTATGAACAAGTTCTGTTTGGTTTTGTTTGTGTCTAAGAAAATAAACACTGAGAGTCTGAGGCACTCGGTTTTGTTGATTGACTAAGCGAAAATCGTGCTTGTAAAGCTATTCCATGTAAAGTTTTCATCAGTGTTGGAAGAGCAAACAAAAGGGCTGCCACCAACTCCGTCATAGATTATTCCACCGAACTCATCATTGCTACCAGCCTGCAGTTGGTTCTTTGGTTCTTCGCTGTCAGTGCTGTCATCATCTGAGAAACTTGAGTTCTTCTGAACCAGTTCTCTGAATACTGAAGACTGGAGGAGTAGGCCAAGCGCAGTGGGAGAAGATGATTTGCTGCTGGGGATGACTTCTTGCTTTCGAGGAGAGTGTACGTAATCAGAGGCAAAAGGATTTTTGAGCGAGAAGGGAGCTTGCTCGGTTGTGCTGTAGCTGCTGGCCGCGAATGGTGTATTTTTGGGCTCTGCGACTGCCTCTGGTACTTGTTCAGTAGATATAGTGTCGTCTGCTCTTGGCTTCAACCATCTTATGTAAGAACTCAAGTCGAAGTTGGTCACAGCATTGATCCCTCTGTACTCAATTGCTGCAATGTCGTAGGCGCGAGCTGCTTCTTCTTGCGTACCTGGAACGCGATAAAGGCACATTGCTCAGTAATTGGAAACTCCCTTTTCATTATATATTCCTGATACAAGCGATTTTCAGAGAGATGCAGATTCAAATACAAATAAAGAGAGAACTCACCGTAAGTGCCAAGGTAGAGGTACTTATTTCCGAAAACTCTTCCTATTCTCGCTTCCCATCTACCGTTGTGATGGTGCCTGTAAAACATGAATCAAACACTCTTTTAGATACTGTTTTTCCAGCTTTTTAACGAGTTGATGCGAACGATCTTTGAAAAACTTTCAGAGATATTACCTTGCTACTCCTCGGTACTTTGATACACCTCTTGAAAATCCACTGCTCTTTCTGAAACAAAGAAACAAATAATTCTTTCAACAAACTATCAAAGGAAAATCCTCGGTGAAGAAGTATTTCTGCGAAAAAGATTTTCGAAGATGTTACCTTCTTAACGAGGCCAAATACTCTTCTTTTGTCATAGATTGCATGATCTCGATTTCGTTGTCATAGTCAGATATCTGTAAACAGATCATCAGGGTTTAAGATCAGATATTCTACGTTAATCTTCTAAAACCATGCCAAAACACATCTCTTTAGATTTTCCGAGTATAAACTCCAAAAACTATATAAATTTGTACCGGAAAGTTGGTGAAAGTCGATGGCCCCCAGTACTTAACTGCGGCTAGATCATATGCTCTTGCAGCAGGTTCTTCTTCATCATAAGCTCCAAGGTAAACTGCTCAGTCCAAATAGTCCATTCAAAAGCGCGATACGTTAGAACGCAAGATTTCAATCAGTATCCAAGGGAAAAAAAAAACACAGATTGAAGTCGAATGTGACAATCAAAGTCATAATCTACCTTGTTTCCCTTTCTTCTTCTGTGTTGAATTCCATGATAGCTTGTCCCACAAGTGAGCTTCAAATCGACCAGTCCACCGATGCCTGCTGACACCGCGAAATCTCGAGCTTCTCTTTACAGTGGTGGCACCAGAAGCTCGATCAGCTGGCCCTTGTGCCAACTGCTGCCCGGTTTGGCTATTGCCACCAACTGCAGGTGGGCCTCTTCTCCTCCTCTTGACACACCGGGCCGCCTGAGCCTCAGGATCCGCTGTCCTCAGGCGGCGCCTAGCCGCGTTCTCTTCATTCCTCACCATCATGAACTCCATCTCTCGAGATAAACTGCTCCGCTCGTCGTTATCAAATTCGGTGGTGGTTGTTGATGTGGTTGCTTGAGCTGTAAGGAAGGATGTTGGAGCGTATATATAACTTGTGTGCTTGTTTTGGATCTATCTGATTAGTTTTCTGTTAGAAAACAAAGGAGACGATGATCTCAGAGCACCTAAGACAACATTTTAGTGTCCGTACTGTGTTTGTTAAACCCAAAGGCCCAAAAGTTCGATGTGGTTTTTTGGATTTGTGTGTTAACAAACACCAAAAGTGAACCCTAACATCTAAGAATACCTTCGGACATGCCGATGTCTATTTGTTCATTTATTGGAGAATTCTAAAATCTTACATCAGAAATTTGACGAATCAAAGTACAGAATGTAAAAGAAAATATAGTTCACTACTGAAAACATCGATGTATTTGATCAAACTTCACACTTGTCAGTTGTCAATCAAGCAAATGGTTATTGCAAGGTCGCCAGCAATACACAAGTTCAATGAAATCCAAATCTCCACATTGAGCTAGCCGTTTAGATATTGGACCCGCCATTTATAAGAGCCGAACTGGATACAGTGTGTTGAGAAATATCACTAAATTGTGATACTAATGACAACGTTTGATTTTATCAAGATGTTGCGATGTGAGCTATGTCATTAGTATTACCCTAGTGTGATCACACTTGTGAGTAAGTTAAGGTTCATCGGTTTTTCTTAGAATCGCTAATGGAAAAAAGTCATAGAAACTAGAAAATCATCTATCAAGTTAAGCACCTGAAAGTGCTTTTTCAAGAAGCACTTTTAACTGCTTTTTCAAAAAGCATTTTTAAATATTTTTCAAAAAGCAGTTTTAAATATTTTTCAAAAAGCACTTTCAAGACATTTAAAAGCGTTTTTTTTTTTCCTTTGAAAACACTTACAAGTGTATTTTTCAAAAGGAAAACTAATGAAAATGACTTGAAAACTTTGAGTTTTAACAGTAAGAACAAAATAAAGGGTAAAATGAACCATGATTGACTTTTTAGTGTAAAAATATGATTTTTTGTTAAAGTAAACAATACCGGAAACTTTTCGTTAAATTCTTTTTTTCAAAGCACTTTTGAGGTAAACTTCTGACATCACTCTAGTAAAACTCCTTACGAGAGCATATTTATAAATTTTTTTTTTTTTAATAAAAAACGCGCTTCTAATAAAAACACTTGTTAATAAAATTGCTTTCTGAATATAAAGTCGCCAAACACGGCCTTCCTTTTTTTCCCAAAACACTAAAAAAAAAAAAAAAAAAAAAAACAAAAGAAAAGAAAAACGAAATTGAGCGTGGAGTCTCAGCCCAAACCGCAACTTCATTTCAGTCCCAAATCAGTGAAATCACAGTGACCTCGATGACCGCCATGGCCACCACCATGGCCACTACCACCACTCTCCTCCTTCTCCTGATCCTAACCGCCGCCATAACCACCGCCAGCTCAGCCCCGATCCTCGGTCTCGACACCTTCCTCACCCACCAATCCCGCCTTGACCGCCATGCCACCAACGACTCCTTCCTCTCTCTCTCCTCCACCCTCAAAAACTCCCTTTCCCATTCTACCCCTCTCTCCCACACACCCCACTCCCTCATCTCGTCTCTGCTCTCCCTCTCCCTCCCCCTCTCTCTCCACGTCCGCCTCGTCGGTCCCTCCTTCCCCCCCAGCTCCGCCGCCCTCCTCTCCTCCTTCCTCACCGCCGCCTCCCAACCCTCCAACCACTTCCACGTTATCGCCCCCTACGAATCCCTCTCCCACCGCCTCGCCGTCCAGCACTCTCTCCACCTCGACGTTTCTCACTCCCCCTCTCTCGCATCCCTCCTCACCAAAACCCTAAGCTCCGAGCTCGCCAAAACCACCTCCAGCCTCCGATCGCCGCTCCTCTCCGTCTCCTACGACTTAATCGATCAAATCATCAAGCAGGACTTCGAGAAAGAGAAGCCGGTTCATGGAGTTTACTTGTATTTCCTCGATATGGGTAAGCAATCCAAACCGTATGCTTACAATTACGGATCTGGGGACTCTTCCCCTGCATTCACCAAGTGTTTGGGCAGCATATGGACCGGGAAAGATCGGTATATCTGGATCGATTTGGGCGCCGGACCGGTCGATTACGGCCCGGCGCTTTCAGGTGATGGGGTTTTGCCCAGAGGCGAGTTTCATCCGCTGGCGGTGTTGCACGGCCGCCCCAAGGCTCAAAAGGCGCTGCTAGCTGACTTGGCTTCCTTGGTTTGGAGTGCTTACCAGGTTCTTCTCGTGCCCTCTTTGAGAATTCCTGTTCAGTTTGAGAATTCATTGATTGTTCAGTTCATACATGTTTATGGTTCCGATGGCGGTAAGGATTTGAGCGGTTTGGACTGGAAATTGATTGAGAGGACGTTTATGGATGAGGCAAATGGTAATGGTTTGTTGTTAGGGGATCAGACTTTGAGTTTCAGGACTAATAGGGTGAGTTACTCGGACTGCCCGATTTGTTCATTCGCGATTTCAAGGTCTATTAACTCGTATACATCGAGGTTCTTGTTCGATAACTATACTTTGATTGCGAGTGAGTATTTGGACTCGAAGCGATTGCATCAGATATTGTCTGATTCGGCTGAGGAGTTTAGGAGAGTGGCTGGGCTCCCTGAGGAGGATTTTGCTAGGGTTCTTCCTGTTTATGTGTTCGATTTGGACTACACCATGCTGTTGTTGCTCGATAGGTATCACCAATCAGTTGCTTTTAAAGACATGGTTATTGCAGTGAGGACGAAGAACACACAGACTGTGAGTGATTATAGCTGTAATGGGCGTCATGTGTTTACGCAAACAAGAGAGCTTGAGAGACCGCTTGTTGGTTCGATTTTGCAGAGCATGTGGGGAGTGTCACCGACCCATATGCTGTGGAGCCCTAGGCACAATACTACATTGGTGGATTACACATGGAGTATTGGCCAGACTCCATTTGGGCCGTTCTCTGAGATTTCATCCTTATCATTCGTACAGAAGGATGCTGCTCGGAGAAATGTTCTTTTGACATCTCTGAATTACACCATATCGAGTGCTGTAGATGTTCTCCAATCCATAGCTGCACATGGCGGGGAAAGAAAGCTCCTTAAGCGTAGTCGACATGTTGAATTCATACAGAGGTGGAACTTGTTCAAGTACAAGCTGGACAAAGCAGTCTCTGCAATGTCGCTTTTGGATTTTGGGATGGCTTTGTTTTATTTGCGGTCCTCAGACCACGACCTATACGCTATCCACTCTCTCGTCTATCAGGCCTCCCAAGAAGTGGAGGCATCCCTTGTATGTTTCAAAGATCCACCAGTTCCGTGGAACAGGATCTTCATGGTGGGATTTGTTATCGTTTTTGCCTTTTATCTTCATTCTAAACGAGGTAAAATCTTCAGAAATAAAAGTAAGCAATTTTGAAGCGCTTTTAGAGGAAGCTAAAGTTTGTATCTTTTGAATTCAATACTACACTGTATTTCTTTAAGGAACATGATTCGTATGTCAGGTTTAGTCTTCAGTTTTGCTCATAACTTGATTGCATTTTACTTTCTTACCTTCCCCATTACTTCTAAGTTCATCACTTACCGAATTACCACTAACGGTATGCATTTCATAGAATTCAAGGGTGTGTGTTACTTTTATGGTGGCGTTGTTCTTTTAAACCGACTTCCAGGAAACCGTCTATAGGGCCACATATAAAGACGATCCGTGGAACCCAGTGTGAGACCATAGCAGCTGCAAGTTAACACTGGGTTCCACAGATTGCGGAAGTCGGTTGGCCAAATTTTTTTTTAAGGAAAGTTGTTCATGCAGAAACTGAGCGAGTTGGAATTATTACATTCCCAAAACCATGAACTCGACGTTATTAAGGTGTCTAATTTACATCGATATGCAGCATCAATCTCAAACTGTATACATTTGATGCGCCAGTTCTGCTTGCTTACAAATAATACAAAATTTTCTTCCCATACGAAGATGTTCTTGTTCTGTTTCGCATGCATCTAAGAACAGAAAAATAGAGTCTCCGAAGCATTTGCCTTTGTGGGTTGATTGAACAAAATCGTGCTTGCAATGTTGCTCCATGGATTGTCGCCGTCAGTGGTGGAGGAGCAATCAAATGGGTTGTCGCCGGTTCCCTCATAGAAGATTCCACCGTACTCATCATCGCTACCCACCTGGGGTTGGTTCTTTGGTTCCTAGCCGTCGGTGCTGTCATCCTCGGAGAAATTTGAGTTCTTCTGAACCAGCTCTCGGAATATTGAAGATTGAAGGAGGAGACCAAGCGCAGTGGGAGAAGATGACTTGCTGCCGGCGTTAAGATTGGTGCTGCTTCGGGTGACTTCTTGCTTTCGTGGAGAGTTCAGATAGTCAGAGGCAAAAGGGTTGGTGTGTGAGAAGGATGTTTCGTCTGCTGGGATGTAGCCACTGGTCATGAACGGCATGTTCTGAGGCTCTGTGACTGATTCTGGTTCTTGAGTGGCTACGGTGTCGCCAGCTTTTGGCTTCAACCATCTTATGTAAGAACTCAGGTCAAAACTGGTGACGGCATTGATCCCTCTGTGCTCAATCGCTGCAATGTCGTAGGCTCGAGCTGCTTCCTCTTGGGTACCTGAAATGACATAGAAACATGTCACTCGGTGTCTTCGTTATGATTTCACTATCTTTAATAAATAACCGATTGTTGATATATCATCATTAACGTGTTGATATACCATCAATAATTGTTGATAGATCGTTAAGAACGAACGTGTTTGCACAGATTATTTTTCAATTTCCTCTTTCGTGACAGCTTCTTTCACAGTATCCAAACTGGTTTTCGGGTTTGAAGACAACTTACTGTAAGTGCCAAGGTAGAGGTACTTGTTTCCGACAACTCTTCCGATTCTTGCGTCCCATCTGCCGTTATGATGGTGCCTGCAAAATATACATATGCACAAAATAATCATCGGACACTTTTCTTCATTAGTAATTTTCTGTAGAATTTGACTCGAAGATACTCGAAATATTAAGAATATTACCTTGCTACTCCTCTGTACTTAGATACACCTCTTGAAAATCCACTGCTGTTTCTGAAACAAAAGGAAACACCTAATATTTTAGGAAATTCAGAGATCAAGGAAATTCTCAACTGCAGAAGTCTTTCTGCAGAAAGATGTTTGAGGACGTACCTTCTTAACGAGGCCAAAAACTCTTCTTTCGTGACAGATTGCATGATCTCGATTTCTTTCTCATAGTCCGATATCTGCAAATTAACAGTAGGGTTTTATGTTAAACTTCCAAAACCATGCAAAAGCACACAACATTCCTTTGTCTTGAGATTTCGTACCGGGAAGTTGGTGAAAGTCGATGCTCCCCAGTACTTGAGTGCTGCTAAATCATATGCACTTGCAGCAGATTCTTCTTTGTCATAAGCTCCAAGGTAAACTGCTCAGTCCAAATAGTCCATCCGAAAGCGATGCAATACAACACACGATTTCAAACAAGGAAGCAGATATCAGTACCAGAAGGCTAGATGATTAAAAACAGTGAAGTAAAATACATAAAAAAAAAAAAAAAAAATGAACGTATAATCTACCTTGTTTCCCTTTTTTCTTCTGTGTTACATTCCATGAGAGCTTATCCCACAAGTGAGCTTCGAATCGACCAGTCCACCGATGCCTGTTAAACAAACAAATTAGCTTAATATTTTTACACACGAAAGAAGAAACCACATAAAACCATTGAAACTTATGTTCTTTTCTAACCTGCTGACACCACGAAATCTCGAGCTTCTCTTCATGGTGGTAACAAGAGTTTGATCGGCTAGCTTTTGCGGCAACTTCTGCTCAGTCTGGCTGTTTTCGCAACTGCCCGCAACTGGAGGCGGGTCTCTTCTCCTTCTGTTGACACACCCGGCAGCCTGAGCCTCAGGGTCTTCTGCACACAGGTGGCGCCTCCCAGGGTTCTCTTCATTCTTCACCATCGTCAACTCCATCTCTTATAACAAGCCCTCGATCGATCGGGCTCTTTTATTTCTCTTCTTCCTTCAATCTGTGGTCTTTGTTTCCGTGGTTGCTTAGACGGTAAGGAAGGATATTTGAACGTTTATATAATTTGTGTGCTTGTTTCGGATTTATGCTGTTTTTGTTTTGTGTTGCCACAACTGCTTTGGATTAGAAAAGGGGAACGATGAAATCAAAGCATCTAAGAAAATTTTAAATGTCCGTACTGTGTTTGGTAAACACAAATATCCAAAATTCTGAAGGTTCCATGTGGTTTGGAGTTGCTCATATGGCCGGTTCGTTGCTGCTGCTGCATGCGGCATGCCAGTTTAAATTCTTGAAGGGTTTTCCCGTCCATTCAATGGTTGTGTATATAATATACAATTACACACACACACATGTGTGTGTACATATATATATTTAAAAAAGGGAAGGATGATTTTAACTTGGTACAATAGGGTAGACGATACATTGTCATAACCAACTGATTTAATTTACATATGTATTTTTCTTACAAATTGACATAATCGACATCTACAATGATTAGATAATTTAAATTCGGGTAACTTTCAAGCATCAAAAGTAACTTTCAAAGTTTAATTGCGGTTAATTTGTTCATATAAGATTTGAGTTTCAACCTCATCTACTTATAGCAATCAACATACTAGATCCACATTGTCTAAAGATTGATATGAAGTAAAACTCATACCCCCTTTAAATTTGTTCTCACTACGATCTATGGGTGAAATTTTTGGTTGTCATTGATTATGTGCAACTATATTTCTATATAATCACCGAATATTAGAAAGACAAACACATGATAATGTATAGTACAACTGGTGATTTGACAGGTTTACTTTCATGCTGAAATAAGTTTCAGGCAGTTGGTATGAAAGTGACCGAAACAACCCAACAAAATAAAAGATTAAAAAACGAATGCGTGTGCTGATCTTGGTCAATGACATCGACCAGCTGAAAGTTCTTGCTGATCTTGGTCATTGACATCGACCAGCTGCAAGTTCCTGCAAATCAACCATGTTTATCTTATTATATATATATATAAAACAAGAACAGTAAACCACTGTAGAAAAAGCAAGAAAACAAGTAGAAAGATGGAGTGTTTGTCAAGAAATAATGATATTTTTTAAAACAGCTGGTCGGTTTCTGATTCTAAAATTCCTTAGGGCTCGTCGGTGAGTTTGGAATTTTATGTTTAATTAGTCTTTAATTAATATAGTAATTAATTACATTCAGGTTCTGATGCTTTTTTGAGGCTGATACCTACGGATCCCACGGTATTTCCTAGGAAATTTTTTCTTTGAAAATAATAATTTCAACAGACATTGTTGTTAATATTGTTATATATTATTTACTTCTCATAATGTACTTGTTAATTGTAGTACTAACTAATATATATTTAAGGAATTCCGAGTCTCTGTAGTTAGGGTTGTGCATTTACTCGCATTTCATAAAATCTTAAGCATTAAAATGATCCAATGACTTTGGAGAAGAGGTTAAGTTTGTCATTTTAGTGAAAATTGATGGTACGTTCAGGCTTCCGTTTCCCAATCTCCTCCCTCTTCGTGGGGAGATTTTTTCAATGTGCCGACAAGAGAAACGGAGGAGATGGAGGAGTTGAAACGAGGACTAACGGCAAGATATGTTCAATTTAGAGAATGAGATAAACGAGGAAAAAAAATTCAAGCTGACTTGTTCTCTCCAGCGTCATTGGATCGTTTGAATGTTTAAAATTTTATAAAATGCGGGTAAATACACGGTTTCTAAATGTAGAGACTCGAGATCCTATGTAGAGACTCAAGTTTTATTCTCTTTTGACCTCTCCTTTATTTTCAACATAAAAAAGAAAGGTTTTTTTTTAGTTAAAATGGTTTTTGATATTGGCATAACTCTTCACTTTGGTCCAGTGAAAATCTATAGAAATGGTTCATAAATTTGTCTACCTTCAATCATTTTGGTCATTCTGTGAGAAATCTTCGTGAAATGGAAAAGCAAGTGGAGGGGTTGATTGGACAAAAATTATTTTCACGAAATGAGCAAAATGATTGACATTGGACAAACTCAGGGATCACTTTTATCATTTTTCAATCTCAAGAACTAAAGAATTATGATAATCTCAAGAACAGTAGTAGCTAAAACGCGAAAAAAGAAAAGTTCGTATAAACGGGCTTGTGAATGGGACAGATACCACCCAGCCCAATTAGTTTATAGTTGGGCTTGCTTGGGTTTCAAAACGACAGCGCAACACATCTCAATTGGCGCGCATTGGGGGCAGTGCGCAATGCGCACCGCCAATCCAACTATAAAACTCCCTCCTCTCCATCTCAAACGCACACTCCCTCACGCTTCAAACCTTCACTACTTCTTTCTCTCATGCTCGAAGCTTAGCTCCGCACCACGGGTTCGATTCCTCGACCGTGAGAAGCCATGACGGACGGCCACCTCTTCAACAACATCTCCCTTGGTGGCCGCGGCGGCACGGTTAGTCTCTCTATTCCCGGCTCCGATTCGTGGTAGCTGGAATTTTTGGGGTTTCGTTCGTCGATTAGGGTTTTTCCTTCTGAACTTTTTCAAATGCGATATGAATGAGTCCTCTTTGATTTGGGAATGCAGTTGGTTTCAGTTTATTTGGGTCGGTTGAATTTCGTGTAGAAATGAGGGTTTTTGGGGATTCCGGTAGCTGGGTTTTCTTTCTACTGGTCCCTTTGAAACCCTAATTTGTTCCTTCCTGGATTTTCTGTGATTTTTGTGCAATTTGGTTGTGGATAAATTTGTAATTATTAATTTTGTGCAGAGCGGGAATTGTAGGGTTTGGGATAGGGAAGTCGGGGTTTTGTTTCGGTTGTTCGTGTTGAATTTCCATTCATTTAAGTTTCAACGAAGTCTTTCACTTTTTGGTGACGAGAAATTTGAATATGCTCTGCTTGGTTGCCATGGAAATCCGAGGAAATGTAAACTAACTCATTGTGTTGCATGTGGAATGCAGAATCCAGGGCAGCTTAAAATATTTTCAGGAGGAATTTTATGGAAAAAACAGGGAGGTGGTAAAGCAGTCGAGGTTGATAAAGCTGACATTGTCGGCGTAACATGGATGAAGGTCCCAAAGACTAACCAACTTGGTGTTCAGATTAAAGACGGGTTATACTACAAGTTCATTGGATTTCGTGACCAGGTTGGTGAGCATTTACATAGAATTATTCACTGATCCACTTCTTGTCTTATGTTTTTGTTTAATATATACTACAAAAAGTCTTGTAATTATTTAACAAATGCGCATCCATAAGAACTTTCATTCACTAGGTGATGGTTTAAACTGTGTATTTTTTTTCATGCATCTGAGGCATGCCAATTGTGATTTTGATTTATGATAGACTAAACTAAAAAGTAGCTTTCAGTCAATGATGCTCTGCAGGGATATGAACTGCATACTGATTTTTGGCTCTTTAATGCTGTGATTGCATTGTAGGACGTCACTAGTTTGACCAATTATTTTCAAAATACATGTGGGTTAACACCGGCGGAGAAGCAACTTTCTGTAAGTGGACGTAATTGGGGAGAAGTCGATTTAAGTGGTCAGTGATGTTCTCTTATATTCAAGTTGCCTGTTGTTTACTTATTTTGATCTACCTTGCATTCTTTGTTATGATCACTTTTTTTCTTGTAAAATTGCTTTTTTCCATGTTTTTTGGTATGTGGATGGATTCTCAATTTCTCATTGATGAAAGTTGGGAAGATGATTTCTGCTTGCTACATCTTTAAACATAATGTGCAGCTGAAATTGCTTGAAATTGGTTCTTCCATTTTCGCATTTTTCAACTTAATGCTTTGTCTTTTATGGAGTCTTAGAGCAACTGGACATTTCTTTTTGTGCATGTTTAATATCCTTAAGAAATGGTCTTGTGCGGTGCTGTTATGATTTTTTTACCATTCGTCCATGTATGATTCCTTCTCTGACGATAATGATTCCCTTGGTTGTATCATTGGTTTGTTAAACATCTCTTCCGTTCTGCAGGGAATATGCTGACTTTCTTGGTTGACTCCAAGCAAGCATTTGAGGTATCTTTGGCTGATGTCTCACAAACACAACTTCAGGGAAAAAATGATGTCATCTTAGAGTTCCATGTGGATGATACCACAGGAGCTAATGAGGTTTGTTGCTTATATTTGGTGTTTCATATACTTTTTCCTAAAGATGGTGGGAGTTTCTACATTGATACTTATGGTTCTATAGTTACCCATAGTTAGATATGAGCTCTCTTTGGCATAAAATCTAGGTTTTTTCTTGAGTAATTAATAGTTCCATACTGAGTTGTTTGCTTATGAGTATTTTTCTATTTGTGTTATATTTACAACAGAAAGATTCGTTGATGGAAATAAGCTTTCATATACCCAACTCCAATACTCAATTTGTTGGTGACGAGAGCCATCCTCCTGCTCAGGTAATTTAGTTCTTGCTATGTGATAAGAGTTTTGTATGTCCTTTTTTTTCATTGATCTTGCAATTGATATATTGATAATTTCTAATTGAATATTATGTAGGTTTTTCGTGACAAAATCTCATCGATGGCAGATGTTGGTTCTGGAGGTGAAGATGCTGTTACCACATTTGATAGCATTGCAATCCTCACACCAAGGTAGATATTAATGAAAATGCTAGGGATACTGCACCTACTTTGATCCATACTAGCATAGGAACATGCGCCGTCTGTATTTATTAGATTATGCGTATATGTACTATGCTGGTGCATGGATTTCTTTCCATATGCAATGCCAGGCTAATGGAAGTACTCGTTTAATGTAGGGGTCGCTACAGCGTGGAACTTCATCTTTCATTCTTGCGGCTACAAGGACAGGCTAATGATTTCAAAATTCAGTACAGCAGTGTTGTTCGGCTGTTTCTACTTCCGAAGGTTTCACTCTTATCTTGGGCACTACAATTAGTTTTTCACTTGTTCTTCTTCCAAAGCAAAGCTTTTGTTTTACATAATTATCTTAGTTACCTATAACATTGTTCCATGCATATTAGTGAGTTCTCTTCAACGGCTGAAAGGACTATCAGTGTTCTAAATACTCCATTCTTGGAACCAGTTACTGTGGCTTTGGCATATCTATAATAGACTCTTCTTTGTTTGTGCAGTCTAACCAGCCTCATACCTATGTTGTTGTTACTCTTGATCCTCCTATCCGTAAAGGGCAAACATTGTACCCACATATTGTTTTGCAGGTAGTGTTTGTTTCTTTGCCTTGTTGATCACTGGTTTGATTTTTTTTCAATGTTTCCTTCAATTGACATCTTCTGTCTTGTGAAGTTTGAAACTGACCTCGTGTATCAAACCGACCTGGCAATGAGTGAAGAACTTATGAACACGAAGTACAAGGACAAGTTAGAACTATCTTACAAGGTAGATAGTTCCTTCTACTCTCCTGAAGATTGTAATCTAACAAACTGTTGTTTTATTTGTTTAAAACAGTGTGGTAATTGACGTGTGCTGTCGTTATTTCTTTTATTTTTAAATTAACAGGGACTAATGCATGAAGTGTTCACCACAATACTGCGTGGCTTGTCTGGTGCCAAAGTTACGAAACCGGGAAAATTTCGCAGCTGTCAAGATGGTTATGCTGTCAAATCTTCATTGAAAGCTGAAGATGGTGTTCTATATCCTCTGGAGAAGAGCTTCTTTTTTCTACCAAAACCTCCCACCCTTATTCTTCATGATCAGGTAGAATATGCATGCATATGATTGAGATTATAGTGCTGATATACCTGATTGATAAGTGGAACCTCACCCTTTTTCTTTTTGGTGTTTCTGTTGCAAGATTGACTATGTGGAATTTGAGAGGCATGGCGCTGGAGGTTCAAATATGCACTATTTTGATCTTCTCATCAGACTCAAAAGTGAGCAAGAACACCTGTTCCGAAACATTCAGAGGAATGAATATCATAATCTTTTTGACTTCATCAGGTTGGTAATGAGTGCTGGTTTCCATAGTTGGTCTTTGGTGCTGTGGATTTTAAAATTTGACCTTTTGGCCACATGTCATGTGCAGTTCAAAGGGTCTCAAAATCATGAACTTAGGAGAGGGCCAAGCAGCAAATGGTGGTGTGGCTCCTCTTCTTGATGACGCAGATGATGATGCTGTTGACCCGCATCTTGTCCGTGTGAAGAATGAAGCTGGTGATGATGAGAGTGATGAAGAGGTGGAACTTTTATCCTATATTATTTGTTTACTTTTGTTTTTTTCTTGGTCTGATTCTCTTTGGATCGAATATATCATGGACTGCACTATTAATAGGATACAGTTTGGCAAACTACTTATATTTTTCTTTCCTATTGCTATGTATATCCTTTGTCGATCTGTAAAATGCTGAAAGTTCTTCTGTAGTTTGTAAAAGCGGATGTTTGTGAACAGGACACTTGTAGTGGATACTCTATCCACACTTAAAACATACATCAATTATGTCGTTCGGACTTTAATCAAAATTTTTTTGGATAGTTGGATAGTTGGTAATTCCATAACTGTTTTCCTTGGGCAATCGTGGTTAGTTCTAGTAGTTTCATGCATCCGTGTGTGTTTCTGCAAGTGCACTTTTGTGTTGACATGTGTCATGTGATATTCCAGTCTAAATGTGTTGAACGTGTTTAACTTTGGCAGGATGAAGATTTTGTTATTGACAAGGATGATGGAGGTTCTCCTACTGATGACTCCGGTGAGGATGATTCTGATGCTAGTGAAAGCGGAGGTGAAAAAGAGGCAAGTCATTTCTATTAATTTTGCTGGCCTAGTAATTATAATTGTGCGAAGATTTATCAATGTAACATGAATTGTCAATTTCAGAAGCCTGCAAAAAAGGAGTCTCGTAAGGAACCTTCAACTTCCAAGGTACCATCTTCCAAGAAACAAAAAACCAAAGATGCAGGTGAAGATGGTTCAAAGAAGAAAAAACAGAAGAAGAAAAAGGATCCAAATGCACCGAAAAGAGCGATGTCTGGTTTCATGTTCTTCTCAAACATGGAGAGAGAGGTGGGTTTTTTAATTTCTACCTATTGGTTCTAACTTTTGGTTCAGGTTCTTATTGACGTTTCGAAGAAAATTACTGACCTTATTTGTGTTGACCACAGAATGTAAAGAGAGAGAACCCTGGAATTGCGTTTACTGATGTGGGGAGAGCACTTGGAGAGAAGTGGAAAAAGATGTCGGGTATGTATGCTTCGACTAAATTGCATCCAGTGTGCTTCCACAACATGATTAATTTCGGCGAATTATAACTTGACGCCATGTTTTCCATTTTTCAGCCGATGAAAAGGAGCCATATGAAGCAAAGGCTCGTCAAGATAAAGAACGCTACAAAGATGAAATTAGTGGCTACAAGAACCCCCAACCCATGAACATAGATTCGGGCAACGAATCTGATTGAAAGCGCGTCGATTAAGATAGGAAATGGAACGAGGCAGTTTTTAGTTCGAAGAGTAGTGTTTCCTTTGGCTCTTGCTCATCGGTAGGATTTGTGTTAGTTTCTTTCTAGCATCTATGTATTTTATTTGTACAATGTATGGTTAACATTATATACTTGATGTACTAGTTAGGTCATAAAATACCCGTTTTTGTGCAAGACGACTATTTTCAGATACTCCGAGTTTCCAGTACGGTGTCTTGCATGCTTGTAACCCAAAAATATTTGTAGTGCTCTTCTTTCACTGTTAATAGAACAACTACTTCCGGTAGTCTCCTCTATCTCAACCCTTATTTCAATCTTCTTTAATTGAAATCGGAGGCGGCAGTGGCGATGGCCACGGTTGCCTATGGAGGTGTTCCAACGCCTGAACTTCACAGGAAATATGGACCCTCATTTATGATTTGCCTAAATGTTTTCTGGTTAAATTTTCAAATGTTTCCAAAACCCTTGTAATTCTCAATCTAAAACTACATTTCCTTTCAAGGCACCCATACTTTCATCTCTTTTGTACCTGAAAACGGTAGCGACGCCACGAATGATAGTCGGATATTGCTGTATTATCTACAATCTTATTCTTTTTACGAAGTAAATTTTTTGTTTAGAGATGTTTCAAGCTGTATACATTTCTTGTTACAAAGGAAAATAAATAAAAACCTGAAAAAAATTTAAAATTTAAAATTAAAAGCTGTTCGTACTCACAAACAATGTTCATAAATCCACAAATTTGGATTGGATTCTCTACTTGTCTCGCTTTTATTTGCTTTTTATTGCTTAGGGTGTAAATATTACTACAACATAACCCTTGGGTTTGTTTATACATAATATAGATTAAAACACAAATAAAAACAAGCAAGTAAAAGAATCTATATCCACATTTCTCTACACTTCACCGTCACTTCTTCATTTATTTCTCTTCAGTTATCACACTTCACCTTCCGGCACCGGCCGGCCGCCTATCCATTTGATCACCATTGATATGTAGTTAGCTCTTTTATGTTTGTTCTAGCATGGGTGGCCAACATTGCATTTGAGAGAACCTGCAAAGCGTGTGAGCCTTGAGACGTATGTGCCTGGCCTTGCCTTCATCACGTCTAACTTTCCAAATCCATGGTTCTTGTTAGGCACACCAGATTGAACAAAGAATGCTCCGTTTAGCATAAGATCTCCTTCTGATCTCCATTGCCAGCTCTTCCATACGCTCTCCGGTGCATAGTCTCTCTTCGTCACCTGTAAATTCAAGCGTCACAAAATTAAAACATTACTTCAGTAATCATGTGTTCGCGTACGTATTAATTGATAATATTGTGTTCGTGTATGTACTTCTTTTGCAGCCTGGTTCGGTGGGGCGATGAATCGGTTGCCCTGGCTGATAATTGTGGGGTGAGAGCTTCCTCCGATGGCATACATGATCCAATGTGTGTAGTCATTGTTCACAACATGGATAAATCCCCATCTGCATCTTGGCATTCTCTGTATCAATCCCTTGCCGAAATGGTTAAATGCAACTGTTATCTGCATGATTGCGTCCCCAGAAAACCCATCGCTACTTCCGAAAAGCATCACCTGCACCATTAGTGTCGCCAATTAGTTACTCTTTGTTATCCTATTTTGTAATGTCAATAACATTTCCCGACCATTATCATTTAAAAATAAACAAAAACGTACGTCGTTGTGACGGGTGAAGTGGCTGTTGGATATGGTTATAGCAGTGGACCCTTGAATGGCGTCGATGAGCCCATCGGCGCAATTCCACATAGAAAGATGGTCAAGCCAAATGTTAGACGATCCGTAGATGGAGATACCATCTCCGTCGCTCTGCGTGCGAATCCCGATGTGATCCACGGAGTCCCTGATCATACCTCCATTGCCCGGTACAGTGTCGTGGATGCGGAGGCCATGAATAATCACGTTCTGCACGAACTGGAGTGTGATCCCAGCGCCATGAGCAATATGTACATTTGCCCCGCGTGCGTCAATTGTCTTGTGGCTTGTTACTATGAGCTCCTGGGTCAGCCTGATGACCATGCTGCGTGCAAATATGATCCACAAGGGTTGCTTTTGGATCACCGCGTGACGTAGGGTTCCGGGCTTAGGGTCATGGATACTGTCGTCCGAAGGGTCGGTGACGATGTAGTAAGCCCCTTTCTTGCCTCCGCGTGTCTTGCGGCCGAAGCCTTTCACGCAGCTGGCCAGATGCTTGCGGTTGTCAGCCCAGTTGGCCTGGCACCGCCAGCAGCGGTCGATCGGGTTTGTGGCCTTGCAAGGGCCCGTGTAACGTTTGCCTAACAGATGCCTCCCTGTGCTGTTGCCCGCAGCATGATCGTCGTCGTGGTCGTCCTCAATGATTGTCCTGCGTTACCATGCATGGTCGATTAAGGATATTGTTATTTGTACCATCTAACTAATTATCGTCTCGTTTTTAATAAATAGACGATATATGTACAACATGAACGTTAAAAACCCTACATTATCATCATGCATGATCACTTTCGAGCACTACTACTGATTACCAGTGCGTCGCCCTTCGTTTAAAAGAACATATTCAGATGAAATGATACAAACATTGGGAAAGAAACGCAACAATATAGATTGATAAACAAAATTTGAAGACAATAAAGGATAAAAATGTCGGATTTACGTACATTTCAACGCTTTCGTTGAAGTCCTCGGTTACTCGTTCCGGGTTGGGTTGGTAGGCCTTGAGAGCTGCCTTCTGAGCTTTCAGGGCTCGTTGCTGCCATACAGAGTCGAACTCAGCAATGTTGAGGGTGTCATTTTGTGTCTCAGCCTTCAAGCTTGGAACCAGCATGCAGAAAGATATCATAAGAAAGGCCAAATTGAGCTTCGACGCCATTGGTCCAAGTATATTTTTTTGCCCTTTTTTTTCGTTTTTTTTTTTTTTTTTTTTTTTTTAATAATTTTTTTTAGAACAAAGTTTCTAGAAATGGCAAGGTCTATGAGATCGAGCCCAGGTTTTAACCGGGATCAGATTCCAGCCCAGCTAGACCTTGCCAGAAAAAGATTAATTGAAAAAAAGAAAAAAAAAGATTCTAAAGTATATTGCAATACTATTGTATTGCTTGTTTTTCTCAATGAAAATTTTGAATTTTATAGAGAAAACGTTGTCTAAATTTAGAACCGTAGAAGGTGGGAACCATTTTCTTCTAACGGTTGACAGTTTGCCCAAAATGTGAGGACAAGACTTAATGGAACATCTTATACCCCACTACATTTTCGTGGTGCTAGAATTTTACGTGATGAGAGAGATAGACAGTTTCATATACAGACAAAGAGTGAAAGTTTATGACCGTTTTGTTGAAGTTTTCCATCGCATCCAGGTCATTTCTATTAGATTGCAGTTAGCTAACTGAAGTGGTACAATCAACCACAATCATGTACTTAATTAGCATATCCTTAATTAATCTCTTTCATGGGTTATAATTGATTATTAGTTATAGTTAACCATAATCTTCCCCACAATAAATACAACCTGTTTTGTTTCCTTGAAATTGTTCACTTCTTTAATAACTCATAAATATAACAGAACAAAATAATACAGAATGAAATATTTTGACATATCGGTCTATAGTTTTGCATGATATTAAATTGCCACATAATCTATTAAATTTAAATTTGATTTTTACATTTGACATCTTCGTTAGAGATCCTCTTATGATGCATGTCATACTCCAAAACATGGTGGAGGGACCATTATTATAATTGGGCTAAAGTGGAGAGATTGTTGCTCTAATTGGGTTAAAGTTGAGAGAACATTGCTCCAATTGAGTTAGAGTTAAGGGATCACTTCTTTAATTGGGTTAAAATCGAGGGAACATTGCTACAATTTTTCTTATTTGGTTTCCATATTTGTCTTTTGATTCAGCCTCACATCCATGGCACGTGACTCATTTTGACGGAAGTTCTAACAGAGTTGACGAAAATGAACATAGTTGCACGTTTAGATGAGTTGAGGGACTAATAGTCACAAAATTTTAATTAATGAACTATTACTCCAATTGAGTTAAAATTAAAAAACCATTGCTATGAGTTTCTCAAATAATTCCAATCTTCGTGTAGTACTAAACAAGAGATGTCATTGTCACAGCCACTAATTTTGTTATGATAGGATCATCACAACCATTTTATTTTTCACCACAAAGAAAATGATGAATAAACTATATAAAAAAAAACCTATTATTTATTTTCTTGGTAAATTATAGGAAAAAAGGATAAAGTCCTTTGCTTTGGGGAAAAGAAAAAGACCAATTTGGCAAAATTCACCAGATCAAATTAGCTTGGCCGAAACTCCAAGTCTCACGGGTAAATTCACAAAAAATAAATAAAATCTAGAAAATAGACAAATCAACGGTAAGGAAAGCGAGATCCGACGGCCACGATTTAATCGAAAATGAAAAATAGAGTAAAAATAAAAAACTCGCCGAAAAGAAAGGTGAAATTGAAATCGGGTGAGTGATTTAGGGCATTTCGCCTCCCCCAATATATATCGCTCATTGCCTTTCGCCATTTCTCACTTCTGCTTCTCAGAGAGCTACAGAGACGCCCAAATCCCTTCTGGGTTCCATTTTTCGCCCTCAAATCCCAAATCTTTGCTGAGAAATGGTGGGACCTGGGCTTTACACCGACATCGGCAAGAAAGCTAGAGGTATAGCTATCCCTCCTTTTACATTATCTGATATATGTATGTATATGTGTGTATATATGTGTATATATTAATTTGGTTGTAAAAATCTGATGGGTTTTTCTTAAATTTCATTTTTTCTAATGGGTTTTTGTTAAATTTCAGATCTTCTGTACAAGGATTACCAGAGCGACAAGAAGTTCACCATCACTACCTTCTCTCCCACTGGAGTGGTAAGCTTTTTCCCTCTTTTTTCTTGCTCTGAGATCTGTATCTTTGTGTTTGTATATTTATATTCACTTGTTGAATCTTTAGGATTTTGTTTCTTGATATGAGACATAGTTTTATTCCACTTTCGGAGAAATTATTCGGCTCCGATTGAAACTCCTAACTTTCTGTTTCATATTATGCTTAGTGGTTTAGCTTGTAACCTTTTTTCTCCTGTTAATTTTTTTTGAAAGTTGATTAATATTTTGGGTTAGAATTTGGTGGCATTTAAGCTTGAAGTGTTAAGTATTGATTTATTTCTGTGATTATGTTGAATTGGTGAGTTGAACTAACATCCTTTGCGGCTTAGTTATTAGATTTTGTTGTATTTAAGAACTTTTTTATTTTATGCCGGGGTTCCGATTCTTTGCTAGTTTTGAGTTAACTTCTTTCGGTTGTATTATTAGATTTTGTCGAGTTTAAGAAATTTAGTGGATTTTCTAGCCAAACTCAATGAGCAGCGTAATATTACAAGTGATTCATATAATTTTCCGTGTACTTTTCCCTTGCACGTACCATTCTTACCGACTCTTCGTTCAACATGACCAGCCCTATAGTTTACAAGTTCTAAGTTAACCATATTTCCTACAATTACTTACCGCTTCATATCTGCAGGCTATCACTACTTCAGCAACCAACAAGGGTGAGTTTTTTCTGGGTGATGTGAACACTCAGTTGAAAAACAAGAATGTCACAACTGATATCAAAGTTGACACCGACTCCAATGTAAGTACACATCCGTTTATGTTTCTTTTCCTTCTATTTTGATTTACTGGATCCTATTGACGTTTTTATTGTAAATGCCTTAAGTATTTTCATTTTTCCTTGCTTTTTGTTTGACGCCCACATGTCCATTAGAAATAGTGTTAAATGTTCATTCAGATATAATGGAACTGAGGAGCTTTACTACATTAACAACTGAATAAATTAATTAGTTTAATTTACTCATATTTTCTTGCTAAGTTGTGTACCAATGGTTTGTTTTGTTATCAGCTGTCCACCACTATTACAGTTGATCAACCTGCTCCTGGCCTGAAGGCAATCTTTAGCTTCAAAGTTCCTGATCAGAGGTCTGGCAAGGTAGGACTGTTATATGTGGTAAAACTTGTGGGTCGATGCAGTTCACTCTGTGTAGTAAAGCATTTCATTAATCGGGATCAGTTGTAGAATTGCTATCTAATATGTGGGCGATTGTTAACAGGTGGAACTCCAATATCTGCATGACTTTGCGGGGATAAGCTCCAGTGTTGGTTTGACAGCCAACCCTATTGTTAACTTCTCCGGTGTTATTGGAACCAATCAGCTTGCACTTGGTACTGATCTGTCATTTGACACCAAGACTGGGATTTTGACTAAATGCAATGCTGGATTGAGCTTCTGCAATGCTGATCTAATTGCTGCATTGACCCTGTAAGTATTCTTTCGGTTGTCTAAGATTGGCTTGTTTGATTTTACGTATATTGGCCTCGTGATGTTGAACTTTTGGTGCATGGTGCGATAAAGATTAGTTTTCGTGATACAGGAATGATAAAGGTGACATCCTCAGTGCATCGTACTATCACAGTGTCAATCCCCTCTCCAACACAGCTGTTGGTGCGGAGGTGACTCACAGGTTTCCCACCAACGAGAATACCATCACTCTTGGCACCCAGCACGCCCTTGATCCATTGACAACCATTAAGGCACGTGTGAACAACTTTGGCAAGGCAAGTGCCCTGGTCCAGCACGAGTGGCGCCCAAAGTCATTCGTCACTGTTTCAGGAGAGGTAGACACCAAGGCCATTGAGAAGAGCGCCAAGATTGGGTTGGCTCTCGCTCTCAAGCCATGAGCGGGCTCATTGCTCACTGCGGCAGAGAGCAGAGGTAGAGCGTAGTATAGTTGTCTTTCCAGGCTGACTTCTATTCGGTTCTAAAATGTTTGTTTCTTTTTTCTCGGAACAAGTCCATATGGTAGAGGAAATCATTCTATTTTGTTGGCATCGGTTTGTAAAAATAAAAATTTGATGGTTTCAGACATTCTGCTACCTTTTTTATGGTTGTGTTAGCGGAGGATGATGATGCCCGATAGAGTCTAAATTTTGTTGCCATTTTTCGTGTCCGTTTCGGTACTTTTTCTCCTCCTATAAGCAATGATATTTCGGGCTTCTTTTGCATCTTCAAATTGCCACATGGGTCGGCAAATATGTATTTGAAGAATCGTATTTGTATAATCCGTTGGAGATGCTCTAATTAAAACAAAACCCTATATAATTAGGTGACCAAAAAATGAAAATAAGGTTTCCTAGTTTTTGAAATCTCGCCCAAATCTCACTGGGCTTTCCTTTCTAATTTCCCACTTAAAGTTGGAACCCTTACAAAAGCTGGAATTACATATTCAAAGCGTCCCCATTGATCCCCTCTTTAATTCTCTTGTTTTGTCTTTTTGCTACGGATGGTGGAGCTTGAAGAAGTTGTAGTTCTTCAAATTAATGAAAACATTCTTGCCAGCAGCAGATAAAAGTCCACGTATCAGCTTCAAAATTTTCCCTTTTTTTTTTACCACCGCATTATGTTTTTCTCTTCCAAAATGAGAGTTTTTCTCTCCTTGTGAGAGCCTTTCTTATCAGTGTTTGAGTGTTCCCCGTTTCGTCCCTCCCACAGCCGCCGACCCTAGCTATGGCCAGGGTCGGTGGTAGTCCTCTTCTTATCCTTTTCCATTTTTCTTTTCCTTTCCTTCTCCCTGAACTTCTGTTTCCCCCTCTCCAGGGGCCTGATCATCATTTTTTTTTCCAACTTCTTGCGCCCCTGATTTCTCTGTCTGTAACCCCTTTTTCCCTGATTTCCTTCCTCCCTTCCACTTCCTTTCCACTTTTCCCCCTTTTTTTCTTCATTCTCTCCTCCCTTCCACTTTCCTTCTTCCTTCCACTTTTTTTTCCTTCAGCCGTTTCTTCCATTTTCCCTTTCTTTGCATCTTCTTTCCATTTTTTTCTCATTTTTCCTCCACTTTCCTCGCCACTTCACTCCATCTTCAACCCAATCAGCCCCATCCTTCTTCGACTTCACATCCTGGTTTGACTTCTACATCTTTTTACTACGATTTTTTGCGTTTTACCTGGAAGGTGTGTAGAGTTTTCACTTGGGTGTTCACATCACCTCCTTCCTTGGGATTGCCTTTGATGGCACTGTTGTTAGTGGGGTGCTCTTTCCACTGGCTTCCTTCGTTTTGGGTTTCACTTTGTGGGCCCTGTTGCTAACGGGTTGACTTCTACATCTTTGTACTACGATTTTTTGCGTTTTACCTGGAAGGTGTGTAGAGTTTTCACTTGGGTGTTCACATCACCTCCTTCCTTGGGATTGCCTTTGATGGCACTGTTGTTAGTGGGGTGCTCTTTCCACTGGCTTCCTTCGTTTTGGGTTTCACTTTGTGGGCCCTGTTGCTAACGGGTTGCTTCTTCCGATATGTGGCAGCTACCGGTGTGGTGCTCGGCGGTGTTTGGGGATTTGTTTTGGGGTTCTGTTTTCACTCAGTTTTCTTCTAATTTTGGGGCTCTCTTCAGCTTCTTTTCAGGTGTGTGCAGGGAACATTCGTTTCTGTTGGTTGGTAAGCGGCTTTCTGGCGACAATGGGTTGAAGCTGCTAGGGTTTGTTTTGGACTCAAAATTTTATTTTGGGCTCTTTAGTTGCTTCTGAGGTCCTTCTTTTTGTTTATGTGTGTGTATCTCGGCCCTTTCTTATGTAATTATTGTGTTGAAATAAAACAACTTTTCACCCAAAAAAATGAGCAAGTTACACAAAAAACCATACTTGTTGAGGAGAAAAATCACAATACTTTACCTAGTTCTCAAAACTAGTAATTCCAAATCTGACAAGGATTTCAAATTTCCCACGAAAATTAGGAATCCCTGTAAAATCTCGTACATAACCATAGAATCCCTATAAAAATACAAGTCAGATTGAAATACTGATAATTTACAACTAGTTTACGAACTAAATCAAAGGCATCATGGCAAGCATGCTCTCTTCTCTTGCTCTCGTCGTCTGTATACTGTGTTTTTCGGCATTGATTCCGCAGGCTACCCCCGCCCCGTTCCTCTTCCCGGAAGCTCAGTCCACCATCGTCCCCGACCCTTCAACCTTCTTTGCCTCGAACCTCCTCTCATCCCCGCTCCCCACCAACTCCTTCTTCCAAAACTTTGTCCTCGGCAATGGGGATCAACCTGAATACATCCACCCCTACACCATCAGATCAGCCAACTCTTCTCTATCTCTTGCTTACCCGTCTTTCTCCTACACCTCTACCGTCGTATCCACAACCCTGTTCAAAGCCGACCTCACCATCGCCTCAACTTCAAATAGCAACGGTCACCATGTAGTCTCCGATTTCAATGATTTGAGTGTGACATTGGACTTTCCCTCCTCCAACCTCCGCTTCTACCTGGTTCGGGGAAGCCCCTTTCTCACCTGCTTTGTTTATCGTCCCACGTCGGTTTCTATATCGACCGATCATACGACTGTCTCGGCATCCTCAGCGAGTGGCTCGAACACCAAGTTCATCGTCAAGCTCGACAATGATCACACATGGCTAATATATACATCCTCACCAACTGAATTTACTGACAGCGACTCATCCACGTTAACTCTTAAAGAATTTTCTGGGATTTTTCGTGTTGCTGTACTGCCGGATCCTGATCCTAAATCTGAGCAAGTTCTCGACCACTTCAGTTCTTGTTACCCGATTTCTGGTGCAGCTGTGCTCGAAAACTCAAATACTTTGTCGTATAAGTTCGAAAAGATAGGTGGAGACTTGCTCATGCTAGCTCATCCTCTACATCTCAAGCTTCTGTCCAACGCCACAATTTTGCAAGATTTTAAGTACAAAAGCATCGACGGGGATTTGATTGGCGTTGTGGGTGATTCGTGGGTGTTAGCACCGAAGCCTATTCCAGTCACATGGAATTCCGTTGGAGGTGTAAAAAAGGATTCGTTTTCAGAGATCATATCTGCGCTTCGTCGAGATGTTGACGCTCTTAGTTCAACAGAATCAACTACCACGTCTTCATACTTTTACGGGAAACTAGTTGCTAGAGCTGCGAGGCTGGCTCTGATCGCCGAGGAGGTAGCCTGTCCTGATGTAATCCCTGCGATTAGGACATTCTTGAGCAATAAAATCGAGCCGTGGTTGGATAGTACTTTTAGCGGCAACGGATTCTTGCATGATAAAACATGGGGTGGACTTGTTACCAAATCCTCCACAACTGATCCAGCTGCAGATTTCGGGTTTGGTCTTTACTCCGATCACCATTTTCATCTGGGGTACTTTATATACGGAATTTCCGTGTTAGCAAAGATTGATCCTGCATGGGGAGAGAAGTACAGGCCTCAAGCATACTCGCTCGTGGAGGATTTTCTCAACAAGGACAAGCAATCGAATCCAAATTACACGCGTCTGAGATGCTTTGATCTTTATAAGTTGCACTCATGGGCGGCAGGGTTGACAGAATTCGCAGACGGGAGGAATCAAGAGAGTACGAGTGAGGCAGTTAATGCGTACTATGCAGCTGCTCTAATGGGGAAAGCGTATAAAGATGCGCAACTTGAGGCCACCGGTTCGCTGCTTACTACATTGGAAATTCAGGCAGCTCAAATGTGGTGGCATGTGAGAGAGGGAGGAGAGAATCAAATTTACGAGCAAGATTTCGCGAAGGAGAATCGGGTTGTGGGAGTTTTATGGTCGACCAGGAGAGACAGCGGGCTTTGGTTTGCGACTGCGGAGGCAAAAGAAATCAGACTTGGAATCCAAACGGTGCCTGTTTTGCCAGTTACTGAGGTATTGTTCTCTGATGTCCGGTTTGCTAGTGAGCTAGTGAACTGGGCATCGCCGGCGCTCGGCAGGACGGGAGTCACGGAAGCATGGAAAGGATTTGTGTACGCATTACAAGGGATGTACGACAAAGAAGGCGCTTTGGAGAAGATTAGAAGCTTGGAAGAATTCGACGATGGAAACTCCCGCAGCAATCTCTTATGGTGGATTCACAGTAGATCAACTTTTGTTGGTTAATTTCTTCTGTATGAGTTCTTTTTTTTTTGTTTAATTTCATATTCTTTTCCGTAATTTTTTTAACGATCCAAATCTTTTATATTTTAACACTTCATTCATATACGATCCATGCAAAAAAAAAAAAAAAACTACATAAATCCAAAACATTAAGACATTCAATTGTAGTGACAAAATCAAATGAATATGGCATTTTAAAAAAAAAACCTAAAATAACTACCATTTAAGCCAATGGTCATATAATCTCAATTTTAAAGTAATTTTTGGTAGATAATCTTTGACCAAAACCTTAGTTATAGTTTAAGAATACATATACATATACATACATACATACATACATACATACATATACATACATACTTACATACATATATATATATATATATTAAACAGGATTTTGTCACACGAACTAAGTATCTAATTGCAGTAAGCATCAGGAAGAGAGTAAAGCGATTCTTTAATTTGTACTATAATTGACAGAACAATCCGAAGCTGGTACAAATGAGAGTCAAGTCTACGATAATCATACACAAAAACTACTGGCATCATTCCTTTGAGTTAGGTTTAGGCGATTTTCGAGGATAATATGGAGACGCCGGAGGACCATTTGGGCTTGACAAGCTCCTTACGGGCTGTCCGTTTCTCGGCATGAATACTGCCTGCGTTCTGATGCCGTTCTTATAACTCGAGTGGGACCTTGAACGAGCTGCTTGTATGGTTTGGAAGTGGTAGGAAGAACTGGCCATATCCTTGAGGTTTGGTAGAGGCTTTAGGGCTTCCACAACTTCACTCATCATTGGTCTAGCTTTCGGGTCACGACTGAGGCAGTGGGCGGCAAGCTGGACTGCTTTTTGTGCACCTTTAATCGAAAAATGACCTTCAAGACGGGGGTCAATTAACTGGAATAACCTCCTCTTGTCGCCAAAGAGTTGTCTCGCCCACTGCACAAGATTGTGCTCCCCATTTGGTCTATTTTTGTCCATGGATCTTCTGCCGTTTAACATTTCGAGCAGGACTACTCCAAAACTATAGACATCGCTCTTTGATGTCAAATGTCCTAAAGCAAAAAGCCATGTTAGAACTTAGTAATTCTAGCACACGATTAAGCATACTACATAATAAAAAATATAAATAACTAAAAAGATTACAAAAGTAGATGGCCTAAGTATGCAATTACTTATCAGAAGCCAAAACCCGATAAAATGCTAAGTACTTATGTTTTATCCTATCTCTTTGCATATTCGATGGAGTTGACTTTATAGAACTTGCAAAACTATTAAATGCTGAAGATGATTGTTATCAGACTCACCAGTCATCACATACTCTGGGGCTGCATAACCATAGGTTCCCATGACTCGCGTCGAAACATGAGTTTTATCACCCTCAGGACCATCTTTCGCAAGTCCAAAATCCGAAAGCTTGGCATTGTAATCCTAAAATAACACATTCCATTTTCAGAAGAGAATAGGATTAGGGAAAGAAATGTAGTTGATGCTCAGTTATTGTCACTCACTGCATCTAATAGGATATTAGATGTTTTGAAGTCACGGTATATGACCGGTTTTTGAACTTCTTCATGAAGAAAGGCAAGACCCTTTGCAGCACCGAGTGCAATTCTCATTCTAATAGACCACGGAAGAGGCAGGGACCCTGCTTGTTACCAAAGATCAATAGGCAACCATTAACAACACAGAACAACACAAATTCAACAGCTAGTTTCAATATACATGCAATTATCAAAGAATGTGAAGGGACCGGTTGCTTACTTCTGAAGAGGTGGTTTTCCAAACTTCCCCTAGGCAAAAACTCATAGACCAACAACCTCTGATCATCTTCAATCGAGTAGCCAATCAATTTTACCAAATTAGGATGGATGAGATCACCAAGAAAATAAATTTCAGCCTGAAATATAATGAAAAAAAAGGATTTAGATACAATTTAAACCGAAAAGGAGAGTTGCCTGTAGTCTAAGAGGTAAGTTAAAAAGCAGTTATAATCGTAAAGTTGAGGGATAGTGAAGCCATACAAGCCATTCTTTGTGACCCTGAAGTCCATCATGGTTGAGGGTCTTAACTGCAACCGTCAGCCCGGTACCAGGTTTCACAGGAGCAGTTCCATTCTCCTCAACCCAACCTTTAAATACACAACCAAATCCACCCTCACCAAGAAGACTCTCCGGTCTGAAGTTTCTAGTCGCCAACTTAAGTTCATTAAATGTGAATTTTCGGAGCTGAGAAGCAACCTTCAGTTCCTCACTAAAATAGGGCGTGGATGTAGTACTTCCGGCATTACTAGTAGTTGTAGATGACCCTCCACGAGTAAGTTCTCGATCTCTACTTTTCTCATTTGACGATTTAGTTTCCGCTGGTTACACAAGGTCCAACACACTTAAGTGTATGATACATATATAGGGACCAGGATCCTCTCCTAATCTAAGGATGAGGATCCTCATGACCAAGGGATGCCATTAGATGAAAATCCAACGGCTATAAACAGGGGGATCCCTTTAAAGTTATAATAATTATAACCGTTGGATTTTCATCCAACAGCCCACATCCTTGGTCATGAGGATCCTCATCCTTAGATTAGGAGAGGATCCTGATCGTAGTATGCACTTGAATCAAATAAGATGTTGGTATTGTTTGGAATTTCATAAAAATGCCAGACACAAAAAATAAACCGTAAATCGATTTCAAACTATTAGACTCAACCATATATAAACCGTAAATCCATTCCCCTCTCTGTAAATTAGAGTAGTTTACAATATCGCCTTCAAACCATTCATCTTCTGAACATTCATCACCTAAACAAAGTTAGACACTTCCCTAAAACCTATGATGTTACATGCCCTCTTTAATTAATTTAGCAGACCCAACAAAATAATCATCCGAAAAGGAAAAATGGCAACCAAAAAACACAATCCCCACCTCAGAAATTAATGTTTCTCAGCAAGAAATTGCCTAAAAAGGAAAAGGGCAGTGAAGAATTTACCATAAGAAACACTAGTTCCAGTGATGGAGCTATCAACTTTGGATCTTGAAGGCATGCAGGTCCCAAACCTGAGCTTAACCCAACACCCAGTCTCCTCCACCGCATCATCCTTCTTCTTCCTCCCCTTCGATTTGCTACTTTTATCCCAACTCTCCACCTTGCTAGGATTAACCACCAAACCCATCTCCTCAAACTCTCTCTAGATTCAGATTCTCATGTCTCAGACACCCAGAAATTTCAAAACTCACAGAAAGTCCATTGCAACCCACCAACCAGCAAACCAAAAGCGACCAGAAGAGCTACAAAAATCTCTGAAATTTCACAAAAAAATGTGACGTGAAGCAGGAGGATCGAACAGTGGTTCAAAAACACAGAGAACCCACCAATCTGCAACCCCAAAACGCTACAAAATCTCTGAAATTTTCACAAAGAATGCGACTTGAAGCAAAGATTGAGCAGCCGCATGCTCGAAAAATTGAATCCGACCCAGTTGGTCAAAAAGGATAGACAAAGAGAGTGATGAGAGAGAGAAAGGGAGAGAGGGGAACAGAGGGCGTGAAAAGAGAGGCTCTGCTGCTTAAGAAAGAGGGAAAGTTTTCCAAAAATGGTGGGGCAGGTCGGGCGAGGTTTGAAACAGAGGAGATGGGCAGGTCGGGCGAGGTTTGAAACAGAGGAGATGGGCAGGTCGGGCATGAGAGAGAAAGGAAGAGAAAGGAGAAAGCTTTCACACTGCTCCACGACACTGGCTTTGGCATATTCCCAACGTCAAATCAAAAGCTTGTCATGCTACATGAATTTTTATTTTATTTTTTTGCCTAATTATTTCTGCTTTTTATTTTTTATTTTTTATTTTTTGGAATCATGAACATTTTTTTGGACATCTGGGAAAATCGGACTGCAGATTTATCCAATAATGCTACAAGATAGAGTCTTACGATTTTTAGAATTTTCAATTCTTTGTTTAATTTTAATATTGGGGAAGTGTAGTCTACACAAGAAAATGTGCAATATATATTGTTATTATATGATATGATTTACATAACCTGTTAAATTCGATAATCGTAGATAACTGTCTCATGATTAAACAACTTTAATTTTAATTAACTAAACGACCATATTTTTAATTTACTTTTTACAGTGACAACCTTTTAAAGTGATTTATAAACGGTTCTGATTATAAACACGAACTACTATAAATCGACGACTAATAATTTTGAGAATAAACACATACTCATATTTTGAGTGGTCAATTATTACTCATATCATAAGCATATTTTGTAGGCCACTTAAATGCTAGAAATGTACGAAGAGTTTTTTTTATTCAATCGATATTCTAATCTAATCTAAACCACGTAAAAAGGAAACAAACTCGGCATACCAAAAAGGATGCAAAATAAAAGACAACAATAATATTCTGATTTATATTGGGTACAAGAGAAGCTATACAGAGTTGCAACCAAACTTTCGAGGCTTAGGTAGCTCACACCTTACACTCCTTGCACAAACCAGCAATGTGCATTCACCAGTAAGCCATTGTCAACCTGAACAATTTGGATTTTGGGTCATCCCCTTCACGTTTCGAGCCAAGTCACGGTTCCCGCGATCAAATACTTGCTTGGAAGCTCACCCGCCGACGGTGCAAGGTATGTAATTGTCTTCCTGTAAAATGTCACGTACTGGGTTAGATCAACCAAAACCAGAAGCAAAAAGTGCTTCTACCAAGTTGTTTACTGTAGCTCAGAATTCAAACCTCTGAATGTCGACGTCTGTGACAAAGACAAACCCAGCAACATTACTGCAAAACAAAACGAAAAAGTAAAAACTTAAAGACTACAGACTATGAATCCACTTTTGTATGTGGAGTTCAAATGAAAGTGAACAAAACTGATCCATGTCATACTTTACTGAATCATTATCTATTTCTCTATCAGATAAATCTTTACAAGTTACCTAGAAATAATTTGATCAGGCTCCTTGGCAAATGAAACAGCGAGAATGGTATGCAGCAAATCCCGGTTAATATTCACAGGCGCCAATCTTAGAGGGTCTGCAGCAGGCTCTGCACCAATTGGCAAAGCTGAACGTGGGGCCTGTGGCCCGCCACCAATTCGAAAGACAGAAAAGTCACTAAAGTTTGCGATGTTAGAATGTGGGCTCAGATCATTTGCAAGGCCATAGAAATA
This sequence comes from Pyrus x bretschneideri, assembly GCF_019419815.1. NCBI lineage: Eukaryota > Viridiplantae > Streptophyta > Magnoliopsida > Rosales > Rosaceae > Pyrus > Pyrus x bretschneideri. Next base: position 2,544,359 of record NW_025999424.1, on the reverse strand, counting down.
TTCCTGTTGGAAATATCAGCGTGCATGAGTCTTTTCTTGAAGAAGAACAAATAACACAAGGATTAAATGGAAACATATTGCTTGAACTTGTTCATAAAAGATGACACTTACCCTTATCCTATGACTCCTGGATTTTTGACGGAATTTGGCATTCCTGGATACAACACCCCCAGATTTTTGAAGTTTTACAACGTCCACACCAGGCTTGTTCTTTAGCACATTTCTGATCATGCTCCAAAGTTTTTCCTGAGAATTTAAAAGAAATATATGTACTGTCATCAAAGCCTACATATGAAACCAGTTTGTTTAAACATTAAATGTTTTTCAAGCAAGGATGCATTGTGCTAACCAATACGAACTTTCTGACAGAGTCGAGCAACAAAAGAAGAGAGGGGGGGAAGGGGGGGGGGATTTGGAAAAGCTTAAGGTATAACCATAATTTGAAAAGAAACTCAAACTAGAGGGATGTACCTGTCCCAGAACTAAGACAACATTGGCATTGAATGTATCAATTGCATGCAGAAGCAACTGCAAGAAAGATAAAAAATAGAAACTATCAAACACGAATTTAAATACATGACATTAAGACAACCATTTCAATTTTAAATCACCATCCCTGTAGTGCAGACAGCCTAGAAATTACCTCGTAGCCTTGACCTTCTATCCATCCCATGGTATTGATCACCATTCCAGAAGCTCGAGATTCAGCATTCCCAGAAATTTGTCTCTCGACCACTTGAGAAAGCTCCTTCACAAGCACTTTGTATAAATCTACATTATTACTGGATAAAAAATGGGTCTTTAAGGATTCATGACTTTCACTAAATTGGCAATACAAGAATCTTTCTTATATGTTAGTATCAGATATCAATACAAGATGTGAAATGATAGGTCTACAAATAACCATAAGAAAATGCCATAAATCAATTACCTAGGAGTTGTGTGCCCATAGAAATAAACGAGAGGAATATCAAGAGGAATTCCTTCAACCGGATCAATAGGCATTTCAATTGGAGTAGCGGCAATGCACCCCGGAATTGTTATAGCTCCCTGTCCAATATCCAAGTCGACAAAAGTAGGTTTCCATCCCTTCTTAGCTGCCCAACTAAGAAGCATTTTCGACAAGGTACTTTTCCCAGAATCCGTCGGTCCCACAACAATCACTCTTGGGCCCTAACCACAAAGAAGCTTATAAGCCACAAACAGATATTCACTTATCAAGGATTACAACAATCCTAGGTAACATACACCTGAAAATGGACTTGCATTACTATGCAGTCAATGCGCTTGAGCCACAAGCTTATTTCAATCATTCATAAAAAAATTAGAGTCGGGCATCAAACACTTTCGTCCACTAAAGAATGACACTAATTAGAACATTTTCAATGTTTTGCATTTGTCTGCTCCCAACATACAAGTGAACAAGTATACTTTTATTCACTGAAGAATGACACTAATTAGAACACATCGAAAATTTTGCACTAATTTTCCCTGACATACAAGTGAAAAAGTAGTACCTGAGAATTGGGGTCATCCGGTGGCAAGGGTTTAGCGCGGTGTCTCCGTTCTTCCAGTACGGCGTGCACATTCACATAACTGATATTTGGGGTCTGAAAAATCAAACATTGGAATCAGTCACCATTCACATTCTCATTAGTGACAGATGCATCCGGAGCAAAAAGTAAAAAACGCAAAGCAGATAACAAGCACATGAAATACCTCATCAGCAGTGTAATCGGTTTCAGTACTGCCATCCATCTCAATTGTTGCTCCATTCCAAGTAAAAACCTTCAGCAATCAAAACCCACAACACAAATGCAATTCAAAACCTTCAACAATCAAAACCCACAACACAAATGCAACTCAAAATCTTTAACAATCAAAACCCACAATGCAAATTCAAGAAAAACGTCAACTTTGTAATGTAAATTTGGGAAAACCAATAGAGGAAGAAGGTTACAGCAAATTTGAGCCTGGGAGGGAAGGTGAGCCAGAAATCAGGGGGGAGCTCGGTGCCGAAGATCTCAGCGGTGCCGTTGAGCAGTCGGAGTTTGAGAGGGGCGTCGTTGCCGACTTCGATTCTGAGCTCGCTCTCTCGGTCCAGTTTCACCTGCCTTGCTCCGCCGCCGTGCGCCATCTTCTTCTGCTGGCTTCGCTCTCGGTATTCCAGTTGGGGGTTTATGCAGGACGAGTACAAGACTGGCGCTTTGTCTTCGATTGGGATTTCGAGGGGTTTTTACAGGGTGTAGCCCTCTGGGATTCGATTATAAAATTATGTTCGTTTTTATGTTAAATTATTTCGTTTGATTTAATTAATTCGATGTTAAAATTTTGAAAGATGTGTGATTCGATGTGTACAAATATGAATCTTTGTATTGATATGTATAGAAAAATACAATATATATATACACACACACATACACATACATACATAGTTAACTCAATCTGTATTAAGGTAGAAAATATATGTTGATTATAATTAATCAATTACAATACACAATAAAAATCAATCACGATGAAAAATTAGGTGTCAACGATTTTATTTTAAGGAAAACTAATGAAAAAAGTTTAAAATTTTTGAGTTTTAATGATAATGCCAAAATAAAAGATAAAGTGAATAGTACTCGGATTTACTTTTTAGTGTAAAAATGTGATTTTTTGTTAAAGTGAACAATATCGTTGGTTTTTTGTTAAAATTCCATTTATTCTAACAATGTGTGTGAAAATTAGCTTTCAAATTAAAAACAAAATAATTTTTAAAGGAACCCTTAATTTCTTCTTCCCACCACCCTTCCTCCACTTTTGTTGATCTTTCTTCTCCATCCATTCTTAACAAAAGATTGAAACATAAAAACGAAATGGTTCCCTAATGGGTTCTAGGATGTCTGAAATTTGTATGGCCTCAAACATAGGCCAAAACATTGAATAAATTGGGAGCATTCAAGAGACTTGTAGCTCAAGTGATTAAGAGTATTTATTCTATATTTTAAGATCGTAAATTCAATTCCTTAGCCTCTAATGTCGTTCATATACAAAATATGAATGTCTACCATATACGTAATCTAACTTCTAATTAAGCTATTATTAATTAAGTGTGAATTAAGTTTCATTTATATGTTTTGATCGAATTGAAACCAATTACAAAATGAAAATAGCAAGATGAATTGGTTATCTTAATTCGTTATGACTCACTTTTTTAATGGGACAGTAAGTAGATGAATTGGTGTAAGTTATGACTCACTTTTTTAACGATCTAAACTGTATATATCTTAATTCGTTATTCATAGATCATCTTTACAAAAAATTAGACAAATTTAAATTAAGACATTTATTTGTAATAATGACTACAGTTCTACAAAGAAAGACTAAAATGACTGTCACTTAATCTAACAATCATATGATTCCAGATTTGGATAATATTTTATAGAAATAATTTTTTTTTAGAAATTCTTTAAAAGACAGACAGTAGAATCGATGAAATATATTATGACGAGAGTCCTAAAAAATGTGATCCCGATCATTTTTTTTTAATGAAGTACAATTCCGCTAGACAATATAAACAAACAATTTATGACTTTCAACCACCACGAGATGCTCCAATGGTTTGGGAACGAATTTTATGCCCGTATTCACACAATATGTTTTGGGTTCGATTCCTGACTTACACGATTGTGTCCTAAAAGAAACTACACTGTCCCTGGGAGTTTTCGCGACTGTCGAGACAGTGAACTGCAGCGAAAGTTATCAATTGATCGCTTTTAAAAATGAAAAGAAAAAAAAAGGAAGTCATGACTTTCTAGGCTGCTTCTTGTGCTCTTCGACGAAAGTTCAATTATTCCAAGTTCAACTCCTTGGCACTTGTGTGTCAACTTCATGGAAAATTCTCGGCACTTTCACACATAGAATCACTTAAATACTCACAAACCCACCAAATCAAACCTCACTCGACCAAAAACTTGCACAGAATTGCAAAAATGTTGCCAACCTATGCTCACCAAAACCCCACACAAGTCCCAGACACTCCTCAAACACCAGACTTCGGCGACAGCTTTGCTTACTTCAACCTCACAGCCTGCTACCTCACCACAATGTACCGGGCGTACGTGGCCGGCGACTACCCGGCCCTCGCTTTCGTCGCCTTTGTCTACGTGGCCTACTGGGGTTTGGACAAGTGTCTGCAAGTGTCCAACCGGTTGCCACGTGGCAAGAAGTCAGTGAAGAAGGAGGCGTTGAGGTTAACCTATTGCGGGTTGACAAGTGGCATTCTGTTTGGGTTTGCTTGTCAGTTTAGGACGTTCATGCCCTTGGCTGCGGTGGTGCTCATGTATTTTGTTGCCATTGCCACCAGTTTGCTGCTCTTCTTTGTCTACTACATCGAACATAACCAAAACCGATGTTATGAAAAGATTAACAACAATTTGGACAATGTTTAATTATTTTCTTAATACCAAAATACATGAGTAATAAGTAATTTGCTTATGTATTACTAGCTTGAGTACTACTAATATCATATTCTCGAGTGATTGTACTTCTACAATTCAATTGAAATAAATTAATTGAAATGATCAGTCCTCGTGTGACTACCATTTGAGCTAATATCTAATCATGTTTTTTTCCTTTTTTTTTTCTCAAATAAAACTTCAATTAAGAAATTGAGAGAATTGTAAAATAATATTGGTTACAAATGGTGGTTAATCGTAGTACTTTTTTTTCCCTTTCAAAAGGAGGACAATTGATGGTAAGCTACAATTATCTATTTCTTTCGGATACAGAGAGGTTATAGTTAATCATGGTACTAGACACGATTCAATTTGGATTGGTTTTACAATTAATTCATTTGTTAAGTGGCTCAGTTAATTTGGTTTATGTGGCCAAAACGAGAGAGAAATAACCAAACCGAGCCACTATCAACCGGATTGGTTCATAAATTTAGCAATTTAGGACTAAGCCCAATTATATTTTAGCATCCTTTTTATTAAAAATTAAAAATTAATGAAAATGACTTGAAAACTTTTGAGTTTTAATAATAAGGACAAAATAAAAGGTAAAATGAATAGTACCAAGATTGACTTTTTAGTGTAAAAATGTGGTTTTTCGTTAAATTGAACAATACCGTAGACTTTTCATTAAAACTCCCTATTAAAAATCCCAATGCTTCATTAAAAACTACTTTGAAATTACTTTAGTATTATAGTCTAGCAATATTCTTTTTTACTTGTAAATGAGAGGTCTTAGGTTCAATTCTCCTCAAAGACGAATTTGAGGGGAGTTCGGCTAAATCACACAATAGGTAACCTAAGGGGAGGGGGAGTGCGGTTAAATCACACAATGGGTAATCTAATTTGGTATTGAATTTACCATCACTAGATTCGAACCTAAGACCTCTAACTTTTAAATGTAGAAGAATACTACCAAACCGTAGCCTAAGGGAAAGGAGAGTTGGGTTATATCACAAAATGGGTAACCTAATTTGGTATCGAATTTACCATCCACTATATTCGAACCTAAGATCTTTCACTTTTAAATGAAGAGGAATATTACTAAACCATATATTCGAACCTAAGATATCTCACTTTTAAAGATCTCTCACTTTTAAATGAAGAGGAATATTACCAAACCATAGAAAATACAAAAACGAATGGAGAAGTGGGGTATCGATCCCCATACCTCTCGCATGCTAAGCGAGCGCTCTACCATCTGAGCTACATCCCCGTGTTGGCAATTGTATCCTCTAACGTGAATTTTAAAGAGAATTTGGCAACTGGCGAGTTTGTTGAAGAAGTTGTTTTCACTTCGTCACTTCCACCACGCGAGTCCCCGCAGAGAGTGACCACAGGTGTTCGAAGATGTTGAGACGATTTGTGCTACAAGCTTCCGCCGCTCGCCGACGTCTTCCGAACTCCCACTTTCCTCCGCCGTATTCAGCTCCTTTAATTCCCAACCGTTCAGTTTCTTCAACATCTTATTCTTCTTCTTCCCAAACCCCACACAGTCCTTTCGTCGAACAGTTGGATGACAACCCTAACCAAACCACCACTCAACCCACCACCTCCATCGCCGTCGACCGCTCCGGCTTGTACAACCCACCCGGTACCACCACCAATCCATGATTTTCATTCACTAATTGGTTTTTCTCATTAATTTCATAATATTTGTAATTAATTTTTGTGGCAGAGCATTCCCATGAACCCACTTCGGACTCCGAGCTCGTCAAGCACCTCAAAGGAATCATCAAGGTTTGTTTTTTCTTCTATTTTCTCCGTTTTTTTGATTTAGGTTACCTGTAAATGTTGCAATTTGAGTGGCAATGTGGTTGTGAATGTGGGGTTTTGGTTAGTTCCGCGGCGGCCCAATCTCGGTTGCTGAGTTTATGGAGGAGGTTCTGACGAATCCGAAAGCCGGATTCTACATGAATCGAGATGTGTTCGGAGCTGGAGGTGATTTCATCACCTCCCCAGAAGTGAGCCAGATGTTTGGGGAGGTAAATTTATTGTTGTTGGATTGTTGATTACTCTGTTAATTTATCTTCTTGTTTGAATTTGATTGTTGAAGAGAAAATGTGTTTTGTTGTTTTCTCTGCTTGTTTGAATTTAGATGGTTGGTGTTTGGGCAATGTCACTGTGGGAGCAAATGGGACAGCCGGTTAGGGTGAACCTAGTTGAGCTAGGTCCGGGAAGAGGAACTCTCATGGCCGATCTTCTTCGAGTATGAACCAGTTTTGCTCATTGAACTTCTTTATTGTTATTGCTATAGAAATGGAAATACAGTAACTGCCGCTACTTTCTATGTTGTGTAGGGTGCGTCAAAACTTAAGAACTTCACTGAATCATTGCACGTGCACATGGTAGAGTGCAGTCCTACGTTGCAGAAACTTCAGCATCAGAAACTGGAATGTGTAGACGAAGAGGTTTCGGATGGCAAAAGGACTGTAAGCGCGTTGGCTAAAACTCCTGTGTCATGGCATGCCACATTGGAAGACGTTCCAACAGGATGTATGTAGTTGTGTTCTTATTTATGTTACAAGCAAGATGAGCTTATTTTTGTGTGTTTATATTGGAAATGAATGAATGGATGACGGCTAGTGCAACGACTGACTAGCTTTCTTGATTATCATGCCAGTGCCATCTATCATAATCGCCCACGAGTTTTATGATGCTTTACCAGTTCATCAATTTCAGGTTTGTGTGGTTCATTTCTGACCTACCTCTCCAATTGCTCATTCGATGATTATTCTTCTATTTTGTTTAACCAATTCTTAATCTTTTTTACTTACTGCAGAAAGCTGCTCGTGGCTGGTCTGAGAAAATGATTGATGTTGCAGAAGATTCAACGTAAGGATGGAAACTAGAATTGTCTCTTTTGCAGGTGCTTCCAAAAGAATTGTGTTATTTGATACTCATAAATATTGTTTAGGTTTCGTTTTGTTCTGTCTTCACAGCCTACACCAGCAACTCTTTATCTCGCAAAACGCTGCAAATGGGCTGGAAATGAAGAAATAGCAAAGCTTCAACATATTGAGGTTTGCCCCAAAGCAATGGAGTTGACTCAAACTATTGCCGAAAGAGTTGCTTCTGACGGAGGTGGAGCTCTTATAATTGATTATGGCCTCAATGGAGTAGTCTCCAATAGTCTGCAGGTCTGTTGCCTTTCCACATCTAATTTTGGTCGTCTTTTCAAGATGAGTTGTGTTCGTGTATACTGCTGATTGTTGTTCTAACTTCCGCGACACTTACTTTGTTGCAGGCAATTCGGAAACATAAATTTGTCAACATTCTGGATGATCCGGGCTCTGCTGATCTCAGTGCATATGTTGATTTTGCTTCCATTAGGCACTCTGCCGAGGAAATTTCAGGTACACTGTCTCATTAGTCTTTCCTCAAGTATTAATATTTCCATGGATTGGAGTCATGAAAAGGTTGAGGATATGTTTCTTCTAAACTTAATATTTCTGCAGGAGAGGTTTCTGTCCATGGCCCGATTACTCAGTCTCAGTTCCTTGGTTCTCTTGGGATAAATTTTCGGGCGGAAGCATTAACACAGAACTGTACAGAAGAACAGTTTGAGTCTTTGAGGAACGGATACTGGCAACTCGTCGGCGAAGGAGAGGCCCCCTTCTGGGAGGGGCCTGATGAAACGTCGCCCATCGGAATGGGCACCCGGTATTTGGCAATGGCCATTGTGAACAAGAAACAAGGTGTTCCTGTTCCATTTTAGTGGAACCTAAGAAAGAAAGATGTAGCATTTGGATGAGGTTTATTGCGCGTGCATTGGTTGAGGTTCTTTCATATTTTTGGTTTACAAATTAAATTGCATTTTGTAATGTTCTAAATAAAGTTTTATAGAAAGCGACTTCCGCACACTTTTTTTTTTCTTTTGCATTTATTTATGACGAAAGATAATTATAGACAAAAATTAACTTGCAAAGAACGTGAAAGATTAAAGTTCTGCTTAGCGTGTTTTAAGTCTCAACTCAACCTAGCATGAACTAGATGAAAGAGTGACTGAATGTACGGGCAAGTATCAAATGTACAACAATCTTCGTGCATATTATGCTCCGATCTATACTTAAAAAGTCAATACTGCCCAAACCGTTATTCATAGAGGGTAGAAACGAGATTGTATATTTTTGGGTATGGGTTTGGAAAAATTTACCCGATGGTTATCCACAACAGCAAAATATCCGAAATTTAATTTTCCGAAACTGAACCGTTTCGAGCGGTTTTTCGCGAAAATCGAGTTTGACGGGTTAAATTACCATCATAACTGGGCCTAAATTACCATCATAACTGGGCCCTTGACAATTTATATCTTGATTATCGTCCACTCAACATATGGTCGTTTGACATCGAGTCATAGTTGGAAGAAAGATCGCTCGATCGATCGAGAAAGAGAGAGAATGGGATCGTTTCTGTCAAGCTTAATCGGAGGAGCGCCGGCGGATGACTCCGACGCGTACGGGGAGGAGCCCGGGGTGACGTCGTTTCACTCGTCGGCCAGGTGGCAGCTTCACTTGAACTCCCACAAGGAATCCTCCCAGCTGGTACTTGCCCAATAATAATTTTTAGTTTTATTTTATTTTTTGGGTTTTGAAAATATCGAGAGATTAGGGATTCTGATTTGACTGTTTTATTGACTTAATCGTTGGAACTTTTTGGATTAATTGGGGAACGTGAAGCTGGTAATCGATTTCTCGGCGTCGTGGTGCGGGCCCTGCCGGTTCATTGAGCCGGCCATCCACGCCATGGCCGCCAAGTTCACCGACGTCCAGTTCGCCAAGATCGACGTCGATGAGCTCTCTGTAAGTCCCTCCAAACTTTGGCTTAATAAGATTGCTTTTGTAGCAAGTACTTCTGTTTATAAGTTTTAAGTGCTTATTTATAAAGCGCTTTTATAACCTAGAAGCCTTTTTTGAAATTGCTTTTAAATTAGCTAATAGGCACGCACCTAGCAACTTTTGGCAAGTTAGATAGTGTTCTCTTTTAGGAAGTGCTTCAAGTGCGGTTTCGAGATGCACTTGAATTTTTACTAAAATTTTCGATGTTCTTCTAGTATAAGCGCTTCCAGTAAAATGCCGTGCAGAAGTGCTTTATTGAGAAGCATTGTCAAGTAAAACGCACTTTCTGAAATCAGTCTCAAACAAGCAAAGGACCGTTTTTGCGTTTTGTTTCTGAAGTGGGTTTTCTTTTTGTTATGCAGGAAGTGGCGCAGGAGTTCGGAGTGCAGGCAATGCCGACGTTCGTGCTGTTGAAGAAAGGGAAGGAAGTTGATCGTGTGATCGGCGGGAAAAAGGACGAGCTCGAGAAGAAGGTCGAGAAATACCGCTCGCTCTAAGCTCACAGTTTGTGTTTTACATTTGCAGTTTGATTGGGACGAATTCTAATTAGGGAAGAAGGCCTTGCGTCTCTTGTTCTCTCTGTTTACATTGATGTTTTATGTGAAAGTTTCTAAATATCTACGCATAATGCTTCGAACACATTTTAGTCTGTTATTTTAACATTTATATACAATACTTATAATCCATTTGACATTTTCGTGGCAACGCGCCGGCTAAAACTACTAGTTGTACGCTACAGAGGGGAATCATATTCATTTCTCCGAGACTCGGAGACTCAGACAGTGTATGATTGCTGGATTGTGTCTATGTCCAGGTTCTTCAGCCTCACTACTGATTCCACACGGCCCTTAAGGGTCTGCAATTCCCTCAGCCTGCGAAAACATTCAAAAGTTTGTAATTTCGTATCTTGGCATGTAGAAAATTGTCACGGAATAAATACAATGTGTGTGTTGTACCTGGCAATTTCAGCTCGTCGTTTTGCCTCTTCAGCCATCTGATTGAGTTCTGTATAAGTAGTGCGATCGCTGAACATCGTGGCCTCCGGTGGGTGCAGTCCATGGAGGGTTCTCTGTGCATGTGCCCATTTAAGCTCCCTTTCTTCCTTCCCGAAATCCTTCTTCCTTGTGAAGGCGGTCTGCAAAAACACAGAATTCCATGACGAAAAGAACGAACAAGACTCAACAACGGCACCAACCAAACATGTTTACGCCATTGGACGACAGTAACACTAGATTGCGATTGCTATTCGTACCCTTTGCTCAATTACGAGATCCCAAGCTCGCCCGCTCAGGGCATATCGGATGAAGAACTTGATAAAATCGAGCGGGAAGTAGAAAATGAGGTTATACAGCCAAACCACGCCAGCCCACCCCCATCCAATTCCCTCAATCGCAGCGAAACTCCAATTGGCGTAGACAGCGATCAGCGTAGCAATCTGTTCCACAAAAAATTCAAGATTAGATGAATTAAGGGTGACCGCGCATAAGCAAAAGATGCAAGCAAAACGCAAATACTTCACTCACCAACTGAGCAATGACAAAAGCTGCTACAAGCAGCAGACCAGGACGCTCGACGAAAGACCAACTCCGCGCTCGCGTGACGAATATAAGGGCCTGGCTGATGGTACTCACTTGCAGGTAAACTACAGCGGCGAGCTTCCTATAGTCGTCCGCGTCCTTATGGTGAAGGCTCGAAACCCCAAAGGTACGCTGAAAACAACAAACACTAGTGTTAGCAAAGAAACTAAAGCCTAAGATGAACAAGAAACATCAAGTCTTACCGGAAAGAAGTTTGTATCGTATGCTGCCCAAAAGAAAATAACTGTCATCATAGCCAAGTAACCACCGAGGACAATTCCAGTTGTAAAGATCTCCGCCAGTTTCCAGCTGTCCGGCTGCGGAGATGGTTTCACTCTATCCTTTGATATCGTCATGATGGTGCCGTCGTTGAGAATAGCAATAATCAGCACCATGAAGGGCGGGAAGTCGAATTGCCATATGAGTGCCAGTAACATGAAACCAAGCTGTAACAGAAGAAATTCAGTAGACTCAACTCAAAGTCGATTTCAGAACCATTCAAGGACTACAATTGCAGCATTTTTCGTTTCGATCACTACGAAAAATTAAGAGATACAAATTAACTTACCACGATACGGATTGTAATGGAAACAGCATATATCTGCAACAAGAAGGAAACCGAATCATTTAATTTTTTCGACATGAGCTTGGATCGAGCAGACTCTACTATGTATGCAGTTGTATTGTGTTTCAGTACTAACCGTGTAATTTTTCATTCTCTGGAATATGGACCGACTAGTTAGCACGGCGCTGATGATGACGCTAAGGCCAGGTTCGGTGAGGACAATGTCTGAAGCACTACGAGCTGCGTCAGTTGCATCAGCAACAGCAATGCCGATATCAGCCTTTTTAAGAGCAGGAGCATCATTAACGCCGTCACCAGTCATTCCGCAAATATGCTTTCTGGCTTGCAATCGCTTCACAATTTCATACTTGTGCTCTGCAGGAAAGATGCAACGGGACTAAGCACGAAAAAAAGGGAAGAAATAAGCTCCAAAAATGCACACGAAGCATACAGTGTATTTGTTATAGTACCAGGGAATACACCAGCAAAACCATCAGCTTTTTCAATGAGTTCATCAACTGGCAGAGCGACAATCGACTCGTCTTTCTTCTGTCCTAACAGACTGGATGATGGATACATGTTGGTTCCCATGCCCAGGCGGCGCCCTGTCTCCTTCGCTATTGCCAGTTGATCACCTGGTAGCAATTTCAAATGGCAAGCACATGATATCCGGATCAATTCGATGAGAAAAAAAAATTACGAACTACAATTTGTAGACAATTATAAGTAAAAGTAAAGTGGTATTGAAGGAGATGCACCTGTAATCATCTTAACATTTACCCCAAGATTCAATGCCCTTCTAATTGTCTCTGCGCTATCATGCCTAGGTGGGTCGAACAGAGGCAAGAGGCCGATAAATTGCCAAGGCCCTCCTTGGCTCTCTTTCCTTCCCTCTGGAACTTCCTGCGCGTAAAAATGTTACAAGGGGGAGATTAGCTTTGAGAACACGAACTACAATATATGATAGAACAAGAACTGTGCAGGATTAATATTACCTGGTATGCTACTGCTAAGGATCGTAAACCTCGCTCCGCGAATTTATCAATCACGGTGTGAACTCTACGTTCTATCTCTGATTTATTGCGTACAAGGTTCAAAATCTAATCATCAAATCAGGTATGAATTACTACAATCAGCACTGAAACCATTGAGACCGACAAATAGTAGCTCATAAACATACCTGCTCCGGTGCACCCTTGCTGACACGATGCATTTTACCCTGATTATCAATGTATGTCAGAGCCGTTCGCTTATCTGTCGGGTTGAATGGAAGGAAGTGCACCTCTTGGATACCGGCTCTGGCCTATTTTGCAGTCCGAAAGAAGAAACAAGTGAGCATAACACAAAGAAAACAAATACGGTTCCACATATTTTGTGTTAAAGATTATACCTCTTTTGGATCAGCCAACATTCCAACAATAGCAGCATCTATTGCGTCTTGATTTTCCATTCGGGAGGCTCGAGCTGCCATTAGAACAACAGTATCTGCGTCCACCTCTTTAGCGAAGATCTAAACACCCAAGTTCGTTACAGGAATTAGAACAGCGTAGCACGATCAAGAAAGCTAAGAACCCTATCACAGCAACTAACCTCTACGAGATTCTTGTCAACCGAAAGCTTATTCAACGTCAGAGTTCCGGTTTTGTCACTGCAAAGGACATCCATGCCTGCCATCTCCTCAATTGCCGTCATTCTTTTAGTGATAGCCCCCTGCAATATTTATCTTGAGCTCCTATCAAGCCTTGATCATCTAAATCGACAAGCGAATAACATCTCTAAATTGTTATAAATTTATAACCGACCTGCTGAGATAAGCGATGGGAACCAATAGCCATTGTGACAGATAAAACCGTGGGCATAGCAATGGGAATTCCTCCGATGAGTAACACCAGCAGATTGTCAATTCCTGGGCGATATTTGCGGTGTTGAATTGGATACATAACTATGATCTCTACAATCATTCCCACCGCAATAGAACATATACAGAAATTCCCAATGGCAGTCAAGACCTACACAGCATAAAAACAGTAACAAATACAGATAAAAAACGCGAACTGAAATCTTCTACGGAAAAAATGTTCATACATTATAACTAGTATTATCTCAGTAAGTTCAACAGATTCCCTCATAAATTTCATACCCCATTCCGCCATTGAACTCTTCATCTTCGCATATGCTTACCTTTTGAAAGTGGCCTTGCTGATTTGTGCTATCCACAAGATGAGCTGCCTTGCCGAAAAAGGTATGAACACCTGTGGCAATCACCACTGCTTCAATCTCTCCCTGCTTGCATGTAGAACCTGAATACACGCTGTCGCCAGGGCTTTTCGTCACAGGAAGTGACTCGCCTGTAAGCGCGGACTGCAAAGACCAAATACAAGTACCTCCAGTCAGTCAAAGGAAACCTTAACTCAGCACACGGCGAACAATATGGTCGTAAAAGCACCTGATCAATTTTCAGTGCATCGCCGTCAAGTAGACGAGCATCAGCTGGAATAATGTCCCCAAGCTTAATACTGATTATATCACCGGGGACAAGAACGGAAGCATCCTCCTCGATCCACCTTCCATCTCGAAAAACCTGGCTTGAACGTTAATATGGTTGCTATAAACAGGGGTGCGCAAAAAAGAAATAAGGGTGCGGAAATCATTTCCCGTCTATTTTCGGCTAAATACCTTGGCTTTGGGGGCGAGACGGGCCATGAGAGCAGCAGCGGCATTTCCCGCGTTATTCTCTTCTATGAAACTTATAGTTGAGTTGATGATCAGCAGAGCAATGATGCCAATAAAATCTTGCCAATCCGGTGGCTTTCCCTACAAAATCAAAACCCAACAGGTTATAAGGTCCCAAATTCGATTTTCACTATCCCTCTCCCAATATCCTTTGTATCGAGAAAAAGAATTTGAAAAAAATAGTCAAAAATTATTTTGAATAAGCATGTGATTAATGAGGAAACACAGCCAGAAATATCATTTTTAGTTTGTTTCTTGCAAGGTAATGCTTCATGCCACAATCGGATTGCATGTGAGATATACGTTATAGTTCGAAAGTCACAAGTAGAAAATGCATAAGGAAAACCTAACCTTCAAAGTTTGTATGTGTTAACTCATACTTAATTGGTAGAACTATATATGATTGTTAATGGTAACCGCTAAACCCTAATGCCTTTTTACCGGGGATTCTCTAAACTGTTTGTTTTAATTATTTTTTTCAGTTTAAGTTCTTGCCGATTTAATTAACGTTTATTTCTTGTAATCTTTACTTTAATTCGCAATTTCATATCTTTCAAAATCTTGTGTTGAATAGCTAACTATGAATTAGTTTTAAATACAACTTATTCATATCAATTCTTATGGAGCACGACCTTGCTTGAGCTACCTATACTACGATTACCTTGTTCTCTTGAAAGTATTTTTAAGTGTTTTTAATCATATTTCCACAGGTGGTAGAAGTCCTATCATGTGTCTCACTCTCTACACCTCATAGATAAAATATACGGATAGCCGGTGATATGATATGACTCGACAAGATGATACATAAATATCTAAAAATTAGGATACGATACGTCATGAATGCGACAAGAAATATATAATTTAAAACGTATTTTAACATGAAAACATCCAATTTAAGTTCATTCAATTGTGATAGTTATATTCCTTGTTTTAATTAGGGGCAAGCTCTTTATACTCATCAACTTTCAAGTAAACTAAAGTATCCATGCTTCAGCACCCAAGTTCGAAGTGATTTTATTGGACTAGGTTAGAAGCTCGAATTAAAAAATGCACAAGAATATATTGAGGGGGAGCAAAAAGGTACTCACTCCTCCATTGGCAAGAGCTATGGCCATGATAGCTGCAGCTTCCATCACCCATGCGAGAGGGTTCCACATAAACCCCAAAAACTTCAAAACCTTACTTTCCTGCATAACCAACCCATCAATACAAATTAACTACTAGTTTAAAATTAACAATTAATTATATGTTCATGCAAAAAACATCAACAACCAAGCCTTATCCCGCCGAATAAGGTCGACTGTATAAATCCTAAAACGACACCTCGCTCAGTTTTTCCCGAGAAAAAACTAAATATAAAAAATCAGCACCTTCTTCTCCTCAAGCTTGTTGAACCCAAAAATGGCCAACCTCTGCTCAACAGCCTCAGATGTGAGCCCATGTTTGTTGCACCTCAAGGTCACATAAACTTCTTCAAGTGGCACGTGTTCCTGCAAATTGATAAAAAAAAAATCGAAATAATTAAAAAGTAAAAACCTACAAGGAAAAACAAGTCATTCTGCATAAGGTAGAACCAGCCAACCCAGATAACGAAAAATCCAGAAAATAAAAAACAAAAAAAGAAATTTGAGAAAACAGAGTGATGGTTTGCTCTGTTTTGGTACCAAATCGACAGCTTCCTTCAACACGGCGTCCAAATCGACAGCTTTCTCATCCATCTCTGCCTATCGATTCTTAGTTCCTCAGCAAGAATAATTAGCAGTCGATATTACACAATTACATATAAGAAAATAGTAAAGTTTGATGAAAGTTAACGCAAAACAGAGCACTCTGTTTAGTGTTTATGTTTTATACCCTCTCCTCTCTCTCTCTCTCTCTCCACTTTCTCTCTCCACTCTCTCTCTCCCCACTTTCTCTCTCTCCCTCTCTCTCTGTCTAGGATGTTTAAAGCGGTTAACCGTTCGTGGGAGATGAACAAAAGGATTATTTATCTGGTAATTGGTAAGCTCACACTGATTTTACTAGCTTTCTATTTATGTTCTTTTGATGTACTGTGGAATGAGTGTGGTCCTCGTGGTTGGTCCATACTAATATTTCAAGTCATTCGCGTACACGATTATTAATTTTTTCTTTCAGTTATGTAATTGTTTTGAGCACTTAGATGCTGATACATATTTAATTGTTAAATTTGATTCAACTGCTTATATTGAGCGACTGAATGCCCTTGAACTCAACTATAACACTCTTCCAAATCAATTACGTACAGTTATTTACAACTTGATAATATTAATACGTGATCGATTTGAAATAGAGTAAAGGTTAATTGTATTTTCCCTTTTTGGGTGAAATTAGATAGTAACGTATGCTGATGCCTATTTTCCTCTGTTTTCTTTGCTGGACGGTGAAGCTTGTAGCTATCAAAACCTAACGGTGCTGACGTGTTCGTACTGCCATGGATGGACCGGTGTAAGAATAAAGAAGCAGTTGAAATGATGGAAAGAAAGCTCCAAATTGTTCTGGAGAATTTTGACACTTTAATTTCTGAGTTGGACGTTGGACTTTTGGCTATGTAGGGATGGATTTGGATCCTTTTTGGGTCCAAGGTGAGGATCTTTCTTAATCTTATCAAGGAACGTAGAACGTTGAATAGAAATCCAACGGATGCAAATAGAGAATTCATTTAAAGATATAATAATTATAGCAGTTGGAAAATAACGGAACTAACACGTGGATTATACAATTACCATTTTGCCACTTTTCCAATTTTCTAGACAAGAACTGGTTCCGGGGACGCTGGTGATGGATGCGGTCGCGCCCGATAATATTTTTTTTTTAATAAATTTTGTAGAACTCGATCTGATCAAGGATTTCAACACGTGGACGTGCAGGATTGATTTGGCATCAACGAGTGGTAGTTGTTTGTCTGGCCAAGGAATACGAATTCAAGGCTCTGTGAGTTTGAAGCTGCGGCAAGTGGGTCATAAACGGAGTAGGATTCATTTATTGTTTAAAATAAATTCTCATTTTATTTGAACGATTACGATTAAATTATTTTAATATTTTATGTTAAATTTTTATAGAGAGAAAAACAAAAAGAAAAGTGAGAGAGGAAAGAGGAGGGAATTCTACTTCGGTTGTAAACGAAAAGACATGAATTTAGAATTTGTCATGTGTGATTTAGATACAAAAACACTAAAGCTTTTTCCCACTAGTGTGATTTAGATACAAACTTACTTTTTTCTTGTATTGACAACGAAACTATAATATAACGTTCATAGAGTATGAAATATTGTCGTGTATATTTGCAATTTAGGATATTTTATCTTAAAATTATGAATTAATGTAGCACTGTTTAACTTTTAATTGTTATTTTTCATTCTTTTCTCTTTCTCCCAAACGTGTTTGCATCTCGACTTCAAATAGTAAAATCTTGAATCGTCATTGTCCATACACATTACTTCACGTATTTTTATCATTCCTCGATTCGTTCTTTCTCCCGCATACTTTTCCTCTATCAAACGAGTTTTCACTTACCAAGGAAACTCAATTACGACAAGAAAAATGAAATCTTGTGGTTTGGACACTTTGGTGGATGCTCATCTTTATCGGATGCCGATGGTCCAATGTTGTATGTCCACATTCTTTGGTGCTTTTGTGGTAGTGTTGTGGCCTTTGGGTACGTGTTCTGATTAAATCCACAGTAGATAATACAATGACAATCCTACCCTCCACGTCCTTAGACCCCGGAATCATTGGAAATTGACAATGACAATCCTACCCTCCACGTCCTAAGACCACGGAATCATCGGAAATTGACACAACAATAAATAATCTGTCATGAGAGATTTAGCGAGATCACAATTCTATCTTTCTATTCCTCTCTTTTGCTGTTCTTCTAAGCATACTGTGCAGAACGAGAAAAAGAATGCAAGAAGCTTCGCAAGAAGGTTCCCATGCGCATGGAATATAAAACCAAAATTTACTGATGCCAGAAGGTTCGCAAGAAGTTTGTAGCCAACCGATAGATGCAGTTCTTGCACTCGAGATCCTGTGTTGAACACTCATCCATCACCAAATATGAATTGTAGGTTTCCTATTATCACTTGTAAAGAAGCCTTTTTAGTTAAAGTAGTTCATAAAATTGGTAAAACTCCTTACTGTATCACTCATCCATTCCCCATCATAAACAATTTTGATCATTCCATGAAAAACTCGTTAAGGAAGGGATTGTTTGATAAAAATACCCTTAAAAAGGTAGTTACGTGGTCTTTCACGTGGCAATTTGACGAAGATATTGACAAATTTTTCATCAAATGACCAAAATAATTAACAGCGAATAAACTCATGGATCACTTTTATCGATTTTCACTATTAGAGAGTAAAATAAGGAGTCTTAATAATCTCAGTCCATTTTAGCTGAAAGAATCTGCAACGAAAGAGATCCTTTTCGTGTTACTTTTGCCGTTTATATGATTAGCCAGTGGAATGCAAAATCATGCGGTTATTGGTAGGCACAAAGTAAAGCTATTGTGATCGTTGCCACCATAATCCATAAGATAGCGACCTCCATAGTCTCCCCACCTTAATTTGTCACAACGCTTTATTCCACGAAAAGATTAACCAAATCTCTTTTTAGCTAATATTCTGGTAGATAAAATCATAAAAAGGTAAGATTACGAGGGAGGTATAAATGCGCTCGAATTGGTACAAACGACACGTGGACACCGGTGGCGGACAGGTAAATATTGCCGGTGGAGACATTAAGGTAACGATATCCTCGCTAAATAGTCACGAGAATATTACAGCAGTCCTCAAACACGTCTAACGTGGTTGTTACTTTCAAACAACATTTATCTGTGGTTTTCAGCTGTTAGCATTCCAAAATTACTCCTGAAGTTCTCAAAATTCGACCTCGGTTGTTCAACCAACCAAATTTCCGTGTACCTCCAGATGTGCGCAAGAACAGCGAAGAAGGTAAAAAAGCAAAGAAAGAGGCAAGGGCGGTAAGGGTGTTTTCTACTTTCCATTAGAATTAGCATGCTTATGGAAAGGCCAGAGATTTACCAGGCGCTCAAGCACCGCCGCACTTTTTGAGAAATAGCCCGAGAATCCTGCTGGAGTCGACGGTGGAGGAAAATCTTCCGCTGGCATAGCAAATGAGCGTATCATTGTCTCCATTTTATCTAATGTTAGATATGATCCCACCTCTTGCAACCTCTCTGGACCCATGACCGGTAGTGTGTGCTCTTGACGCAAGAACGAAGCCTTACTGTCATTGCTCTGCCAAGCACAAGATGAAACACAGCTTAATTTGTTGAACAAGCAAACATAACTCACCTAGTTGATTTCATATTCCGCGATAATTGGTTTTCCTATTTTCTCCTTTTAAGAAATGCGTTTTGATTCATTTGGTGATAACAGTTTTTCTATAATTTCAATTGTATTACCTCCAATGGTGATAGATCTGCACCACGGCTAAAGGTCAATTCCACGCGAAATCTTTTCGTATCTTCTAGAGCTACCTGCGATTTCAGTTTCAAAAATACTTTGGTATCATAAACGTATATGGGGGCCGTGTAACACTAGCTCTGAAAATTGACTGTCACACTAAAACTACTTGTGTTACACTACCTAGTTACTTACCGCCGTGTCCTCGAACATCCTCAGAACTATATAACTCATGTAGTCAAGCTCCTTAGTATTGTATAAACGCTCCAAAGCGCTATGGCAAAGAAGGCCTTCCTCTCCTTGAAGAGACTCATCCAAGTTACAGTAACGGAGAACATTCATGAGAGAGTGGATATGAGATTCCTGTCGTTCCAAAAATTTAATCAACTTACACGAATTACGTTCAAACATAAAACAGTACATAAAAGTATGTACTCACTGATGTAAAGTACAGGCGCGTTCGCACATGCCGTTCAGGCGTTCTGACATTTGCATACCTAACAAGGTAATGAAAATTTATTAATATAAATAAATTAGAATAATCCGTACTAGAAGGGAAGAGGGGGGAAGTGAGGTTCTCTCATGTTACTTTGGATCCAAACGATATTGCGTCTCTTTATCATCGTCCTCATCCTGATCGATTGATATCTCGCTGGTTGTACTGGATCTTCTCACATCTTCATTCTTATTGTAAAGCTTTGGTATATCACTCATGCTAGATTTTCTATCATCGCTCTTAACATGAAGCTTGGCGTGGTTCTCCTTATCTTCCTTTTCAGTATTGGTTGGCTTTGAATGTTCATCCTGATCACTCTTTGGTTCAGCAGCAACACTGATGGCTTCTTCGCGAGTATTCCTCAGGTCAATCATTATCTTACCCAACAAACGACGAGCAATCTGAAAGAAAAGGACAATAATATAGCATATTGATAGGGAGTAAAATACAATTTGATGTTGAGGAAAATAAAATGCATACAAAGAGCAGTGTACAAGAAGCAATAGACCAACCGAGAAATCAGGAGAATGCATATAAAATATCTACTGCTCTAATTAAGGATATTTCTGACATAAGGAGTAATATGAAAGGGGCATGCTGAAGGAAATGCTACCTTTGAACCAATCTTGAGCTTCTGTGTTGGATTAATGCCATACTCATTTGGGATGACTCCATCTGCAAGTAACTGCAATTACCATTCCACAGAGGAGTCAGTCTAATTTTGATGAAAGACTCATAAGGAAAGGATAATTTAGAGGTCGTTTGGATGTGCTTTTAAAATGATTGAAAGCGCTTTAGGTGAAAATGTTTTTGGAAACAATCCTTAATAAAATTGCTAGTAAATCCTGAAAAAGCACTTAAAGTGCTTCATAACTGGTGCTTTTTGTAGAAAGCACTTTAAGTGCTTTTGAAACCCAAAAGCATTTTTTCTGAAAGTGTTTTCAGTCATTTTAAAAGCACATCCAAACGAGCCCATAATCTCCTTAAAGCAGTAAGGCTAGATGCTCGAAAGCAGAATTATGAAGAGTCCGGCAGCCACATTTTGCTATATAATAAAAGCGTTCCCGGATCATGATTATGTCTTTACCTGAGCAACTTTGAACAGCTCATCCAGACCTTCTAGATTAAGATGTGCATTATGCAGGAGATCGTATCTGTCAAGTAATCACAAATAATCACACATAGGCAGCAGCTGATTGCATAAATTTGGTACATAATCTAAAAGAGAAGAAAACTGACAACTTACTTGCACGAGTCATAAACGTCTGGAATTTGTGTTATGTCGAATCGTCTGCCAGTAAAACCAATGTCATTGCCAACAAAACTGTGAGTCTACCCATATTAAACTGTCCTATTTAAGAAATAAAATCTTATTTTGAGCCACAATTATATTATTACATAAGTATTAGGTAATTGTCAAATATATTTGAAAAGAACATAAGAGTTGAAATATAAAAAATTTTAAGAGTTTGATGTCCCAAAAGATGTTTCATGACTTCAAAACATCCGTTGCATCTTCTACGCCTAGTGTGGCAAAGAATTTGAATAAATGAAACAATAATCAAATTGAAATAAATATTAAAAAAAAAGAAGATGTGCTAGAACTTACTCTTTTCGTTCACTGTACAAGTCCCTTACAAGCTTTCTCCATCGAGCATACATCAAGAGGAATCCCTCACTACCGCATGGTAATCCAGCAGCAATACGATCAACATCAATGTTAGTCTTACCAAGGGCCCTTGCTTGGTCATAAGGAAGTATTACATCATATGAGCCTGTCTTTGTAAGTTCCTCATCTTCATCCTTGGCTAGCAGTCTTACTTGTTCGGTGACCTTCTTAGTCAATTTTACCTATTCATTGGATACAAAACATTAAGGTTAAAAACGATTATTTGGAAAGCTTTAAAATGGAACTGTTGCAACTTGACAATAACCGTTAATTGATTGTTAGAATAAGCACACGAAAATAGAATTCATTGCAAGTACTATATCATGCACTATAACTGCATCAGCTGGTCTTCTCACCCTGATTTTTTTGAGAATCCATGAGAAGATCACAACAGAATGAGCTATTTATTATTATGATGTGTCAAACTGAAGTGATGCATGCAGCCAAGGCCCTTACCATACCTCGATCAATTTGATCAGGCAATCACAATCAATTCTCACTATTCAACTCATTGAGAATATTAAAAGAAATAATAAATTAGTCCTTGACAAGACGAAAAACCAAAATTTTACCGTCCCTTGCGGGCTTGGGTGTTCCCTCTGGTCAAGAATTTGAGTCTCATATTTGAAATTGTCATAACTCATAAAGTCCACATTAGCATGCTACTAAATGACGAGTAACAGACTCGATTGAGGACCAACAAAACTGTAGGTAAGGAAACAGAAGCCAATTACCAATTTAGGTAGAAGTTGAGAAGCATTTGAAGGCAGACCACTTCCATCAGCCATCCAAGGAGGTGCTGCACTGTTATTACCCGTCTTTAAACCAGAAGTAATAATCTCATTCAACCTAGCCTGCAGGGGAAGTGTGTGGAAAAGGGAATCACATAATCAGATAATTGTTGAAGAAGAAGCATTCTCAATTATGGGCTAAATTAACCTGTGAAAATGATAGACAAACCTTTGCTTCATCCATCTCGACACTTGCATTATCAAGTCCATCCAACATAGAAGAGTCCTTGCTAACAAGGGAAACCTTAAGAAAGGGAATAAATTCAGTCATGCACCTCGACTTCCTAAAGCAGTCACTATAATGTAAAGAAAACTACAGACCAGGATTGGTGTTAGCTGCCCTTCAAGATCAAGTAGGCCTTTAGCAAAAGCAGCTGCAGACATCTGTAAACAAATACGTTGTAAATAATGTAACTCATCAATGATGAAAATTCAGGGGTTAATTATCATAACAATTCACTCCATTTAAATAGAGATCAAATAAGACAAGAAGAAAATGGGAGCAATATATAAAAACTACATAAACCCACGAGCACTAACGAGGCAATACCTGCACACGGCCCTCATCGGAGCTGTAGATTTTAAGATCATGACGATAGGTGCTATGGAGGCGAAGCAGGCCGGTACCTTCACCTGCAATTGTGGACAAATTCATTATGAGAAGTACCCAAAGAAAATAATTCTGTAACGAAGTAGCACTGTGAGCAACCTTGTAGAGGCAAAGCTGACTATATCTTTGGAAGAAAATAATAAAATCCAAATCTTCAACATATATGTTCATAAACAGGGAAACAAGTATAATACTAGAAGAAAAAAAAAAGAAAAAGAACTGTGACTATTACCTGGATACATATTATTCCGAAAATATCTACCCAGCTCCTCAGCCTACAAACAAGTAAAAGAAGAAAAGAATAACACTATGATTTTAGGACAATGACGGCTCTTAAATTACAATCTAGGAGCACATAAACAAAACAAAAATGAATCAATACCTGCTTTCTTCCAGCATGTGTAAGGACACCCCCGTATTTAAGAACCATCAAAGCTTCAACTGGGCGTTCTTCCTCACCTTCACCATTACTTTTTGCCACCTTAACCCACTTTAGTGGCTTTAGTTGAACCTTCCTATAAATGCCAGAGAAATGGCCCCCCTTGATAAAATAAGCATGAAAATAGCACATGATTATAACCACAAGGCAATAAAACACTGTATCAAAACAATTCCAAAGTAAATGAAAATATAAATGTGTGCGCATTTCTTTATATGACAGTGATCCAGCAAAATTAGCTTCATTTAGCACATCTTTTCTGACCAATTTTGGGTATCGATAATTAACTTAGATGATACAAAGTTATCTTATAAAAGAAATCCAGATTGCTTTATGAAAAGAATGTTACAGTACAGAAAAAGTGAGCATTCCCCTGATAGTTCGTGGAAGTAGTAAAAGATTTAGATTAGAAATCATTTCACTTTCTGTTCAGAATTGCATGAAAAAATGAGCCATATAATACAGACAGATAAGCAATAAACTCATTAAAATTATACTACATGAACCTCTAAAGCACAGAGAGGAATTACAACTGAATATATTAAAAGCAGAAATTCCAAATAAAATAGATACCTCCTCAAGCACTGCTTTAACTTGACGAAGTTTTTCAGCATGTTCAATGTCTTCCGCCTCACTATCACTTTCTCGACCTGGTCTAGAAAATGTAAAAGAGTCCTCATTAATTAAGAACCCTCACCGATGCAATCATATGAAAACCAGCTAGTAGATATCATTAGTGTTTCCTGTTATGACTTTAAACATGAATTTCAAAGAAATGGAAAAAAGGTAGAAGGTGAGTTTGATATGAATTGAATGCATCAACCATTATTTGTTAACTAAAATAAGAAGAAATTTTAGTCTTAAAATACATACCTGGTACGAGGTACTAGCATTCGTGTGGCATCTAATAAATCTTGCAATTGGACAGCACTTTTCAATTTTGTCTGCAAAATGAGAGCCAATACTAATGGTCAGTCTATACAATATGTTGGTCAAAATAAATTACAAGGTCTAAAAGGCAAAATCAATCACCTCGGATCTAGGTCGTCCACCATTGTACTTAAGCATCAAGTTTAGCAGCTTTTCCTCAGTAACCTTCAGCTTTACCTTCTGCTTGGGAGTTCTGTCACCACTGCCAAAGAAAAACAGAGATGAGAAGAGAAAGCAAGCAAATCAACTACAGGTAAAAAATAAAAAAAAAAATCTGAGAGAAATAGACATACTGACGAATAATAGCAATAACACAACGTAGCTCCTCCGATTGCCCAAATCTGCCAATGATTCCACTTCCTTGACGAGTTAGTCCCTCAGTAGGTTGGCTTGGTTCATTGACTTTCCACGGTAATGTTGGTGGAATTGCAGAAGAAAGATGAGGGGCCTTGGCATCTAAAAATATCTTCCTAAGCACACAAGCAGTATCATCATAATACCTGTATTGCAAAGTAACATCAATTATTTTGTGACCATAGGAAAAACCAGATTTAGAGCACCTTCATGATTAATCAAATAACTATGAAGAAATTAGCAACCATTACTTGTGAGAATTTTTTACGAAACTCCATCCATTTACGTCACAAACATAGGAGCGTCCCTCACAGCGCAAAAGGTCAAACCCACAAACCTGCAAAAAATTAGAAGAATTAATATGAACCCAAAGTAAAAATAGTTAATAAGAAAATCATATGGATAGAAATTAATTATATGCATGTGTCTAGCACTGAACCATCTCAGCAAAGCTGAACTTTATCCAATGAATACTTATGTAACATTACACTAAAAACACAACATAAAAGAGTTCTATTGCATATATCGAACCAGCTGACATGAGATTGGAAGGTAATGTTTAAATGTAATTAAGGAAAATGCTCGTGGCAGCAGATATATTTTAGTTTTTTCAAATTTTCAAAATACAATTTTAAAAAGGATCAACAAATAACACAAATATATCCCAATACATGCGAGTTTAATGAAGGTATCAGTACCTTCACAGTATCAGCAGACAAACTTACTTACTGGCACACGAGAGATTATTAAAGCAACATCAAACCAATTACTGCAATTAATAATTAGCCTTATAACATCCAGATACCACATTTGAATTACATACCGCTTGCCTAAATGCAATACAGACCTCCCTTGCCATTTGCTTCTCAGTAGGTGTCAGTAAAACAGGATACCTCACCTGTCAAACGAATTAACAAGCAAACATCACTCTTTCAACCCTCATTCGGCAATAGCAATGTATCCATTCACCCCAGTATTTCCTGCTTGCAGCATGCTATGTGCTTTACCATAAACAAACCTCGCCCAGACACCATCTACGTTAAGGATTGGCGTGACATCATTGGTTGAACCCGCATTATAATAACTTTCATTCTAAATATCTAAAGAGCTATAAACATTGGTATTCCCAAGAAACATGGAAAATTTCCTCACTGGAAATAGAGAATTAACAAGATTACAAGAAATTGGATATCAGAAATGCAGACAAGAGAGATACAGAGAGAAGAATCAGCCGAACAAGAAGATCAACCATACATATCTTACATACAGTACTTACTTCCTTGCCATCAGGATTTCTCATGACAACACCATCAACAACAGGAGACTTCCTTGCCTCAGCATGTGCATATTCAGGTCCCACTGTATACACCTGTATTATTTAACAAGAAGAGAAAAAAATTATTTATTAATACAACCAAGTTAGAAGAAAATAATGGCCTTGAACAGTGAATATGCACAGATAGAACTGTGTAAGTAGTCTCTATTAAAATTTGAACACAGCTCAAGAAAAACCCATTCCATGCTGTCAATATGATGACAGCAACTTGAAATGTTAAGGATATGTTAGATTAATGAGAAAGAATATAAGGATGCAAAATAGTAACGAGACTATTTTTCTTTTTCTTTCTCATGGTAGCACTTAAACCTGATTATCATATAAAATTAAGAACATTGAAAAATCTCAAACTCAAACCATCCAACCTTGACATCTGTTCCTCCAGTTGGCATGAATTCCTCGTATATATAAGAGCCTTCACGTCTCACTCGTCTAACCTCCGGATGGAACTCACTAGACCGGTTACCAACCTAAAATCAGTCAATGACAACATAAATTGAATGATCATGGATAATGAACATAGAAATTCCACGAATTCGTAAACAGAGTAGTCTCAAACTGGATACACTGCTAGCCACGTTTACATATCAGTGGGATGATAGCATAATTGCCCATAATTTGTTTGGCAGTCATGTTATAACTAACGACATATGAGTAGTAAGACTGAACCATCCACACCTCCTCAAAACCACACTTTCGTTTTTTATGGTCAAGGTAAAATTTGACCTTACAGAAAGTTTGGCTTGTGTGCAAGAAGAAATAAACTAGAAGCCTAGTGCAAATCAACTATCCATCAGCTATAAGACTTCCTTAAACTTTCTCGTAGATGAATTACCTTGCTTTCAAATATTTTCATATCACACATCTGAAAATACAGATGGACACAAACTCTCTTTCAGAGAAAATCATACAATATGCAGTTAAAACCTCACCTTCCTAAACAATTCCTTCATTCCTCCACCTGCCGAACTGGGATAATATATCATTATACTATGATCATCACCTTCATAAAAGCAAAAGACGAGAGTAAGTAACGTTATTCTCAATAAAACCAAAAGCAATAACAGGTGCACAATAAAAGCTTATAAAAGAAGTAATAACGGATACTCCTAACATTTTAGCTGTGAGTCTTGACTAGGTTTAAGGATTTAGCAAAAACAAGGTTCAAATAGAGGCACAGAAAGTTTATGGCCAAAACGTAATTGAACAAAAATCAGATTAGATAAAACAACTTATTAATAAATGTTGGAAACAAGTTGACCTTCAACAGGCTTCTCTACAAATGGCTTCCAGAAACGATGACCATGAACCTCAACAAAATCTTCTTCCTCAATAAAATAGTCCAGCTCTTGATACGGTACTTCTCTATTCACAAGGGCATATCTGGGAACAGGGACTCCGTGCATTTCAAGATGCTTGAATCCACCAAACTAATTCATTAGCTACTGACATTTTATTCTTATAAACATAATTATAAGAAATAATAAGAGTGAAACATTAAGTTCATGCATCAAGACTCATCCACTTTTGACTTAGTAATTCTCTACAAAATACCGTTAGTGAACATTAAGGAGTATGGAGGGGAGCGGGGGGCAGGGGGCAGGAGGATAATTGAAAACCTTAATAAGATGAAATTCATAACCATACCTCATATACCTTCCTCCGGTCATGGAGAAGGTGTTGCGGCTCCAACTCATTTACTAAAAAAGGCCTGGATAAAGGACCAGATAGAGAAATAAACAGCCGTCCCTTATCAAATATAACCGAACGGATGAATCAAATAGAATCTGTACATGAGCAACAGCGGAGCTTACTTCCTCAAAGCAGCATATGCCTCAGCCTTTTCCAAAGGATAGCCAGAGGAATGAAAGGCAATCAAGCAGTCACAAATTGGCCAGCTGACATACAGTAACAGTGCAAACAAATTAGTCACCTAAATTTTATGAACTGCAACAGTCACCAAGTTACTGAAACTATCAGCGTAAACGAACACGAACATTTCATGCCGTTTCAATCACTGCTCAAATAAAACCACGGCGCTTACATAAAATGTGCGAAACAGATACTGTTACGATAATCATTACTAAAATATACCTTTCGATTGGATCTTCAAGAATGACTCTGTCCCCAAAATGTGTGATCTACGCGAACATTCACAAACACGAAATGTATAAGATTATACCGTAAAATCGAAACTGCGTATATATTTGCAGTATAAAACGATCAACAACACTAACAGTTCCTAAAACTTTTTCGATACGTAATAATCATCGGTAAAAATGGAAAATTAGATCGAACTCGCAAACAAGAACAATTTCAACACGAAAATCCAAAGAGAAAACAAAACCAGCACCTCAAATTCGCCAAATGCTTGCAGCCTTTCGAGAATCTCCCCCATCGGCGCCGAAAACACCTGCAGAAAACGAATAAGTTCATTGTATACATACATCACTCGATACAAATACATGATTGCTTTCGAAGCGTACGCAAAAGTGAGCAAAAAGGAAACTAGAAAAGATGAACCTCGGAGCCGCATTTCACCTTCTTTTCCATCACACAAACTCCAATCTTTATCTTCTCTCCGATTTCTCTCTCCTGTTCCTCCTCCATCTCTCTCTCTCTCTCTCTCTCTAACTCTCACTTCCACAGCTCAAATCCGAAGCAGAAGCAACAGAGCTCGTTCAGCAACTCACCGCCGCTCGATCAGAGAAAGCAGATATATATACACACACACGTATACGTGTATGTATAGGTGTACGTATAGGTGTATGATAGGCGCATGCCAGCGAGTGTTGGAGATTACCACAGACGCAATACGGCGGAGTTTTAGCTCGGAGGGAAACTCGGGGCGCCGACTCGGGCGAGCGAGTCACGGGAAATAGCAGACAGAAAAGGTGATGTGCGTTAACCGCTAGAGGAGCGGAGGAGTGAGATTTTTTCGGATAAATAAAGAAAATTGAAGAAAAAGAGGAAATATTATATAAGGGATGTGTTTGGAGATAAACATTCTTGGATTCTGGAATATGCAGCTCAAAGCATGGATTGCGACGTGGAAAGGTCTACACGGATTTTGGATTTCGGATTTCCTTCCATGTGCAAAGTGTAGCTGTCCATGACCAACTCCACTCCCAAACCCATGTGGGAGAAAAAAAGGTTATCTCGGTACTACGAGGACAGAATTTCAAACTAATTATATAGTTTTATGTGAAGTTTTGTCAACAAGTATTTTAAGATAATCAAGCATTCGGATTTGGAAAGATAAATTAAGTTATAGTGCGTAATTGTTTTATTTTTTTTAATATAATGTGTAACAGTTTTTAAATATCGCAATTCTAATATTTTATGTGCAACAATAATGCAATTTCAAATCGATCATGTTTTATTCTGTAAAAACGATAAATATAAGAAGGAACGATGATTGACGTGAATTATAGCTTTAGTTTTGTTGCTTTGGACCTTGTCCTTTTGTTAAACTTTATTAAGCTTTTTGCACCGTAATTAGTACCATGATTTATTTATTTGACAAGTGGCAGGTTGGATTTGTTGAGAATCTACTTCATTTGGTTTGATTGGACCTCTAAACTGGGGGTGGATTGTTTCCCTTTCCATTTTCATACTCATCTCGTGCCGTCTTGTAATGTGTGATCACAATTAAGTTATGTCAATATTTTATATTATTTTTTTTTATAGAAATAATAAAATAAAAAGTAATAGGAATATAAAATATTGACGTAGTTTAATCGGGATCACACAAATAAAAAGGCATAAGGAGAATATGAAAATGGAAGGACGGACAATCCATCTCCCTCTAAACTTCTAGATTGACCATTTATAAAATATAAAATAATAAAATAAAATAAAATAAACTTCTAGATTGACCAACATCCATTGGGTTCTGCCATATTCCGCATATCTTCAATTTTCCCATAATTACGTATTTTAGTTTCAGATCAATAAATTAAAATTTAATCTTTTTTTAATTCATTATGATAGTCTATTCTTTTATATTATTCACTAAAGTTAGGTACTAAATTTAGTATCGTGTGAAACATGAGTCTAAAATTTGTCTTTAACCATTGGACCATACCATTCAAGAAAATTAAGGGATTGTTTGCTATTTAACTAAAAGATTTATAATCTTCAAATATAAATGTAACTAAACCACTAAGTATCATTAACTTTAAAATAAAAAATTAGATAAACAAAAAACTATAATAAATGTAACTAAACCACTAGGTGTCATTAACTTTTAAATAAAAAAATTAGGTAAATAATACCAAAAAACTCTTTAATTTAAAATTGGAGTGACTAGTCCTCCCATGGTATTCCATTATATGAAAAATACTTGGACCATACGTTAGTATCCCAGTTTGAATTGCGGGACTTGTGGCCAACCGTTTTGGGCATATTTATAAAAATATTTTTGCGACTTCAAAGTAAGATGTCGACAATTCAAAACAAGGCGCACAATCGAGGTGTTAATATACTATCAAATAACGTAACGGTGTCCGTCTTTTTACATGATATTTGTTATTTATTAAATTTTAGTCTATTGATCTACCATGGTGTCGGATCGTTTTTCTATGGACCTCTAGGTTGACCATAATGTCCGTGCTATGAAAAATCGTAAGCATGGAATATTGGATTCCAACTAACACAAAATCCACGTGGTCAAAATGTTCATGACGGCTCCAAACTCCAAGCTCAAATCTTGTACCTTCAATAATATTTAGTTGATCTTTCACTTATCATCCCAATAGTAGATTAACAATAATGTACTCCAAATCTCCAATTAAATTGAACATGGTGGGTAAAGTTAAAGTTTTATCAAAATACACAAGATCTATATAGTTTTAAGATTGTATAAGAGAAAAACTTCAATAGAGTTACCGCATGTGGATTGACTTAACTAGCAAAGTGTTTCTCAATAATCCTTTTAATCCCAAACGAAAAGTCGACTGATTTGAGACCTTGTTTTGTCTATTCACACGACTAATCAACCATTCAACCTAATTGACCATTCAGACAAATCAAAGCCACTTTTTAAGAAAAATAAAAAGGTTTCGACCAAAAAAAAGGAAGGGTGAGAAAGAAAAAGCACTTTCTAAAGTGGAAGCACCCAAATTTTGTTTGCTCGTTCACCGCAGACATGCTTGTCCATGATTCAGATCAGACTAACAACACTGTTACGTCAAAAAAAAATACAAGGGGAAATTTTCACGTCTTAATTAGGTCTTCCGGCGTCACCGACAGCATCTTCATCTGGACCATTTGTATAGTAGCTGACCGATTAAATTAGGTCAGTTTACTGGTGAAGAATAAAGTTAGTGAGATTAAAAATTTTAAATTAAATTTACAAATTATGTGATGTGTCACTAATAGAAAATAAACACATTAATCAACACTATGTAATAATTCAATTATCAACAATTACGTCATATATTTTACAAATTCGGTCGAAATTCTTGTGTGTTGTTGTGTTAAGCCCTTGCATGACGGCGTGAGTTCAAACTCCGTCGGTGGCTGACCTAACATCTAATATAACAAAATTTATTGTTTGAAAAAAAAAAAAAATCAACACTAAGTAATTCAATCATTAACAACTACGTCATATATTTTACAAAATTTGGGCGAAATTCTTGTGCGTTGTTTCCTACATTTTCAGATATGAGCAGTTGGGTACCAAGAAATTGCTTACCAAGTTTGTCAAAAGTCTCTGTGGCAAAGGTACTTAACTGCTACGGGGTGGTATGTAGGTTTCGGCCTGATGACTTTTGTGTTGCTACGGGGCTTGCGGGTTGTGCAAATTGTTGGTATATGATCCAGCCCATGATGAATGTTCTAAATTATTTTAGTAAGCAAGTGAGGTGGTTGGAACATGCTAGACAATTCTAGCAAGTTATTAAGTTGGTAGAAGAAGCAAGAAAGTACTAGCTTCCTTGGTTGCAAATGGAAAGATCTATAAGCCACAATTTTGTGGCTAGTCTAGAATTATCTGAGCTAGAGGTTTATAGAATATACTAAAAACTAAAAACTAGTTCTAGTTTGTAGAAGGAACTATAAACTAGTTGAATGCCGAGCCCTCACCTATAAATATGGGTGTGATGTTGTAGTGATGGAACCAATCAAGAAAGAAGTGAGTAGAAAAGGATCAAGTCCAAAGTTAGAGTTCCACTCCAAGAGTGAGAGTGAGAGTGTTCCACTACACATTGTGTGAGTGAACTTTGAGTGATAGAAAGTGTGTGTTATACTTTCTTGTATCCATCATGCCTTGTTTTTGGCTTGGTAAGACTACTCTTGTTGTACTCATCTTTTTCATATAGTGAAGATTGATCATTGTTTTGTGGATGTAGGCATAAATTGCCGAACCACGTAAATTTTTGGTGTCAATTTTCTACTTTACTTTATGTATTCTCTATCTTGTAGTACCGACATTCCTAACACTAATCTGGGGGCTCTTTGGCAAGGGAAGTGGATTCATGAGTATGTTAAAAACGGGAAAGAGTTGAAGTCGGACGTGTTTGCTGGGACTGCGCTCGTCGATATGTTGATTTATGTTGAATTATAAGTCTCTAGCTGATTAAGTATTAGAAATAAGATGAGTTTTAATGTGTGTATTCACTTGAGCATATCTGCCAAGTGTAAAGTTAAAAGATGTAAGGCCATGAGTGCCATGTGGTGTTTGATCCTTGTAATTAGGTTGATGAATGTCTAAGATTAAAAGTAGTGTTTTTGTGTGGTCCTAAAGCTAAGGCCATCAATTAAATGTAAAGCAGAGTGAGTGCGCATTGTGTGTGCTGTACAAAAGATTATTCCTCTGCAATACTTTTGAAAGAGAGAACAAGAAAGAAAAACTTTTTCGGTTCAGCTTCCTCTGTCTTTTGTTTCTTTGCTTCTGTTCAGCCTTCTGGAAATTAAACCCAGCTAAATCAAGTTTTATTAACAGATTTGGCTGTGGAAGCCCTTAAGGGAATGTCGAAAAGGAATGCAGTCTCGTGGGCAGCCATGATTGGAGGGTTTGCATGCCTAATGCGGACAGTTCTGGTCCTTCCGGATAGCGAATCCTCAAGGATTATGACTTCTCATTACCCGTCGGTACTTGCCCTAAATTGTTGTTGCTCAAGTGTTCTCTTCAAAGTTACGTCTGACTAAAGATGAATGATTTGACTTGATGAGATTGTTTGGGAAAAATCCTCATCACTCCGAATGAGGCAGAAAAGGGTACGTAAAATTCTTTCCTATGAACAATTACATCCTGCATATCTTATTCCATGTTATTAACCCTTTAACCCACAAGCATTTCGATGAAAAGTGTTCCAAAAATTATTCAAAATTTGAAGATAAAATCGTTGCAGGATTCGATCTTGGATAAACATGTTACCGTTGATCACCACCTGCAACAAAAGCTAGTTCCTTAGTTCTATCTATCTAATCATGGAAACATTAGGAGAGTCCATAACACGATTTCCTGATGTATCAACTCCATGAATTATATCTTGTATTTTAAATGAGATTAGAGATGAATTGGCTGCATATGTATTCTACTTACTGATCTCAGTTACGAACTTCAACCTCACATTAGGAAACATACAGTTGAAATACAATTGGCCCTGCTAAATTAGACTTGTTTTTTGTTCTCATACATCAAGAAATCGAAAATTGAATAAAGTAACTCCATCAGGCCCTGAAATAATTGAAGAACCAATTTACCCAAAAAATCTGCGAACGACATTTCCTTGCTTCTTTGCATGATGTGCTACTTCCTTTCCTATCTATACTCTAAAAATTTGAGCAGTTATGGAGCTGAATGTACAGAATATGAACAAGACGGTATCTGATGTTAACAGGTTTTGCAAATTCAGTCAAGTTCACTTCCTGCTTGTGAAGGGCAGAAGACAATCATAGTAAACCATGCACGAATATAAAACGAAAAACTAGGAATAAACATACATTTTCGTTAAAAATGTGCACGTACTATAAGAAACACACATTTATCACATTCACCGATCAGTCTCCCACGGAGGTGAAACCCACTTATAGGTTGGTTCTCTGTAAATTGCACATCCGTGAGAGAGGTGTTTAACAATGTGATCAACAAATTTAGTTACAAAATACTTTTGTTTCAGTAAGCTTTTTGGAATCGGACATATCTAACTTTTTTAGAATGATCAAGATGAAGACATGAAAACCCCTTGAAACAATTCTAACCTTCGGACAATGACAGAACTACAACGATATGCATATCATGGTTGTTTGGCGGAAGATGCAAGCGAAGGGGATATAGTTGTCCGTTCAGAGGATTGCGTGAACACACATCAATTTCCTCCAGCCCGGTTTCTTCCTTCAACTTTTGCTTCAACCCCTCTACATCACTACCCTTGAATGGGAAGGAAAACTCTTCCGATGAATCCGCAACGTCTCCTTTCTCATTAGCCACATGATAGTAGATCATTCTCCCTGCATCTTTCCTTGGCGAATCATGATCAAATGACTCGCTTGACTGCGTTCAAGAACAAACAATAAGAAGCCAAAATATAATTAAACTTGATAGTCATAGAAGTCATATTTGTTAATTAAAACAAACCTCCTGTTTGGAAGCCTTCGGCGTTCTAATGTCAATCTCAGATGAAGATGTCGGTTCTGAAGGTGCTGAAGACTCCGAAGGTAATGCATCTGGTGGTGGAGGAGGGGGTTTCGCCACTGGGTGACGTTCTGGCGATGCAACCCGAATATCTGTAACATCTACATCCCACAGAACCCAATCCTGGGATGCAGTTCTATGCGGGACATCATGGGTGACAGAGTTTCTCCAAGGCGGTACGCCCCCATTTGCGCGCAAGAACTGGCCATAGGGCGTCTTGAGCCGGACCTGGTGTCCTTCTTTTATAGGCTCCCATTCCAGGGACGAATCTAATCTCTTTGGCAGGGTTTGCAGAACTTTCTTGCCTCGCAATCCAAGACGGAATGGCAAGCTAGAGGCTGTTAAGTACTTGCCATAACAGCTTTTGAATCGTAAAGTGTTTGCATTTTCGACAAGCTCCACTGTCCATTTGGCATTCTTCACCGTGCCATCTCGATCTTGGCATACAGTCTCTTGGTCCTCGTCTGCTAACAGATATTTGTCGTGGTGGCTCCGGAAGCGTACTGCTCTGGCTCTTTTGAAAAACTCCATATGTGTACCTCTATGAAACAATAAGACCGATCAAGTACTGTGACTAAGCACATAAAAACTTCAGAGAGATCGATTGAACAAAATGTACAACGTTAATTGTCAGAATTACGAGTTTTCGCTCGTATTTTTCGTGTGAAATTTTCAAAGTGATTTGTATCCTTGAACTAAAATTGGAAATGATATGAAGCAAGTTCGCGCCTTGCGTTATGTGTTTGTGAAGGGGAAGGAATTAGAGGCAACGGTTGACAGAGGATGAGGAAATTGAGGAAACTATATATATCTGTAAATGTGAATTTACTTGGGAATTGGCTAATTTCCTAGACTTGTAATTGTGTCCTCGTTTCGTAGATTTATGCCTAGTTTTTAGGCAAATTAATTTGGGTCACAAGACTTATCCAGATTGAGCAGATCAAGAGTTGACTACGTCTAGTACTTTGCATTTGCATATCATATTAGGAAAACTATATTTTTGCGATTAAGTTTTATTAGGAATGAAATTCATAATAAAATCAATCAGCATATTGTTTTCCTCTCTTCATGTTAAAAATCAATTCTACTTTTTCGTACTCTTTTTGGAACGTGATTTCTCTTGATTAAAAAAAACAAAGCTTCAAGACCTTTGTTACTGACTTTTGCAAAAAAACTGATTTGAGAGATTTATATTGAGAGAAGCAGAGGTGAGTTCATGGGGAATTAGAATGATACAGCTACTTTATGAAGCTTTTATTTCTAGTTTGCATCTTCATATTTCATATTCCATATTGGAAGCTGTGTGCTGGCATGCTTGTTCGTGAGGATCATTGATTCGAAAGAGTTCAAGCAAGGACCGTGACCGTGTAAGGCAAGACAAAAGTATTGGGGTAAATTCTTGTTTAGAGTCTATCTTCTTGAGTCTTGTAACGGTCCATTCTTAATGGATTTCTATAGGTTTTTCCCAGTTGGGTTTTTTCCTCGTACCATTGGGTACAAAAATCCTTGTGTTCATTTACGTACTTCTGCTGCAAGATTTTATTAGTTTGATTTGAGATTGAAATTCTTGTCCAATCATATTCCGGTTATCTATTTACTCTACTTGAGGCACGATTTCAATATCCTTTTCTATTACAATGATAAATTTTTACTTTTTATCTTGAAAAAAATATTCTACAAAAAAAGTGACAAACATGTATGATTTTCTCTTGAACTACTAGCTAGAAGCTATATGTAGGGCTCCCATTAGGTTGTGCAATTGTATTGATGTTCTCTTTTTTTTTTTATACTATTATTAAGCGGAGGGTTCGAACCAAGACCATTTACAAGGATATTAAACCAAATGCGTATTGATATTCTCTTGGAACATATCGACAAAGTCTGCAACTTAGTGGGAGAACAAGAAAAACTGGGAGGTGGATTGTCTGTCCTCTCATTTCCATACTCTCTCTATGTCTTCTTGTTTGTGTGGTCACGGTTAAACTACGTTAATATTTTATATTCCTATTACTTTTTGTTTTATTATTTTTATAAAAAATAATATAAAATATTAACGTGGCTTAACCGTGATCACACATCATAGGAAGACATGAGAAGAGTATGAAAATAAGAAGGTAGACAATCCACCTCCGAAAAACTGATAGTGAATACTGATATTGCACAAAATGAGGTGGCTAAAAGGTTTATAATGAGGTGGCTAAAAAGGATATTAATATTTAAGAGGTTATTTACTGCTGACGCGCTTTATTTTGTACTAGTGCAACTAATGTTAGTGACTTTTTTCATAGGGTAATATTAGAGATACTAAATTTATAGATAAAATTTACAAACTAAATGATATGTTACCAATAGGAAGTGAGCACGTTTATCAACGTTTAAGTAATAATTCAATCATTAACTTCCATGTCATTTATTTTACAAATTTTGTCTTTAAATTTAGTCTACTTAGCATTACTCTTGTTCAAATTTCTTGTAGAGGTGCTTCTAGGTTTGATTTATTATTTTTATAAACTAAACATTTACTTGAAAGCGCTTAATCATCAATATTAGTGAGATTCTTTATCTAAAATACAATTGTACTAATGAAAAAAAAGAAAGTGCTATATCTTCTCACACACTCATTTTTACTTCTCACACACCCTTGAAATTTGTGGCCATTTATCTTTTCCAACTTATTTGATCCGATGACCGAAAATTGAGAGAGTTGTGTATCGATAGAACACATAAAAAATCTACAGTCAATTTCCGTAATATCTAATCAATTTTTGGAAAATTACTTTCAGCTAAACACAAAAACTTAGCTTCATCTTGCCCTCGCGATGAAAAATTTACAGAAAAGGTAGCACCCAATTCAAAATCCAATTAACTGGTGTAGTGCATGAGTATAAATATATAATCAGGAAATTTAGTCTAATTTGTAGAAAGAAGATCATCTGATCAATCATCATCAATGTTACAAGTAAAACCCTGATTTTCTTGCATACATATCATATGTACTAATTAATAACCCCAAAATTCCAACGTTAATTATATATGTTATGTATTTTTTTTATCCGAATCCTTGGTACGATCATTGGTTGACGAAAGTTCAACGACTTCTGGAGAGTCTGGCTGTGTTTGTGAAGATTCCGACCGCGAAACAGACCGTGGTTCTGGTTCTGTTGGATCTTGTGTTGCAGTAGTACTATAACGACTAGAACTATCATTGACATTATCAACATTCATGTGTTCTTTTTGTTGTTGTTCGCGAATCTCCACAACATCCACATCCCACAGAACCCAATTTCTCGTCGTACCTGTACGCGGATTGTCGTGCGTGATCGTGTCTTTCCACGGCGGCACGCTACACCCGCTTGCACTCAAGAATTGCCCGTTGGCCGCATTCAGCTTCCACGCGTACCCGTCTCTAACCGGCTCCCATTCCACTATTGAATCCAACGTCATTGGCATGGTTTGCAGGACTTTGTCACTTTTGATTCCGAGAAGAAAAGGCGTACTTAACGCCGTTAAGTATTTCCCAAAACAGCTCTTCAATCGCAATGCGTTTGGATTTTCGCTAATTAGCTCCACCGTCCACCACACGTTCTGCACTGTTCCGTCGCAGCCTTGCCATACCGACACTTGATCGTCGTCGGCCAATAGGTATTTGTTGTGGTGGCTTCGAAATCGTACCACCTTGGCTTTTTTGAGAAAATCCATACCGTAATTGCATGCACTGATCTGAATTCACTAAGCACAGCGTATTAATTATATGGATAATTAGGGTTATGCATGCATGCATGCATGATCGAGCAAAAGTACGTCGGGTAATTTATACCTCGAATCAAATGGGCAGAAAATTGATGATATGAAGAAGCAAATTTACGCCTTGCCCTCGTTACCGGTGTTCAATGGAAGAATCAGAAAATAAGGCGGAACAGGAAACTATAGGGGAGAGGCATACAATTAAACGGATGGTTGTGATTGAATCATGAAATTAATGAAAATTTTATATAACGCAGGTACGTATAAAGGTGAAAACACACGACCTTGTGGTAGATTGTGCAGATTTAAAATTTTGTTAAGTTGGCTGGAGAAGTCCGGGTGTACATCTTGAATTTTATTTTTTGTGCCAGTGAATCACATAATGGTGGTCAAAAGAAATTAAAATGATTGTGTGAGTTTTTCCGAAGAGCCAAAAAAATGGACTATCTTAATGAAACCACCAACTAATCCCGTTTTAAAAATAAATTTGACTAGAGAAGTTCGAATCTTCTACGTATGTATGCATAATTTGGATGAAGTTAGAGTTGAATATTACTCATATTAAAAAAACGTGTGGTGAGTATTAATCATTCAATATAGTAGAAGATAAATGTGGGGTAATTCTCTTGGCTTGTGTTGGTTCCGTACCCAACATATCCACTTCCTAAACAATTTTTTAGTATGTATTTTATCGTTGCAGTTGTCTACGGGGAGCAGACTGCGTGGATGTTACGGAGTTTATACAACTTGGTCGCCAAGTCTTTACTTTGCACTCCTAAAACGTACTCAACTTCACATGACGATCAAACTCTATTTAAATTTTACTTAAGCTATAATTTAACTTAATTAATTAGGTTGATTATGCAGACGAAAGTGATTCTAAATACTTATTTGAATGGGCAAAGAAGAAAAAAGATAAGACATTTTGAGTATTTAATTAAGACTTATAGGTCACATATGCGTAAGAAACGATATATTTTTCACCAAAGAGACTACAATTTTAAATCTTTTTGCAAGCAATAGGACTCACATATATGTACACAAATATTTAATAGTATTCGTTTTGATTATCATGATCATATTGATTTCGATTGTCATGATCATACGTATATACAGTTTAATTGATAATGCACTTATCTCATGTTTTTCAAATGTGAGACAAAAGTAATGAAGGGAGACTAGAACTTCAGACTTTTAAGTACTATAAAACTGATACGATCTACTTGTTTGTCACTCTTTACCAAAAGAAAATTAAAAGAAATAATCAAGATAATTAACTCTTTGCCAAAGGCAAGGTAAAATATGGTACAAACTGTGGATGGTGTCCACAAAAAATTTACCGAACCCTACTTGAGTTTAAGGGTTATACTTTCTTCTATCATATGCATGGAATGCCTTTATTCGGGTAATTTGTGGATGGTGTTTCTCCTTATTTTTTTATTTTATTTTTGCACATACTTAAATATCATCCAAGACATCTAGCTAGCTTTGGTTAGCTCACGTCACTACCACAACAAAGTGAAGAGGGGCACGATTTTCACACACACACACACACACATATATACATACATACATACAGTGGAAAATTACCAAACCTCCCAAGCTAACCGTGCAACTGTGTATAAATATGACTCCCGAGATACGTAAAAATCAGTTCAACGATATCTACTTTTGAATAGAGAAACGTTCAAATTTTACTTGGTCTTCTAATCCACCTCATTCTCATCAATCGCAGATCGATCAAATCTGCGTTTTGATGATCAAAACCAAGCCATAGATCGCATATTCTTATTCATTTCGATCAGTTTTCCGGCCTTATAATTCCGATCAATTTTATCTTTCCATGTTTCACTTTCTCTCCCTCTCTCCAATCAAGTTATTCAACCTAATTGATGATCATAAAAAACGTTGATGAATTTTCGTTCTACCCTGCAATGACGATAAAAGGAGGCACAAGCCAAGCCTGTGCTGCGTGCAAATACCATAGACGAAAGTGCGCTAAGGACTGCGCTCTTGCTCCACACTTCCCGGCAGATCAACCGATGATGTTTCAAAACGCCCACCGATTGTATGGCGTTTCGAACATAATGAAGATTCTAAAGAAAGTTCATCCAGAGCAAGAGGAGGAGGCTATGACATCGATCATATACGAGTCCAATATGCGTGCCAAATTTTCAGTCACCGGGTGTATGGGCATCATAAACCAATTGAATTTCCAATTACAGCAAGCCCTAGAAGAGCTTCGATACGTGAGGACACATCTTGCAATTTGCAAGGACCAATGTCAATATCGACTACCTTCTTCCTCACCGCACTACTCTTCTCCTTCACCGCAGTTGCAGCTAGGTATACCTACAAACACCGACGCAGCGACTCTGACACTTTATCAACAACATCAATATCCGTATCAATATGCTTCTGGCGCTTCTGGTGCTTCTGGTGCTTCTGGTGCCAGTGGTGGAATGTCCTGGGTGGGTAATGAGTATCTTGCAAATGGACTTAATGGGGTTTATATTGACGACAATGATAATATGGTTAAAACTCTTAGGGTTCAACATCCTTACTATAACGATAACAATGTCGAACAACTTATGGCTGTTCAGTCCAGTTTGGTTTCTTCACAAGCCTTTCCTGTTCACCAAGAAATGGACGTTCCTCATGACTATGATGACATTCCATTTGATACAATTGCTGATGATCGACAATCTTATATCGAATCTAAAGAAGGCTGTGAGTCTAGGTATGTACAATATTTAATTAATTGTCTTCTACAATTTGAGATTTAATTTACTAATTGTGCTCATTTGGAAGTGATTTTAAATTGGTGAAATTGAATCAGTGTAAGTATTTTTCAAAAGAAGCAGCACTTAAAAAGTCTTTTTCAGAATCCACTTTAAATGCTTTTGATAAATTCGATTTTGAGTTCCAAATCACTATGCGTTTTTATGTGCTTCTTGGAAGTACTTAAAGTCTTTTTCAGGATCCACTTGAATTTTTAAAAGGGATTGATTTTGAAAACATTTTCAACAAAAACACTTTTAGTAATTTTCAAAACACTTCCAAATGAGTCAATTGTCTAATTGCTGACTTGTTTAGCCTACTTAGCTACGTCAGTGTTCTTCCCTTTCTGCACCGTAGTTTAGATGATTTCATAGAAAAATATTGCTTACATAAAATAATAATGATAATTATACTGTTTAACAAATTAAATTTACTTATATGCAGTGCTGAATCATCGTTCAAGGCTACCACGCAATCGATCGAACATGTTTCACAGAATGATCTCAAGAGTGCGGCAGCATGCTTCAGTCTAACAAGTGTGAAGTAGCTATAGCTAGAAGACAACTGAAGTAATTCAAGTAATTTCAGAACGATTCAGTTCCTTAATTTTTTTTTTCATTTGTTTGCAAATTTGGTATTCAAGGCTCAACAATTTTGTTTATTTGTTTCCACGTACGCATTCATTGAATAAGAGATGTAGGCTAGCTCTTTACTCAACCATTTTTGGTGAAGATTGATATGCACTTAAAATGTTCATTGCCCTTCTATATTTCTCCTACCAAGTTCTCTCAAACACTCTGCAATTTTATCAGTGTAATGTTATTTTTTTGTTAAAATCAAAGTTGTGGCAGCAAATTTCTTCAATCTTAACGAAATTGTACCTGCAACACAAAACAAATGAGGGGTTGGCCAATGGAACTCTGATGCCTAAGTCAGTTTCTCTGGAGAGAGAGTTTAGGACCTAAGTCCGTAGCAAGAGGTATTTATAGAGTTAGGGCTGGCTATGGATATAGGATTTTGCTACACATGACAACATTTGATTGCCATTCATCTATAGGATGGATGGAGGAAGAATAATCCAAAGATATTAATTATGAGATAATATCTTGGGAATATTATCTTGGAAATATTCTTGATTGTATATGATTGGAGATCTTGCTTGTTTGAGTTGATCTTCAATTAGGAGAGTATTCAAGATAGAATTTAGTAATTAATCATATCTTTAATACCTTTGACTTTTCTTCTTATCATGGGTAGGAGAGCTTGATAGTGTCGTAGTCAATTGCTTATGTCTTCAGGGAGGTTGAAATGGATAACCTATTAAATGTAAGTTTATTATTTGATTTGCTCTCTGAAACTGGCATTTAGTTTCATTTTACCCATGAAATTTGTTTTGTCTCATTTTACCCACTAAAATTGCCATTTTCATCTCATTTAATCTCAGTTCACCTAATTTTTATCAATTTGGTCAAATATGCCTTAAATTAATATGGACATTAGTTGAGATTGAACTTAGGGACTGGACCCCGCAAGCTCAATTTCCTTTATCCTCTTTTACTTAACCCTAATAATTTTCCAACTTTTTTCGCCACAATTCACATGCGGCTGGTAAATATGTGATCAACCAAAATTCACATGTAAGTGTCACATCCCTAAGCATTTGGGCTTATCTCTGCCTACATAAAAAATGAAATGTTCATACTACCTTTTAATTTAGTGATTACTTGACGGAATGAACAAAAATGGCATGAAGACGGTAATGGCAGTTTCAGGAGGCAAAGTGAGACAAAACAAGTTTTAAGGGTAAAATGAGACTAAGTGACAATTTTAGGGGGCAAATCAATTAATAAGCTTTAAATGGAAAGGAGAATGATTTTTCATTTTGAGATGATGAATTAGACATGAAGAAAACTTCTCTTTTCTAATCCTCCCATTTTTGGAAGGATTGGAATGCATAATTTTTCTTCTAGAGTAATTGATGGCTGAAAATTCAACACTTTACCTACTTAATTATTGAACCAGATACAAATCCAACACTCTATTCACTTTAATAGTACACCACATGCAAAATGATAGCTCCGGTTGCTAAACCCAATTATTTGTATAACCAAACCCAATCTTTGTACTGTATTTGAAACGTAATAAATATCCTTAAGGAAGTCATCCGAGCAAAAAGAAAGTGCCAATGATTTCAACCATACATAAATTTCACTATTATCCTATTGTTGTTGAGCACGTTCAAATAGTCAACTTGCCGCGTTCTTTGCTTATATGTTTAAGATCGTCGAGTAAAGTCAACTGATAAGAAATTGCCGCATTGCTATTATTTATTCCTACAAAATTATAAGATATATTTTTGCTTTTTTTTTAATTGATTTTTTCTGAAGCTTCAATCCATGGATTTTCAAACCAGAAAAACGTCAAGGGTTTCTGGTTTGGTGCTAAAGACGACAATGTCACCCAACAAAACGATAAGAAACTACCGAGAAAAAGGAGAAAAGAAAACCAACTATATCGTATTTGGTGCTTTTATGTTGAATTTTGGTATAAGATTTGTATATTCCACCATGAAAAAGATTTACAAGTTACAAGAAGATATATAGGAGACTGAGAGAGATTGAGGGACTGCAAGAACCAATGTGCAACACGCACATTCACCTCAACCTTCTCTTTAAAAATGGCAGCAGCTCTAAATCAAGTAAAAAGGTGGTAATTAATCACAGCTCGCTAACTAGACAAGGTGATAGAGTGGTGACTACCACGTAATCTAACCTAACCTAGCTTCCAATTTTTTATGTGTTCATCATTGGGTAATCTCAACTCTCTGTTGGAAAGATAGAAATTCGGGTTTTGTTCGTCGTTGCTGTCAGTGATTACTTGTCTGTTCTGAAAGATGAGTGGTTTTTTCGCTGTTTTCGTGTTCATGTTCTGTAACATGCTTGTGCTTACTGATTATTCTTC
Organism: Pyrus x bretschneideri; assembly: GCF_019419815.1. Lineage (NCBI taxonomy): Eukaryota > Viridiplantae > Streptophyta > Magnoliopsida > Rosales > Rosaceae > Pyrus > Pyrus x bretschneideri. Next base: position 2,499,950 of record NW_025999424.1, on the reverse strand, counting down.
TTCCCTTCCCTTGTGTACAAATATGAGTAAGTGTTTCTCTCCTATTATCTGGTTGCCCTTTTCATTTTTACATGCTTTGTTTCGCTGTTCGGAAAAAGGCCGACTTCTGCATTTTTTAGCTTTCGTTTCCCTGCGAGTTAATTTCTTTGCCTGTTTAATTTGGAATAGGATCACCCTTCACGCCGAAGACTCCGCTTAATTTCTGTCGGTACAATGGTAGCGTTTGCTGTGATTCCGCTGAGGATTTGCGGTTGCAGAATCTATTTAAGGCAATGAATGTCTCTGATCTTGGTTGTGCCTCTCTTGTGAAATCAATACTTTGCTCGGTAAGAGATTCTTTGCTTGTTTACTTCTTGTTGCTAGCTACTGTGTTTAGTGATATGAAACCGTTGGTACCGGTTCATGTGTATTTGAATACGACATGCTTTGCAGAAATGCGATCAGTTTTCTGCTGAGCTATATCGAATTGAATCAGCGCCTCGACAAGTTCCTCTCCTCTGCAACTCAACACAGCACCAACCTGGCGGAGTTGACTTTTGTTCCAAGGTCTGGGATGAATGCCAAAATGTAGCGTTGTTAAACTCCCCATTTTCGTTGCAAGTTGGAGGTGGAACACCGTCCAATTCTACTTCCAAGCTGAGTGATACATGGCAGTCAAAAACTGCTTTCTGCAACGCCTTTGGTGGATCTTCAAATGATGAATCGTTCTGTTTTGATGGTGGACCTGTGTCGTTCAACAGCACTGAAATTTCAAGTCCCCCGAGTGGTATGTGCCTTGAAAAAATTGGAAATGGATCGTATCTCAACATGGTAGCCCATCCCGATGGGTCAAATCGTATTTTCTTATCCGACCAAGCAGGTAAAGTATGGCTGGCAACTGTTCCGGAGGAAGGATCAGGAGAAACATTGGTGATCGACGAAGCAAATCCCTTTCTTGATATAACTGATCAAGTATATTCCGACACTGAGTTTGGAATGATGGGATTAGCATTTCATCCTAACTATGTCCAAAACGGGCGTTTCTTTGCTTCATTCAACTGTGACAAGGTTAAATGGCCACAATGTTCAGGAAGATGCTCGTGTAACTCTGATGTGGGATGCGATCCTTCAAAGCTGGAACCGGATAATGGTGGGCAGCCATGTCAGTACCACAGTATCATAGCAGAGTTCACTGCCAATGCTACCACGCCACAACCTTCGTCGGTAAATTTCTGCATGATTCAAGCGTTATTTCGCGTACTTTACACGCGAACATTGCTAATTGATACTGTTCTTGCCCTGGATTTCAGTTCACTAGTGTAAAACCACTTGAAGTCAGAAGAATATTCACCATGGGCCTTCCATTTACTACCCATCATGCAGGTCAAATTCTGTTTGGACCTAAAGACGGATATTTGTACTTCATGATGGGAGACGGTGGAAGCATAGGTGATCCTTACAATTTCGCATAGAACAAAAAATCCTTGCTTGGAAAGATTATGAGGCTCGACATCGATAACTTACCAAGTGAGTAATGGCAAAAATAAAAAGTTAAGGGGCTTTTGGACACCATATTCTTCGTAGGTTTCCCTCAGTTATGTAATACTTGTTTGCAGGTGCAAAAGAAATTGCTGACCTTGGCCTATGGGGAAATTATTCTGTCCCTGGAGATAATCCTTTTACCGAAGATGAGGAACTACAGCCGGAAATTTGGGCTTTAGGATTTCGAAATCCTTGGCGATGTAGTTTTGATCTTGAAAGACCTTCCTACTTCCTTTGCGCAGATGTTGGTCAGGTAGTAACTGAGATTGGTTTTCGTACATTTGCCGATATACACATGCTTTCTGCACATTTATTGCAAGCTTCTGGTATCATCAATGCTCAAGTTATTGTTTGTATAGGATAAATACAAAGAGGTTGATCTAGTCACCAAGGGCGGAAACTTTGGATGGCGTGTTTACGAGGGGCCTTTTCGATACAATCCCCCTAAATCTCCAGGAGGAAATACATCTGCCAGCTCCATTAACCCAATTTTTCCTGTAATGGGATACACACACTCTGAAGTCAACAAGGCTGAAGGATCCGCATCGATCACAGGAGGCTACTTTTACCGATCCACAACAGATCCGTGCATGTATGGAAGGTAAGCTCAATACGAACATCTGCAAATACCACATCTCTTTGGTTATCATGTCCCGTTGAATGGTGTAGCACCACTTTGAGGGTCTATTACATCATCTGATGAGTGCTCCTACTCTAGAAACATCCTTTATGACCCTTCACAGCAGTATGTAAATTATGTTTGCAGGTATCTTTATGCAGATTTGTATGCCAGTGGTGTATGGACAGGACTAGAAACTCCTGAAGGTAGCGGAAACTTCACTACCGCTAAAATCGCGGTCGGTTGTGCTCTGGACTCTCCTATCCAGTGCGTTGCCGAGGCAGGAAGCTCTGTCGCTGCATTAGGGTTCATATTCTCATTTGGTCAGGATAACAGGAAAGACATCTTTATGCTGGCCAGCAGCGGCTTATATCGAGTTGCTAAGCCTAGCCGCTGCAACTACACTTGCTCCAAAGAGAACGTTGAATCCTCTTCCCCTCCAAAATCTGTTCCCTCTCCTCCTCCTTCCGCTTCAAGCACAAGGCAGTTGAACAATCCATTAACACTGGAGCTATTGATCATCTTCTGTACATTGTTGCTTCCGTTTCAGTTTTCACTTGTAAATTTATAAGCTAAAGAAAAGAAGTTGTTAACTTCTGCATACTATTGCAATTTGAGGACATCTATAAACTTCCATGAATTTATTGTACAACAAGCTTGAGTTTACAGCACAGGCGAGGGTTAATTTAATTAGTTTCATACAAGAAATCAACAGAACTTGATGAATGCGTTCAGATGAGAGCAAGTTGGAAACATCATGGACCAAATGCTATACAATTGATCTTACAAGAACTATGTCTAAGCTACAAGATTACAAACGTATTTGGAATTTAATCATGTTGGAACTAATCAATTTCTACATTCGCTAGAGCTAATGTGCTCCATCCTATCGACTGAAGTTCAAATCTCTACTACTGTAAGGTGGGAGCTTTTCCGGGAAGCCATTTTTCCTGTTGATGCAGAGAACGGATATTGAGCAGAATGTTGTCACTTACAATACAATGATCAAGATTTATGGAAAGTCACTTGAACATGAAAAGGCTATAAATCTTGTGCAAGAAATGCAGGAGAGGGGTTCAGCCAAATGCAATTACATACTCAACGATTTTGAGGCCGGGGAGGTGAAGGATATATCAGTCTTTGGTTGCACGATTGACCTTTTTTCAAGAAACCGGAAATACTTGAATTGCATTGAGGTGTTTGAGAAGACGAGAGTTATGACAGATCAAATCGACTTAATGATGCATCCCGGATCATGAACAAGATGACTGAAAGACGAATTAGGATGTCATGACCCTCTTTAGAAGTCTACAATTTGTGGTTAAATTTTTCCCTTTTAACTGTGTATAAGTTGTTCTGCTGGTTATTCTGTAGATATTGTACTGCATGAGGCGTGGCCATGTGTGTTGGCTCCAACATGATGGAACTACCAGTATTCAGATTTTGGACTTGAATTTATGTTCTGTAGATATCTGTACATACATGCAGAATTGTAAGTCCGTTTTAGCCAATTTCCATGTGAAGTGCCCATTAAATCAGTTCTCTAGTTCTCACAGATTGCAGATTTTCAACAGTGCTGAAAAAGCAAGTGTCCTGTTTACAGAGGAAGCAGTTCAAGAGCTTATCCAGGGTCCACTTGAATTTTTACTCAGGATTGATTTTAAAAACATTTTCACAAAAATACTTTCAATCATTTTAAAAGCACTTTCAAACAAGCTCTACTCTACGTTTAAAGAGAAAGGATTGCGTATTCAGTCTCGTCCCATGTATATGTCCTCGTATTTCCAGGTTGGTAAAGTGACGATGGTTTGAAAAAATACCGATGACCTCAATTCTTTCTTTCTACTGACTTTTCCCGCTTTGTTATCCCTTTTTTTTTTTTTTTTTTTTATTTTTTATTTTTTTAATCCAGATTTAACATAGTTAAAAGCTTCCGAACTTTTCTTTTATTGCAAGCAATGTAACTTGGAAGAGATACCTTATTCTATATTTAGGGTTTTCCAGCAGCATACATGTTTAAACGTGCAGTGTACCAAACCTATTGACCCCTTTATCCATTTTCATACAATTTTGAAAACATCCTGTGGATTGATTCGTGTCTTTCTTTGTTGTGGAAACCCAAGAATCTTATCTACGTTAGAATTTCATGTCTCGTTGCATTGCTGAATAAGACCGAGGCTCTTTCCGAAACTCGAGTTGTGGAGATTCTAACATACAACAGGGATATCGCTGGACGAGAGATCCGAAGAGATGTTGAGCTTTCCCCTCTTGTGGGCCAGAGATTTTTCAGTATGATCGGTACATGATGTGGTACATCACATGTCATTATACAAATAGTGAGATTTGTATGTTAAAAAGTTAATAACTTAAAAAATAAAATTTTCCATCACTTACATAAAAATACATAGTGTCACCTGTGTTTCTGTCAAAATGAAAAATTTCTCCTTGTCAACATGCCACTGCCTTAGAAGAGGTAAATGAACGAACCAACAAGTCTTGGTATTAAAGAGGCTATTCCTATCCATTCATGGTGGACGATAACCTACTTTCAACAAATGCTGCAACCAGTTTATCACAACTCTTTTAAGTTATTTGGGATTTTTTAGAAGGTGGGAGACCATCTTATTTTTGTAGGTGTGGTTGCCTAGTTGGTAGTTGAGGCTTTAGTGGGTCATGATTGGAGAAGAGCTTTAGTGGGTTTAGTGGGTCATGTAAATAAGAAGCTATATTGGAATCATAATAGTGTATCAAAAAAATCAAGTTCAGTATGAGTGAGTTCAATTTTTGAGAACAGTATATGAGTCTTCTGAGTTTGATTCTTACGAAATATGGCTCTCACAACTATTAAACTCACACCACTGCAAAAATTTAACTTAGTTGACTGTTTATCATACTAATCATGCAATATCATGTAAATAAGTTAATACATTTAAACCATCCATCCCAACAACAATACGACATGCAATAGCCTTTCAATATTGTCACTTTAATGTCTTGGTTTCTCTCGCCAATTTGGCCGTGAGATGTGAATACAAATTAGGTACCAAGTCAAGCCGCGCCTTTGCAAATTTCAATATTATACGTGAAGGGTCCTTTTCACTTTACTTTCTGGTTATTAAAAAAAGGAACAAGAAAGTTCGCTTCAACATAAAAATAAATACATAAATTTGACTATTTTTCACATGAACTTGGTCAATTATTTTGGGTTAAAAGAAAAGAATTTCCAAAAAATTCACTAGTTTTACTTTCTAGAAAAAAATTTACTTGTTATACTATTTTTAGAGCTTTCTTTGCAGCCTGGATCACCTTGTTCGAAATATTGTTAGAGTTAGATCACCAACCATTTTAATCACATAAATTCTAGGTGATTTAAAGCATCTACGAATGAGATTTTCAAAAATCCATGTGGCACTTTTACATCTTTTAAAATTTTGTTTTTTACTTGATATGTTAAATTAAATTATCCTTTTATTGTATTAAATTGTTATAATAAATATTTAAAACAAAAAACAGTAATAAAATGAGAAATGTTGAGAATATAGTAAAAGTGAGACATTATGAACTTTCTGTCACCTCATAACTTACAGTTTATCGTTAATTTCCGTACTAATATTATAAAACATTGTGTACATGAGGTGTCAAAGGGTTCATGGAGAGTCTACTTTAAGAGAGCCTCCTTAACGTTTTTCTAATAAAATTAATAAATGAATCTAATAATTAATTAAAATTTTGAACCTGCTGTTAATTTTGGCAACAAGGGTGAGAGTTGCTAATTCTTATCATGCGATATCAAATTTAGTTTTTCAATTGAAAAACATTGTTGCTGCCTTTTTTAACTGTTAATACTAATTTGAACATTTTAACCTCTCCTATAAAATTCTCTTTTGAGTCGCCTTTCAAGTTTGAACTCACCAAAATATTCTCTTGAATGTAAAAAACCATTTTTGTATTAATTTTATTTTTCTATACATTAGATTCTGTAACGATGAAGAACAATCAAGATAAGATGTGATCTTATGCTTATTATATAAATAAACAATACTTTTTAAATCATACACCTGATACACCAATACATTATTTAAATTGGAGGTAATGTTGATTATACTTTGATTAGTTGCTAATCTATTGACGTCAGCATTGTGATTAATACTCATAGTTGGCGTACAAAAGGGTTTTCAAAGTGAGGCGATGATTGAAACTTTATTATTTAATTTTAATAAATAAACAAGACAGTCATTCGTAGATTTTAAAGGTTTTTTAGTTAAACTGATCTAAAAATTTGACATAACTTCTCATTTTTGAATTTGAGATTTGAAATCGATAAAAGTTGTCTTTTAGTTTATTCACCATTAATGATTTTGGTCATTCACAAAATTATTTTAAATAAAGACCAGAATAATAAAAATACCCTCAATTTAATACACAATGAGCCAAAATGATATGACAAAAATTAAAGGTTTTTGTGTCATTTTATCCTTATTTAATGAAGATTTTTTACACAAAAACTAAAATGATTGATAGTAAACAAATCCAAAAACTAATTCTATCAGTTCCAAATCTTATCAACTATTTTAACTAAAAAGCCATTTTAAATTTAGTTCACCTCTTTGAGCTTGTGTAAACACAACAGCTTGAGCTCACCCTTCATTCTAAATAACGAATTAGTTAGATTCACCATTGAACTCGAATTTTCAAGTTCAATTCACCATCTCCTAAGTCGCTTATATAAACAAATCTTGAGCGCGCCATTTTTATAACAAATGAACTTGTCAAATTCATCCCCATCATTTGAAATTTCTAGTTCAATTTACTTTTTAGTACATCGCTCACATTAAAAATAAGAATATGATATTCATACATCCTATTTTACTTCTTATATACATTTTTAATTTTTAACATGTTAGATAGGATGAATTGAAGAAGATTAACAGACATAAATTATTAAAAAATGGGTAGATGGTACACCCCTAAAAATAATAAATACATCAGTTGATAAGATCACGACAAGATCAAAGAACAACCTCTGAACAAAATTTAATGTTTGAACTCAAAGTTATTTGTGTTGGTTGACTGACCCCTCTAAACTTATTGCACAAGGCCTTGTATAGGGTCGACATTGATCACTAACTAACCTAGAGGATCCTCTACAGATCTTTTTGCTGAAGATTCTGGAGATTCGTAAATTGTATTTGTTCATTGTAAATCGTACGGTCAGTTTTTATCAAATATTATTTATGTTTATTTTTAAATAAAAAATATTTAAAATAATTTATAACCGTACGATATACGAGAAACGGACACGATTTACGAATTCTTGTGATCCTTACAAAGAGGATGCGGCAAGGATCCGAACTCCTAAACTAATGCATTTTTCATTTTGACAAATCTTAATTCAAATTGTAGACATAATAAACCAGTTGATTAGAATAGTATAATTCTTCTTTTGTATATAAGTTTGAATTTTCTTTATCCTGTAACTTAGTATAGATTATTTTGAAAAAATAAAATCCTACTTATAGGTAAAAATAAAACAGAAAAACATGAAAAATCCAAAATTCCAATCCACCATTTTGTTCCAAGTTTGTTTTTTCACTTTTTACCTTCTGAATCCCATGTTTTTTTTTTGTTCAAGTTGGAAAACGGCACAACGTTTTTTGACTGTTTTCCAGCTTAAATAATCAAATCCTAAATCCCGTTAGAGCTCAGATTTCTTTCCTAATTTAAATCCTTTTCAAATCTTAAAAAACGCATATATAGATGGATCCTGAAATTTGTAATTTTGTAACTTCTAGTCCACCTTAGTAGTCCCTTCCTACCACAATTTTAGAATTTAGCACCTATTGTCCCGGCAGTCGGACAAATTAATCCGTCCCGGTCTCCCTTTTTTTGAAAGAGAAAATTTTCAGTATACTGCAAAAAGGATTCAATATTTAAATGTAATAATATAATTTTATAAGTTGAAAACCTTGAAGAAAAAAATTTCAATAAATTGAAATATAATACTTCGAAAGCGAATTGTGTTTCCGGCCTACTGAAAACTTTTTCCATCCGGAGACCTTTCTTCTGTCCTATAAGGTACAAACTCATTAATCCAAATCCAATCTTTCACCGTCCTTCATTATATATAATCCCCCATTAACCCAGCTCAGTGTGAAAAATAGAGCAAGATTAAAGGAACTAATCACTGATTAATCAAATCTTCCTACCCACCAGAAAAATATCATTTTCTCTCTCATTTTCTTTTCTTTTCCCTTACTTTCTTTCCAACCAAACAACAAACACCTGCTAACAAGCTCCCACCTTTCCCCCTCCATCTCGAAAACCCAGCAGCATTAACCCGTTTCAGATTCTGGGTCGGTTGCATTTTCGGATTTTTTGGGGATTCAGGACCTGAATTTTTTGAAAAATGAAGAAGCTCAAGAGCTACTACTCGCATCTGAGGCACCACCAAACAGTGGAGCTCAAATGGATCTTCCCCTTGGCGATTGGCTCCATTGTCTCTCTCTTCCTCCTCTTCCTCACCACCCTGACGTCATCCGACGGCACGCCGCTGCTCCCTTTCTACCGCTCCTTCTCCATCTCCAGCTCCGTCTTCATCGAATCCAAGCTCCACCCGCTTCCGGTCTCCTCCCTCCCGCCGCCGCCGCGCTTTGCGTACTTCATCTCCGGCTCTAACGGCGACGGAAACATGCTGAAGCGGACCCTCCAGGCGCTTTACCACCCGCACAACCACTACGTGGTCCACCTGGACCTTGAGTCGCCGCCCGATGAGCGGATGGATCTGCAGAATTACGTTTCTACCCACCCCGTTTTTGTCAAGTTTGGGAATGTGAAGATGATCAGCAAGGCCAATCTCGTCACTTACAGGGGACCGACTATGGTGGCCAACACCCTCCACGCCGCCGCCGTTTTGCTGAGGGAAGGCGGCGATTGGGATTGGTTCATCAACCTCAGCGCTTCCGATTACCCACTTGTTACTCAGGATGGTGAGTCTAATTTCGGGATTTTTGGGACTGTTTTCGTTTAAAATTTCGTATTTTTGGACTGTTTTTTGTGCTAAATTTGAATAATTAATTACTGGGTTTCGATTAATCTGGTTGTTTAGATCTGCTGCATACGTTTTCATACTTGCCGCGGGATCTTAACTTCATCGACCATACAAGCAACATTGGGTGGAAAGAGTATGCATAATGTCCCCCCTTGTTGTTTTGTTGTTTATATTTATAAAGTTTCTGTTTTTATTTTCATTTCTTTTTCTGAGTGACTATAGTTGTGTGATTGATTTGGTAATGCTGCCTGTTTATAGGTATCAAAGAGCGAAACCGATAATTGTAGATCCGGGGTTGTATATGACCAAGAAAACCGATGTCTTTTGGGTTACACAGCGAAGGAGTGTGCCAACAGCTTTCAAACTTTTTACAGGTACAAATTTTAGATAACAGATCATATAGAGTTGAGCACATCAGACCAAAATCACTATGTAATTGCCACATAAATAACCAGAATTTCCTTTTATTTTTTGTAATGAACTAACATAGGGACCTAGAAACCCAACATATCTAAAGTATGTACATTTATGCATATAGCGTTAGGTATAGATATCGTTTTCCTTCTCTGCTTGGATTTTCAGTGAATGAACTAGTGTAGTAGCCTATAGATTTGAAATTGGTATGGAAATAAACAGCTATGCTGGAAGACTGATTTTGTCAATTTATTACGGCTATTTTTTTTAGTGATATTCAATGAAATATGATGTCTGAGAAAAAATATGTCTGCATACCAAAGGATGTCTCAGAGCTATAAAAAATTGCTTTGAAACATTTCTTTTTGCAATGGAATCAATAATTTGCAACCTAAGTTCAGCTTTTGCGATTGTGCAAACTACACTGCTAACAACATGGGATTTTGTGGAAACATTCAAACTCAAGTGAGTGGACGAGACTAGATATATCAGCCCTCTTGGGTTGTTTTCATTGAAAAGCAATTCTTAAACAATTGACGACGGTTACAGAGATTTTCACACACCATTTGTAGCCTCTTACACACCCCTGTTTAATCCTGGCTGTTGATTCTGTTTGATTTATTTAGTCCGATGGTCATAAATAAAGAGGGGTTGTGAGAAGCTAAAAGGGGTGTGTGAAAATCCCTTCGCTTTAGGAATGACCTTTATCAACTTACGCAAATGCATTGCTAAGTGTGTTAAATTGCTGCCTTTGGCGGCTCTAAACACCTATTTCTGTTTCTGGGTAGTCGAACCAAAAACAACTTATATAGTTGGATGTGCATTTGGACCCTAGTTATTATGGCCAATCTTCTCTGTTACGCATAAAAGTAGTTTTAGTGTGTTTTTCTCCTCACCATGTGCGATCAGTAACCATGATCAATTTATTGGCAGATAGACAGCTACATAATCTGATTTTATGTTGCTTGATTGTTAAATTTTGTCCTTTACCTATAATATGCTTGTTATTTCACTTACTACTTTACTATCCTTGTACAACACTCGGATTTCATATACTCTGCACAGTTAAAACACATATTCTAAAGGTCCTCTAGGGAGCTAACGTCTTTACAAACCACTCTGTTATAGTTCCTTTTAGCCTGACCTTGGCCTTTATAGGTTTTCGACTTTCCAAAATGTGGTGTTTTGTTAATTTTCCCAATTTCCCGTCAATTGTCCACCTGTTGATCCTCTCCAACTGCTACCTGCCCTTAGGCAGTCTCTTGAAAAATATCCATTTATTCTCCATTGAGGAGCATGTCCTGTTGCCGTCAGTTTTCTTTTAACCAAATGTTTGCTTTCTTTTCATAGGTTCTGCTTGGATGGCACTTTCAAAGCCCTTTGTTGATTACTGCATATGGGGATGGGACAACCTACCTCGAACTGTTCTCATGTACTATGCAAACTTTTTATCATCCCCGGAGGGATACTTTCACACGGTCATATGTAACGCTCAAGAGTTCCACAACACAACTGTGAATAGTGACCTACATTTTATAACGTGGGATAACCCTCCCAAGCAACATCCTCACCACCTTAACCTTGCAGATATGCAAAGGATGGTCGACAGCAATGCTCCCTTTGCAAGAAAGTTTCGCCAAGATGATCCAGTGCTTGACAAAATTGATTCTGAGCTGTTGTTTAAGGGTCCCGGTATGCTTGTTCCTGGTGGTTGGTGCATAGGAAAAAGGGACAACGGGTCTGATCCATGCTCTGATATTGGCAATACCACAGTCCTCATGCCTACCCCGGGAGCAAAAAGGCTCGAAGTTTTGATCAGCTCTCTATTATCCAACGAGAAATTCCGATCAAACCAGTGCAAATGACAAGAACTCAAACTGCTTGTTGAAGCTTGTTGAAGTGCTTCCCCACGTCAGTTCAATTAGTTTACAATTGACGACAGAATACAGCATTATCAGGGAAATGGTGTGTACATACTTCCCATGAGCTAGATTGCTTCGTGCTATGCTGACATGGTATGTACCATTGGTTTCTAGTTAGCCCACCATTTCCCATTTACCTGTTTTTTGGTTTTCAAATTTTTGGATACTGCATTTGTCATGGTCCGGGCATTTCGTATGCTGCAGTAAAATGCGTCTTGAAATGATGATGGGAGTGTAGTGTAAGAACTGCTGGAAAGATGTATATTTTGAAAGAGGAAATCTAAAGAAAACTTGTCTGATTCTGTGCAACTTTTGGATCTAAATATAGCTGTTTGTTTCACATATCTGATATTTTGCCGTTATTCGAATTTGGGAATTAGAGGACTTAAATTTCAAGTTTTTTTTTTTTTAATTTTTTATTTTAATTTTTTTTTAATACAAAAATTCTAAATTTCTATGTTTATGAATCCGAATAAGAGAATTTGTGCATATCAATATATACATTCTAATTTTTGTTCAAACTTCAAATTTATTACGCCCATCCAAATATAGTGTTGGTTTTTTTTCCCCTTACAGTCCTTGACTGCCATCATTTGGATGATTGGATATATTTCATTTGGTTTTGCCTTGAAGCCCATGACCCTATCGGCTTTGGAGCTTCCTGGGCCAGAAGACGGGCATTCATGACCCTCCCCTAGCGTGGAGGTGGAGAGATTCTAACATATATTCTCATCTATTTTGTAAGTCTTAATTTATAGATCATTTTTGTAAAAATTTAATTCAATTCGAAACTGTTTGCATAGAAAATAAAGTGTTGTCAATTTCTTTAAACTTAATTAGATACCTCAAATATTTCCGTTTGGCTAATATTTTGCAAGGATGATCTATGAGGTGCAACTTAAAAAATAGATGGTTCGAGTTATTAAAGTTCGATATGATGTGGGCCTAACAACTAATCTCCAATTTTATAAAAACTGGGGATCCCTTCCCTCAAAGGACTTCATATATATATATATATAGACACACACACACACACACACACACATTCGATTACAATGAAGAATCTCACGTAGGAGATATAAGCTTGATTACACCCAAGAATCTTTCTTTTTATTTTTACCTAAACTCTCATAATTTTGTAAGCATAACTCTTCAAGTCTTGTGGTGTGATCCCTCTAAGTGATGTATTATATTCCATCATCACAAGCATAAACACCACCACTCACGACCACAATTAACACATATTTAATGCTTAAATGGACGTATGTTTAGTTAAATGAGTACCCATTAGTCATCCCTACCATCCACCAAAAAATTTCAAACTCAACTGTTGCCTTCAGAAATTTTATTTTTGTTACACAGGAGTTCTGATTTCTAAATCTAGCCAACTCCTACCCATCACTCTACACCCAGCCTCACTGTCGGCTAACCTCGGTGCCTCTGAAAAATCATTAACTCTAAAAAGGAAACAAAATTAATTAAACCAAAATACACTTGCATTTCTACTTTCTTGTTAAGATTTGGTTCACTCTCAAATGATGGAAAGTAATTACGAACACTCGTGCATGTGTTTAAGTGTTGAAAGGGACTTGACATCAACATTAGGGTTTTCTGCAACTAGCAAAACATAAAGTTATGGACTCATGTAAAACGATTGCACCCAAACACCTTTTGTGTTTATATGGTCTATCAATGCAAGGTAATTTACATACATGCGTTGAATCAAATAGTGGCCCCACATTCCACAATTATTTTCCATACAATTCACATCAATTGCATATGTTTTATTGTTCTTGTTCGGGACAAATTTTGATGTGTAATCGGTAATATATCTCTTTATAACTATATTATTTGTTGTGTAGTCAAGAATATGTCAGTTTGTATCTACATCTTTCGTTGTGTGATAAGTGATATATACATTATGATCAATGGTGGACTCTCATACCATCCATAGTTAATGATTTGAATTACAAGGCCAAGAAAACCTTGCAAGTTAATTTCTGATGAATCATTTGCTATGCAAGAAATAGTTCCTTCTGGATAGCCCCATAGATATATATGTGGCGGATCCGTGACAGCACTGGAAAGAAAAGATAATAGAAAAACACCAGTTGCAGGCTTGCGATGATTTTCAAGTCCTAACAAGCTAATACTGCAATCACATGTTAAATGACTAAACTCGCGGCGAACCTTGTGAACAGATCTTCAATTAGCTCTTCATCTGAACAAAGTAATATACCCTTCGCAGAGGCTTCAGTCGAGGTGAGATGAAGCTCGCTGCCCCGAATTGGCTATAGCTATAAAGAGCTTGTAAACGTAGCTACCAATATACATGGCATTCGACGCCATCTCACCTACGACAAAGTCCCTACGCTTTGATATTCCGATCTCGCTTTTAGTACTGTTTTTCAATCCGCTGGCTAGATCTCTTCTCCGAAATCCTCACGATGCAGCTTCATATATAGGCAAGAAAGAGCTGGTATAGTACTATTTCTTCGTTTTCCTTCTTTCAATAAAGTGGTACTAGTATTGTAAGGGCGATCCTAAGTTAACAAAACTTTCTGCTTTGTAAGGGCCGAGGGGGAATGTCTATCGTATCTAACCTTATTCTTGTTTTGCAAAGATGCTAGCTGTTTCCACGACTAGAACTCGTGATCTTTTGGTCACAAACGAGCAATATTTCTGTTGCATCAAAACTTGCCTCATGGTACTAGTGTTGTAAACACTATAATTCATAAGTTATATTAGCTAGCTAGCTATACGATCATAAGGTACAAATATATAGACTCCAAATTCTCACAGAAAATATTAAAGCCTCATGGTCATGTATAAGGGACAGAATATATAACACATATTTAGTACAGCTTTGTATATAAACGTATATTATAAACTTATGAAACGAATATAAACTATGTCATCATATGATCTCAATTCTCACCAGTACTATGTATTTATTTTCAAAGTTAAGACCTAGTTGATGAATTATTCATGAAATTTGTCAACGCAAAACAGTTGTGAGATGAAATCGATCTGCAAAACTACTATTATTAGTTGGTCAGTAATATATAAAATTTACTGTCATAATCTCCTGATGATGTAATCATATGATATCATCATCAATTGCATCAACTAATCATACGAATTTATTATATTTTCAGCTCCAAATAGAATCAACTTTTTTAACGCAAGTTTTATTATGGTTTACAATGTATGGTATCTACAGTAGATGTCCAGCTGAGCTAAAACAATCATATCTTACAAAGTCAAGCTTAAGTAACTGATAGGATATTATTCAGATAATTAATCTACAACCACGAGATAAAAATCATGTTGGAAAAAAAAACCCAAAATGTCGTAGAGAAAGATCAAAGTCGTAGAAGTTGTGTAGAGCTTTTTGGTCACAGAAGAGATGGCAACAATTATTGACAATTTTAGCACAATTAGTGCCACCTCTCCTGCGAACATAAATCCCCCAACCTTTCTTGATACCTCTCTCCCTTCCTCTCATTTAATTTGGAGAATGTTGCATTTTTCTTTAATAGAATAAAGAAAATAGGACATGTGCATAAAGAAATAAAAGGGTTTCATGTTGCTGGAGGATGGAACATACTACTAGCTAGTGCACAGCTCGTGCCATCTCTCCTGCGACATGAATTCCTCAACCTCTTTTATATCTTATTTGTTTCTCTATTGAATGTGTTAATGGCTTCAAGACCTTAGATAACCCCATATTTATAGGCATGAGCCCAGGTCAATGTTTGTCCTCGGAGAATGTTAGGTTTTTTCACAATACAAGGAAATTACCTATACATTACCATGACGTTTGTTTTTAATTTGCAAGGAATTGCCTGTGATCGCATAAAGTAATACATAAAGTGAGATATGCTAATGAATAAAATCAATCAAATACGTTTTGCAAAGTTTGGAACATTGGCCTAACAACCACACATTAGAAAGCCACTAGTAATTACGGGATTGGCCAGTCAAAAAAAAGGAAAGAGATGTTAGACTTCTTTTTCTAATATTTGTCGTACATTAGAACTAATCACAAAATTTAACTTGCAGAGTATTACTACAACAAAGTGGTTCTTAGCGATGAAATTATCAATTTTGATCCGCAAAGCATTTCGTATGCTGCAGTAAAATGTGTTTTGAAATGATGATGGGAGTGTAAGAACAGCTGGAGAGATGTATATTTTAAAAGATGAAATCTAAAGAAAACTTGTCTGATTCTGTGCAACTTTTGGATCTAAATATAGCTGCTTGTTTCATACATTTGATATATTGCCGATTTTCGAACTTGTTTTGCACATCTTATTATGTTTAGGGTTTCTTTTTCCTTGACTGCCATCATTTGGATTATTGGATATATTTCAATTGGTTATGCCAATGCCATGAAGCCCATGACCCAATCGGCTTTGGAGCAATAATCCATGACCTTCCCCGCGCGTGGAGATGGAGATTCTAACAGATATTCCTCCCTTTGTGTGTATTTTTGAGTGAAGAGCTAATTCAGTCATTGAACTATCAGCTTAATGAAAATTAGGTTTTTGAACTATTTTTCGGTAATAAGTTCCTAAATTTATTAAAAATTGTTAATTTCATCATTACTATTATATTCAAAGCTATTTTATCTAATCTTTTGTCAACTTAAGTCACTTGACACATTTTAGAATGTAATACTGACATTTTGTTGCATATAAACCTTCCATATAGGTTGCAAATCTAGCGTCTAATTTACCCCCCTAAGTTAATTCCATACACTATTTTGTTATGGAAAATTATCAATCTACCCTCCAATGTGTATCACATACAAGTAACGTGACTTAAATTAATGGAGACTTGAATATAGTAGCTTCGACTCTAATATTAAGAATGCAATTGGCATATTTTTATAATTCAAGAATTGATTTTTCTGAAAAAATAGTTTAAGGACCTAATTTTCACTTAGGTGATAATTTAGAAACTAAATTGGTAGTTCACCTTTTATATATTTTTTAAAAGAGTATTCCCTCTCTATATTTCGGATTCATTTCACATGTCGAATATACATCAAATTACTCCCAAAAATCTCACATGAGAGATATAAGCTCGATTAGACCAAAGAATTTACGCCCACCTCAGGGGGGGGGAATCTTTCTTTTTATTTTTACCTAAACCTTTATAATTTTTAAGTCCTTTTGTAAGTGTAACGCTTCAAGTCGTGTTGTGTGATCCCTCCAGTTTTGTGTCATCATTCACCACCACAATTAGCACATATTTCACACTTAAATGGACATCTATTCTGAATTCTGGATCTAGCCTACTCCTACCTATCATCACTCTACACCCACCCTCACCGTCGGCTAACCTTAGTACCTCTGAAAGAGTATTTACTCTAAAAAGGAAACAAAATTAAATGGACAAAAAAAACACATGTATTTCTCTTTTTTTTTTTTTTTTGGTAAATAAAATATATTGATGAAAAAAATAGAATATAAGCAGCAAAGAGTAGCTGAAAAACAAACACACAACAAAGAGCTGCAGCTAAAAGAAAAACATACAACAAAGCTAACAACGCCGAATCAAAACAGAAAAAAAACACTAACTATTCATAGTTATATTCCATTCCTGTAAAGTAGAGTCATTAGCAGCAGAATGGGTGATTTTCAAAGAACTCAATCGAAGTCTAATGGTGGACTTAATTGAGTTGAGAACCACCGCAGCAGGTTGACATGAGTTCTTGAATCTACGGTTGTTCCGCTTCCTCCAAACATAATACACTGTAACAGCAAGACTTAACTTCAAAACTATCGAAGATAGAGATTTTCCCTTGCAACGGCTAGTAGCCCACATGACAAAAAGAGGCCAAGGGAGCCTTAGCCAAATGACACCGCACTTGAATAGCACCGAAGACCAAATACCATCGGTAAAAGGACACTCAAAGAAGAGGAGTCAATGGGATTTTGTAGCACTAGAGCAGAGTACACAAGTGATAGGAACCGACGGAGCAAAAGTTAAAATTCTATCCATAGTAGAAAGCTTGCATTTAATAGCCAACTAAAGAATGAAGCTCATCTTGGTAATATTTTGATTATACAAAACAACCAACTGTAGGCTTGGATTGCCGAAAAAACGCATAGTTGGTTGGCCTTTGCGTAGTGTTCTTAATTGCTTTCCATTTTTTCTGGCCTTTTATGAAAGTAAAATGCACTCACAAGGTTTACCACTATGCGTAGTGTTCTTAATTGCTTTCCATCAATGAGAGTGAAAATATTCCCACTTTCATAGAAGGCCAGAAAAAACCTTGTGAGTGAATTTCACTTCAAGAACAAAATAATCAATGGTGGAAGCAAATGATGTAGTTAATTCATGATCTCTTTGCTCCATTTTTTTTGTTCTTGCCAATCCTCTTAGTCCAGAAAATTAATAATTGGATCATAATGAAATTGCTTTATAATTCCTGGATGTGCTAATATCAATTGCTTTTGCTTAACTCTTTATCATGATGTTTCTCTTCCAGGTTTGATATTTTTTATCTTATAAAATTTTCCTATTTAGATTCCAGAGCCCATATATGTCAGTAAAAATATTTGTCTCGTGATCAAAGCTCATTATGAAAAAAAAAGCTATTCGTTGTACGTAGAACTAACTTGGAAAGTGGTGAGAGAGCGAGAATGGCTCAGATGTATGAGAATTGTATGTTCATCTTTGGCCTTGTACTTTTATTTATACTAATCATGATGAATTTGCTTGCATTACAAGTAACACAAAATCTATGAGGATTCGATCCAAATCCCATTGAGATTCTCCTTTAATTAAGTATATACAATCATATTCCAAAATAAACGCACTAATTACAATATTCTCTTGTGTACAACTTAAGAAGTAGATGCATCAAATCTTCATGATTTGGAGAGGGCAGTTGTTGCCGTTAGTTCTCAGCATGTACAAATAGTTGCTAACATGAGTCTCATATTAGGGGTGCATATCAAAAGAAAAATCTGACAAAAACCAAAGCTACGTAGGTAATCTAATAGACTAAGTAAAAAAAAAAAAAAAAAAAAAAAAAAAGTTAATGCAGTATGTCAGTGTCTCACATCTTTAGAATGATCATTAATGGACATAAGGGTATGATCAACCCAAAATATATCCCTCGTCAAAACCTCATCATGACCAACCCAGATTTACCTCTTTACCATCTATTAATTTAAAGAAAAGTCTACCATGCAACTGTAATGAGAAAGAAAAAAAAACTTTCTGCTGCAATGAAGATCAGTTAAATGCTTATAAATAAGGGGCTTTTAGATCTAGGTCTAAAAACATAGATGATTTTTAAGAGTGAGTCCAGTTATCTAATTACATGTTTTTATTTCTTTTATACTTATTTTATAATTTTTTAAAATATTAAAAATCAATTAAAAATCTTCCAATATTATGCATTTTTCAACTCCAAAAAATCTAATTAATATCTTACAATAACAAAAACTAATATACTAACGTAAATTATCTACAAAACATTCTACCTTAACTCAAGTAGCGAATATATGAATATATATTATACCTATAAGCGAGATATAAAACATAAGTAAAAGGTAGTAAAAAAACATAATATACCTATAAGGAAGACACATTAATTTGTGACACATTGATTATAAAAAAGAATCTATTATATAGATACATAAAAATAATTAACTCAAGTAACAAATTTATGAATATATATTATACCTACAAGCGAGAAATGAAACCTAACTAAAAGGTAGGAAAAAACATAATATACCTATAAGCAAGACACATTAATTTGTGACATGTTAATTATAAAAAAGAATCTGTCATATAGATACATAAAAATAATTAACCTGTGATATAGGTTGATTATAAAAATTAAAAATAAAATCTATAAATGAGGTTTAAGCAGGAGGAAGAACAAGAAATAATCAAAGAGATAATTATGAAGAAATTCGATTTTTATAATAAATCCTATCATTGAATAGATAATTATTGATAATAAATAATTCAATTTAAGGAATTGAACCTATTTTAATAAATTGGAGTATTCCTACTATTAGTTAAAAAAATTGGACTTATATCAAGTTTTTCCTATAAAATAAAAAAACAGTAAACATGAACTTAATTGATTGGAAATGTATGAATTGACAGTTGAAGCCACTACCACCTAGAATGCTGGATAGAGGGAGAAGCTCCCAACCATAGGAAAAGAAACTCCTAAAAGCATATATCATGAAATCATTGATGCCCCCAAATCGGATCATTATTTAATTGAATCATATGGTATGCAAGACATTGTGCCTTCAGGGATCATTAGTTGATTGAATCTTATATAGAGCACAGCACTGGAAAGAAAAGATCATTGTTTAACAACATGTACATACACATACACGTATATATTTGTTCAATAATATTCTGGCCTAGAAAAATTGAAGTCAAATCAATTAAACTAAGAGAAAAAAGGCTAATTTGCTGCTATCTCCAAACAATAGATTGCTTGAATATTTGGCAAAAGATAAAAACACCAGTTGCAGGCTTACGATGATTACTAACTTCTAATTAATACTGCAATCACATGTTAAATGACTAAACTTGCGGTGAACCTTGTGAACAGAAGATCTCCAATTAGCTCTTCGTCCTTCTGCCTTCATCTGGACAAATATACCCTTCTCAGAGGAAATCATGTGCTTGAATCCTTCACTACCTAGCCAATGATCAAAACCCCCGCCAACCAGGCCATGCGTTTCTCCATTGCCCGTGTAGAAGTGGACATCGCAGGTGGCCGGATCTAGCTAGAAGGAGAGGAAAAACCAATGTGCATTTGGATCTTGGAAAAACATTAGCTATGTACTTTTGCCTTTTCTTTTATTTTTCGGCACAATTTACGGACACATACTTTCTATCTTTTCGATCCCTAGCATGTATATAAGCATTTACCATGGTCCATTGATCCAAATAAGGTTTGATCCAAGAAGATTGGTTTAGTTCTTAAACAAAATCTTAGAGTAAAGTAATATACGCATGACGCCAAAACTCAAAACAGACAACAAAATACAGAAAAAAGGGTAAAATAATACTACTTCACCTGATCTTTCTCCAAGCATGCAAAAAAATTAAAGATGGGTTTCTTTTCTGTGTAATCAAAACGCGAGAGGCTTCAGTCCAGGAGAGATGAAGCTCGCTACCCCGAATTGGCTAGCTATATATAGCTTGCAACCGCAGCTACTACCAATGTACATGGCATTCGGAGCCATCTCACCTACTACCGAGTCCCCGCGCATTCCGATCTCGCTTTTAGAACTGTTTTTCGATCCACTGGCTAGATTTCTTCTCCAAAATCCTCATGATGCAGCTTTATATTTAGGCATGAAAGAGCCAGTATAGTATTTCTTCATTTTCCTTTTTTCTTTTAACAAAACGGTACTAGGACAGTAATACTATAATTAATCAATTATATTGGCTAGCTAGCTATATGGGATCATAAGGTACAAACATATAAACTCCAAATTTCTCTCTCAGAAAAAATATTAAGCCTTATGGTCATGGATAATTAAGGGACACAAGCTATTACACATATATTTAGTACAGCTGCAGCTTTATCAAAATTACTGTCCTAATCTCTTGATGTAATCTGAATGATTGATGAAACTTGATTAGTCCAAGTACTGCAATATATATGAGATCATCATGCAAATCCATCATCTAATCATACGAATTCATTTTATTTACAGCTCCAGATAGAATGATCTTTTTTTAATCCACGTTTTAGTGCGGTTAGATCATCAGATTATCATAATCACGATATGCCTATTTTAATTAACAGTGTAAGGTACCTACAGTAGATGCCTAGCTAAAACAATCATATCTTGACAAAGTCAAGCTTAATTAGTAACTGATAGTATATTATACATGCAGATAATTAATCTACAACCATAAAATAAAAATCATGTTGGAATAAAAAAAAACCCAAAATGTCGTAGAGAAAGATCAAGGTCGTAGAAGTTGTGTAGAGCTTTTTGGTCACGGGAGAGATGGCAACAATTGCTTGTAGTTGTAGCACAATTAGTGCCATCCCTCCTGCGAACATAAATCTCCCAACCAATCTTAATTCATCATTTCTCTAGAGATACCTCTCTCCATCTTTCCCTTCCTCTCAATGAATTTAGAGAATGCTGCATTTTTCTTTAATTAAATAAATAAATTACTATATCTGGATAAAGAAATAAAAGGTTCCATGTCGCAGGAGGATGGAACATGCTACTAGTTAGAGCGCAGCTCGTGCCATCTCTCATGCGACATGAATCCGTCAAACCTCTTTTATATCTTCTTTGTTATTCAATGTGTTAATAATGGTTTCAAGACCTTAGATAACCCCATATTTATAGCCATGCATGTTTCTCTATGTACTGGGAAAATGTTAGGTTTTTTCACAATATAAGGAAATTAAATATACATTACCTCGAAGTTTGCTTTTAATTTGCAAGGAAATTGCCTGTGATTACATAAAGTTAGATAAATTGGCATATTCTAATGAACTTAATTAATCATTCTTCAAAATTAAATATGTTATTTAAAGTTTGGAACACTGGCCTAACCACACACACGTTACAGGGTTCATTTTTCCATTGGCCAGTCAGAAGAAAAGGAAAGAGACGTTAGACTCATGTTTTCTTTTCCAATATTCGTCGTATATTAGAACTAATCCCAGAATATAACTCGTAGTGTATAACTACAATAAAATGCATGGTTCTTACCGATGAAATTTTCAACGAAGAAATTATCAACTTCTCGTAAAAAGTGAGGCAATATTGATCCAAAGGCATTTCGTATGCTTCAGTAAAAGTGTCTTGAAATGTTGATGGCCTGATGGGGGAGAACGAACTGCTGGAAAGATGGACATTTTGAAAGAGGAAATCTAAAGAAAACTTGTTTGATTCTGTGCAACTTTTGGATCTAAATATAGCTGTTTGTTTCACACATCTATATAATAAAATTGCCGATTTTCGAACTTGTTTTGCACGTCATATTATATTTAGGGTTTCTTTTTCCTTGACTGCCATCGTTTGGATTATTGGATATATTTCATTGGGTTATGCTAATGCCTTGAAGCCCATGACCCTATCGGCTTTGGAGCCATCCATACCTTCCCCACCCCAGGGGAAAAATCTTTCTTTTTATTTTTACCTAAACTTTTATAATTTTGTAAGTACTTATTTAATAAATGTAACTCTTCAAGTCATGTGGTGTGACCCCTCCAGTGATGCATTATATATTCCATTATCACAAGCACAAAAACCACCATTCATCACCACAATTAGCACATATTTCACGATTAAATGAACGTCCATTTAGCTAAACAGGTACCCATTGGTCATCCCTACTGGCATCCACCAAAAGATTTCAAACTAGTTTTGTTGCCTCTAAGAAATTTTAATTTTGGTTATCTTGTAGGTTCTGAATTCTAGATCTAGCATACTCTTACCCATCACTCTACATCTAGCTACCCTCACCGTCGGCTAACCTTATTGCCTCTGAAAAATTATTAACTCCAAAAAGAAAAGAAAATTAATTAGACCAAAAAACATTTGTATTTCTCTTTTCATGTTAAGATTGGTTCTCTCTTATTGATGGAAAGGAATTAAGAACACTACAAGTACGTACGTATTTTATACACACACACACACTGAACGAAGTCATGAAAACATATGGAATTACTAAATGAAGGAGGTGAGGAACATTTGTAGTCTCTCTTTCTAAAGTTATACATTTTGAATCAGTTTTTTGTCCAATGGGAAAGCATGAACAACTAGTAAGATTCCTAGCAAGATCGTCATGCATGCACTGCGAATTCATGGCAGTTTCCTTAAAGTAATAGCGTAGGAAAAACGGCCGACTAGCTAGCCAGCCCTGCTCCCTGCTTATAAATATATCGCAAGGGTCCTTCTCTTGTGAAGCCATGAGGAGACACTGAAGAGAGATCAAACACCATTACCGAAGAAGAGTTATATTAAAGACGTTAGAGGAGATACCTGTCGCAGGAGAGATGACAAAAGTTGCTATATATTGTTTATAACAATTAGATAATTAATTGGGATATATCAAAACGCAACTTATATCACTCTCCTGTTACAGATGCCCCCTCCAACCTCTTTCTGAAGCTGCATGCATGTGTATTGATCTGTCTGATAAACAAGAGGAGGGGGAAGGCCAATTAGTGAAGAAGTGGTAAACCAACTCTCTATCATTATTTGTTAATTGTTTTAAACATACATGAAACCCTTTCTTTCTTTATGCATATGTACTAATTTCTTTATTCAATTAAAGAAAAATGCAGCATTTTTCAAATTCATTGAGAGGAAGAAAGGCATGTCTAGAGAACAGATGAATTAAGAAAGGTTGGGAGATTTATGCTCACAAGAGAGATGGCACTAATTGTGCTGCAACTGCATGCAATTGTTGCCATCTCTCCTGCGACCAAAAAGCTCTACACAAGCGCAACAACTTTGATCTTGCTCTGTGACATTTTGGGTTTTTCAATTTTTCCGACATGATTTGTATCTTATGGTTGTTGATTATCTTAATAATATACTATCAATTACTTATGCTTGTCTTTGTGAAGGTATGATTATTTTAATTAGGCATCTACTGTGGATGCCGTACATTGTTAATTAAAATAGGCCCATCTTGATTATGATAATCTGATGTGATAGATCTCTAGCCACACTAAAACGTGGATTAAAAAATAGATCATTCTATTTGGAGCTGTACATATAATAAGTTCGTATTAGATGATGGAATTGGTGGTGATCTCATATATATTGCAGTACTTGGAGTAATTAAGTTTCAAAAATCATTCAGACTACATCAAAAGATGAGGGCAGTAAATATGACATATTACTGATCAACTAATAACAGTAGTTTCGCAGATCGATTTCATCTCACAACTGTTTTGCAATGACAAATTTCATGAATAATTCATCAACTCATATGTATGAGCCTAATATGTATTTAAAAATAAAGCTGTACTAAATATATGTGATATATTTTCCATGACCATGAGGCTTTAATAATTTTTATGAGAGAAATTTGGAGTTTGTACCTTATGAATTACAGTACTAGTACCACTTTACATAAAGAAAAAAGGAAAATGAAGAAATACTATACTGGCTCTTTCATGCCTATATATAAAGCTGCATCATGAGGATTTTGGAGCCAGCAGATTGAAAAACAGTAATAAAAGCGAGATCAAAATATCAAAGCGTAGGGACTTCTGTCGAAGGTGAGATGGTGCCGAATGCCATGTATATTGGTAGCTGCGATTACAAGCTTTATATAGCTAGCCAATTCAGGCCAGCGAGCTTCATCTCTCCTCGACTGAAGCCTCTCACGCTTTGATTCCACGGAAAAGAAACCCATCTTTAATTTCTTCGCAAGATTGGAGAAAGATCAGGTGAAGTAGTATTACTTTACCCTTTTTTCCGTATTTTGACTTCTGTTTTGAGTTTTGGATTCATGCGTATATTACTGTACTGTAAGATTTTGTTTAAGAACTAAACCAATTTTCTTGGATCAAAGGATCATGGTAAGTGCTTATATACATGCTAGAGATCGAAAAGACAGAAACTATATGTGCCCCAAAAAAAAAAACAAGAAAAGGTAATTAAAAAGAAAAAAAGTACCTAGCAAATGTTTTTCCTCTCCTTTTTGCTAGATCCGGCCACCTGCGACGTCCACTTCTACATAGGCAACGGAGAAACGCATGGCCCGGTCGGCGGTGGTGTTGATCATTTGCTTGCTAGTGAAGGACTCAAGTGCATGATTTCTTCTGAGAAGGGTATATTACTTGTCCAGATGAAGGCTGCAAAGGATGAAGAGCTAATTGAAGATCTTCTGTTCACAAGGTTCACCACAAGTTTTGTAATTTAACATGTGATTGCAGTACTAATTAGGACTTAAAAATCATCTAAGCCTGCAGCTAGTGTTTTTCTATTATCTTTTGCTAAATATTCAAGCCAGCTATTGTTTGGAGATGGCTGCAAAGCCTATTTTCCCTTAGTTTAATTATGGTTTGACTTTAATTATTATGGCCCAGAATAGTATTGAACTTATGGGAAGGGATTCTCTTTGGATCTCTTTCTACCAAATCCACCTAGTTTGGAATCCGGGCCGTTGAAATTTGATCCAACGGCTACAAACAAGGAGCTCCTTTAAAAGTTATAATAACTGTAGCCGATCCTGGACTAGGTGGATATTTGGTGGAAAGGGATCCAGAGAGGATCCCTTTCCTGAACTTAGGCCATTTCCAATGGAGAGGGGTAAATGTTCAAAAGCCAAAAATTGACATGATTTATCCAAAAATTCATTTCCAACCGATGACTGTAATTTATCCAAAAAATGACATGATTTATCCAAAAATTCATTTCCAATTGAGAGAGAGAGAGAGAGAGAGAGAGAGAATGATTCAGATGTATGGGAATTGTATGTTTATCTCTTGACCTTGTACGTTTATTTATACTAATCACTAGCCTCTTCGCACGCACTCACACGCATGTGAGAGGCATTTTTTCATCACGGATGCTACGCGCCCCTAAAATAGGTTGCTTTAGTTGTTTTCTTATTTGCCTATCCAAAGTTTTTTTTATTTTGGATGACTAACTCATTTTTCCGATGAACTTGTGAGATGCCAACACCCATCATTCCTCCTATTTTTTTAATAGATACCTTCAACGTGTGTTTTTTTTTTTCCTTTTGATTAGAAGTAGTAAGCACTTACTCTGGAACCAAGAAATATGTTACCATAAAAGAACCAAAAGCATCTAGCCTTTTTACACGCGCTCTTATGTGTGTGAAATGCTATTATGGTCGCTACGTGCTCCTAAATTATATATGTTAAATTGACATATTCTATTCAGAAAGCCTTTTTTATTATCCTTGAAGGACATGCGCTATGTATCATTTTCTACCATTGATTAGAACTCTACTTTAATAACTTAAATTTCCTTTCTTTTCCCGTATTTTGGTCACAAATAGTTCACAACAATCACACAATTTTCTCAAAATCTTAGCACAACCGGATTTCAACTCAAGGTTTACCTTAGGATTAGACTTAGAAATACAATATATATTAATAGAATTTATTTTAATATTGTGTTGGACAACGTTGAATGAGAAGTTACTTTGCAGTATTTTTTACTCTTATGCAATAATACATTAGTAAATAAGGGTTTAATAGTAGTACATTTTAAATAAAATAAAAATCATATATACACTTGTATTACATTTAATCCAAACCAAGAAAAAAAGAAAATTTACTCTATGTTTGATAGAATAAAAAAGCATGCATCTATAAGCATGTACTATTGTATGATTTTGTCTTGAGGGTCTAATTTATGAATCTTTGAAAGACATTTCATAACAATAATATGATCTCCACCAGCCACCAATACCATTATTAGAACTTAGAAGCAACTTATCCTGCATCTGCTTAATATACCCAACCGGGATTTGATTCATAAGAAAAAGGAAACTCCATGCTACTTATTCTCTTTTCGTATTTTGGTAGATAAAATTCCATGCTACTTATTCTTTTATATATATATATATATATATATATATGTTGATTTTGGTGGTTCATAAGAAAATGAAACTCCATGCTACTTACCCTTACAATATTCTTTTCAAATTTGCACCTCACTATTGAAACTTTTTATAAAGAGAGATGATTAAGTGGGATAATGTGGAAAGAAAATGATGAAATTTATCATGACGAAGAAAGATGCAATAATAAGTATAACTTTAACATTGTTATTGATGTTTGATAAAAGAACTGAAAAGCTTAAATAAATAAATAAAAAGGATATATATGCATGCGTGTGTACGGTACAGGAATAAAGAAACATTGATCGTCTTTTACCTTGGTAGTGACTAATTTTGCAGTCATATTCTTGTGTGTGCAATGCAGTAAAAGTAAGCACCCACCTTTTTTCTTTCCTGCAAGAAGAAATGGATAAATATAAATAACTATTAACAATAGTCCAGATAAAAGGGAAGATTTAAAATGCATAAATTCAAACTATATAACTTAATTAAGATGAGAGGAGAATTGAAAGCAACTCAATGAAAATTACAGAACAATCTAACTAAAAGTACGATAGCCTTGAGTAACAGAGGCAATTTAGCACCCAAATAAAATTGGTAGATTAACGAATATGAGTTCAAACGCAGAGGAAAGCAACAAAACCAATCAAACAACGAATTACCAATAGAATAAAACGACAAATATGAATATCTTACAAAAATGCAAGCAACAAATTACCAATACTCAAACAAAACCTCACTTCAGTGAAATTCAAATTTGGAGAAGGTTAGAGAAAAAGGACTTGATGGGTTGGATACATGGGTTGGATACAATGAAATTCCCTACAATTTATAGATATCATTCAAAAAATAAGAAACAAAGATGGTTAGGGAGATATTAAGGTGATTACAGGAAACATACATGGTTAGTTGGAAGAGGCAATCTGCAAACACTAATTACCAGTAAATATTTATAGATGGAAAGCCTTTAGATCTGTATTTGTTCTTCGAAACATTGTCAAATTTTTATCTAATGTGCCGCATGGTCTCTGGGTCTGCATCTCCATAGCGAGTCGTTCCACAAAGTCTTTGGTGTAGTCCAAAAACAACACAATCAAAGGTAAAATAAAACGCTAGATAAACCCTGAAAAATCTAAAAACCATTGCAGAGTCAGAGTGATGAGTATTTATGTTCAACAGTAGAAAAGGAATTTCACCACTTGCCTGATTCTGATTACTTGATGAGGTTGCAAAGTGGGGACTTGGACCTTGCTGCTAGATAATAGGCAGGCTGTTCAATGAAAACTCATGAATAAGCTCATCTTTCTCAACCTTTTCGTCGGCTCCATGCAATAGGTTTGTATATATATTTCAAAATCAAAACTCAAGATAGAGGGGAAAAGTAGACAAAAAAATGGATTAACAAAAATAATTATTTCCCAATAATATGAAATCAAACGCCAAGAACACAAAAGAGAAGGGGTAAACAAAGTGAAAAACTGAATATCCGATAGAATGAGATGAGTCAATTTTTGTGTCATGGAGAAAGATATAACCCAAATGTAACTGCTCATAGCAGTATCAAAAAATGACGCTACGTTCATCCTCTCCCTTTGTGAACGGTTTAGCCATTTTAGTTTGGATTATCTCCTTTTTCTATTTGTCTTAATTTCTTTTTGTTGCCATTATCTTTTATCTATCTATCCTCTCCATAACTTCTAACCTTTTAGAGGATAATTATCATGTTTTTAAAAAATTTAATTATCATGTTTTGTTTCAATACGGTTTCTATTAAGTTCCTTTTTACATTTTTGTCCTATTTTTCTTTACTTTTTTCTTTTTCTTTTTCTTTTTATTTTGTTTTCCAATACAGTTTTTGTTGAAATATGGTTTTTTACTAGTCTGTCCTGTTTTTTTTTTAATTTTTTGGGTTTTGATTGTGAAGGAAACAAATGGGCATTTTTGGCATTTTGGAAGGCTTCACCAAACTAGACCTCTCACTTTATATATATATATATATATATATATATAGATGACAGATATTTTTGCCTAATAAGTAACACTAGGCCTAGCTATGAGGATTCGATCTCCAAATCCCATTGGGATTCTTGTTTAAGGTTACACAATCACATTCCTAAATAAACACATTAATTACAATATTCTTTAGTGTACGACTTAAAAAGTAGTCGCATCAGGTCTTCATGATTAGGAGATGGAGGTTGTTGTCGTAAGTTCTCGATATGTACAAATCGTTTCCAACATGAGTCTCGTGGTAGGAGGGCACATATCAAAAGAAAAATCTCACAAAAACCTTTGCTATGGTAGGTAATCTAGTGGACTAAGGATAAAAAAGTGAGTTAATGCAAGATATTAGTGCTTCACATCTTTATGATGATCATTAATTAATGCACATAAAGGTATGATCAACCCAAAGTAAATGCCTCGTCAAAACCTCATCATGATCAGCCAGATTTACCTCTTTGCCATCTTTTAATTTAAAGAAAAACTCTATCGTGAAACTGTAATGAGAAAGAGAATATTTCAGTTGCAATGAAGATTAGCTAAATGCTTATAAATTAAAAAACAGTAAACATAAACTGATAAACTTAACTGATTGGAAATGTATGAATTGACAGTTGAAACCACCACCACCATGTTTTAGGCATCGTTTGGTACGTTGAACTGTATTAACTATTTTAGTTGGACTGACTAATATGTGCATCAGATATTATTGACTAATAAGTGTCACATTAATTTGTATATCGGATAGTATGTTAGATTATAATAATTTTAACTTAATAATTGAAAAAAAAAAATTTAGGAAAAACGAAATAAAAAGACAAAATTAAAAATTAAAAATTAAAAAATAATAAAATAATTAAAAAAAAAGGGAAAAAGAAAAGGAAAAAGAACCCAGATTTCTCTACTCCCTTTCTTCACCATCTTCCTCACTACGCATCAAATCCCATCCTCCCATACAAATCTTACCCTCTTGCCCACTAATTGAAAATGGGTATTATGCAATTAAACAAGGCTTTCAAAAAAATTTGAACTAAAATAAAAAAAATATATTGCGCAGGCAAGGCATGGCTTTCTTTTTTGCTTATGGTTTTTATTCTGTTGTAGAAAATTAGAAAAAAAGCATAGATGAAAGGTGAGAATATGGAAGGAAAAGGAGAAGGATTGCTCTGCACTGGGTAATCTCTTTGAAGTCTCCCCAAACATTCTGGATAATCTTGGCTCGCCAAGATTTGAATGAAAAATATAGAGAGATAGGAGACTAGGGTCTGCGACGATTGGCTTTGGAATGACTTCAAGAATCACTCCGATTGCTGCCATGGTTGGTTGGGTAGAAGGAAATACCTTGGTTGGAGGAAGAAGAATGAGGAACGAAGAGAGAGATGAAGCCGACTAATTATCCTTCATTTTGGCGTGTATTAGTTAGCAGGTGTAGACCGGATAAAATAAGTGAGTCTAGATAATAAGTCAGTCGGCTATTCAATACAAAAATGCACCAAACAATTAGCTTTGTACTATTAGTCTTATCTGATACTTTATCCAGCGTGCCAAATGAAGTCTTAAAGTGCTCTACAGTGGGAGAAGCTCCCAACCCTAGAAAAAGAAACTCCTAAAAGCATATATCAAGAAATCATTTATACCCCACATTGGATCATTATTTAATTGAATCATATGCAATGCAAGAAATTGTGCCTTCAGGGATCATTGGTTGATTGAGTATATGGAGCACAACACTGGAAAGAAAAGATAATGGTTTAACAATACACGCGCGCGGGCACATATATATATATATATATATATATATATATATAAGTTAAATAATATTCTGGGCCAGTACAATTAAAGTCAAATCAATTAAACTTAAGAGAAAATAGGTTAATTTGTTGCTATCTCCAAACATAGCTGGCTTGAATATTTAGCAAAAGATAAAAACACCAGTTGCAGGCTTACGATGATTACTAAGTTCTAACTAATACTGCAATCACATGAAAAATGACTAAACTGCGGTCAACCCTGTGAACAGAAGATCTCCAATTAGCTTTTCATCCTTCAGCCTTCATCTTGACAAATACACCCTTCTCAGAAGAAATCATGTGTTCGAGTCCTTCACTAGCTAGCTAATGATCAACACCCCTGCCGACCAGGCCATGCGTTTCTCCGTTGCCTATGTAGAAGTAGACGTCGCAGGTGGCCGGATCTACTTAGGAGAGGGAAAACAAATGTGCATTACTTTTGGATCTCGGAAAAACATTTGCTAAGTACTCTTTTTTTTTTTTTTTTTTTTTCTTTTTTTTTTTTTGGCCTTTTTCTTGCATTTTTCGGCACATACTTTCTGTCTTTCGATCCCTAGCACATGTGTATAAGCATTTACCATGATCCATTGATCCAAGAAAATAGGTTTAGTTCTGAAACAAAATCTTATAGTACAATAATATACGTATGAAGCCACAACTCAAAACAGACAACAAAATACAGCTAAAAAAAGGGTAAAATAATACTACACCTGATCATAAATACAGCTAAAAAAAGGGTAAAATAATACTACACCTGATCATTCTCCAAGCTTGCAAAGAAATTAAAGATGGGTTTCTTTTCTGTGGAAACAAAGCTTGAGAGGCTTCAACGAGGACAGATGAAGCTCGGTGCCATGAATTGGCTAGCTATATATATACAGCTTGCAACCGAAGCAACCCAATATAAAAGGCAGTCGGCGGCATCTCACCTACGACCGAAGTCCCTACGCTTTGATATTCCGATCTCGCTTTTAGTACTGTTTTTCGATCCGCTGGCTAGATCTCTTCTCCGAAATGCTTATGATGCAGCATTATATAGAGGCATGAAAGAGCCAGTAAAGTATTTCTTCAATTTTCCTTGTTTCTTTTAATAAAGTGGGTACTAATTCTGTCAATACTATAATTCACAAATTATATTAGCTAGCTAGCTATGGGATCATAAGGTCAAAACATATAAACTTCAAATTTCGCTCTCACAAAAAATATTAAAGCCTAATGGTCATGGATAAGGGACACAGAATATATGACACATATATTTAGTACAGCTTTATTTATAAATATATATATCAAAGTTACTGTCCTAATCTCTTGATGTGGTCTGAATGATTGATGAAACTTACTTAGTCCGAGTACTGCAATATATATGAGATCATCATGCAATTCCATCATCTAATTATGCGAATTTATTTTATTTACAGTTCCAAATACCATCTTTTTTAATCCACGTTTTAGTGTAGTTGGATCATCAGATTATCATAATCACGATATGCCTGTTTTAATTAACAATATAAGGTATCTGCAGTAGATGCCTAGCTAAAACAATCATATCTTGATAAAGTCAACCTTAAGTAATTGATAGTATATTATTCAGATAATTAATCTACAACCATAAGATAAAAATCATGTCGTGGAAAATAAAAACCCACAAATGTTGTAGAGAAAGATCAAAGTCGTGAAAGTTGTGTAGACCTTTTGGTCACAAGAGAGATAACAATAATTGCTGACAGATGTAGCACAATTAGTGCCATCTCTCCTGCGAACATAAATCTCCCAACCTATCTTAATTCATCACTTCTTTAGAGATACCTCTCTCCCTTCCTCTCAATGGATTTGGAGAATGCTGCATTTTTCTTCAATAAAATAAAGAAATTACTACATTTGCACAAAGAAATAAAGGGTTCCATGTCGCAGGAGGATGGAACATTCTACTAGCTAGAGCGCAGCTTGCGCCATCTCTCTCATGCGACATGAATCCCTCAACCTCTTTTATATCTTCTTTGTTTCCCCATTCAATGTGTTAATTATGGCTTCAAGACCTTAGATAACCCCCATATTTATAGCCATGAAGCTAGGCCAATGTTCTTTATGGACTCGGAGAATGTTAGGTTTAATTTCTTCACAATATAAGGAAATTACCTATACATTACCACGAAATTTTATTTGTAAGAAGTTTACCTGTGATTACGCAAAGTAATACATAAAGTGCGAGAAATTGGCATATATGCTAATGAATTAATCATTCTTCAAAATTAAAGATGATGTTTAAAGTTTGGAACATTGGCCTAACGACACACATTAGAATCTCACTAGAAATTTACAGGGTTCATTTTTCCATTGGGGGAAGAAAAAGAAAGTACAAGCACAATTTCCTCGACACCTTCGTTACCTCATGATAGATCTCATGGTCAGTCAAAAGAAAAGGAAAGAGATGTTAGACTCTTATTTATTTATTTTAATATGAGAAGTGTTATTGGCACTCCAAAAATCTCATTCTATACTCCTCACAAGTGTATTTTTCTTTCTAAATATAAAAAGTTTGGAGTGTAGATTGAGAATTTTGAAGTTTCAATAACAATTCCCTTTAATATTAGTCGTATATTAATTAGACCTAATCACATAATTTAACTTGTAGAGTATAATTACAACAAATGATTCGCAATGAAATTTTCAATGAAGAAATTATCAAGTTCTTGTAAAAGTGAGACAATTTTGACTCGTAAGTTCGTCTAGCAAACAGCGAGGAAATAGAAGTCATCGTGACAATTTCCTTGTTAAACGTTTATTTAAAAATTATAAAAAGAAAAAATTAATCAAAAAGATTTCAAAAGTAAGAAAAAAAAAAAAAACCCAATCAAAAGAATGTGCAAAGCGCAACCCAACCCGTGTTCAGTTTCAAAAATAGTGCTCGTGATTATTTTCAAAAATATTCAATTTATGCAATAGTGTAGTTCCTGTGTTCAATTTTAGAAATAACCAGTTTAAGAAAAGTGATAGTACTAGTGTTTAGTTTAAGAAATAGTGATAGTTCTCGTGTTAAATTTTTAGAAATAGTGATAGTACCAGTGTTCAATTTAAGTAGTGTTGTACTAGTGTTCACTTTCAGAAATAGACAGCGTTCAGTTTAAAAAATAGTGAGGACGAGAAGAGAGTGTGTGTGATGGACGAGAAATTTTTCATTGTGACTGGAACACGGATGGTACACCATGTGTTTTTATACAAGTGATTGGAAATTTATTTTTCAAGTTATTAAATTTTTAGCATATATATCCCACCATTTATATAGTGACACATGGTGTACCATCCTGTGTTTTGGTCACACTGAAAAATCTCTCGTGATGGACTCATGAGATCTCGCGATTCCGTTTTTTATTACTTTTTAATTTAATTTAATTTTTTATTAAACTTTGTGGTTTTTATTAAAATTTAAGTTCTTCTCGTTAAAGTTAAGTAATTTTTATTAAATAAAGTTATTAGATAGTTTTTTTTGTTAATAAAAAGTTTCAAAAAAACTATTTTCATTAAATGTTCTATATATTAATGGCGCTAATTTATAAGCCAATCACTTTCCTAATTACCTATATCTGTCAAAGATTAATCACATCCTTTTTGGCTCTATTTGAGTTTCCATATATTAATCTTGGGATGTAGTCATCAGCCGGCCATTCATGTATATGATACTCAAACTTTGGAAAGGGTCTCGTGTGGAGAAGCCGGACTGGGGCATGTGAGAGGGAGGTAGGACCAAAGAGTGAGTCAAGGTTAGCAACTTAGAATAACAAATCGTGAGGGTTAAAAAAGTTGGAGTTCCGTCATAAAATTAATTAACAATATGAAAAGTAGCTCAACTTCTTATAAATCCTTACAAGGTTTCTCTTTCCACCGATGTAAGATATTTTTACCTTCACATTTTCATAGAAAATAGGTTAGTCGTTTTTTGAGTGTCTTAGACTCGTATAGAGCCGCACAAACACATATTCCGGTTGTCGGACCGGAGGATTTCTTCAAACTTTGAAGGGAAAATGATAGATACCTCAACCCCTATTTCATGGTGCTTCATTTAGTATGGGCAGTACTAATGTTTGTGCTCAGTGTTCCACATATACGATCCGTAAGCAATCATGCACTCAGCTGGTATAGCATGTCAACATTCCTAAAAAAAAAACTCCCTTTCTTTAACCTGAGAATATATTAACAGAGTAGGACTCTCTTCTCTTATTCTCATTCCCTTCCCTCCCCTCCTCTCATACATTGTTTTTTGTCTTATTATCTCTATAAAAAATCAATATAAGATAAGATATTGACGTGGCTTAACCATGACCGTTCAAATAGGAGAGGAGAGAAGGGGAGAGAGATTAAGAGGGGAGAGAATCCTCCTCCTATATTAACAAATGTAACAACCCGTCCCGATTTTATCGGAACGAAGGAAGTTATTTTCGTGAAATTTGCACCTTAGGCTAGATATTTCTCTTTTAAAATTGTTTTAGATCTTAATAGGTGTGCCCCATGGGCCCACCTTTTGTTTGTTGTTCCCCGAGTCCAAGCCTTTCACCTCTGTCTCTCTCTCTTCTCTCATTCTCCCCAAGCTCTCTCTCTGTCTCATTTCTATCTCTCTCCCTCTCGGTGCTCTTTTCTCCGACAAGAACACACACATACACACACTCATACATATATACACACAACCATCATGAGGACTTCACCATCATCTTCATCCTTTGAGCTTCATATTTCTCTACCTCACCTTCAATATCCATCTCGGCACTACGCACAATCACTATGCACGAGATCTTCGATGAGGTAAGTGCAAAGCACACATAAATCTCTTTAGATCATGCTTATTATTGTGTTTAGGTAGTATTTGAGTTGTGGTATGGTTTAAACACCAAAATAACTCGAGAAAACATTTTCGAAAGCCAATTTTCGGCCAAACCACAGCGAGTTGGCAAGTGTGTAAGGTATCAATTTCATTGAGTACTACATTTTTCCTTTTTAAATCAACCAATTTGGTTGAGCATTGAAGAAGTTACATCAATTTGAATCTTACCCAGTTTCCAGCGACCATCAAGGCTTTCGAGGCGTTTTCCGGCCAAACCACGGCGAGTTAGACGTCGTGCGAGGTACCATTCTCTTCGTCTCGTCGAACACTGCAACACATTCGTTTTTGTCTCACTTGATTTCGTTGAGTTTTGATAAAGTTATAGATGTTTAAAGTTAGCTTAGTTTTTCGACGAAAAACCTCAAATTCCTATGTTCTTCTACGGTTAGCTCCGACGAGCAGCAACTACACCAGGCCTTTGGGCCTTTAGCGCCGGCCCTCTTTACTAACCCAAACTCTTTAGAACTCGGCCCTTAGGCCCATTATCCTTTTAAACCCAACCCAAATCCTTTAATCTATTTATATTTATTTATTTAGTTTTATAAAAACCCAAATGGCTGTTGGGCCAGGCCTTCATCCTAAGGCCCGTTAGGCCCAAACCCAAAACCCTTAGAGTCTTAGGCCTTAGGGCCGTGTAGGAGTAGGCCTTCGGGCCTTTTCATTTAAGCCTAAACCCCAGGGCGTCCAGCCTGTTAACCCCTTGAAGCCCAAACCCAATAACCTTTTTATCTTCATTTATCTTAAAACCCTAAACCCTTTTTCCCTTTTGGGCTGGGCCTTAAGCCCAAAACCCTTTGGACCCAAGCCTAAAGCTCAAGCTAACTCGGATCCAACGTAAGCCTAGACCTGTTGACTTTGACCTGGTCTAACCGTTGACCCGGTCAACGATCAGCGTTGACTTTGACCGATCAATGTTGACTTTGACCGTTGACTTTATGGGTTTCCGTCCGGAACCCCTCCTAGGCTAATTTCAACGTCATAAACCGGTTTTCGATGTCCTTTTTCTAAAAATAAGTCGTTTGAGTAAAGTTTCACTAAGTGTACCCTTTATGTGCTTAGGGGCAATTTATTGTGGCGTTCTGTCTCCGCTAGTTGCGTGGCTCTTCGGCGGCTAAGTATCTGTGAGTGGACCCCTTCTAAAAATGTATGTTTTGATAGTAGAAATGCATACATGAAAAGTATGATTTAATGATTATGTTCTATGAAACGCTTTAAGATAACATGAGGCTAGATTGAATTACTACTATTTTTCCTATAACCCATGTTCTTATAGAATATCTGATGGATGACAATATGATACTTATAACATGTTTTGAACACCACTTTATAGTATAGATGATGGATGACTTTATACTATGAAGTTGCTTTTCAATATATGTATGTTCAATGGTTTTGTACTTACCTAGTAGTCTCTATTCCGCTACGGGATGTAAAGATAGATTCCGGTCCGTCCTGGGCGACGGTTTAGTGTTGGCATAAGGCCTAAAGTGTGTTTCCTCTGGCTATTAGCATAGGGAATGAGAGCCGGCATGGGGCCTGAAGTGTATTTTCCTCTGACTGTCTGCTTAGAGACGGGGATCCGACATGGGCCTGAAGTGTTATTGGACATTCACTAGTGATTATTATATATACAAGTTATGATTTGAGACATTGCAAGGCATGCTAGGTTTCGGAAAACCTATGTTTATCATGATATATATGTTTTCATAAAACCTGGAGATTAGTATGTTGATAACTGTTTTACTATATATATATCAACTTGATCTACTCATGTTTGTTTTGCACCGCCTTCAGGACTTAGAATTGAGGCATACAAGCCCGACGTCAAGGCACTTCCGCATCGGCATCTTCGAGTTCTCTCGGTGTAGGACCCATTCTTCTATTCATTCAATTTTATATTATTTCTTTTAGTGTTCTAGTTAGTTGTGTGCTCTGAACGCATATTCATTATTCTTTTATATTTATAAGTCTTATCTATCCTTGTTTTCCGCATTTGCACTCAATAAATGGCTTTCGTCACCCTCGAGTGTTGGCCAACACGTGCCTATCCTGGTATTCGAGGAATATCGGGATCAAAGCGTGTCAACAAGTACGTACGTATTACACACACACACACACACGTTGAACGAAGTCATGAAAACGCTAAATCAAGGAGGTGAGCAATATTTGTAGTCTCTCTTTCTAATTTTATACATTTTCGATCAGTTTTTTGTCCAATGGGAAAGCATGAACACCTTGTAAAAAAATTGTAAAAATACAAAATAAAACTACCTCATGTATAGGAAGGGGTAGTTACTAACATATCTATTTTTATTTTATTCTTCTAAACATATGTAAATTCAAATTTTTAAATAATAAAATAAAATGTAAAAGTGCAGATTGTCATGCATAGTCGTGTGACAAGAGGTTAGTGCAGTATATAGAAACTTTTTTGGGTAAATTACACTTTACCACATTAGGTTTGGGGTTGATTTCAATTTTTACAACATCTTTAAAACATTTCAATTTCATACCTCAAGTGCTATTTTATTTCAATATAATATATCTGTTATATTTTCCATCCATTGATTCGTTAAGAGCTGACGTGGCTGCCACATTTGTGCCACATGACAAAAATAATAATTTTTTAATTAAAGAAAAAGAAAAACCTAGAAACCCATCCCTTCCCCGCAACCCCCCCCCCCCAACGCATCTCCTCCACTCTCTTCACCTCCCCCGACCCTAAAACCTAGCCCATTTGAGCTACTCCACATCCTTCTCTCTCTGGCTTTTCAATTCCAGAAATCAAAGGGCAATGGAATCAAAAACAAAAACCCACAAAAGTGCAAGAAACCTAGAAGAAAGAATGGTCCTTGCAGGACTTCGAGATCAGAAAACCCATTTCCTCCACTATATTCTTCTTCCCTCTCAACCCACCTGTCGATGCCGCGAAGAGGTCCTTCTCGAATCTGACTTTCCACGACAAAGTCGATAGCGAGGAAATAGGCTTTGTCAATGGGGATCCAGGTCGAAGATCTGAGACCAAAATGTGGCGGTGGCGAGGCAGTGGGTTTGCTTCAATTTAGAAGATTTTTGGTGCTCATTTTGTTTGGAAACCATGGCTGATCTGGCGAGCCACATCCAAAACTACAAGGTCTGATTCTTCACCGAGTCCCTTTCTCCTTATTTCGTTCCAAAACCCCTCCACCCTTTTTCCCTTTTTTTGTTCCATAACACCCCTTCCCTTTTTCCTTTGCAATTCTCCCCTGCAGCCCAACCACAAAACCTACTGCCAAAGTCTCCAACCATCTCCACCTCCCTCCCATTAAGGCAAGACCATCCCCCCCCACCCCCCGACAATTGTCATTGGTGATGGAGACAGTGACTCCTGGTCCTTAGGGATGGAGACGTCGGTGGGCGAGGATAGAAGAGTAAGGGGTTGGAGAATGAGAGAGATAGGGGAGTTGGAGGTTGGGTTCCGCGTTTTTTGTTTTTTTATAATTAAAAAAATTATTTTTTTTGTCACATGGCACAAATGTGGCAGCCATGTCAGCTTTTAACGGATTAATGGATGAAAAATGTAACCAATGTATTATATTAAAATACAATAGTACTTGAGGCATGAAATTGAAATGTTTTTAAAATGTTGATCAATCGACCCCAAACTTAAGATGATAATGTGTAATTTACCCAAAATTTTAAACTTATAGATTTTGCAATTCACCATAAACTTCAAAGGGTGGTGTGATTAGCCCAACAACGAAATGTTGGGTCGTTACATGTGAACTGGATACAGAAAAGTAACAGGGCGAAGAGTGCATCATGGACATATTACATATACACAACTCATTTCCACTTTGAAGTTGAACTCCTGCTGCCTGCACATTTACACATATGATCAGAAATCAACAACTCAGTTCCATGTGAGAACAACTTTCAAAGTGGGTGAGGGAGAGGGGTGGCAAAGAAAGAGAACGAGCTCGGGTATGAGAACTGTATGTTCAACCCATACCTTGTAGGTTTATTAATACCAATCATGATGGATTTTATTGTCTTACAAGTAACACAAAGCTTATAATGATTTGATCTTTAACTTCTATTGGAATTCTATTTAAGTTTACATGTACACAATCACATTTCTAAATAAACACACTAATTACAACACTCCTCATAAGTGTGTACAACTTAAGAAGTATTCGTATCAAGGCTTTATGATTAGAAGATAGCAGTTGTTGTCGTGAATTTTCGACAAGTACAAATAGTTGCTAACACAAATCTCAAAATATGGGTGCATATCAAAAGAAAATCATAAAACCCTTTACTGCGGTATTATAGTAGTCAAAGGAAAAAGAAAAAGTGAATTAAATGTATTTTACATATTCAAGATGATCATTAACGCATACAAAAGTATGATTAGTCCAGAGTAAATGCCTCGATAAAACCTCATCATGACCAGCTTAGATTTACCTCTTTACCATCTATTAATTTAAAACAAAAAATGTACAGCACAATTAAATCATTAAAGAGAGAGAACTTTCGGCTACAATGAAAGATCAGCTAAATGCTTGTAAGTTGCAAAAAAGTAGACACAAACTGAACTGATAAGGAATGTATGAATTGACAGTTGACACCACAACCACCACCGCCTAGCGTGCTAGATAAAGGGAGAAGCTGCCAACCCTATAAAAAGAAACTCCTAAAAGTATAATATCATGAAATCATTGGTACCCAAATCAAAGAGAACGGATCCTCTCCAGAGCTAAGCAGTCGGAACTTTCTCATCAAATAATTTTGACCGCATAAATTGAATTCAACGATTTCTATTAATTCATTTTTCTAGCCCACCACACACAACCGATGACCTTAATTTGACTTGCACATCAATCAGCGGCCTAAATTGTTTGATGAGAAGGCTTTGGTTGCTTAGCGCCACAGAGAATCCGTTCTCCAAATCAAATGGGATCACCATTTAACCGAATCATATGCTATACAAGCAACCGTGCGTTGACCCATTTTACATCGAACTTCAATGATATGAACTGTCTATTTTGTAAGTCTGAATTCATAGATCATCTTTACAAAAATTCAAGTCAATTCGAAATCATTTGCCTATTTAATTATCACGATGAAATTTCAATGTTTCTTAAAGAACAAAGTATTCGTTAATTTCTTTGAACTCAGTTAGATGCGTCAAATATTTCTGATCTGGCTAATATTTTGCAAGGATAATCAATGAGGTTCTACTTAAACAATAAATGGTTTGGATCATTAAAGTTTGATGCAGTGTGATTGCATAACTAATCCCCATTTTTGTAAAAAAATAAAATAAAATAAAATAAAAAGGAATATCTTTCCTTAAAGGCTTCCTATAAGGTCATTTCCAACCACAATGGCTAAATATAGCCCCGTTTAGAATTATAGCCTTGCAAAAATATTATTTTTAAAAATGAACAATGTAAAACCATACTCATATACTAACTCCAACTAAAAGGGCTATATTAGCCCCCTAATGATTTATTAGTTTGAAGTTATGTTTTAAATTTATTGGTTATTTTAGTTAAAGTACATTTGAATGTTTTCAAATATAGCCGTTAAATTTGAATCAGTCATTACAATTAAGAAGTTGTGCCCCAAAAAAGGTTTAAGAGAGAGGCTACATTTGGCCAGCTTGGTGTCCCTTTGGCTAAATAATGGCCCAGCCATCAGTTGGAGATGAATTTTTGAATAAATCATGTCATTTTTTTTACTTTTAAACCTTTATCCCTCTCCATTAGAAATGACCTAAGGGTGTGTTTACCAAACCGAAATGAAAGTGTGGGAAACGGAATTGCATGAACTCCAAGTAATTCCAGTGTTTACCAAACCGTAGGAAATCAACATTGAGGTGGGACTTGAGTTCCTGGAAATAGATTCATCAGGGATCCAAGTTTTCTACACTATCCTCATGCTTTTTTGGTAAACCCAAATACCCCTCACAATTTCACCTCCCCAATTCCATGACCAGTCTATAGACCCATCTCTCTTCTCCCCAGTCCCACCATTTCCTAACAGAGGAGCTTCGACTCAGGTGAAATCCCAACCCTTTTCTCCTTGCCCCGTCGCCGCAGACTATCCAAAACTCATGCATGAACTCACAAAGAGGGGGGAAAATGTGTGGCGTGGTCGCATGGTCATCTAAGAACAGGGGTTGTGGAGGGTTGCAATAGGTGGCGAGGAGCTGGGTTTGGGGATGTAGTGGGGAGAAGATGGCATCGCAGCTTTTTGTTTTTTGGGTTTTTTTTATGTTATTTTATATTTTTAATAAATTTGTTAATTATTTATTTTGCTAAATAGTTATGTTTTCATGTAGCTAATTGGATTTTGTGAGTATATGTGGTTATCAAAATTAACCATTAACTAGCATATAAAAATATTATTTATAACAAGGGCAGTTTAGTAATCAAATAGGTTTCAATTCCGATTCATGTGAGTGAGTAAACAATTTTAGGTAATCAACATCATTTTTATTCCAATTTCAGATAGTTTAGTAAACAACTTCAACATGAATCCAATTCTGATTCCACCTCATTCCATCTCCTTCTCAATTCAATCCCTTCTATTCTGATTACAGAATAGTAAACGGGCCATAAGTTCAATACTATTCTGGGCCATAAAAATTAAAAGGGAAAATAGGCTTTGCACTCATCTCCAAACAATAGCTGGCTTGAACATTTAGCAAAAGATAATAGAAAAACACCAGTTGCAGGCTTATATGATTTTTAAGTCCTAATTAATACTGCAATCACATGTTAAATGACAAAACTTGCGGTGAACCTTGTGAACAGAAGATCTTCAATTAGCTCTGATCAACCGTCAGCCTTCATCTGGACAAGTAATATACCCTTCTCAGAAGAAATCATGTGCTTGAGTCCTTCACTAGCAAGCTAATGATCAACACCCCCGCCGACCAGGCCATGCGTTTCTCCGTTGCCTATGTAGAAGTGGACATCGCAGGTGGCCGGATCTAGCAAAAAGGAGAGGAAAACATTTGCTGGGTACTATTTTTTTTATATTACTTTTTCTTTTATTTTTCGGCACATTTTACACACACATACTTTCTGGCTTTTCGATCCCTAGCATGTATATAAGCACTTACCATGATCCTTTGATCCAAGAACATAGGTTTAGTTCTTAACAAAATCATGAAGCCAAAACTCAAAACAGACGACAAAATACCGAAAAAAGGGTAAAGTAATACTACTTCACCTGATCTTTCTCCAATCTTGCGAAGAAATTAAAGATGGGTTTCTTTTCCGTGGAATCAAAGCGTGAGAGGCTTCAGTCCAGGAGAGTTGAAGCTCGCTGGCCTGAATTGGCTAGCTATATAAAGCTTGGAATCGTAGCGACCAATATACATGGCATTCGGCACCATCTCACCTTCGACAGAAGTCCCTACGCTTTGATATTTTGATCTCGCTTTTAGTACTGTTTTTCAATCTGCTGGCTCCGAAATCCTCATGATGCAGCTTTATATATATATATATATATATATATATATATATATAGGCATGAAAGAGCCAGTGCAGTATTTCTTCATTTTCCTTTTTTCTTTTTGTAAAGTGGTACTAGTACTGTAATTCATAAGGTACAAACATAGAAACTCCAAGTTTCTCTCTCACAAAAATTATTAAAGCCTCATGGTCATGGAAAATATATAACACATATTTAGTACAGCTTATTTATAAATACATATTATATATAAACTTAATGAAACGAATATAAACTATGTGATCATATGATCTCAACAGTACTATATATTTATTTTAAATTTAAGACCTAACCCTAGGCTCATACATATATCATATTTACTGCAAAACAGATGTGAGTTGATGAATTATTCATGAAATTTGTCATTGCAAAACAGTTGTGAGATGAAATCGATCTGCAAAATTACTGTTATTAGCTGATCAGTAATATAATCTTTTGATGTTATCTGAATGATTTTTGGAACTTAATTACTCCAAGTACTGCAATATATATGAGATCACCACCAATTCGATCATCTAATACGAATTTTTTATATGTATATGTACAGCTCCAAATAGAATGATCTTTTTTTTCTTTTTTTTTTTCAATCCACGTTTTAGTGTGGTTATAGATCAATCACATCAGATTATCATAATCACGATGGGCCTATTTTAATTAACAATGTATGGCATCCACAGTAGATGCCTAACTAAAACAATCATACCTTGACAAAGCCAAGCATAAGTAATTGATGGTATATTATTCAGATAATCTACAACCATAAGATAAAAATCATGTCGGAAAATAGAAAAAACCTAAAATGCCATAGAGAAAGATCAAAGTTGTAGCACTTGTGTAGAGCATTTTGGTCGCATGAGAGATGGCAACAATTGCATGCAGTTGCAGCACAATTAGCGCCATCTCTCTTGTGAGCATAAATCTTCCAACCTTTCTTAATTCATCAGTTCTCTAGAGATGCCTTTCTGCCTCTCCCTCTCAGTGAATTTGAAAAAAAATGAAAACTAATGAAAATGGCTTGAAAACTTTAAGTTTTAATGATAAGGAAAAAATAAAAG
Organism: Pyrus x bretschneideri; assembly: GCF_019419815.1. Taxonomy (NCBI): domain Eukaryota; kingdom Viridiplantae; phylum Streptophyta; class Magnoliopsida; order Rosales; family Rosaceae; genus Pyrus; species Pyrus x bretschneideri. The sequence goes on along the minus strand of NW_025999424.1, from coordinate 2,455,616 downwards.
GTAAAGTGAATAGTATCAGGATTGAATTTTTAGTATAAAGTGATTTTCGTTAAAGTGAATAGTACCGTGAACTTTTCGTTAAAACTCCCTTTGAAAAATGCTGCATTTTTCTTTAATTGAATAAAGAAATTAGTACATATGCATAAAGAAATAAAGGGTTTCATGTATGTTTAAAACAAGTAACAAATAATGATAGAGAGTCGGTTTACCACTTCTTCACAAATTGGCCTTCCCTCTCCTCTTGTTTATCAGACAGATAGGTCAATACACATGCATGCAGCGTCAGAAAGAGGTTGTAGGGGGTACCTATTAGAGGAGAGTGATATAAGTTGCGTTTGGATATATCCTAATTAATTATTTAATTGTCATAAATAATATATCGCAACTTTTGCCACCTCTCCTGCAACAGGTATCTCCTCTAACATCTTTAATATATCTCTTCTTCTGTAATAGTGTTTGATCTCTCTTCAGTGCCTCCTTATGGCTTCACAAGAGAAGGGCCCTTGCGGTATATTTATAAGCAGGGCTGGCTGCTAGCTAGTCTACCGTTTTTACTACGCTATTACTTTAAGGAAACTGCCATGAATTCGCAGTGCATGCATGACGATCTTGCTAGGAATCTTACTAGGTGTTCATGCTTTCCCATTGGACGAAAAACTGATTGAAATGTATAAATTTAGAAAGACAGACTACAAATGTTCCTCACCTCCTTCATTTAGTAATTCCATATGTTTTCATGACTTCGTTCAGTATGTGTGTGTGTAAAATACGTACGTACTGTTGAATATATCACTGCCAGCTCATCAAAACAGTTGTAAAGGATTGGATGATGTACTAGTTAGTTGAAAGAGTTAGTTAGTCCTCTAGTCAACTATATATAGCTATTGTAAACGGATAGTAAAGCAAGTTCATTGAGTTTAATACAAGATCTTCATTCATTCCTTTCTCACATTTCTCTTCTCTCTGTAAAACTTCATTTCTTGATTTTATAATTGTTCATCTCTGCTACTTCTCCAATGCAGTTAATATGGTATCAGAGCCACCAGGTTGGCGCCATGGATTCTGGTGGTTCCGTTATTCATTAGATTTCATCGTCTTCTAGTTTTATTTCTCTTCCGTTAAGTTCTTCAGTGCTTTTGTAATCGTTCTGTAATTACTGGATTTTCATCGAGTTTTTCAGTCCCTTATCTGGATTCTTTGAAGAATTGGAATGGTTTCTTGTTGCGATTATTTATGTGACATGTAAATCAATTAGTTTCATTCAAATTAAGGCACGAAATCTTCTCACTTTTGATAATCTTTTCTGGGTTTCAAGTTTTTTGGTGGTTGTTAAGGATTATGACTGGTTCAAGTTTGTGTCTTGTGTTGCTGATTCATGAAGGATGAGATTTTGCATACCACATGTTTGACTAATTGCCCCAAACAAGATAGTTATATGTTCTCTCTAGATTTTGCATCTTTGAGAGTTTGGCACAAAGTTGTTTTGTTTAATGTTGGACATGCACCGTTTTCAAACTAGTTGTGGAATCAGAAAGAGTACAATAAGGACACGAAGCCATTTTTATGATTAGGAGTTTTGGTATATGCTATTTATTAACTACATTAGAGAAGTAGCAGAGATGAACAATTATAAAATCAAGAAATGAAGTTTTACAGAGAGAAGTGAAATGTGAGAAAGGAATGAATGAAGGTTTTGTATTAAACTCATTGAACTTGCTTTACTATCTGCTTACAATAGCTATATATAGCTTACTAGAGGACTAACTAACTCTTTCAATTAACTATTACATCATCCAATCCTTTACAACTGTTTTGATGAGCTGGCGGTGATATATTCAACATCCCCGCTCAATCTCAACTGGATTGTTAATATATTCAAGGCATGTTGTACCAGACTGCACGATTGCTTACAGATCGTATATGTGGAATATTGAGCACAAAAATTAGCACTGTCCATGAAAAATGAAGCACCGTGGAGGAGGGGTTGAGATATCTATCATTTCCTTTTAAAGTTTGAAGAAATTTTGGGCTCGGGCAATCAGATTACGTGTGCTGGCTCCAAGTCACGAAATATATCCACAGCCCCACTCTATGTGAATATGTATGATAAAAGAATCTCACATCGGTGAAAAGAGAAACTTTATAAGGACTTATAATAAGAGGTTTTTTTTTTTTTTTTTTTTGTTTGTTTGTTTCTGTCAAGGCTAAGATGTTGGCTAATCCCTATATTGCCAATTAGTTTTATTGTAGAACCCAAACTTTTTTCATGATATCATGGCACGTTGGCTCACATGTGAAGCACAACGGCCACATGTGTTCTACATCACCCAATTCGTGTTATGCACGTGTTTGGCTTGAAACTTTACCATACGTACGTTATGGGGCATGTGAGGATGTGAAGGTAAAAGAGTCTCACATTGATGAACGGAGAAATGTTATAAAGAGGTGGGACTATTCACCATATTGCCAATTAATTTTATGATGAAACTCCAACTTTTTTTTTACCTCATAATTTATTATGCTAACCCTGGCTCACCTTTGATCTCACCTCGCTCTCACTTTTCCCTAATCCGGCTTCTCTACACAAGACCCTTCCCAAAGTTTAAGGGGGGTGTATTCAATTGGGAATTGAAGAGATTTTAATGGTTTTATAAATCTATGGATTTTAATGGAGTTTAATTGATTTGTAGAGATTCCATGTAAAATTTTGATTCAATTCTCTCGAAATCTCATGGGGAGAGGGGAGATTTGTGGATGTTTAAAATACACTACAAAATCTCTCCAATTCCCTCTAATTCCTCAACCTTTTGAAATTCTTTAAAATCAAATTCTAATTGAATACACTTAGAATGTTATAAACTTCTTTAAAATTTTAATTGAATACAGCCAGATTTCTAAGGATTTTAATAAACTATCTTAAAATCCTGATTTAATACACATTGAATTTCGGAGAATCACTTAAAATCTCAATTGAATACCCCTACATTCATTAAAAGAATTAAAATCTCTCAAAATCTCAATTGAATACACCCCCCTAAGTATCATATATACATGATTGGTCGGCTGATGGCTAGATCCCATGATTAAGACAGATATAGGTAATTAAGCAAGTGATCGGTTTAAAAATTAGCGTCATTAATTTACGATTCGACATTAATTTTTATTTTCATTTTATTTTTAAATAAATGTTTGACGACGAAATTGTCACAATAACTTTTAGTCATGAGAACTTTCTAATTTCTTGGGTGAAAATTTCATCATTGAACCATGCATTTTGTTGTAGTAATACTCTTGTACAAGTTAAGTTCTGGGATCAATTCTAATATACGACCAATATTAGAAAAGAAAACAAGAGTCTAACATCTCTTTCCTTTTCTTTTACTGGATATGGAGGTATATATGAAGGTCTCGAGGAAATTGTGGTTGTAAAATTTTTATTATTTTCCAATGGGAAAATGAACCCCCTGGAAATTACTAGTGAGTTTCTAATGTGTATGGTAAGGCCAATGTTCCAAACTTTAAACAACGTATTTAATTTTAAAGAATGATTAATTAATTCATTAGCGTATGCAATTTATCCCACTTTATGTAATCACAGGCAAATTCCTTGCGTATTAAAACAAACTTCGTGGTATTGTATAAGTAATTTCCTTGCATTGTGAAAAAACCTAAGGGTATGTTTGGTATCCGATTTGAAATTTTTTATCATTTCTCAAAACATTTCTTGAAAACTATTTTTTTTTTAAGACTAAAAAACTTGATTGGTTTGCGATTTAAAAATTTTAAATCTTATGACTTAAACTAAACAAAGAGATTTAAAAAGAGGGGGTCGCAGGAAAGGGAGAAAGAGGAGAGAGGAAGAAAGAAAGTAAGAGATGATTGAAGGAAAGAGAAAGAAGAGAGAGGATCAGACGAGATAGAGAGGAAGAGGAGTGAGACAAAGAACCGAGAGAATGATGAAAGCGGATTGGAGAAGAGATGAAAAATGTAAATAAAAAAAAAAGTAGAGAGAAAGAAGAAAAAAGAGAGATAGATTTGGAGTGAGAGGGGAGGAGAGAGAGAAAAAAAAGGAGTGAGTTTAAGTTTAAAAACTTTAAAAACTCACTTTTTATGTTTTTAGAGAATAGACTATATTTTTTACTTAGTCTTGAGTTCAGTTTTTTAAAATAATCCCACCAAACAAGTTTTTAAGGCTTAAAACTTGAAAATTATTTTTGAGTTTAAAAAGTTGGATTCAAATAGAGTACCAAATATGCCCTAACATTTTCGACTCCGAGTACATAGAGAAATACTAGCCTAGCTTAATGGCTATAAATATGGGGTTATCTAAGTTCTTGAAGCCATTAACACGTTGAATAGAGAAACAAAGAAGATATAAAAGAGGTTGAGGGCTTTTATGTTACATGATAGATAGAACGATCTGCCCCATTCTGCTTTTATGCATATATATGAGATTAATCCGTTGCTGCTAGCTTCATCAACAATATACATATGCTTGTTTCAGATATCAACAATATACATATGCTTGTTTCAGATTATGTGATTACAAATTAAATTGATTTTATATGATTTATGTACATATATCAGCATTTGTGTGATTCATTAACAAATGGACATCTATTCTTGGGGGTTTTTGGTCACATCTATATTTCATTTTACTACATAATTTTTTTGGCATGCATTTTTCATGTTTTTCTGCTTCTCTTCACGAGGAAATTTTAATTTACTTATAGAATGCCCCGTAATATTATAATTTTACTTAAATTGTAATACGTATATTTATTTTTTATAATATATTCTAGTTGGGGCATATGAACCATGTCACCCATTTCTATTATAAAACATGAAAAATTACAAAAAATAATTTCTTATTTTTTTTCAATTTATTCTTCTTATTTCTGCCTTTTGTATGTTGCCTTTATTTTAATTTCCTCAACTTTTCCAAAGATTTTTTTTATACAAAGATTTAATAAATCTAATTTTTGTATAAGACGATATAAACAAGGGGAAGAATATTTGGTCAAACTATACCACGACCAGCAAAAAAATAATAATAACTTAAATCATCAATTTTAAGGGCTACATACAATTGGAAGCAAATGAAAAATGAACACCGAGTGAAATCAAAGAAACTAGCGGACTGATTGCAAAATAGATACAAATAGGTGCAAATTCAGACATCACCACAACTTACTTGGTTCTTATCAATTTAAAATTTTCCTGAATACTGTATAGCAGATGCCTAATTAATTGAGGTATTGATTCCATTTGATCCTTTTGTATGCTCAATACTAAAGAATCTAATAGCATATTGGACATGTTTATTGGACATTCAACTTCAAAGGGTGGTCCGGTTAGCCCAACAAAAATATGTTTGCTTTATGGACATCCGGCCCAGTAAAATACAACCCATTTGGACCAGCTTGAAGTTGAACTCCTGCTGCCTGCCCATTTAACACATATGAACAGTAATCAACAACCCAGTTTTATGTCAGTTCCGTAACTCAGTCCAACTAGTGACAAGCCACAATTATCCATTTTTTCCAGGCTTGGAGAGGCTATGTGGCCCAGTTTCTTGGGTTCGTCTGTGTGTTCTTTGCTAGAAATGTTGGAATTTGTATAATTTTTGTGGAGATTAAGTTAAAAATTAAAATAAAAATATATTTAATGGGAAAGGGGTTTTGGGGTGACTTGGCATTGATTATTGTGTGCGAATACATTCAAACAATCCGGTCAAAAATTTGACCTGTGGATTTGTCTCAATGCAGAGAATTCGGTGTTTTTGTGGAAAAAATGGAAATTATTATTAGTCCATATAACAATAATGTCATATTTAATGGAAAAGGGATTTTGGGGTGACTTGGCATTGATTATTGTGTGCGAATACATTGAAAGAATCCGGTCAAAAAAGTGACCCGTGGATTTGTCTCAATGCAGAGAATTCGGTGTTTGTGTGGAAAAAAATGGAAATTATTATTAGTCCATATAACAATGATGTCATCATCATGATTATGTTAAGCATCATTACATACTTTCCTTTTAGTATGGTCCAAGAGTATCACGAACCAGAATGTTTGGCAATGAAAATCATGTATCTAAGTGAAGTTTGTTTCAAAATAAGGAAAGAGAAAATTGTAGCAATGATCCTTTTATTTTAACGTAATTAGAGTAATGGTTCTTCAACTAAAAATTTATGACAATTGATCATTTAACTCATTAAAACGCACAGCTATGGTTTGTTTCATCAACTTCATCAGAATTCCGTTAAAATAACTCATGTTGGAATGACTATTGCTATAATTGAATTAAAATAAAAGGACCATTGCTCCAATTGGGTTAAACTGAAATGACCATTTATGTAATTGGGTTCAAATTGAGAACACATTGCTACAAAAGTTGTGTTTTCAAGCAACATGCTAATTTCTCGACCGTTCCGAAGCACCATCATTTCACAAGATAATTGTAGAAAAAAAGGATTGAATATGATTGAAATTTAATCTTGAAGAAAAAAACCTAGCATTTGGATTGAAGATGATTGAATTTGGATAACTTAAATTGGATAGAATCAAGATCAAATCTTGAAAATTAGGGATTTGCCCATCCAACCATCGGGGTGATTGGCACGTATTAATATTTGGTGAGATTTTTGGGGCCCATGAGCGCGATCGCGACGGTATCATTGAAGATTTTTTGGAATCGCGGTGGAGGTGACCGGGGCAAATCGAAGGGAAGAGCTCGCACTTCAATGGCAAATGCACGTTCATATCGCAGACGGTGGCGAGGGAACTACCGTCGACAAAGGTGACTAAGATGAAAATGGCACCGCGTAGACGACGAGTCTGATGTCACCGTGGAAGGGGTTGAGAGGGGAGAGGAAAGGGAGTGAATGCCAAGGGATATAAAAGTATGGAAGATCATGTAAGCAACGATGCCGGACATGCCGGCGCAAGAGGATTGGAGTAGGAGGTGGGTGTGGGTGAAATTCAGTGTTTTGGGTACTGGAAGAAGAAGCTGAGGTGGTATGTTGATGTTACCCTTTTACCCTCATCCACGGAGGGTATATTTGGCCACGTGATAGATTTTAACAAGAAATTGATGGAAAATTTGAAAATCAAATGTCGGGTTAGTGATCGACTATTAATAAAAGTTTAAGAAGGTAATTGACTAAAATAAAAGTTCAAGAAATAAATTGACATCGAATTACAAATTCAATGTTATACATACACACACACACACACGAAGTCATGAAAAACGTGGAGTTACCGAATGAAGGATGACCACCTTGTAAAAGACTCCTTGCAGGATCATGCATGCATGTAAGTTTCTTAAAAATAATACTGTATAAAAAACGGCCTTCTAGCTAGCCAGCCGTTCTTATAAATACATGGCAAGGGCCCTTATCTTGTGAAGCCATGAGGAGACACTGAAGAGAGATCAAACAATATTAAGGAAGAAGAGATATATTAAAGACGTTGGAAGAGATACCTGTCACAGGAGAGATGACAAAAATTACGATATATCGAAACGCAACTTATATCATCCTCCTGTGACAAGTACCCCCTACAACCTCTTTCTGAAGCTTTATGCATGTGTATTGATCTGTCTGTCTGATAAACAAGAGGAGAGGGGAGGCCAATTAGTGAAGAATTAGTGGTATACCAACTCTCTATCATTATTTGTTAATATTATCTTAATAGAAAATTAGATTTTAATCCTTAAATAAGATGAAGTTTAGAAAAATGTCTAGATTCTATTTAATGTCAACATATTAAATGTCTTTTTTTTATTTATAATTTTATGGTGTTCATAAATTGAATTTTTTGAAAATATTATAAATTTTAATTCTCATTATGGTTAGTATCTTATATAAGAAAATATTTTTCGTTACACATGTTTTTGCATATTTTCTTATGTGTCATTAATTCATTACAATATATTTAGGTACAAACATTTCAATATATTAGGTTAGTATAATATGTTTAGGTACGAACATTTCGGTACACTAGTTTATTATAATACATTTAGGTACCGACATTTCAGAACATTAGTTTAATATCATATATTTAGGTATGAAATTTTTCGGTACACTTATGTTTTTGCATATTTTCTTATGTGTCATTAATTCACTACAATATATTTAGGCATGGACATTTCGGTACACTAATTTAGTAAAATATATTATGATACGAACGTTTAGGTACACTAATTAGATGAAGTAAAATAAATATAATGAATTAAAATGGGTATAATAATAAATAATGTCAATTTTAGTATAATGACATTAAATAAGATATCTTAAATATTAAAACAAAAATATAATAAAATTTTGAATTAAGTACACATCAGAGGATTAAAATCAATATTCAATCTAACACCAGGTTTTTATTAGATTTTAATCTTCTTCAAAGATTAAAGTTCAAAAAACCCTTATTTTAAACATCTTTATGCATATATATATATATATATATATATATATATATGAGGTTGATCAGTTGCAGCTAGCTCCATAAAAAAATATACATATTAAATTAATTTTGTATGATTTATGTGCATATATCAGCATTTATGTGATTCATTAAAAATTGGACATGCATTCTTGGGCATTTTTGCATGCACTTGTATAATGCCACTGTTACAATTTTACTTAAATTATAACACATATATTTATTTTTAGAAAACTTCATTTTAATCCTTGGCAAAGATAACTTTTAGACTAAAATCATGAATAAGATCAAAATCTAATTTTGTTCTCTTGGTACATTAATCACCTCATTTATTAATTTTATTTTGATGTTTTAGTTATTTCTCTTGTTCTTCCTATTTTTAATGTATTCATTTTATTTCATTATAATTTTCATTTTCATTTCATTCATCATAATATATTTTGTTGTAAACATTTAGATAAAATAATTTTTGTTTTACAATATATTTCAATATACTTTGTCTTCTTTGTTTAGGAACATTAAATTCATTATAATACATTTGTGTGCGTACATTTAGGCGTACATACATTTCAATACAAAGATTTAGGTAATTCAATATAATATATTTTGGTACATACATTTCGGTACACACATATTGGCACATTAATTTAATATAATAAATTTCGGTGCATACAATTGGGTACATACATTTCGATACACACATTTAGGTACATTAGTTTAATATAATATATTTCGGTACTAACATTTCAATTCATGCATTTTGGTATTAGGTACATTAATTAAGTTTTTCAAGTTTGAAGAATGTTAAATAAAATTAATAAATTAAAAAAAAACTTTTGTTTGGTAAAAAAAATAAATTAAAATGTGTATATTAATAAATTTTTTGGACCTGGATCTAAAAACCCCTTGAATAAAATACACATTAGTTATTTTAAATTAAGGACACATCAAATGACTATAATCAATATGCAATCTAACACCAGGTTTATTTTAAATTTCAATCTTCTTCCAGAATTAAAGTTAGAAAACCCCTTTATTTTTTATGATAGATTCAGTTCTGGGACATATCAACCATTGCACCCATTTATAGTATAACGGGTTAATTACAATAATGGCCTAGCTTCATAGAGAAATATTGGCCTAGCGTCATGGCTATAAATATGGGGTTATCTAAGCTCTTGAAGCCATTAACACGCTGAATAAAGAAACAAAGAAGATATAAAAGAGGTTGAGGGCTTTATGTCACAAGAGAGATGGAACAATCCGCGCTCTAACTAGAAGCATGTTCCGTTCTCCTGTGACATGAAACCCTTTATTTCTTTATGCATAAGTACTAATTTCTTTATTCAATTAAAGATAAATGCAGCATTTTCCAAATTCATTGAGAGGGAGAGGCAAAGAGGCATCTCTAGAGAACTGATGAATTAAGAAAGGTTGGGAGATATTTATGCTCACAAGAGAGATGGCACTAATTGTGCTGCAACTACAAAAGCTCTACACAAGTGTCACAACTTTGATCTCTCTCTATGACATTTTGGGTTTTTTCTTCCTTCCGACATGATTTTTATCTTATGGTTGTAGATTACTTGAATAATATGCTATCAATTACTTATGCTTGGCTTTGTCAAGGTATAATTGTTTTAGTTAGGCATCTACTGTGGATGCCATACATTGTTAATTAAAATAGGCCCATCGTGATAATGATAATCTGATGTGATTGATCAATAACCACACTAAAACCTGGATTAAAAAAAAGATCATTCTATTTGGAGCTGTACATATAATAAACTGTTTTGCAATGACAAATTTCATGAATAATTCATCAACTCATATGTATGAGCCTATGGTTAGGTCTTAAATTTAAAAATAAATATATAGTACTGTTGAGATCTTTATATATAATATGTATTTATAAATAAAGATGTACTAAATATGTGTTATATATTTTCCATGACCATGAGGCTTTAATAATTTTTGTGAGAGAGAAATTTGGAGTTTATATGTTTGTACCTTATGAAGTACAGTACTAGTACCACTTTACAAAAAGAAAAAAAGGAAAATGAAGAAATACTATACTGGCTCTTTCATGCCTATATATAAAGCTGCATCATGAGGATTTTGGAGCCAGCAGATTGAAAAACAGTACTAAAAGCGAGATCAAAATATCAAAGCGTAGGGACTTCTATCGAAGGTGAGATGGCGCCGAATGCCATGTATAACGGTAGCTGCGATTACAAGCTTTATATAGCTAGCCAATTCAGGCGGCGAGCTTCATCTCTCCTCGATTGAAGCCTCTCACGCTTTGATTCCACGGAAAAGAAACCCATCTTTAATTTGTTCGCAAGATTGGAGAAAGATCAGGTGAAGTAGTATTACTTTAACCTTTTTCTGTATTTTGTCGTCTGTCTTGAGTTTTTGCTTCATGCGTATATTACTGTACTGTAGGATTTTGTTTAAGAACTAAACCTATCTTCTTGGATCAAAGGATCATGGTAAGTGCTCATATACATGCTAGGGATCGAAAAGACAGAAAGTATGTGTGTAAAATGTGCCGAAAAATACAAGAAAAAGTAATAAAAAAAAAATGGTACCTAGTAAATGTTTTTCCTCTCCTTTTTGCTAGATCCGGCCACCTGCGACGTCCACTTCTACATAGGCAACGGAGAAACGCATGGCCTGGTCGGCGGGGGTGTTGATCATTAGCTTGCTAGTGAAGGACTCAAGTACATGATTTCTTCTGAGAAGGGTATATTACTTGTCCAAATGAAGGCTGAAGGATGAAGAGCTAATTGAATCTTCTGTTCACAAGGTTCACCGCAAGTTTTGTCATTTAACATGTGATTGCAGTATTAATTTGGACTTTAAAATCATCTAAGCCTGCAACTGGTGTTTTTCTATTATCTTTTGCTAAATGTTCAAGCCAGCTATTGTTTGGAGATGGCCGCAAAGCCTATTTTCCCTTAGTTTAATTATGGTTTGACTTTAATTTTTACGGCCCAGAATAGTATTGAACTTATGGCGTGTTTACGTAACGGTAATAAAAATATGAGAAATTGAATTGAGGAGGAATTGAATTGAGGAGAAGTCAGAATCGGATTCATGTTGAAGCTGTTTACTTAAATGTTCTGGAATCGGAATAGAATTCCATAAAGCTGTTTATTAATTCAGCAGAATCGAAATATAAACTAGTATGATTACTAAAATGCCCTTGTCCCAAATCAAATATTTTATATACTTTAATGGGCTTATAAAGATAGTCTTGGAAATAAAAAAAAAGTAAGTGAGGGCATAAAAGGAACAAAAGTGTCATTCTGATTGCCCAAACGATCAGGAATTGGATTACCACCTATATCTAGGGAATCCAATTCCACCAATACAAGGAATTGAATTCCAAAATTTGTGTGGGCCCCACAGCTTTTTTGATTTCTCCATGTTTAGTAAACACTGGATTACTCCGTAATCGGAATTCAATTTCACATTTTCATTCCGATTACGGATACGTAAACACACCCTTTGGCTATTTTCAATGAAGATGGGTAAAAGTTTAAAAACCAAAAAATGACATGATTTATTCAATAATTCATCTCCAATTAATGGCTGGACCATTATTCTATTGAGCCCACCAGGCCACTATTTGGCCAAAGGGACACTAGGTTGGCCACATGTAGCCTCCCTCTTAACCTTTTTTTAGGGCTCACCTTCTCAATTGCAATAATTGATTCAAATTCAATGGTTATATTTGAAAACATCCAAATGTACTTTAACTTAAAAAAAACCAATAAATTTAAAGTATAAACTTCAAACTAATAAATTATTGAGGGGCTAATATAGTCATTTCAGTTGGAGTTGGTATATGAGTATGACCTTACATTGTTCATTTTTAAAAATAATTTTTTTACGGAGTTATAATTCTAAACAGGGCTATATTTAGCAATTTTGGTTGGAGATGACCTTATAGGAAGCCTTTAAGGAAAGAAATTCCTTTTTTTTTTTCCTTACAAAAATAGGGATTAGTTATACGATCACACAGCATCAAACTTCGATTATTCGAATCATCTATTTTTTAAGTTGCACCTCATAGATCATCCTTGCAAAATATTAGCCATATCGGAAATATTTGACGCATCTAACTGAGTTAAAAGAAATAAACGAATATTTTGTTCTCTAAGAAACATTAAAATTTCATTGTGATAATTAAATAGGCAAATAATTTCAAATTGACTTGAATTTTTGTAAGGATGATCTATGATTATTTAAGGTAAATTTTATTTAAACCCATCTAACCTTTTTATACATCCAATTTACTCTCTTTACCTATATTGTTTTTTATTTAAGAATTAATATCTCTTTAAACCCAAATTTATTATCTAAACTACTCTCTCAAACCTAATTCAAAATGTAAAATTATCTTTACACCCATATGCTAATTTGCTTATAACAATGCATGATTGGATTGGGATTAGGATTGGGGTTGAGAATGAGATTGAGACTGAGAGGTGACGGCTTGCTGTAGGCGTTTTTTCCTGTATCTCCATGCTACTTGAATGCATCCTTCTACAAGGCCTCTCCAGTAAGGTGACTCATACCTGCCATAAAAACCAAACTTCAACATCAATGTTCTGTCATAAACCATTCCCACATGCATCCTAGACGCTTTCTTGCAGACCATGTATGTATATGTCACCAGTCTTCAATCGTGTATGCATACATGAGATATGAATAGCTTTAATAAAATAAACCTTATCAATCGTGTATGCATACATGAGATATGAATAGCTTTAATAAAATAAACCTTATGGCTCATTGAACACGTGGTTTGCACAAGAATCTGGAGAAAACACTGGTGACTTCTTCAATGTCAGTTGCGGCAATCAATGGAAGAGACCTATATGGGTGGACTGCTCTCCATAGAGCCTGTTTTCAAAGGGAAGATAGAAGTCATTCTAACGCTGCTTGAAAAAGGTGTGGATATGGATGCTAAAGATGAGGATGGATACACCGCGTTGCACTGTGCAGCAGAGTTGGGACATGCGGATGTGATTGAGATGTTGGTAAAGAAAGGAGCTGATGCTGAAGCTTGAACTAACAAAGGTGTGACTGCACTGCAGATTGCTGAGTCTTTGCACTACGTTGGGATTACTAGGATACTTATTCATAGAGATGCAACAAAAGACAATAGTAATATGGCACATATCTTGACTCAGGCCTCAGTTTCATTTGGGAAAAAAAATTCTATGGGACTAGAGGAGGAGAATATCAAAGGAGGAATGAAGAAGAAGAAATTGAGTCGAGCTAGAGCTCTTTGTGGGAGCTTCGATCGTTCGATGTCATTGGCTGTTGTTTAGCTAGTATAGTTGGAACTAATATTGGTGCATTGGTATTTTGATAAACGTAGGATAAATTGGAGGATTCAAAACTTTAAAATCATCATCCATCAATAAAAAAAACGTGTTTTTCTCTATGAGAGCTTTTAGGGTTTTAGCCGGAATTAACATAGGATAAACAAAAAGTGATCCTATGGTTTAATTGTAGTGTTTGGGTTTATTGATAATTTTGAGTTTTATTATTAATTTCATTTAGTACTTAATAGTAATTATGCAATAGGGTAAAATAGACAATTAACATTTAAAATTTAAGTTGGGTGTAAAAATATGTTATATGGGTTTAAATAAAAGTTCTCATTATTTAATTGCGCAATAGGATTTTTTTTTTTTTTTAAATTAATAGATGGTAAAGAGGTAAATTTAAGATGCTCATGATGAGGTTTTAATGAGGCATTTACTCTAGACTAGTCATACTTTTGTATGGGTCAATGAGCATCTTGAATATATGAAATGCAATTAATTCACTTTTTTTTTTCTTCCTTTGACTACTATAACACCGCAGCAAAGGGTTTTATGATTTTCTTTTGATATGCACCCTTACTTTGAGATTTGTGTTAGCAATTATTTGTACTTGTCGAGAGCTGACAACAACAACTGCTATCTTCTTAAGTCCTAATACGACTACTTCTTAAGTTTTACACACTTAAGGGGAGTGTTGTAATTAGTGTGTTAATTTAGAAATGTAATTATGTACATGTAAACTTAAATAGAATCCCAATAGGAGTTGAAGATCAAATCATTATAATCTTTGAGTTACTTGTAAGGCAATGAAACCCATCATGATTAGTATTAATAAACGTACAAGGTATGGGTGGGTTGAACATACAATTTTCATACCCGAGCTCGTTCTCTTTCTTTGCCATCCCTCTCTCTCTCACCCACTCTGAAAGTTATTCTCACATGTAACTGAGTTGTTGATTTTTAATCATTTGTGTTAATGTGCAGGCAGCAGTAGTTCAACTTCAAAGTGGATATGAGTTATGTATATGTCCATGATGCACTCTTCGGCCTGCTGCCTTTCTGTGTCCAGTTCACATGTAACGACCCAACATTTTGTTGTTGGGCTAACCACAACACCCTTTGATATTCAAGGTGAATTTCAAAATCTATCAATTTAAAATTTTTCTGTATATTGCACTAGCTTCTTGCCACACAACTACGTATGATAATCTGCACTTTTACATTTTATTTTATATGAAACTTCATTTTAATCTTTGGCAAAGATGACTTTTAGACTAAAAGAGTGAGTAAGATCAAAATCTAATTTTAGTCCCTTAATACATTAATCACCTCATTTATTAATTATATTTTTTATGTTTTAATTATTTCTCTTTTTCTTCCTAATTTTAATGTATTAATTTTATTTCATTATAATTATAATTTTCATTTTATTCATCGTAATATATTTTGTTGTAAACATTTAGATAATCTAATTTTTATTTTACAATATATTTCGATATACTTTGTCTCCTTCATTTAGGTACATTAAATTCATTATAATATATTTCGGTGTATACATTTAAGTACACACATTTAAGTACACACATTTCAGTACATACATTTCAGTACAAACATTTAGGTACATTAAATTAATATAATAAATTTCGATACATACATTTAGGTACATACATTTCGGTACACATATTTACCTACATTAGTTTAATATAAAACATTTCGGTGTATACATTTGGATATATACATTTAGGTACTAACATTTAAATACATTAATTCAATATAATACATTTCGGTATTAACATTTAGGTACATTAATTGAGTTTTTCAAGTTTGAAAAATGTTAAATAAAATTAATAAATTTAAAAAAAAAAAAACTTTTGTTTGGTCAAAAAATATATTAAAATGTGTATATTAATACATTTAAATATTTAATGAGAGACATTGAATAACATACACATTAATTATTTTGAGTTAAGACATCAAGGAACTATAATCAATATGTAATCTAACATCAGATTTATAACCACCGTGAAAATGGATTTCCCCCGTCATAGGCCGCTACACACTCCACAAAAGGAGGATGCCCGCACCTCGTAAATACATATTGGCGTATTGAACATTGACGAAGCATGAAGGCCTAAGTTTTCGGGACATGGGTCATGCGAAAGAGATGTGACTCTGACATACAGTTTGGATGAATTTAGCCTGTCCGCATATTTTGGGTTTGCAACTTTGCATCGAACGTCCGGATGTATTATTGATCGGTTTAGGGCCCTGTCCTCAATTATATCTCTTTTTTGTTTTTTTTTTTCTAATCTTTTGACAGATGTCTTTTAACTTAACTCCGCAACTAACATAATTATTTAAAAGCTGCTTTAATTGGCCTAATTCGGTAGAGTACCCAACAATCACGAATGAACAATAAATTGACATGCCAAGTCTGGGCCAATCAAAGCTTACAGGGTACTTTTTTTGTTTTAAGATAATAGACTATATTTTTAAGTTAGTCTTGAGTTCAGTTTTTAAAAATAGTCCTACCAAACAAGTTTTTAAAGCCTAAAACTTGAAAATTGTTTTTAAGTTTAAAAAGTTGGATTAAAATAGAGTACCAAACATACCCTAACATTTCCTACTCTGAGTACATAGAGAAATACTGGCTTAGCTTAATGGCTATAAATATTGGGTTATCTAAGCCTTTGAAGCCATTAACACGTTGAATAGAGAAACAAAGAAGATATAAAAGAGGTTGAGGGCTTTATGTCACAGGAGAGATGGAATGATTTGCGCTCTAACTAGCAACATGTTCCATTCTCCTTTTTATGCATATATATGAGATTGATCCGTTGCAGCTAGCTTCATCAACAATATACATATGCTTGTTTCAGATTATGCGATTACAAATTAAATTGATTTTATATGATATATGTACATATATCAGCATTTGTGTGATTCATTAATAATTGGACATGTATTCTTGGGATCTTTTTCGCACATCTATATATATTTTTTACTACATAATTGTTTTGGCATGCATTTTTCATATTTTTCTGCTTCTCTTCACGAGGAAATTTTAATTTACTTATAGCATGCCACTTAATATTATAATTTTATTCAAATTATAATACGTATATTTTTTTTAATAATATATTCTAATTGGGGCATATGAATCATGTCACCCATTGTGATTATAAAGCATGAAAAATTACAAAAAATAATTTCTTTTTTTTTCCCCAATTTATTCTTCTTATTTCTAGCTTTTATGTGTTGCTTTTATTTTAATTTCCTCAAATTTTCCGAAGATTTTTTTATACGAAGATTGAATAAATCTAATTTTTGTATAAAACGATATAAACAAGGGGGAGAATATTTGGTCGAACTAGACGACGATCAGCAAAAAAATTTTGATAACTTAAATCATCAATTTTAAGGGCTGTATACAACTGGAAGCAAATGAAAAAGGAACAACGAGTGGGATCGATGAAACTAGCGAACTGATTGCAAAATAGATACAAATTGGTGCAAATTCTGACATCACCACGACCCACTTGGTTCTTATCAATTTAAAATTTTAGGAAAACTAATGAAAATAACTTGAAAACTTTGAGTTTTAACAATAAGAACAAAATAAATGATACAATAAATAGTACCAAGATTGATTTTTTATTGTTAAAATGTGGTTTTTCATTAAAGTAAATAGTAACGGAAGTTTTTCGTTAAAGTTCTCTAAAATTTTCCTAAATACCGTATAGCAAATGCCTAATTAATTGGGGTATTGATTCCATTTGATCTTTTGTATACTCATGCTAAAGAATCTAATAGCATATTGGACATGTTTATTGGACATTGAACTTCAAAGGGTGGTGCGGTTAGCATATTATGAGAAGATTGACTTTTTAGTGAAAAAATGTATTTTTTCGTTAAAGTGAACAATAAAGTTCCTTAAAATTTTCCCGAATACCATATAGCAGATGCCTAATTAATTGAGGTATTGATTCCATTTAATCTTTTGTATACTCAGACTAAAGAATCTAACTTCAAAGGGTGGTGCGGTTAGCCCAACAAAAATATGTTTGCTTTATGGACATCGGGCCCAATAAAATACATAACCCATTTGGACCACCTTGAAGTTCAACTCCGGCTGCCCGCCCATTTAACACGTAGGAACAGTAATCAACAACCCAGTTTCATGTGAGTTCCATCTACTCAGCCCAACTGGTGGCAGTTATGAGAGATTTCATCCTGTCTGTGATTACAGTCAAGTAAACCCATCAACTCAGAATATTGAACCTGAGACCTCTCACATTTTCTCAGTCTTTTTAGGAGCCACTGTCCGCTCTTTTACCGCTGAAACAGTTGCGGTGATTTTCTGTCGATTTTTTTTACTGGAACCATGTTTTGGGGCTCAAAGGTTGGAACTTTTTGCTTTTTCTTGGGTTTCTTCCGTGTGTTCTTTGCTAGAAATGTTGGAATTTGTATAATTTTCGTGGAGATTAAGTTAAAAATTAAAATTAAAATATATTTAATGGAAAAGGGGTTTTGGGGTGACTTGGCATTGATTATTGTGTGCGAATACATTCAAACAATCCGGTCAAAAAATTGACCCGTGGATTTGTTTCAATGCAAAGAACTCGGTGTTTATGTGGAAAAAAATTGGAAATTATTATTAGTTCATGACGTCATATAACAATGATGTCATCATCATGATTCTGTTAAGCATCATACATACTTTCTCGGTACTTTCCTTTTAGTATGGTCCAAGAGGATCATGAACCAAAATGTTTGGCAATGAAAATCATGTATCTAAGTGACTGTTTGTTTTATAACCGGATTAATAAGGAAGGAAAATTGTAACAATGGTCTCTTAACTTTAACGCAATTACAGCAATGGTTCATCAACTAAAAATTCATGACTATTGATCCCTTAACTCATCAAAACCCGCATCTATTGTCTATTTCGTCAACTCCATCAGAAGTCCATCAAAATAACTCATGTTGGAAACACCATTGCTATAATTGGGTTAAAGTTGAGAGACCATTGCTCTAATTGGGTTAAAGTGGAGGGATCATTTATCTAATCGGGTTAAAATTGAGGGCTCATTGCTACAATTTTTTTTATTTGGTTTTTTATATTTGCCCATTGATTCAGCCTCATATGAGTGGCACATGACTCATTTTGACGAAATTTTTAACGGAGTTGACAAAAATAACCATAACTACATATTTTGATGACTTAAGGTACTAATAGTCATAAATCTTTAGTTGAGGAACCATTGCTCCAATTAAATTAAAGTTGAGAGATCTTTGCTACAATTTTCTCAATAACGAAATATTGATTAGTAATTGTATTAAACATTTAGAGTCTGTTTGGTATTCTATTTCAAATTTTAACTCAAAATTTGTGACGGTTTTTAAAAAACATGATTTATTAATTACAACCCTTGCAGTCCAAAAACTTGTTTGTTATGGAACTTTGGAATTTTTAAACACTGTTTTTTTTCTTTCAATCCCACCACACGCTTTCTCACATGCATAAACACAAACAATTGGTGGGTGCACATTCTAAGTTACAAGCAAGCAACAACAACAGATCAAACTCTTCCCCAACCTCGAACAATTTAACCCTTCAAATTCTTCCCCTGTCAGCCTCATACTGCAGTGCCCCAATTTTCAAGCAACATGCTAATTTCACGACTGTTCTGAAGCATTATCATTTCACAAGATAGTCGCATAAAAAAGGGATTGAAGATGATTGAAATTTAAGACAGAAGAAAAAAAACCCTAGCATTTGGATTGAAGATGATTGAATTTGGATAACTGGAATTGGATAGAATGAAGATCAGATCTTGAAATTTAGGGATGTTGGAGAACAATTCAGAAATAAATAAAAATAACAGAAATAACAGAACTTGAAATTCTAATACTTTATTAACCAAAAATACTTGCTATGCAGAATGAAATACATAAATAAATACAAGAATTAAAATAGTACTAACTTGATTAACCACATGTAGATGCTAGCGCAAAAACTATGTCTTTCAAACAGTATTTCCGTCTCACTCTTGTACTTGTGGTTCTACAACGTCTGCTCGATCAGGATACAACTACCTAATTCTACAACCCGCACTGGATTATAGAATTCTAGCGAATTGTTTTGTGTGTTTACTCTCTGGAAATTTTGTGCAAAAGAGAAGGAGGAAGAAAAGATGATTCTATTTGGAAACTGAGATTACAAATATATAGGTTGTTTCACACCTTTTCAAATACCTGTTGAACGTATTTGAAAATACACAACTTTTTCTAAAAACTGTGTCTCTTAATCAAAACATTTTTTAAATTAATATGTTAATTAAAAAACATAATCCAAAATTAAAATTAATGAATCTGATTAATTTTAACTTCCAAGAAGCCCTTGTCTTGAGTAATTAATACTAGCATATGGGTACACACAAAGTGTGTGAGAAAATTTTTTATTTTTGCTTTTGAAATAGAAGGAGAGAGGAAGAGAGTAATAGAGAACGTGGGAGTGAGAAGTTTTTTTATTTTATTTTTATCATTAGAGATATGTTAGGATTACATGTATGTGAGGTTTTGAAAGAAAAACAAAGCAAAATTTGGTTGTGTGAAATTACATTTCTGCCCCATATTTCTTATTCATGTTCTGTTTTAATTAGAGGGTTAAACTGTTAATTTCATAGAGTTTTGGTTGACAATGAGTGTTTTATTAAGGGAATTGTTATTGGCAATTCAAAAATCTCATTCTATACTCCAAACTTTCTATATTTGGAAAGAAAAATACACTCGTGAGGAGTGTAGAATGAGATTTTTGGAGTACCAATAACACTTCCCTTTATTAATTAGTAGAGATTAATTGTACTAGGCTATACTTTACAAACCTAATCCACACATCCATAAGGCCCAAGCCTTCAATTCATTTCCAAATGGTCCAAATCCTAATAACTAGTGTAGAAGACAAAACATATATAAAGGTTCTCAAGAAGCGTATGTTTCCCTACGTGGGGCAAGGAGTCTCAAAAATCCAAGAAGGGATTCGCCCATCCAACCATCGGGGTGATTGGCACGTATTAATATTTGGTGAGATTTTTGGGGCCCATGAGCGCGATCGCGACGGTGCCATTGAAGACCTTTTGGAATCGCGGTAGAGGTGACCGAGGCAGATCGAAAGGAAGAGCTCTCACTTCAATGGAAAATGCATGTTCATATCGCAGACGGTGGCGCAGACACTACCATCGACAAAGGTGACTAAGATGAAAATGGAAACTTTGGCCTTGGTGCAGATGATGAGACATATGTCACCGTGGAAAGGGAGTGGATGCCAAGGGATTTAAACGTATGGAAGATCATGTAAGCGACGATGCCGGACATGCCGGCGCCAGAGGATTGGAGGAGGAGGTGGTTGTGGGTGAAATTCAGTGTTTTAGGTGCTGGAAGAAGAAGCTAAGGTGGTATGTTGATATTACCCTTTTACCCTCATCCACAGGGGGGTGTATTTAGCCACGTGATAGATTTTAACAGAGAAATGGATGGAAAATTTGGAAATCAAATCTCGAGGTGGTAATCGACTATTAATAAAAGTTTAAAAGGAATTGGCTAAAATAAAAGTTTAAGGAATAAATTGACAGCAAATTACAAGTTCAAGGTTACACACACATGCGAAGTCATGAAAAACGTGGAATTACCAAATGAAGGATGAACACCTTGACACCTTGTAAAAGACTACTTGCAGGATCATGCATGCATGCAATGCGAAATTCATGGAAGTTTCTTCAAAATAGTACTGTATAAAAAAGGGCCTTCTAGCTACCCAGCCCTGCTTATAAATACATAG
This sequence comes from Pyrus x bretschneideri, assembly GCF_019419815.1. Taxonomy (NCBI): domain Eukaryota; kingdom Viridiplantae; phylum Streptophyta; class Magnoliopsida; order Rosales; family Rosaceae; genus Pyrus; species Pyrus x bretschneideri. The sequence goes on along the minus strand of NW_025999424.1, from coordinate 2,433,987 downwards.
CAAGGGCCCTTATCTTGTGAAACCATGAGGAGACACTGAAGAGAGATCAAACAATATTAAGGAAGAAGAGATATTAAAGACGTTGGAGGAGATACATGTCTTAAGAGAGATGACAAAAATTGCGATATATCGAATCGCAACTTATATCATTCTCCTGTGACAAGTACCCCCTACAACCGCTTTCTGAGGCTGCATGCATGCATGTGTATTGATCTGTCTGTCTGATAAACAAGAGGAGAGGGGAAGGCCAATTGGTGAAGAATTAGTGGTATACCAACTCTCTATCATTATTTGTTAATATTATTTTAAACATCTTTATACATATATATGAGGTTGATCAGTTGCAGCTAGCTCCATAAAAAAATATACATATTAAATTAATTAAGTTTGTATGATTTATGTATACATATATCAGCATTTATGTGATTCATTAACAATTGGACATGCATTCTTGGGCATTTTTGCATGCACTTGTATAATGCCATTATTACAATTTTACTTAAATTATAAGACGTGTATTTATTTTTTATGATAGATTCAGTTCTTGGACATATCAACCATTTAACCCATCTATACTATAATGGGTTAATTACAATAACACCTCATGAAGTTTATCGAGTTTTCACGAAACCTCCCACGTTTGAGACATCATAATAACATCCCCTTAGGCTTTAATTCCCTTTCATTTAACTTCTTGAGTCAAAAATCTGCTAACCAATTACTAATTTTTCCGTATAATTAAGAAAAAAACTTTATTTTTGTTGAATAAGAACATTAAGTATTAAAAAAAACAAAAATTAAAAATCAAAACGTGAGTCAGTGAGACAGTAGAGTCGAGTCGTTGTTCTCGCCATGGCCACCCCACCGGAAGCTAACAAGATTCTCTTTGTGAGGATTCTGGATATTCATGAATCGTGTTTGTTCATCATACATTGTGCGATTAACTTTCGTCTGGTACTGTTTGTGTTCAATTTTAAATAAAAAAATTTAAAATAATTTATAACTGCACGATATACAACAAACGGACATGATTCACGTATTTTCAAAATTCTCACGTGGATCCGGATTCCACAAGGAGTTCGTAAGTCATTATGGAGCTCAATGAATAACCGTGTCTTCCTCGCAGGAATAGCAATAGTATTCAATTTTTTTAAAACGTTTGTCTTGGAGGGAAAACCCAAATGAAACAAGCAAATGAAACAGTGACATATTCCTCACGACGAGGTTTGCACACACTGCTTGCCGGAGTCAGAAACCCATGTTTATGAATGCACAGGTTGCGGAGGTATGTACAACTATCCATTGTTGCTGAGGAAGGAGTCGCAGGACAAGAGTTCGAAAAAAAAAACGAGAAATTAAGAAGACACGATGGTCTTTTTCTTGGTTTTTTTATTTTTTTATTTTTTATTTGTTAATGTATTTATAATTATAATTGTTTTGTTTATTAGTTTTAAGTAATTTATTCTTCTTATTTCTGCTTTTATATGTTGCCTTTATTTTATCTTTATTAGCATATAGGCACACACAAAATGTGTGAGAAATTTTTTTATTTTTGTTTTTGAAATAGAAGGAGAGGGGAAGAGAGTGATAAAGAATGTGGGAGTAGGAAGTTTATTTTTTATTTTTATTTTTAATTAGAGATATATTAGGATTACATGTAGGTGAGACTTTGAAAAAAAAAACAGTAAAATTTGGTTGTGTGAAATTACATTTCTGACCCATATTTCTTATTCATGTTTTGTTTTAATTAGAAGGTTAAACTGGTAATTTCATAGGGTTTTAGTTGACAATGAGTGTTTTATTAATTAATAGAAATTTTAAATTCCTCAATGTTTTCTAAGAATTATTTTTTGATACAAAGATTTAATAAATTTATTTTCGAATAAAACAATATATTTACTTTAAAATGGTGAGAATATTTGATCGATCATAATAATTTACTACCTTAACTTATCATTTTTAAGAGTTGTATTATACATGTAGTTCAATATCCTAGTAGAAATGATGTTGATTTCTACCCATGCGTCACCGCTGTCAAACTTCTCCTCTCATAAATTAATATAATAGTTTCAAACTCTCTCATCTTCTCTTAATAATAGTAATTTTTCTTTTTTCTTTTTTTTTTTTAAAAAAAAGGTTGTATCTCAATGCCTAAATTAATTAGGCATGTGAACTGGCATGTGGTAAGCCCAAAAAAAAAAAATATGTCGGGTCGTTACATGTGAACTGGACACAAGAAAGTGAGAGGGCGGGCAGAAGAGTGCATTATGGACACCAGGCACAATTAACGCATATGAACCAAAATCAACAACTCAGTTTCATGTGAGTTCCATCTACTCAGCCCAAAATTGTTACCGTCTTCAGTCGATTTCTTTTTATTGGAATCTTGCGTAGATCCTTGTCATTCGTGTCGAAGCATTGTGCTTCTTTTGGATTGCGTTCTGGTGCAAATTTGCACCTTTCTCTCTAATAACCGAGTGTCCACCAGATGTTTGTTGAAATGCCGCTGCTAGTTAATTCCGTGTGGACAGGAGGGATTCTTAGAATCTTAGCTATGCCCGATTGTATATCCCTGGTTCGAGAGAGAGATCCCTTGTCGGGCTGTAAGTCTCTCGGACAATGAATGTACAACCAATTACAAGACAGATTTTCCGTAAACATGAGCCTTGCATGCTCAACAATTGCCTTGCTCAAACCTCAACACAATTATAGGTGTTTTGGATATATATCTAGGACCACATTGGCAGCATACATAAATGCTTTACACATACAAAGCCCTTTTGCCCCCCAAATCGAAAATCCTTTTTTTTTTCTTGCTTGCAGTCACTTCATTTTTTTGTTAGATGATGGTGATTCTGTATCCTGATCGTGTTCTTCTTCTGCAGCCGATGGCGATTTCTCCTCTTTCGCTTCTTCCTCAGCCTTCAATCCTCCACTCTCCTTTTCCTTCTGGAGAGCTTGGAACAGACTCTGCAGGCAGATTTCGACATCCCCGGAAAGTTTCTTAGGCATCAAATGCTCTGCAACATCAGCCGGAGTCATCTTAACTTCCCCAAGCAACGCTCCAATTTCCGGAAACAAACGGTGTGATTCGAGCTTGAGGTAGTTCCTAGCCAGCACCTTGAACGATTCGGAGTTACAGTATGACAATTCAATGTGCTTATCCATCCTTCCTTTCCTAATCAATGCAGCATCAAGCTTCTCCACGTAGTTTGTTGTGAACACAATGAGTCTCTCTCCGCGGCACGCTGACCATAGCCCGTCAATGAAATTCAGCAGCCCGGAAAGTGTAACCTGGCTCGGTTTCGCCTCCCTATCCTCCTTCCCCGTCTTCTCCTTCGGATCCCTCCCTTCCCCCTCCTCCTCCCCTTTCTCCTTCCTCTGCTTCCTCTGCCCCGTGAGATCAAGCGAACAATCGATGTCCTCAATCACAATAATCGACTTACTTGACGTCTCAATCAGCAGCCTCCTCAGCTCGGTGTTGTCCTTAACCGCGGTTAGCTCAAGGTCATAAAGATCATACTTCAAAAGATTGGCCATGGCGGCGATCATGGTGGATTTCCCAGTCCCCGGCGGGCCATACAAAAGGTAACCCCTCTTCCAAGCCCGCCCAATCCGCGCATAAAACTCCTCAGCCTTGCTGAACGCCATCAGATCATCGACAATATCCTGCTTCGTCTCCGCCTCCATAGCCAGAGTCTCAAATGTTGCAGGGTGCTCAAACACCACATGGCTCCAGTGTGACCCATTGTTCGTGTAAAGCTTCCTCTGCCGGTTTCTAACCCTAATGGCCTTCCCCTCCTTCAGGACATGGCTAAGGTAGGGTCCAATGATCTGGTCCCTCTGCCATTTGTGGAAAGTGAGCTTGTAGTACCTCCTCTCATCGTTCACCGGAGCGTACGAGATTGTCTGCTGCTTAGCTATGTACTTCCCGGACGCCCACCACACTTTGACTCCCTTGAACTCGTCATCCACTTCCTCGTGATCGTCCATGCTCAGAACAAGCGACTGGTTGTTCTTGAAGTCGCCCTTGAGGCGCTTCGCTTGCGTGGAGGACTTGGAGCTCAGGTAGTCCTCGATGGCGGAGTAAGCCTCGCTGCGCATCAGCCGCTCCCCGGTGAACTCATTGAAAGTGATCTGAATGTAAGGATACACATATCCCACCATTCTCTGCGAGTACTTTTCGACATGCCTTCGAAGCTCGTAGGGGAAGTACTGCTGGAATATCGCCCACACGAACATTAACCCGCCGATCGTGGATCCGAGGTGAGCAAAAATGGTTGCCGGAACCATGTTTTGGGGGCTCAAAGGTTGCAACTTTTTGCTTGTTCTTGGATTTCTTCTGTGTGCTCTTGCTAGAAATGTCGGAATTTGTATAATTTTGAGGAGATTTAAGTTAAAATTTAAAATATATTTAATTGAAAAGGTGTTTTGGGGTGCGTTGGCATAGATTATTCTGTGTGAATACATTCAAACAATCCGGTCCAAAAATTGACCCGTGGATTTGTCTCAATGCAAATAGTCGGTGTTTGTGTGTGGACCGTGGGCGTGGAGGAGTCGTGTCGTGGCTTCGCTTCCTTGCTTAAGATGGATTTCGATTCCATTTAGATTCAAATTGTGAGGATTTTAGGGATCATCATATTTTACTTTTTCATCGTTCATAATGCGGTCAGAAATTATTTAATTTTTTTATTTGAAATTAAACATAAATAGTGTCTGATAAAAACTAACTGCACGATGTACGATAAACGGTTAAGATGTAAAGATCTCTAGGATCCTCACAAAATGGATTCGGAAATGATCTTCTTTGCTTAAGAGGTTAAGTTAAGTTAACCATAATCGAAATTTAAATTATTTTTGTGTGGAAATTATTATTAGTTCTATGACATAACGTGACATTGACGCCATCTGGGATGTCATCATCATGTTTCAGTTAAGCATCACACACACTTTCTTGGTACTTTCCAATTAGTATGGTCAATCATGAACCAGACTATTTGGCAATGAAAATTGTGTATTTAAGTCACGTTTGTTTCACAGCCGGATCAATAAGGAAATATTAATTAGTAACAGCATCCAATATTTAGGGCTGTTCGGTGTTCTATTTAAAAATTTAAAAAAAATTATGATGGTTTTTAAAAACGTGATTTCTTAAGTACAACCATTGCAATCCGAAAACTTGTTTGTTATGGAACTTGGGAATTCTGAAGAACAATTTTTGCCTTTCAGTCGCACCACACAGCTTTCTCACATGCATAAACACAAACAGTTGGTGGACGCATGTTCTAAGTTACAAGCAATCAACAATAATAGGTCAAAATTTTCCCCAACTTCGAATAATTTAACTCTTCAAATTCTTCCCCAATCAGCCCCATGCCTGCAGTTGCCCAATTTTCAAAGATGGGACTTGCAAAACGTGCAGCAAACCAAGTTATCAGAGCTCTAGCGGCCGTAAAAGAGTTTGAATCCGTGGTGTTTTGTGTTTAAATCAGCCCCATTTTTCGCCAACAATGATGTTGATTGAAAAAAAAGTGTGAAAACATAAATTTTGTGTTTTTAAGCAACACGCTAATTCTTGAGTTAGTTTTGAGTTGACTTTTTGGAAATGCTCCAACCAAACGCAAATTATGCAATTGAAACTCAAAAATTATTTTTGAATTAAAAAGATTGGACTCAAATTCAATACCAAACATGCCCTTAATTACTGATACTTACTTTCAATAACCCTTGCTGCATTTACATTTCACCTTCTGATCCTTTCTCTTGCTTTGTGTTTTTAGAGAGAATTTTTAAGAAACAAGTTCATCATCACTATGACATTTTAGATCATTAATACAAGACCATGCGTAATATTTTATCTTCGTAACCTTGTATTTAGGGGAAACGATAGTCGTGAACCCATTCCACCTAAATACTTATTACATTGTTAAGATAAACGCACATTGATAAGGGTGCAAAATGGAAGAAATAGGGTGGTGTTATCCACACATCTCTTTTTACTTCTCACATGTCTGTTAATTTCTGTCATTTGATCCTCTTCGATTTTTTTGATCCGATGGCCAAAAATTAAGAGATATAAGTAAGAGGTAAAAATTAGCGTGTGGATAGCAATACAAGAAATAAGGAAGAAATTAGACTGATAATTTCAGTCTCTTTGCCTTCAAGGGCTGACTGTTTTCTTCACTCTATTCAACTTATGTCTACTGGAGTCAATGTTTTAGCTTTGCTTTTCTTGCTTGGCCTTGTATTTTACACATAGAGGCAAGCGGCCCACTATTAACTACACTGATACTGGTACTATTCCGATTATATGATTCTATTTTGTTAAAGAAGGCCGGGGTAGAGTGGAGTTGGTATTGTAGGCCATTTTTGATGTGTGTGTGTGTGTGTGTGTGTATATATGTATACTTAGGCATATAGAGATCGTTAACAACATTGCATATGAACTACGTACTGTAATAAATGCATGCAGTATTACTAACCCTAATTCTTGCGAATGCATTAGGTTACAATCAATGTAATGGAAGGTACTCACTAGAAGATGAAGCCATGATGTGTGAGATGTGATTAAGACCTTCCCTTCTCTAGTAAACATATTAGAACTCTTGCTCTTGATAGGACGAGCATTCACTCTACGAGAACCTTGTAACTTACCCAAGAAAGGAGGTCGAAACCCTTGTTATAGGGATGTAACTGCTCCACCTATCATGGTTGCAGTTACTTTCAGTTTTCCAACTCCTTATAACTGTCCTCTACATCATTTTGTACAATACTTGTAGTTTTCTCACCTTATATTATACACTGATCAACAGTATAACATTCATTACTTTATATATCCTTAATAGTCATGTTATTTCATATCTTTATTAGGTGTTTTGAGTCACTTCTCACATATAAGTTCTAACAGGCATTGGTTAGTGAATAAATTAAGCATTCTGATCGTCGACCATTGCCTGGTGGTTTCGTCGCCATACCACGAAAACGATATGGAAAGTGCGTAGAAACTTAACAGAAACAAGCGATGAAGCTTCACCCTGGCAACCGCCGCGGCCAGCTGAACCCACATTTCTCCGGTCATCTGTCATGTTCGTCTGCTGTTGAACAATCAGTTAACTGCAACTTACATGCAAACCAAAGAAAAACAAGGAAACTAATCACACTTCTGATGGAAATTGCTGACAATTAGTTGTTAATTGAGAAACTTATAAGCTTATTTTTCCTAAAAAACACAGATACTAGTTGCACAAATGAGACTTTACTAGGTTAAAATTATTCGAAGAAATAGACATTTTTCCTATTAAGCTAAGCTGACGTTCCGTTCCGTTTCACTTCGAGCTCGTCTTTCTGTGCTTCCGAATCTTCTTCTTCCTCTGCCTTTGGTTATGCTTCTTTCTCTGCATTCAAATTTTGGTCTTCCTCTGCCTTCGATTTCATTTCTTTCTCCGCCTTCTGTTTAGCTTCTTCCTCGGCATTGATCTTTGCCTCCTCCTTTGCAGCCTCGAGAGCTTCGATCAAGTTCTTCAAACAAGACTCAGCATCCTCTATATCAGATTTCGGCATCAAATTCTCTGCAACATCAGCAGGTGTCATATCCGTTTCCCCCAACAAACGCCCAATCCTTTCAAACAATTCGTGCGTCTCCAAACCCAAATAACTCCTAGCAAGAACCTTGAACGCTCCAAAGCAGCAGTAGGACAATTCTATGTGCTTGTCCATCCTTCCTCTTCTGATGAGTGCAGGATCGAGCTTGTCCACATAATTAGTCGTGAACATGATCAGTCTCTCCCCTCCACAAGCTGACCAAATCCCATCGATAACGTTTAGCAGCCCCGAAAGAGTCACCTTGCTCGGTTTGTTTTCTTGATCTTCCCTCTTTTTCCGAACTGAATCCTTTTCTTCCTTGTCCTCCTCATCCTTTTTCTTCTTTCGCTGTCCGGTAAGATCAAGCGAGCAATCAATGTCCTCAATCACAATTATAGATTTACTCGGCGTGTCTATCAGAAGCTTCCTCAGCTCAGTGTTGTCCTTAACCTGCGTTAGTTCAAGATCATAGACATCGTAGTTCATGAGGTTAGAAATGGCAGCAATCATGGTAGACTTTCCAGTTCCTGTTGGCCCGTAGAGGAGATAACCCCGCTTCCATGCCTTCCCGATTTTTGCATAGTACTCTTTTCCCTTACTGAACTTGATGAGATCATTGATGATTTCTTCCTTCTTTTTCGGGTCCATTGCTAGGCTTTCAAATGTTGCCGGATGCTCAAAAACAATGTGACTCCATTTCGTCCCTCGGTATGAATTCCAATCCTCTGCAGGATTGTTGATGTAAAGCTTTCTTTGCCTGTTGCTTGCCGATATCGCCTTCCCCTCTTTTATCACATGATCAAGGTAAGACCCCGTAAGGATTCTCGATAGCGTCTGTGGAACGTGAGCTTATAACATTTCTTCTCATTAGATTGCGGGTAGATAGAAAATGAAGTCTGGTTCGCCATTCGTTTCACCAGAGTCCACGAAAACGTAATGCCTTGAAATTCATCGGTGATTTCTTCGTTGTCATCCATGCTAAGGATTAGAGACTTGCTGTTCTTGACATCATGAGCCTTGAGCCGCCTCACTCGGCCAGAAGACTTGGTGCTGAGATAGCTCTGGATGGCGGAATAGACTTCACTTCGCTTGCGAAACTGATTGGTGTGCTCATCAAATGTAATTTGCACGTAAGGGTCGAAAAAGTTCGCTAGTTTATGGATGTATCGTTCGACATGATTCCGAAGTTGCACCGGAAGGAAGTCTCGAAATACGGCACTCATGAACATCACACTCGCAACCATCGAGCCTAATTTTGCCCACATTTCTCCCATCATACGCATTCTTTTTGGTATACTTTCTCGGAGCTCCTTCCTGTAAATCAAAGTTCAATACATGTGCATAAATAACCAATTAAAAACACTGAAGGAAACTTTTTTATGCACATCAAATTGTGATTTGTAAGTAAGAATGACTGCTTTTAAAGAGACACAAATATTTTCCTTGTATTAACGGAAATGAAAACGCCGTTTAATTGTTCAGAAAGTAAATCAAGAACATGAATGTTTTGTAAGTAAAGAAATTATCAATAACTAGAGATAGTATACTTACTTCCACGTAGTTCTTCTCAGGAACTTGTTCACAGTTCAACAAAAATATATAGCAATGACAAGAAATGTTGTTGAACTTGTGTCTTGTGGGGTTTTTAACTTTCTGGCTCATGTTCTTGTTGTGCTCTGCTACCCGCAAGTTTTTCATGTTTTTGACTTAGACCTTTGGTACAGATATTGTAGATTAAAAAAAAAAAACAAAAAAAAAAAGAAAAATGAAAGAGGAAATAAAAGGTAGCAGTTGCAAATTAAAGCTTAGCTAGCATGTACTCAAAGATGTTTAGGGCTTGTTTGGTAATGTATTCGGGAGTGTTTTTAGAGAACGAAAACAAAAAAGTGAGTTTGCATTTTCAATAAATGAGAACGTGTCGGCTAGATTAATTAGAAAATATTTTATGAGATAATTGTATTAGTGAGCTTATTATTGACATTCGAAGAAAATGTGTTCCACCATAAAAATAATTGGCAATATGAGAATTAGCTCAATTCTTTATAAGCCCATATAAGGTCTCTTCTCCCATAAATGTCAGACTCATTCTCAACACGTTCCCTCATGAGTGACGAATTTTCAAGTCAAACACGTGGATGATACAGAACAAGAATGACGTGGAGAACCTTTGGCCATTGGGTTTTACACGTAGGATAACTTGCTTATAGCTTCAACTCCTCATTATTTATAGTCAGGGCCAGTTTATTTTGTTTTTGTTTATTTTGGTAAGGTTAAGTTTTGGCAATCAGAATGACAATTTCCAGGAGACCTTCTCCGTAAATTTCCCGACTTCTTGCTAATATATTATTCATACTACGATCGTCCAAATTACGAGCAAAAGTCACTGTCAATTGCAGTAACCACTAACCACATCCGCTGCAGGACGTATACTCACATGACGCATCTAACAAAGCTATGCAGAGAAAATATCGTCACCGATATGCCACCGAATGATGTCAATGTGTGTCATGGATGATGAACCTGGAAGGTTCGGACTTGTTTCGTAGCCTTTCCTTCGCTCTTCTTTTCATTTTTTTAGTGTTTTACGTATAGGCCGGCACTATAGTCTTCCATTAGACTCATGCTTTCTTCCGGTGATGAAATTCCTGCCTGTAGAGATCACAATTGTTCTTTATAAAAAGCTTTTTCTGAACGATTTTCTTGCGGCACAGGTTAACTTATGTGCCATACATTTATTTATTTATTACAACCCCATAAAATGATTCTAATTACATATAAAGGAAAACCACACACTGATCAGACTGTACAGATAATTTCACTTGGGTGAAAGGAGACTGAAATGCTTGTGTAAGTCTTTCCGTTCCCGAAAGGTAGATTGCTGTGGCGAAACCATCAGCTTGTTCCCTTTTTAAAAAAAGATACAGATAATTTCACTTTTTTCTTACGATTTCTTCATGCGTTTCAACTTACGCTCCATTGCACTTCTCTTCGACTTTAGCAGACTGGTCTTTCTCTATTGAAGTATCTATTATTATTGGTGGTAGGGTTTGTCTAGTTGTCATTGTTTAGTTGGTGATGGATAACAACTCATTGTCATCTTACTTTCGGCTAGGGTTAGCTGCTTGTTTGTTTACTTTAGGCTTATTTAAGAGCAATATTCCCTCATCATGAAAAGCTAGGTATTAGTTTAAGTTAGAGATAGTGGAGGTCAGGTCTTCACTCATGCTTGCTGAGCTGCCATCCCTGTCCGCACCATTCCTCCACTTTCTTTCTTGTATTCCTCTCCTATTTATGGTTGATCTTGTAAACTATTTTATACATGATATATACATAAAATTGTCCATATGGTATCAGAGCAGTGATTCCTCTTGGACCTGCTTCTGTGTTCTTCCGAAAAACCCACCAAATTCAAACCAGTTGAGCCATTATGGCCATACCAGCAGAAAAAACTTCAAAAAACGAAACCATGGATACCAATCCAATTCAACGTTTGAGCTCTGTGCTTCTAAACGAATTCAACTACCTGCCCTGGTCACGAGCTATTTCTCTCGTTCTTGGAGGACGTGGAAAGCTCCCATTCATTCAAAAGGATGACATCATCCCCGAAACAACTGCACCGGATTATGCAGCATGGGTATCCCAAGATCAACTTATCATGTCTTGGCTGTTAAACTCTATGGAACCAAAGATGGCTGAGATTTTCAGCTACTCAGTATCATCTCACCAACTTTGGAATTCCGTACGAGACATGTATGGAGATCTAAACAATGATGCACGAGTCTTTCAGCTGAAGAAAGATCTTACGGAATTACAACAGGGAAATCTCTCTTTTGTTCAACATCTTGGCAACTTGAAGGCCAAATGGAATGAATTGGATCTCTACAGACCTCATACCACGGACACAACCATTCTTCTAAAGCGTGCTGAAGAAGACAAAGTGTTCCAGTTGCTTGCCAGCATTGGACCAGATTATGAAGACCTTAGAAGCCATCTCTTAATGACACCTGAACTTCCCACTTTACAGATGGTCTGCAACGTTATTCAACGTGAAGAAGTAAGAAAGAAGGTCATGAACGCAGACATGGTCGTTGGAGAATCAAATTTTAGGCCATCAGAAGCAAGAGCCTTCACCTTCTCCAGACCATACAAGGGAAAACGACCAGACTTAAAGTGTTCTCACTGTGTGAAGATAGGTCGTACAGGTATTGGACACATAAAAGAGAAGTGCTGGATTCTTTATCCAGAACTTAAACCTAAGTTCAATGACGATGGAAGAGCACCAAGAAACCAAATGAAGCCTGCCTACACTCCTAGAGGAAATCTTGTTTGCGACAATGTCTCCAATAATGTGATAAACTCTTCCTCTAGTCCCATTGCTCTCATAAATGAATTCACTAACTTCTTGCAACAGAAACAAGGAGCAACAAATCATGAAACTCCTTCAGCCATGCTCGGCAAGTTTGCTGGCTTCCTCGAACAATCAAACTCAGTGTCACAAAATGACATGCCAGGTATTATTGCAACTATCTCCACTGCTTTGGATCTTAGTAGTAGTTGTGATTTTTGGATAGTTGACTCAGGAGCTTCAGATCACATGACTAACGATGCATCTTTACTAAATGATTTTCAAAACTTTTCCACTCCTTCTTTTGTCTCCGTAGCTAATGGCACCAAAGTTCGTATAGTAGGCAGAGGGAAACTCAAAATCTTCTCGAGTCAAAAAGAATCCCTTGTCATGCATGTCCCTTCTTTTCCTTTCAAACTATTGTCAGTAGGAAAAATAACACATTTGCTAAATTGTCTTGCAATTTTTTCAACTCACTATGTGATTTTCCAGGACCAAGTTTCGAAGGAAACGATTGGTAAAGGATTCTTCCTCAATGGACTGTTGTCAAATTCTCTTCAAGTTTCCCAAAAAGTTTCTACGTAAACTCAAGCACTGTAAACAATGAGCACCTGTGGCACATGAGATTAGCTCACCCTTCTTCACATGTTATGTCTTTTCTTTTTCCTAGTTTCTGTAAAGTGATTCCAGATTGTGAAGTTTGTCAAAAATCTAAGTTCACCAGGTTACCCTTTCCCCACTCTCTCTCTAGAGCTACCAAAGCCTTTGAAATAGTCCATTCTGACATTTGGGGACCTGCCACCTTAGAGTCCTTTGATGGTTACAGATTTTACATATCGTTCATTGATGATTTCTCTAGAACTACTTTTGTGTATTTACTTAAATTCAAGCATGAAGCTTTCCAGTGTTTCAAAAATTTTCATAAATTAATTCAAAATCATTTTAACTCTAAAATTGGCATCTTAAGGTCTGATAATGGGTCTGAGTACACTTCCAAAATCATGACAACTTACTTAAGTGAGCATGGAATTTTGCAACAAACAAGTTGTGTAGGAACGCCACAACAAAATGGCATTTCAGAAAGAAAGAACCGAGATTTGCTTGAAAAAACACGATCACTAATGTTACAAGCAAAAGTTCCAAAGAAGTTCTGGTCTCAAGCTATACAAACCGCTGCATACATCATCAATCGCCTTCCTAGTAGAATCTTGAAGTTCAAATCTCCTTACCAAATTCTCAAGGGGAGAGAAATTGACATAAGTCATCTCCGTGTGTTTGGATGTGTATGCTATGTGCACATTCAAACTATTCACCGAGATAAACTTGATCCAAGGGCTATCAAATGTGCATTCGTAGGTTACTCAACTTCCCAAAAGGGATACAAATGCTACGACTCTAAGACCAGAAAGGTATGTGTATCCAGGGATGTGCGTTTTGATGAAACTCAATCCTTCTTTCAAATGCATGATGATGAACCTCAGTGGGAGCTCTCATATGAAGTGTTTCCTACCCCTCTCTTCCTTGATGATACAAGGCTGTCAACACCGCAAAATGAAGCTGTTGAGATAGAGCCAGCTCCTGAAAGTATAGAAGCAGATAATGAAGAATTCATTCTCGAAAGGAGAGAGCCTCAACTTGAACAACCTCCTCCTCCACGAAGGAATCCTTCTCGAAACAAACAACCTCCAGCCAGACTTGATGATTTTGAAATCTACACGCCTAGACATCCTATTGGACAAACGGTTTTTCATAGCAAGAGCTCTCCATCTCATGCTGTCTTTGTGACCAAGTTATCCCAAAATTCTGAGCCTCGATCCTTCGAAGAGGCACACCAATCTCATGTATGGAGGCAAGCCATGCTTGAAGAACTGAAGGCACTTGATGAAAATCAAACTTGGAGCATTGTTTCTCTGCCAAAAGGTCAACGTGTGGTTGGGGCAAGATGGATTTATAAGACCAAATTTCACTCAGATGGAAACATAGAGCGGCACAAGGCAAGGTTAGTTGCAAGGGGCTTCACACAAACCTTCGAAGTAGATTACAAAGAAACCTTTGCCCCTGTGGCAAAGATGAACACAGTTAGAGTGCTTCTTTCGGTGGCTATCAATTCAAACTGGTCTCTACATCAAATGAATGTAAAAAATGCCTTCCTACATGAAGAGTTAGAAGAAGAGGTATACATGCGACTACCACCTGGTCATGAACGAGAGAAGGAACAAGGAATAGCCTGCAAGCTTCACAAGGCTATTTACGGTCTCAAGCAATCTCCAAGGGCTTGGTACTCAAAACTTAGTTCTGTCCTTATGTCATCCGGCTTTAAACGAAGCAATGCAGATTCTTCAATGTTCACTAGGATTGGTACGCATGGAAGATTGGTGGTACTTGTTTATGTTGATGATCTTATTGTCACGGGAGATAATCCAGAAGAAATAACTGCCCTCAAAGCCACATTACATTCAACCTTCAAAATCAAAGATCTTGGCAGACTTCGATACTTTCTTGGAATCGAAATGGATCAATCTCCAACTGGTTTGTTTCTAAATCAACAAAAGTACGTTCTAGATATTTTAGAAGAAGCAAATATGATGCATTGCAAGCCTGCCAAAATACCACTACCAACAAATTTCAAGGATGAAACCTCAGGCATCCAGCTTGAAAATGCATCGGAGTATCAAAGGTTGGTAGGAAAACTTATCTATTTGACTATAACCCGACCTGACATTGCTTATGCTGTTAGCTTTGTCAGCCAGTTCATGCATTCTCCCTCATCTCATCATTTGCAACTAGTTAAAAGGATCCTTCGATACTTGAAAAGCTCAATATCTACTGGGATTTTCATGCAAAACAACGGACACTTCACCATTGAAGGATACACAGACTCTGATTGGGCAGGCAATGTCCTTGATCGTAAATCCACAACTGGTTACTGCACTCTTGTTGGTGGTAACCTCGTTATATGGAAGAGCAAAAAGCAATCTGTTGTAGCTCGGTCAAGCGCAGAAGCTGAGTACCGTGCAATGGCATCGAGTGCATGCGAACTAATTTGGCTAAAGAGGTTGCTACGTGATCTTGAAATCATCTCCTCCAAACCAATTCTTCTTCACTGTGACAATCAAGCAGCAATGCATATTGCTGCCAACCTCGTCTTCCATGAACGCACAAAGCACATCGAGGTTGATTGTCATTTCGTTCGCAACCAAGTTCAGTCCAAGCTATTACAAACTGTATTTGTTCGTTCCAGTGATCAACTTGCCGATGTGTTCACCAAGCTTCTGCCTTCTGCACAACTTGATCGTCTTCTCTTCAAGCTTGGATCCAGAAGAACTCTCGATCCAGCTTGAGGGGGAGTATTGAAGTATCTATTATTATTGGTGGTAGGGTTTGTCTAGTTGTCATTGTTTAGTTGGTGATGGATAACAACTCATTGTCATCTTACTTTCGGCTAGGGTTAGCTGCTTGTTTGTTTACTTTAGGCTTATTTAAGAGCAATATTCCCTCATCATGAAAAGCTAGGTATTAGTTTAAGTTAGAGATAGTGGAGGTCAGGTCTTTACTCATGCTTGCTGAGCTGCCATCCCTGTCCGCACCATTCCTCCACTTTCTTTCTTGTATTCCTCTCCTATTTATGGTTGATCTTGTAAACTATTTTATACATGATATATACATAAAATTGTCCATATTCTCTTTCTCTTCTTTCTATTCCTTTCAGTTTGTCAACAATGGAAGAATCAAGAACAGAAATGTAAAGAGAGAGCAGACTCGAGAGGAAGAGAGAGAGCTCGATAACTAGTTTTCATTACTTCTTTCACGCTAATAATTACAAGCCAAAGTGGCATTAATAGGTTATACCATCTTAAACAGTTGTAACTAACTTTACACACCATCCAATCATAATATGACACATGCCAACTAAATTCACACATCAACCAATAATAATATGACAAATGTCAACTAACTTTACACATTAACCAACAATATGACACATGTCACAATCCTAACCATTCTAATTTACATACTAAGCACACTAATTTACACACTAAGCACATAATACAACCTATCACAGTTTTGCCGCTTCCTCTGCCTTTGATTTCGCTTCTTCCTCGGCCTTCATTCTTGCCTCCTCCTTCGCAGCCTCGAGAGCTTCGATCAAGCTCTTCAAACAAGATTCAGCATCCTGTATAACAGACTTAGGCATCAAGTTCTCAGCGACATCAGCAGGAGTCATATTGGTTTCGCCCAACAAACGCGCAATCGTTTCAAACAGCTCGTGTGAATCCAAATCCAAATAATTCCTAGCAAGCACTTTGAATGCTTCGAAGCAGCAGTAGGACAATTCTATGTGTTTGTCCATCCTTCCTCTTCTAATGAGCGCAGGATCAAGTTTGTCCACATAATTAGTAGTGAACACGATCAGTCTCTCCCCTCCGCAAGCTGACCAAATCCCATCGATAAAGTTTAGCAGCCCCGAAAGAGTCACCTTGCTCGGTGTGTTTTCTTCATCTTCCTTCTTTTTTTGAACTGGATCCTTTTCTTCTTTGTCCTCCTCATCCTTGTTCTTCTTCTTCTTTCGCTGTCCTGTAAGATCAAGCGAGCAATCAATGTCCTCTATCACAAGTATAGACTTACTCGGCGTGTCAATCAGTAGCTTCCTCAGCTCAGTGTTGTCCTTCACCGTCGTTAACTCAAGATCATAGACATCATAATCCATGAAATTAGACATGGCAGCAATCATGGTAGACTTTCCAGTGCCTGGTGGCCCGTAAAGTAGATAACCCCGCTTCCATGGCTTCCCGATTTTCTCATAGTACTCCTTTCCCTTTCTGAACTTGATGAGGTCATTGACGATTTCTTCCTTCTTTTTGGGGTCCATTGCTAGGGTTTCAAATGATGCCGGGTGCTCAAACACTACATGGCTCCACTTTGTCCCCTTGTAGGAATACCAATTCTGTGTAGGATTGTTGATATAGAGCTTTCGTTGCCTGTTGCTCACCAATATCGCCTTCCCTTCTTTTATCACATAATCAAGGTAAGACCCCGTGATGATATCTCGATGGCGCCTGTGGAACGTCAGCGTATAATGTTTCTTCTCATCAGCCTGAGGATAGAAAGAAAATGAAGTCTGATTCTTCGTTCGTTTCATCGAAGCCCATGAAAGATTAATGCCTTGAAATTCATCAGTCACGTCTTCATTGTCATCCATGCCAAGGACTACAGACTTGCTGTCCTTGACATCATGAGCTTTTAACCGCTTAGCCCGGGTGGAAGACTTCGCGCTGAGGTAGCTCTGGATGGCGGAATAGATTTCACTTCGCTTGCGAAAATCATTGGTGAATTCATCAAAGGAGATTTGGATGTAAGGGTAGACAAGGCTCACTAATTTTTTAGTGTATCTTTCGACATGGTACCGAAGTTGGGGAGGAAGGTACTGTTGGAATATGGCAGCAACAAACATCACACTCGCAATCACCGAGCCCGTTTGAGCCCACATTTCTCCCATCATCTTCGTTTTCGTCGGAAGGGTTTTCGGTAGCTCTTGAAGGTTTAGGTTTTTTTCGTTTCTGCTACGATGAAAGACATGGTTTTATATAGGGAAGGAGATGCTCGTTTCTTGGAAGATAAGTTTGAGTTGTTTACAATGTTTAATTGACTAAAGGAAAGCAAGAGGAAGTTTGGTGGGATTGTCCAAAGGCGGCCCGCCATGAAAAAGAAAGGTTCTGGAGGGACGTAACGACAAAGTTGGGTGAGCTGGACAAATTTGTTTTTTCTTTAAAATCAACATAAATAACATTTAAAAATTACATTTTATATCACGAATTTTTTTATTTTTCATTGAAGAATTGATATATTTACATAAAGAATGGGGATCTAATCTACGTCATACAATTTTCTTGTGTAATAAATTGGTGACAAATTTGACAAGAATACCCCCGTTAGCCGGCTTTTTTAGCAAGTTTTATTTGTTCTTTGTCTCATTCAAAAGATTCTAATCTAAAACTTCCAAACAAGGGGAGTGAAATAGACCGTATTACTAAATGAAATATTACTGAAGCTCTATCCTAATAATCAAGGTACTTAATCAGAGCTTATGAATCAAGTGACGAGCAATTAACCATGTATGATAAACGAAGAAAATAAAACAAACCTTCTGTTTTCCATGGAACCTAGATCGTACGAGAAAATTTTATTGATAAGAAAATGTAAAGTTACACCTAGTCAAGGGGCAAAAATCTTCCCCCTAGAACACAAGACGATGAAGGAACAAAAACTTGACCACCTCTTAAAATTTGAAGAATACAAGAAAAGAGGGGGATGTAGGAACTCCTCTAAAACAAAACTAAAATGCTGCCACCAACTGCAACCAAGCGACAAGCTACAAACCATATTAAAAAAATTACCTCGAACGAAAGACAAGAAGCCAATGCGGTCTCTTCTATAAGACGCATTTGCAAAATTAGGTCTCCAAGTCCTGCCACGTAAAACTACTATTCATTCCCCCAAAATTAGCAAAAGCATCCGTCAAACAATTTTCTTCCCTAAAATTATGCAAAACACGCAAGCGGAAGTGAGCAATATCATAAACAGTTTGCCCAAGAAACTTTGAGAAACCATGGGACATCCTTGAAGCGAGTTGATAAAAGGTGAACGACAAGCATAGAATCTGTCTCTAACCAAACGTGTTGTCACTCTTTATCTCACGCAATCTGAATTGCCTTGATCACAACAACAATCTCATCAACAATTACACTTGGGCAAGAAGATTGTAAACATGAAATTTCAAAATTTCAATGCATACAAAGATGAGGAAAACACTCCTAAAGAAAGACCATTGGAGTCACGGAAAACACCACCACTATCCACATGACCATTTATTTAGAAAACCCATTTGTGTTAACCTTAATCCATCCAACAAAAGCAAGAGCAATCAAAGAAAACAAAACCTAACAAGTGGATCAGTGGATAAACATATCTTGAAATCTTGCTACTTCTCTTTTATCGATATGGGTCCTCACATCAAGATTTGAATCTATGCCAATTACGATTCTTCTTCAAGATCCTTATGAGTCCTTGTAAGCTATCTCTTTACTGCTTATATTTTGCAGTTTGTCACTTTGACTTCCCACCGTTAGGAGTAGATAATAATGTCAACGTTCTTGAAGAACGGAGCGAATTGGCATGGACGTTGCCCACCATGCCTCATCTCAATCCCTATACTGCATAAGTATGATAAGCACATGTAATGTATTCTAGCTTTTAGAATGTTGCTCCGAACGCATTTCTCTAATCTAGCTAAAGTGACGAGACCATATACCAACTGCAAACATGTCTACAAAGATAGACGTACCTAACAGAAGTCAAGTTAACATCTTGAAGGGTGTGCCGCCTTGGTCGAACGGCCTGGTACATCCATGGATAGCCAATCTGTCCTTGGCCTGAAGCGTGACAAATCACTCGATTTGTAGGATTCACTTCCCTAGAAAAAAGACAAGGCACAAAATGAATCCATACTCGATCACTATCTCAATCATTTCCATCTCATGAGATTAATCCGGATTACTCCCTTAACTTGAAGTTCTTGGTCCAATATACTAGGTTGGGTGAGAATTTGTATAATTTAGTGGAGATTAAATTAAAAATTAAAAAATATTTAATTGAAAGGGGGTTTTGGGTGAGTCGGCATTTATTATTCTGTGTGAATACATTTAAACAATGCGGTCCAAAAATTGACTCGATTACTTGCTCAGTAGGTTAAGTTAAAGTAAAACCAAATGGAAATTATTATTTTGTTTAAAAAATTGGAAAATGTATGAGTTCTATGACGTCATATTGCAATGATGTCATCCTCGTCTTTCAGTTCAGCATCACACACATGCTTTCTTGGTACTTTCCTTTTAGTATGGTCCAAGAGTAAATCATGAACCCAAATATTTGGTAATCAATCAGTTAAATTGCAACTTACATGCAAGCCAAAGAAAAACAAGGAAACCAATTACACTTCTGATGGAAATTGCAGACAATTACCCTTAAGGCTCAAAGTGGTAATCGAAGAAGTTCCCTTAATGATAGTGAACTGAGGTTTTGAAATACTCGTCCAAAGCGTCAAGTAAGGATAATCGGTGAAATCAGCCTTCCTTTCCTTACCGACTGAAAGCAGTTAATAATATTTGTCTGCCTGCCTCAATGCTCGCTGACTTACTGGCCACGTTACTGAGTTCCTAGGAATGAGCAAGGAAGAATGCCGCTGCTGATAGATCACACCCAGATCGTTGGTTAGACCTACGAACTAGGTGGGACAATGGACCTTTTTAAATTGTTAATTGAGAAAATTATAAGCTTATTTTCCTAAAAAACACGGATAAAAGTTGTACAAATGAGAGTTTACTTGGTCCTATGAAGCTAAGCTGATGTTCCGTTACATTTCACCATCTGCTTTTGAATCTGCTTCTTCCACTGCCTTTGACTTCACTTCTTTCTCTGCTTTCAATTTTTCTTCTTCCTCTGCCTTTTTGCTTGTTTTTACCTAAGCCTTGATTCTCGCCTCCTCCTACGCAGCCTCAAGAGCTTCGATCAAGTTCTTCAAACAAAACTCAACATCCTCTACATCAGATTTCGGCACCATGTTCTTCAAACTCGAATGAGTAAATACCTCGGAAAGGAGAGGAATTTGGTTTTAGAATAATACATACAACTTTTAGGAAACAAGCTTTTTAACCAATTCTAAATGTATTTTCTTGCTCTCTTTTTATTGCTTATCAGATGATCCTGTATCGCAATCATTTTCTTCCTCTTTAGGTGATGACTAGAAAGGTTGCCCGCGCGATGCTGCGGGGGTTTAGAAATTGTAACGTCTTCAAAACGGTGAATAAAGGGCCCAGAATCCGACTTCGAGATAACTTCAAAATATGAGGAAATTGGCAAATTAGCATAAACAATCCTATTATTTATCCAATCAAAGCCAAACTGAAATGGTGCAGAACTAACACTACAAAATTAGTCAAAGAAACTAAACAATGGGTAGAATGTTTCTAACATTTATATTTTATACAAAAATAATCTTCTGACAAAGCAAAAAACACAAATTAGAGAGGAGAAAATATATAAAGTTTGAGTAAAAGGTCACAAACACAGAAGTCATTTAATGGAGATTATTCGAACAGATTTTGTTAAGCAACCACACGGATTATATATGCCAAAGATTAGATGATGGTAAGCTTCAAATGATATACCAACTGGAATCGTGAATTTCATGTGACTCAACTATATACAAAATACTCCAACAAATATTATATATTTACCAAACACAATACAAAAGGACATGTAAAAGAGTTCTCTGAATGTGATATAGCGTACCAAGTTAGTAAAAATACACTCCGACATGGCCAGCTCAAAAGAAAGAGATTCCTCGACTCACAATGTGTTATAGAGAAACAATTTCCTGCATATTTCAATATATCCTTTTGTCAATATATCCTTTGTTGTTGTTGTTGTCGTCGTCGTCCATATATCCATTATATCCATGAATTACACTAATTCATAACCATTGAATCGTCATTGTAAAGGACCAGTGAATATTTGTTCTTTGTACGCGTGTAGATGTAGAGACTAATCCAAAATTAAACATGTTCGAAATATTTGAGCTTTACCTGATTACCGATGAAACAAAGGGCTCAAAAATAGGATTTGAACTCAGATATGAACTCATATCTGAACTCGAATTACTTCGATGGCTGCTACCTCTTTCTCTGAGCTTTAAGTTGGCAATTAAAGAAAATACTATAAATTTTGAGACATGCAATTCAAATTGTAAACAAAAGGCTAAACTTTCAGACATGCAATCCGAAATTAAGCTTTACCATTAATATTGAAAAATTATAGTTGTGAAATAATAAACTATAATACTTAAAAATAACTTGTTGAAGACCCATATCTATTTATTTGACCGAAAAAAAAAAAAAAATTGTGTGCGCAAATTCCTTAGAATAGCATGCCTTAACATTACAGGCAAAATTAATTGATGTGAAAATAACCTAAAAACTAAGAATTGGGTTTGGAGATATTACCAATGAAACAGAGGAGTAGTGGAGATACTTCTATGCTCCTCTTCCTCTTTCTCTAATTGAAGTTGAGTTCTCAGGTGAAATGGTGTTAAAGTTAAAAGAGGTGTAAAACATGAACAACTTTGCAAAAGAATACAATAATTTATGATGAAAATCTATATTACCAATCAAAATTATATAGGGGAAAGAAACAGTACCAAATTTGAGGCACAAATGATCAAACTCTAAAGCCCTTCATTTCTGAGTTTTTTTCCCAGCAACCAAATAAACTTTAAAAAGAAACTGTAGACTCCAGAGGAAGCATTAAAGAAAGTCAACACTGTAGGGCATCAATGTCTGCCGTAATGAAAAAGAACAGAAGTTTCCTAGCTATATTTTAGGGTAATCTAAAAATGTCTCCATCCTTGATATGAACAATATATAGTAATAGCTTGTCATTAGTTTTAACAATCTATAGGTTTTAGCAAACAATTAAAATCAGAACCTATGTGGAAAATGCTGAAAACTGTGTAAACCACCACCGAGTTAAAATGAAATTAAACTGAATGGATATACTATTATGCCCTTAACAAATAGAAAACACTGCACTTGTGAATTTCGAGCAAAAATATAAAACAAATTTGAAAATAAGATTCAATGTAGAAAAGGAATTTGGAAGAAAAAAATGGAAAGGTATGAGTCTAGCCTGCTGTTGGTACCCTTAAAGGAAAAACAATTAATTCGATAACCATTACGTTGAAAAATAAGAAATTGTAATGAAATTGGGCTCTCAGCTCCTGGTCACTAAATAGTACTATTTTGTCCTCCAGGGGACACCACCAAGAAGTTCTTTCTCAAAAAAGTCTGCCCCACCTCACCTGAATGCAAACTACCTCCTTATCCAGATTAACCATTATGTTGAAAAAGAAGAAATTATAATGAAATCCTAAATCCAAGCCATTAGAAAAATGTAATTCTTACCAGATTAACAAAGTTAACAACAAATCAAACCAAACTAAAAGCCTAAACCAAAACAGGAAAATAAATTAAATGCCAATGAAAGAGTAAAACATGTATGAGCAAGGCAGGGGTTTACAACCTCTGTTTGTTCCTTCAAACAGGCATAAAAGGGTCTTGAGTTTTGCCAACTACCCCACAATTGCAGATAATTATAACCATATTCTATTCTAATTCTAAAAAGTAGGTGTCAGTCAAATTATTAAGTGAGCAAAACCGAAGCAAAAAAAATGTTAAAGAAAGAGAAACATAAATTGCTCAGCATGGATTTTGGAAAAATAAAAAATAAACCTATTATTTTCCACATGTATCTTTGCAACTCATACACATAGATTTGATAATGTTTGCTTGTCTGTGATCTGCATAAAGACATTTTGCCAAGAGTTATTAGCTTTTTCCAACCTTTCAAACAAAATTATATTGTCTCACTGATATGAAATTAAATTGAAAGTAGAGCTCAAACAAAGTTTGAGGGGTTTAACAATATTTTCTCATCCATTTAAAGGGGTTTAACAATATGAAATTACATCAAACTTCAATCAAGTTGCATAATTAATCCATATAATCAACATGGATTTCGCAGGGAGCTAAGGGAGAAATATCAATTCGGGCTATATCTATCAAACATATCAAAGAAAAATCTATGTCACTTCTTACTGGGTTGACTGTTACTGTTGTCGACCAGTTGCGACAGAAGTGATTGCTGCAAAGTAAAGAGTATCTGCAAGATAGAAAAGAAAAAACAAAGGTAATAAGAAGCAAAAGTTCAATTATGAAAGAGAGAAAGAAATTGACTGATGAGCATTGAGTTTGTATGGAATTTCTTTCTAAATACTTTGCATGTAGAAGTTGTGAATCTTAATTAGGTTTCATGTCTTAGTCTTACATACTTTGTAATTTTTGTAGGACCCTCATAGTTGCTAATGCTGGGGATTGTCGAGCTGTGCTTGGTAATGGGTAGAGCAGCAGAGATGTCCAAAGACCACAAACCAAATTGTAAATATGAAAGACTAAGAATTGAGAATCTTGGTGGTGTCATATATAACGGCTATCTCAATGGTTAATTAGTCAAACACAAACTTCAAAACTCAAAACCTTAGGCACCAAGAATAAATATACCTGTATAGTCTAAGCAGAAGTCAACGTACGAAGAAATTCTGGGTTTTGCATCATCCGCCTTAATTAAGAATTGGAATCCAGCATGTTGCGTTACGGGGGGTTGGAACCTAGAATTTGCAGTCAAATAATGTTAAGAAAGAATAAATTTCATCCTCAAACTTATTTATTAACAGAGAAATTAAAAACAAATTCAAGGCTTGGAAATAAAATATAAAAAAATAAATTCAAAACAAATAAAGATTCTAACATTTCTTAAGAACTATTAAGTAAAGGATCAAAAAATCATGCTGTGAAACAAATTTGGGAAAATAAAGGGAACCAAATTTAACCTGAGTATTGTTTACCCACAGACCCAAACCAAATCCCCAAATATTACGCAACACAAAACCATAGAAATCACCAGAATTGAAAATCAGTGCCACTGGGATCACCCACACGGCGACGAACTCCGATCATTGTCACCGATCTTCATCTGCTACCAAAGCCAAAACTCTTTTACATACGGGACCTGAGAACGAAACCCACCAAGAAAATTTCAGGGATAGGCGAGAATTTCCTAGAAAAATTCAAAATTTTAAGCAAAGATGGTGTTTTTTCAATTTGTTGGATGGCTTGAGGGTTTTTGGGATTTGTTGGTTTCAGGGTGAGATTAGTGTGGGAAGCAAATGGAAAAGTGTACTGGAAAATTACCCGAATGAATAGAAAAGGGGAACATGAAAGATCATGGTTCTTTAGGGAAGGAGAGACAGAGGAAGAGTGATAGATGAGAGGAGAGAAGACTGCGGAGTGAGAGAGAGAAGTGGAAACGGAAGGAAATGTCGAGAAGAATTGGAAGCAGAGCCGTCGACGATGATCGACACGTGGGTAGCCTGAAAGGGAAACGGTGAGCAAAGCCACTCGACGCACGAAGAAAACAGGCGATGGCAGACGCGTGGACACAAAGGGCACAACCGAATTTTTACTGTAGAGAAGCTGGTAGAAAACATTGAGAAAGAATTTTTTAGAGGGCATTTTCGCCATTTTACTGTTATAGAACAGTACCACCCGAGTTTGGGTTTTAGTATATATAAACTAGCTAGTAATGCCCGCGCGTTGCTGCGGCATTACAAATTCCAAGAATAACAAATTTGTAAGTGGAAGTACCTCGTTGGAAGCCTTCTGGAAGCAGTACAACACCTTTTGGAACCTTTGCTTCATTCTGGTCCAGAGTGCATAATGCGCAAGCAATTTAAGCATTTCCCAGCACCACAGAGCATCATATTTCCTAGGATTAATCAACAATGCCTCCTCCAGCTTTGAAATAGCAGCTGGGCAAACAAACACAAATCCGCATTTACTGATTTTCACTTAACTCCCAAATAAATAATTAATAAAAATAACAAAGAGAATTTCTACGTCTAAATAATTAATAAAAAAAGGATATTTCGGGGAAATTCAAAGTTAACACCTTGAGTTAGCTTCTTTGATTCTAGCACATTCCAAAACTGAGACAGATTGCTCTCCATTTCCTCTCATAATACAGACATGCAGTTTCTATTTTTTGTTCAACATAGTCGACATCTTTTACAATCAGTTAGATTGCATCTCCTTACATGATTGAAAAAACAATTGAATCACAATTAACATTTGTTAACAAAAATTTTAAATCATATATCCAATCTCATAGAGAGATCACAATCAAACAGTTATCTGGCGGTGAAACTTAAAAACCAAAAATGCACCTTAATGTCTTGGAGAGAACAGAATTGCAAGCAAAAGTAGGATATTGAAACAATATCGTGATAATCACGAAATAAGTTCATGGGTTTGCTAATATTGATTTATTAGGTAATTTAGGTTCCAACTTTGTCTCAATTTCTCATTTTCTGTTAAACTGAAGTGTAAACATTTAGGCACTTACCAATAAAAAAGCAATTAATTATTTGATGCTACTACAAAACCAATTGGCATACATAGGCTTTGATTAAAAGGTTAAGTATTTACCAAAAGATTCCAGCTGCAAAAATGCATGGAATATCTACAAAGTGTTTGATAAATCCAGAATTTAATTCTTTCTCTTCCTTCATTTTCCTTGCACCCAAGAAAAGAAAAGCAATTTAGTGCCAAACTTTAAAAAGAACCTGTAAAATCTAGAGCAAGCATTAAAGAAAGTTAACAGTGTAGGAAATAAATGTTTGCCCAAATAAAAAAAGGAAAGATGTTTCCTAGCTATATTTCAAGCAAGCTCATATACACAGAACATATCAATTGTATCATACACATAAGTCAAGCAAAAGCATTAGAGCTAATAATAAAATGGAAATGAAAACCTATTAACCAATTTATTAACAAATTTTTTGTGTATATCGCTAACTCGCTATTCTTAATTTATCAAATTGATTAAAATTACTAATGCTCTTATATCTGTCAATACCCCTCCCACCCCAGAACAATAAACAAAAAAATTTCTCAATTTCTTATATCTCACAAAGAAAAGCACATGCATGTCCATTTCAAATCTTACAACCAAAAGAAAATATCATGGTTTCTTAGTTTCTTACCCAAATCCACCAATTTGAATCAAAACTCTACACCCCAGCTTGAAATCTGTCTGAAATCACTTGCACGAACACAAATCTTATACATGCAAAATAGTTTAGATGAAGTTGATAGAATAGGTAGTAATCAAAAATTAACAAACAACCAAATTCCAAACGAATAATTAATTGTTAGATGTACAATGGCAACAAAAAAACTAAATTTTTAGATGTACAACCCGAAATTAACACTAATAAAAAATAGCACTTGAATAAAATGCATAAACAAAAGCTGTGCTAACATGAGAAAACATGCAAAACAAAACAATGTTATATATCCTAGGTGTTCCATTTATAATTATTCTCCATTTTTATATATTTAAACTACCAATTATCTGCATAAATATTTCATTCCCTTACAACTACCACAACTATATATAAAACATAACAGAGCGTGTAATTGCTTTAATTACATCATTCTTTAAAAAACCCTTGGGTGGGAGCTGAAAGGCTGCCATATTTCATTAGTGCACATAAGCCAATAATTTTATCCACTCTGATTATTTTTATGATTTGCATTTATTTAGAATTCATAAATGCAGGAAAAGATTTATAGGAACTTAGAATTTTTAGAACAATGAAAAACTATGCATGTATTGTGAACTCTATGTACAGAGCTTTTACATGGCCAAAAGAAAACAAAACAATCAGTAAGAGCTCTTACATGCACAGATCAACAACGAAAATTCATCAGCATTTTCTTACCCTTTCTTTCACAAAATCTTGTCTTCCAACCAGATCCTGCTATCCAATCCACACCTTGTCCTGTACATGAAAATACACTCCAAATGTAAAATTTAAAGTTGTTGTAATTTAAAATCATCATGCTAAGATAGGCAATCCAAGATAATGCTACTCTTTAGTCTGGATTTTAAGTCCTCAAATTCAGAAACATTTCTGGAACGAATGAAATGATCTGGGACCATCATTCAAATAGAAACTCTTGGCCCTTCATTTGATTAGATAGTGCTCTAAATTAAAACCCAGCAATCAATTCGCAAGCTACTCCAAGTAAAATCTAAAGCAACCCACTCTAAATTTATAAGCCAACAATCCAACATTAATAAAAAATTGAAAAACAAATTGAACTAATCAAATTCCAAAACAATCTAATAATTCTGCAATGGAGAAGAAAATATTAGAGATATTAACATAGATTTTTTGGTTTGAATAGTTGGGAACACCTTACAGAACTGGAGAAAAATGTGTGCCTGATCGGTTTGTACTGCCCTATCTGGTGGATTCTATCTTATGGTAGCCTCTCAACAGCTGGGTTCCACCATGGGTAGATTAACAAAACCTATTCTAAAATGCAATGTCTTTAAATCACTTAATCCCCATCTGTATAAGTTAATTCTCAATAATTTAGACATGAAAACAGAAGACATTACTCACATGCGATGCAATTGTCAGATGAAGAGCAACTCCTCTTTCAAGCTCATTCAGAACATGATGCAATCCGGATCCTCAGTAAATCTCTTGCAGACATAGTTATGCTTCCAAACAACTGAACACAATTGATACCAAATTGGAACAATTTCTTTAAATTAGTCATAGTAATCTATTGATGCACAAATATAAAATTTTGTATATATTCAGTTTCACCTTTTGCAAGGAGTAGTTAATGATATCCAAGAACGATGAGAAGACATATCATGGGTTAAACTATCTATGAGTTGAACAAAACTAAAACGCATTGTACAGAGCAAATGAAATAGCCAAAAAGCAAATGAAATAACTAAGTTACCATTCTGTGTCTTAAGCAGCAAAACTCACATTCCACCAGGTACCTTTCCACTTCTTCATATCCTCTACAACAAAATAAACTATATCAACATCGAAGTGATACTCACCAATTGAAGTCCACACGATACAAAGCCTCAGCTAAAAAAAGGACAAAAAAAGTAGTTAATACAAAACAATTTTGCTGCTATATAAGCTGATGTATTGGCAATGGCATACAATGCCTATAAAGCTACTTACAGCGCAACAAATTCCAATGCATATATACTGATGTTCTTGTCTTTGCAAGCAGCCAGCTTCTACTGACCCATTGAATTTTTCGATAAATATTATCTGTTCCAATAATTGAATCGAAGCCTCCTTCCAAAAATCCTAATCGCAAAACCAAGAATCGCAATCAAAACAAATGATACAAACACATACACAGAGATATATACTTATATGTACTTAGCTAATGTACAAACCACTCTTTTTTCATAACCTTGGCATCAAAGTAAACCTACGTTCTACGCTTCAACGGCCTTATTATTTCTTCCTGCAGGTGTTCGAACGAATCTGTAAAATAAAGTGAAAGAGTAAAATAATAGATTATCATGGCAAGAACTAAAGAAATTCATCCATATTGCCTTATTCAATCGCATCATTCCCTTTTTCCCTACTAAATAAAAAAGAGGTCAGTGATTCAATACAAATATATTCACAAAAATTAAAAAATTCTAAGATTTTCCTCAAGGGATTTCCCATAATTTAAATTCACACTAAACCCATTCCCTAATTGTCTTAATTGGAGCGAACCCATAAACAAAGTAATGAAAAAAAAAATTAAAAACTTATTCTCAACATCTAAACAGCTCAAAGCCCAGAACAAAAAAAAAAAAAAAAAAAAAAAAAAAAGGGAATACCTTCGCAGGTTTGGAGCTCTTTCTTATAAGTGTTACAGTATTGTTGTTGCGCCTTAATATGTCATGTTTCCGTCGGTAATAATCGAAGGTGGGGCTACTGGTTTGGATGAAGAAGATGAGGAAGGATCCGAGCCTACAAACAAAATCACAAAAAGCAAACTTAAACACAAAACCCATCTGCAAATCCTAAACTACCAAAAAAATTAAAAAATAAAACACCCACGTTGAGAAAGGCGGAAAAACTCACCAGTAAACACTAACTTTTTTGGGTAAAAAATTGAATCGATTCGAATGAAAAATCGAAAAAAGTTCTAGCTGCAGAGTGCTTTTTCCGGCAAGAGACCATCGTTGTTGATAATTTGTGAGAGAGACGGCAAGGTTGATGAGCGAGACAAACCGCCGTTTTCGAGACAAAGAAAGCCAGGGTTCATAATAGCAAAAACTGAGAATGGTGAGAGAGAAAGGCGAAAAGCACTGAAGAAGCCGAAAGCAGGTCCAGTGATGATGGACATGTGGGCAAGCCGGGCAACTGTTCCTTAAGCACGATGACGGACGCGTGGAAAGAATGGGCAAACTGTCTTTCCACTGCACGAAGCAAGCCACACAACGGGAGAGCGAGGGGCAAAATCGTCCGCCCACTGGTCATCCACAGTACACCTCACTGAGTTTTAGTATATAAAGATTTCTCCTTTTCCCTTCTTCCTCGGCTTTCAACCTTCCATTCTCTTTTTCTTTTTCGAGTGCTTCGATCATATTATGTAGGCAGATTTAAGCATCCTAAGGATTTGTCTTGGGCATCAAAGGTTCTGCAACATCAGCTGGAATCCTATCAGTTTCCTCTGGCAGTGTACAATTGTGGAAAACAAATCGTGTGATTGTAGTCTAAGGTAGTTCCCCGCCAGCACCTTGAATGCTTCGAACTTGCAGTACAACAATTCTATGTGCTTGTACATCCTTCCTTTCCGGACAAGTGCTGGATCGAGTTGCTCCACATGATTAATTGGGATGACAATGATCCCCCCTCCGCGACAAGCTGACCATAGCCCATCAATAAAAATCAGAAACCCGGAAATATTAACCTGGCTGGTTTTGGTTTCTCGTTCTTGTTTTGCAAGCTTCTCCCTTGGATCTTTCTCTTCCTCCTCTTCCCCTTTATATTTTCTCTTCCTCCTCGGTCCTGCAATATCAAGTGAACAATCAATGTCTTCAATTACAATAATAGACTTGCTCGTTGTTTCAATCAGAAGCCCCATCAGCTCAGTTTTGTCTTTAACTGTAGTGAGTTTAAGATCATAAAGATCATAGCCCAAAAGATCGGTCATGGCAGAAATCGTGGTGGACTTTCTTGTACCTGGAGGGCCGTAAAGGAGATATCCCCGCTGCCATGCCCTTCCAATCCTTGCATAGTAGTTTTCTGCTTTGGTGAATGCCATTAGGTCGTCAATAATGTCCTTCTTCTCTGGCTCCATGGCAAGTGTCTGAAATGTAGCGGGTGCTCAACCACGACATGGCTCCAATGTGAACCATTGTTCAAATAAATCTTTCTTTGCCGGTTTACCACCTTCATAGCCTTGCTCTCTTTCAAGACGTGAGTCAAGTATGGCCATATCACGAGATCCCCCTGCCGTTTATGGAAATGAGCTTGTAGTACCTTTTCTCACCAACAGGGTAGAAAGAATACGTCTGTCTTTTCAACATGTTTGTCCCAGAAACCCACAAGAAACTGAGTCCTTGGAACTTGTCGGTGACCTCTTGATAGTCATCCAGGCTAAAAGCAAGGGACTGTTGGTTTTTTATGTCGGCCTTTAGGCACTTTGCTTGTGTAAAGATTTGGAGCTTAGATAGTTCTCAATGGAGGAGTAAGGTTCATTGCGATTGAGACGCTCTCCAATGAATTCATTGAACGTGATTTGGATGTAAGGGTAGACAAAACCCTCCAATCTTTGAGAGTATTTCTTAGTCTGGCTTCGAAGGCTGTAAGGAATGTATTGTGGGATGATAGCCCACGCAAACATCAAGCTGCCAACTGCGGATCCCAGATGAGCAAACATGTCTGCTGGAGTCATATTTAAACTTTGCTTTCTTGTTTGGCCTCTGTATTTTGTTGAGAAATGATGTATACTTCATAGCTTTACATAAATTATTTTTTCTTAGGGAAGGGAAAATACGTAAAATTTAGCATAAACAAGCATGAAGCACCACACTGATTACTTTGTATGAATATACTAAGCATTCTGATCATCTACAATGGTGGGCGGATTCAGTCTCTATGCCTAGAAAGCGATGGGAAAAAATGCAGAAATTTTGCATAAACAAGCAAGAAGCATCACACTAGCAAATCTCCGCGTCCGGTTGAACCCACATTTCTCCCATCATCATCATGTCTGTCTACTGTGGATCGATTAGTCTTAGTTTCTTGTAACATACAATTAGTCGTTAAGTGAGAAAATTTTACTTTAAGAAACAAAAAATTAATAAGATACGAAAGAACGTAATTAACTAAGGATATTTTGATAAAACACAGGTGAGAGTTACTTAGTTAAACTTATTCAAAGAAATAGACATTTTTTACTTGGTACAGGTTACTTATGCCGTTGATGATCGAAACACTTACGTTCCATACATTAATTTATACAACCCCATGAAATGATTCTTATTACACATTAAGGAAAAACACACACTGATGAGACTCCACAAAATACAATTTAAGAAAGGTTGAATTCATACATATGATTTCACTCTCTTTCGTTCATCTTTAAGCGCTAACTCTGTTTTCTTCGCCCGTTTCAACTTGTTTTCCATTGCATTTCTCTTCAACTTTTGGTAGACTGGTCTTTCTTTCTTCTTTCTCTACCTTCAGTTTTGCCTCTTCCTCTGCCTTTGATTTTGCTTCTTCCTCAGCCTTCACTCTTGCCTCCTCCTTCGCAGCCTCAAGAGCTTCGATCAAGTTCTTCAAACAAGATTCAACATCCTGTATAACAGACTTAGGCATCAAGTTCTCAGCGACATCAGCAGGAGTCATATTGGTTTCGCCCAACAAACGAGCAATCGTTTCAAACAACTCGTGTGAATCCAAATCCAAATAATTTCTAGCAAGCACTTTGAATGCTTCAAAGCAGCAGTAGGACAACTCGATGTGTTTGTCCATCCTTCCTCTTCTAATGAGCGCAGGATCAAGTTTCTCCACATAATTAGTCGTAAACACAATCAATCTCTCCCCTCCACAAGCTGACCAAATCCCATCGATAAAGTTTAGCAGCCCCGAAAGAGTCACCTTGCTCTGTGTGTTTTCTTGATCTTCCCTCATTTTTCGAACTGGATCCTTATTTTCTTCCTTGTCCTCCTCATCCTTCTCCTTCTTCTTCTTTCGCTGTCCTGTAAGATCAAGCGAGCAATCAATGTCCTCAATCACAATTATAGACTTACTCGGCGTGTCAATCAGTAGCTTCCTCAGCTCAGTGTTGTCCTTCACCATCGTTAACTCAAGATCATAGACATCATAATCCATGAAATTAGACATGGCAGCAATCATAGTAGACTTTCCAGTGCCTGGTGGCCCGTAAAGTAGATAACCCCGCTTCCAAGGCTTCCCGATTTTCGTGTAGTACTCCTTTCCGTTTCTGAACTTGATGAGGTCATTGACGATTTCCTCCTTCTTTTTCGGGTCCATTGCTAGGGTTTTAAATGATGCCGGGTGCTCAAACACTACATGGCTCCATTTTGTCCCCCTATAGGAGTACCAATTCTATGTAGGATTGTTGATATAGAGCTTTCGTTGCCTGTTGCTCACCAATGTCGCTTTCCCTTCTTTAATCACATGATCAAGGTAAGACCCCGTGATGATATCTCTGTGGCGTCTGTGGAACGTCAGCCTATAATGTTTCTTCTCATCAGCCGGAGGATAGAAAGAAAATGAAGTCTGATTCACCGTTTGTTTCCTCAAAACCCATGAAAGCTTAACGCCTTGAAATTCATCAGTCACTTCTTCATTGTCATCCATGCCAAGGACCAGAGACTTGCTATCCTTGACATCATGAGCTTTTAACCGCTTAGCCCCGGTGGAAGATTTCGCGCTGAGGTAGCTCTGGATGGCGGAATAGATTTCACTTCGCTTGCGAAAATCATTGGTGAATTCATCAAAGGAGATTTGGATGTAAGGGTAGACAAAGCTCACTAGTTTTTGAGTGTATCTTTCTACATGGTACCGAAGATGGTGCGGAAGGTATTGTTGAAATATGGCATTAACGAACATGACACTCGCAATCACCGAGCCCATTTGAGCCCACATTTCTCCCATCATCTTCGTTTTTGTCGGAAGGGTTTTAGGAATCTCTTGAAGGTTTAGGTTTTTCTGTTTCTGCTACAAGGAAAGACATGGTTTTATATAGAGTGGAGGAGATGCTCTTTTCATGGAAGATAAGTTGACTAAAGGAAAGCAGCAGGAAGTTTCATGAGTTTCATTGTTCACAATATTCCATTGACTGAAGGAAAGCAAGAGGAAGTTTGCTGGGGTTTTGCAACGGTAGCCCACTATTATTGACTAAAGACTACAAAAGGCCATTTTTTCGGCTTTTTAGTCAAAATAATCTCTAAAATTGACAAAACTTCTCACTTAAGTATCTGAAATTTAAAATCAATAGAAATGGTATGTGAGTTTGTCCACCGTCATCATTTTTGTTCTTTGTAAGAAAATTTCTGTTAAATAAGGACCAACATAACAAAATACCTTCAATTTAATAAATAACAGGTCAAAATGATTTGAAAAAAAAAAAAAAAGATTGAGGCTATTTTCCTTATTAACGAACATTTTTCATAAAGTAATCAAAATGATTGACCGTGGACAAACTCAAGTACTAGTTCTATCAATTTTAAATCTCAAAGACTAGATGAGGAGTTATGTCAATCTCAAAACCACTAGTCTAACCCATATTTCAAATGTGAGCGTGCAATGGGATGATTTGTAGTACAAAAGATGAATCTGCAGTATTAAAAGAGAAAAATGCCATGTATATAAAGGAGATTTTGTAATGACTCGTCCTCAAATATTACAGTTTTTATAATTTTAAAGCGTGAAATTACGAAAAAGCCCTTCGAGGAAAAAATGTTGACTTTTGTTGACCGCCATGTCATGTCACATAAGGTTATTTTTCTTGGCGTATCCTCGTAGTACTCGTCGTCACGAACACGTAGGCGCTAGCAAAATCAAAATTGGTGTAGGTCTCATTCCTTTATTCGTACATTTTTATTCTAATTCCTTCATATTATCCTTGTTTAGTTGTATACTCTGAACACGTTCCTACATTGGCATAATCTTTCTAATTACTTATTTTACTTGTATGCATATTTAAAATGGCTTCGTCACCCTCGGGTGTCGGCCAGCGCTTACCTACTCTAGTATGTGGGGATATCAGGGTTGGGGCGCGTCATATTTTCTCCTCTTTTAGATGTTCCAAATTATGCGACGTCATGGAAACACTTAGAGGTGAAAGATTTGGACATGGAATCGTAGACCATAATGTTGCTATTACGAAAATTTCCAAGTCTCTGATAAAAAAACAAAAGCAAAAGACTTACTAGTCAATGGTCCACCTCACCACTCAAAATCAAGGCCAATAACATCTACATCTTCCTCGTTTAATGACAGCTACTCCCGTGCCTTTGGAGATATATCTGCGTAAGTGTTTGTCGAGTTATGGAAATTTAAACCCGGTTGTAAGTAAGAATCTTGTCATATAATCGAGTCACCTATAACAACCGTGTTGTCGAGGCTATCCTTAATGCTATGAGAATCGACACTAGTACGATCGTCCAAAGACTTCCAAGTCAGTGCCATTCTTTAACGTACACCTATCATGTCTTCTAGCTTAAAATTTAAGAATTTTTCTATGTTAGAGAGATTAACAGGAAAAGTATTGAAGTAGCATCAGTTGTTTGCAGCAGTCAGCTGTCAAATGTAAAAGCTGCGTTCGGTAGACAAGACCGGAAGCTTGTGTGGAAGTCCGGCTTAGAGAATATATTTTCGTTTGTACTCAGTTAGTGCTGACCGAAACGTGCTGCTTATTTTCCGCTTATGGACACCAAAATGTCACCAAAGTTTCTTGTCCTGGTATGTCGAACATTTTCTCGAATCAAAATTTCTCCAAACGTATAACACAAGTAACTATTGAAAATAATGGTTCCATATGGAGTTCGGGTTTTGAGGGTTTGGAGGTAGTAAGTCGTGTTGTTTGAATGAAACAAGTATTTTGGTTTTGGCGTGAGTGATGAGTGGGAAGAGTTTTTTTTCTTTACAAGTTTTAAGGGTTTTGGCTTTGGCGTGAGTATGGGTGCAACTTGGATTGGAATAGACGAAACCCTCCAATCTTTAAGAGTATTTCTTAGTCTGGCTTCGAAGGCTGTAAGGAAGGTATTGCGGGAAGATAGCCCACGCAAACATCAAGCTGCCAACTGCGGATCCCAGATGAGCAAACATGTCTGCTGGAGTCACATTTAAACTTTGCTTTCTTGTTTGGCCTCTGTATTTTGTTGAGAAATGATGTATACTTCATAGCTTTACATAAATTATTTTTTCTTAGAGAAGGGAAAATACGTAAAATTTAGCGTAAACAAGCATGAAGCACCACACTGATTACTTTGTATGAATATACTAAGCATTCTGATCATCTACAATGGCGGGCGGATTCAGTCTCTATGCCTAGAAAGCGATGGGAAAAAATGCAGAAATTTTGCATAAACAAGCAAGAAGCATCACACTGGCAAATCTCCGCGTCCGGTTGGACCCACATTTCTCCCATCATCATCACGTCTGTCTACTGTGGATCAATCAGTCTTAGTTTCTTGTAACATACAATTAGTCGTTAAGTGAGAAAATTTTACTTTAAGAAAAAAAAAATTAATAAGAAATAGACATTTTTTACTTGCAGTACAGGTTACTTATGCCGTTGATGATCGAAACACTTACGTTCCATACATTAATTTATACAACCCCATGAAATGATTCTTATTACACATTAAGGAAAAACACACACTGATGAGACTCCACAAAATACAATTTAAGAAAGGTTGAAATTCATACATATGATTTCACTCTGTTTCGTTCATCTTTAAGCGCTAACTCTGTTTTCTTCGCCCGTTTCAACTTGTTTTCCATTGCATTTCTCTTCAACTTTTGGCAGACTGGTCTTTCTTTCTTCTTTCTCTACCTTCAATTTTGCCTCTTCCTCTGCCTTTGATTTTGCTTCTTCCTCAGCCTTCACTCTTGCCTCCTCCTTCGCAGCCTCAAGAGCTTCGATCAAGTTCTTCAAACAAGATTCAGCATCATGTATAACAGATTTAGGCATCAAGTTCTCAGCAACATCAGCAGGAGTCATATTGGTTTCACCCAACAAACGAGCAATCGTTTCAAACAACTTGTGTGAATCCAAATCCAAATAATTCCTAGCAAGCACTTTGAATGCTTCGAAACAGCAGTAGGACAACTCTATGTGTTTGTCCATCCTTCCTCTTCTAATGAGTGCAGGATCAAGTTTCTCCACATAATTAGTCGTAAACACAATCAATCTCTCCCCTCCACAAGCTGACCAAATCCCATCGATAAAGTTTAGCAGCCCCGAAAGAGTCACCTTGCTCGGTGTCTTTTCCTGATCTTCCCTCATTTTTTGAACTGGATCCTTATTTTCTTCCTTGTCCTCCTCATCCTTCTCATTATTCTTCTTTCGCTGTCCTGTAAGATCAAGCGAGCAATCAATGTCCTCAATCACAATTATAGACTTACTTGGCGTGTCAATCAGTAGCTTCCTCAGCTCAGTGTTGTCCTTCACCGTCGTTAACTCAAGATCATAGACATCATAATCCATGAAATTAGACATGGCAGCAATCATAGTAGACTTTCCAGTGCCTGGTGGCCCGTAAAGTAGATAACCCCGCTTCCAAGGCTTCCCGATTTTCGCATAGTACTCCTTTCCCTTTCTGAACTTGATGAGGTCATTGACGATTTCCTCCTTCTTTTTCGGGTCCATTGCTAGGGTTTCAAATGATGCCGGGTGCTCAAACACTACATGGCTCCACGTTGTTCCCTTGTAGGAGTACCAATTCTGTGTAGGATTGTTGATATAGAGCTTTCGTTGCCTGTTGCTCACCAATATCGTTTTCCCTTCTTTAATCACATGATCAAGGTAAAACCCCGTGATGATATCTCTGTGGCGTCTGTGGAACGTCAGCCTATAATGTTTCTTCTCATCAACCTGAGGATAGAAAGAAAATGAAGTCTGATTTGCCGATCGTTTCCTCAAAACCCATGAAAGCTTAACGCCTTGAAATTCATCAGTCACTTCTTCATTGTCATCCATGCCAAGGACCAGAGACTTGCTGTCCTTGACATCATGAGCTTTTAACCGCTTAGCCCGGGTGGAAGGTTTTGCACTGAGGTAGCTCTGGATGGCGGAATAGATTTCGCTTTGCTTGCGAAAATCATTGGTGAATTCATCAAAGGTGATTTGGATGTAAGGGTAGACAAAGCTCACTAGTTTTTGAGTGTATCTTTCTACATGGTACCGAAGGTGGTGGGGAAGGTATTGTTGAAATATGGCATTAACGAACATGACACTCGCAATCACCGTGCCCATTTGAGCCCACATTTCTCCCAGCATCTTCATTTTGTCGGAAGGGTTTTAGGAATCTCTTGAAGGTTTAGGTTTTTCTGTTTCCGCTACAAGGAAAGACATGGTTTTATATAGAGTGGAGGAGATGCTTTTTACATGGAAGATAAGTTGACTAAAGGAAAGCAGCAGAAGTTTGATGAGTTTCATTGTTCACAATATTCCATTGACTGAAGGAAAACAAGAGGAAGTTTGCTGGGGTTTTGCAATGGTAGCCCACTATTATTGACTAAAGACTACAAAAGGCCATTTTTTCGACCTTTTAGTCGAAATCATCTTTAAGATTGACAAAACTTCTCATTTAAGTATTTGAAATTTAAAATCAATAGAAGTGGTCTGTGAGTTTGACCACCGTCATCATTTTGGTTTTTTGTAAGAAATTTTATGTTAAATAAGGACTAACATAACAAAATACCTTCAATTTAATAAATAACGGGTCAAAATGATTTGAAAAAAAATTG
The DNA here is from genome assembly GCF_019419815.1 of Pyrus x bretschneideri. Taxonomy (NCBI): domain Eukaryota; kingdom Viridiplantae; phylum Streptophyta; class Magnoliopsida; order Rosales; family Rosaceae; genus Pyrus; species Pyrus x bretschneideri. The sequence goes on along the minus strand of NW_025999424.1, from coordinate 2,395,552 downwards.
AGGCTATTTTCCTTATTAACGAACATTTTTCACAAAGTAATCAAAATGATTGACGGTGGACAAACTTAAGTACTAGTTCTATCAATTTTAAATCTCAGAGACTAGATGAGGAGTTATGTCAATCTCAAAACCACTAGTCTAACCCATATTTCAGATTTGTAGTACAAAAGATGAATTTGCAGTATAAAAACAGAAAAATTCCTTGTATATATAGAAGATTTTGTAACGACCCATCCCCAAATATTACAGTTTTTATAATTTTAAAGCGTGAAATTACGAAAAAGCCCTTCAAGGAAAAAATGTTGACTTTTGTTGACCGCCATCTCATGTCGCGTAAGGTTATTTTTCTTGGCATATCCTCGTAGTACTTGTCGTCACAAACGTGTAGGCGCTAGCAAAATTGAAATTGGAGTTAGAACGAAGATTTGACAAAACTCAGAACAATAGGGGCATTTTAGTAATTTTCCAAGTTGAGATATTTACCATTGTGGACCACTCCTGCGCTGACACGTGGCAATTTCCCTCCTCATTTCTAAGGGTGTTTCCTGCTTC